>NC_053489.1:304084546-304684546 GCF_905171775.1 Rana temporaria | reverse complement strand
ATCTGCTCAATAGGGGGGTAGAGGGGAGAGGTAAAGTGGGATGAAGCAGGGAAGGAGGGAACAGAATAAGGAAAGATAAGGAGGCGAGAGCAGGAGGGGTGGGCGGGATCCATCTCCAGTATAGAAGAATTAGAGTAGCAGGAGATGGAAACCACCACTGAAGACAGAAAAAGAGAAGAAATAACAGGCTACTAAATGGCAGCATTATACCATTAAGTAAATAACTTGACATTTCTAAAATGTAGAACTGACTAATAAACACATACAATATCAGTCCTAAGGGATGGTAGTCATGGTAAGCACATGGAGTGCCTCCCGCTCCCGGGCTCCACGGGGTACAGTATTGAATGCTAAACTGGAAATAACCATCATCAAATATCACGAATAGCTTAATAGTAACAATAAGGCATAGATATACTATATAAAACAAGCACTGTTGTTGGGTAGGCTCAGGGGAAGCTGGGGGTTCCATCGGATGTAGGATGTGGTTAGTGGCATAGGGGGGATAGCCCATACCGTCAGAGTCAAACAGACTGACTACAGCGTGGAGGAAAACCCATTTGCGTATTGATACATATTAAAAAAAAAAAAGGTCTAAACAGTGCAAAACAGAAACAATATGGATAAAAAGAAAAAAAAAGGGAATTTGCGAAAAAGGTAACAAAGTTAGGTCAGATAGCCCTTGATGTTTGTCCCAGTGGGTCATGGGTGGAGAGTGTATGCACTGTGTTGGAGCAAAGGGAACAATCTTGGCTTCTGGGTAAAGATGTTCAAATAACAGGAGCCAGGGCAGAGTCAGTCATCTGGTAGCATATGGAAAGCAGATCTGGGGCTTTCTTCTTGCTGGGCTTCTGCCATTGCGGGTTAAATGGTAGACCCAGGGTAGTAGGTGAGAGGGGCCAGTTCAGTAAGAAAACCTGAAGCAACTCCAGGGTGCTCAGGAACCATGACAGGTCCCCCAAAGTGTGGAAGAGGGCCATTTTGCCTTAACGATGGACCCGCAACTCCATTGGTATTTCATATGTTTCTCCTGGAGGAGAGCCATGAGTGGTTTGAGAGCACGTCTCATGGTCAGCGTGTGGCATGAAAGGTCCGGGAGCAGCATGACAGGGGTGTCGTTTAGCCAGATGGAGTCTTGCATGCTGGCGGCCCCCATGATTTCCTCCTTGACTTTGTAAAAGTGTACCCTGCAAAGCATGTCATGGAAAAAAGAGGAATCAGGGTTCCTCTGGCCTGAGGTCCTGTGCACTCTGTCCAACTCAATGTGGGTGCCTTTAGGCTGCTGGAGTAGCTGGTTAAAGATGGCGGTGACTGCCCTTGCTAGGTCCTTGTGTTCTATTGTTTCAGGCATACCACGGATTCTGATATTGTTCCATCTGTTACGGTTCTCTAAATAGTCACGGTGGTACATGAGCTGCTGCAGCATAACAGTGTGGGAGTTAAGGGTCTCCTTGTGGGATTGCAGTGTGTTGCAAATGCCGTCAGTGGTGGTCTCTATGTCTATGCGGACCCCTAGGTCTTTCTTAAATTCAGTTATTTCCTGTCTGTATGTCTTTTCAATGCGGGAGTTTCATAGTGCTCAAAGTCAGTTTGTAGGCAGGGATCTCATGTATGTGTGCATGGATCGCATCTGCGATTCCATATCCCAGGCATCACTGTAGCATAAGGAAGCCTGTAAGAGGCTGTGGGGGCTGTGTATGGAAGGTTCAAGGTCTGCGAGGGAGGCTGAGCGACCCCTGGAGCGTACCTGTATGGCGTCTGCTGTCTCAGAGCGGACCGGGGATGGAGGTGCCGGCGCCATCTTGGATTTCCCCTGGTTCATGTAGGCCGCAGATGCACGGGTCAGAAACCGTCCCATGTCTACCTCTGTCCAGTCACCGGCGGTTTAGTCTGCTCCTTGAGCTTCCCCTTGCCCATCGATGCCTTTTTGAGAGAATGTGGGCTGCGATGGAGGTGATAGAATCCCGTGGAAGCTGCCAGGACCGGGAGCTGCCGCAATGCACATCTTACAGCTCCATGTGCTAGGCCACGCCCCCCTGAGTGCTCCAGTTTTAGTAAATCTCCCCCCAAGTGTTACATCGATTTGGATAATAAAATCATGCCCTCTTCCTTATGTAATACAATATAAGGCAGTGGTTTTCAACTTATGAGATAAAGGGGATCCTAAATGCGGTAAGAGTCTTTGTTAGGCTGCTAAGCTGGTACACAAAGCCTAATAATCATACCAACATCATCATTCTTTCCACGAGCAAGGAACTGGGGGCTACATTCACAAAAGCAGAGCCCATGTGTTATTTAGGTGTTTTCCCAAATACCACATGTGATCCTGAAAAATGTCAATTCACTATTGTGTTATGCGGTATTTACCCCATACAGCGAAAACGCTTGGTAAATACCAAATAAAACAAGAGTGAACGTCTTCACGAAAGCAAAACAATATGCATGTGGTAAATAAGTAGTGGTCCCAGTCCCAGGAGGGGCAGAGGCCACCAAATGTTGAGGGAATGTAGCCTGGTATGGTTCAGGAGGGGGGCACCATGCTCGGACAAGGGTCTTTTCACTTTTTTCTATTGCCGGCAATGTTTTTTTTTTTCATTCAGCTGTCACCTGAGAAGCCCATTGACAGCTGATGACTCATCTGTTGTTAAGGATGCCACAGCCGGCTTTCCGGCCCGGCTCCTTAACAAACAACACCATGCAACCAGCCCCAATCAGGGCTTAGAATGCACCGTGCAACGTGCAACCCCCCCCCCCCCCCCCCCCTGGAAATTTGGGTGTTTGCTGAACAGACAAACTTTTGCTCGGCCTGAACCATACACCCAACACTAATGAGGAGGAGAGAAGGGTTCTTATCACAGATGATGACATACTAGTGGATACAGCTTGTTTGACTCTTTGTAATTAAGGGTCCATGTGCTCTGATAGGAGTCAATTTTACTCTGTGGTGGTGGTGGTGGTGGCTTCACCACTCTGGGTGGAATTGGGATTTTGACACTATCTTCATTAGGATTTTTTCACATTTCAGACTTTTTTTATTTTACACTGGACTTATTTTGGAATTCACTACACAATTGAATTTTGGTCCACCTTTTTATTCTTTTCATGATGATATCTTGTGTCACTTTTTAGCGTGGCAAATATTGGTTTATTTATTGGTTTACAATCTGACTGTTTTTTTGCCAGCTACTCTTCTTTAGATCTGCCAGCATTTGATCTGTGTGTTTACTATACATTATAATACATAAATGTTAGGCCATAAGAACATAGGCGTGCGCACAGAGTGTGCCAGGTGTGCCCAGGCACACCCTAATCACCCTGTGCAGCACAAAATCCCCCTACTGCCCCCTCTTCCTCCCACAGCGTTGCTGGCTTCCCTCCTCTCCTTTCCTGCTTGTTGCTGCGGAGATGTTTTAGGATGAGTGGTGGAAGGGGCCGGTAAATAGGTAATTTACCAGCCCCTTCCCTTTCTGAATAAACATTGTACGTTATCGGTAATACATGTTTGAGCATTGGGGTGCACACTCTAATGCAATAGGCTGTGCACACCTATGCATAAGAATATTGCTAGTGTACCACAAATCACTTGAAACCCTTGTCAATGTGTTTGGTGGTTAGGGTCCACTTCAAGACAGGGCTGGTACCCATCATTAAAGGTATATGTATTCAATGGTTTAATTCATCTAAAATTAATGGGGTAGTAAAGATAAAAAAAAATCCCTAAATAGCTTCATTTACCTTAGTACAGTCCTCCTTCACTCACCTCATCCTTCGATTTTGCTTTTAAATGTCCTTATTTCTTCTGAGAAATCCTCACTTCCTGTTCTTCTGTCTGTAACTACACACAGTAATGCGACACTTTCTCCCTGGTGTCGACAAAGCCTCTTGAGGGGGGAGGGGGCGAGCAGGAGTGTCAGGACGCTCTCTAATTTGCAGATAGAGAAAGGAGCTGTGTGATAGTGGGCATCCTGACACTCCTGCTCGCCCCCTCCCCCCTCAAGAGGCCTTTTCCACACCAGGGAGAAAGTGTTGCATTACTGTGTGTAGTTACAGACAGAAGAACAGGAAGTGAGGATTTCTCAGCAGAAATGAGGACATTTAAAAGCAAAATTGAAGGATGAGGTAAGTGGAGGAGGACTGCAATAAGGTAAAGCAAGCTATTTAGGGAAAACATTTTTTTACCTTTACAACCCCTTTAGGGTAATGGTATAAGTACATTTACATGAAAATCTCAAAAAAAAGTAAGCTTAATTTAGCCACATTCTAAGCAATGACTTAATTACAAGTTATATATCCATGAGGTAAAATGTAAATACATTACCCAGAATTGTCATAAAAGCAACGCAGTGAAGTGGATGGAGGAAAGCAAGCCCCTCAAAAAGAAAAGTAGAAGGTATAAGAAAGATGTTCCCCTACAACAAGAGCACAGTGTCAGTGGGGAAGGTGGGATGTCAAGGGAGAATCAGGATCAGATGTTTAACAAAGTTTTGGGGTTTGTAAGGTACAGAAAGTTCAAAATAAACCATGCAAATACTAAAAGCTAATAATTTCATACTAACTAGAGATTAGTGAACTTCATTTGCCAGTTATAGACCTTTTCCTGATTACTTAAAAAGGTTTGCACCATTTTTACCTTGTATGAGGCAGATTAAAAAAAACTTAAAACATCAGCACCAGAAAAAAATTAAACTTAACATTTCATGGTGCTATATGAAAGCAGCACAATAAATTAAAAACAGCATATAAAGAGAAAAAAACTGGCACAACTAACTGTCCACAGTTTGTCAGGCATAAGAATTACCACCACACAATAACCTTGAATAGAAGAGATCAGATGACCCAAAGTCCTATGAACATGACATAAAAGCAATGCATTACTAGCCTATTTTTTCACAAAAAAAATATATTAGATTTAGAACAAATTTATGGCAATTGGATTCATATTTCCTTTCCTTCTGTTAGCATATTTATTGTCAGCTCACTGCACTTTGTAAACTAAAGCAGAACCTGTCTGATCCAGAGTGTTGGCTCTTTCTCTCTACCAGATTCCTGCGGTTAAAATGATTATAGAAAGCTTATTTCAAGGCTAATTTTGATAGTTTTACTAGCTAGATTTAAAAACTTCTAATGATTTTTTATGAATACATAACTGAATTCATTTCATTTTAATACCTGCCTGGAGTTCAACGTAAAGTTGTCCTGAATTCAAAAATGTAATATTTATTAGCAAACATTTAAAAATGTTATTTGTGTCTAAGCAATAACCTGAAAAATGTACCACCTGCCTGTAATTTTGTCTAAAAAATATCAGTGTACTTCATCATGATATGTGAGGGTGCTTATGCACTCTTGTACCTAAAACCCCATAACTCCTTTGATTTTGGGGCTGCTCAAATTTCATTGGGTTCATCACAAACCGGACGAAATTTGGCTAGTGTATGGCCAGCTTTGGATTTGTTATCACAGTGTATGCCTGCATGTGTGACTCTATAGCAGTGTTTCTCAACTCGTCAGTCATCAACAGGTCATGTTTTCAGGCTTTCCATTATTTTGCACAGGTGATTTGATCAGTTTCAGCTGTTTTCTCTGAGGGAAATCCTGAAAACATGACTTGTTGGGGCACCTTGAGGACTGGATTTGAGAAACACTTCTCTATAGTCACATGGGCTGCTCAGATGTGATGGGGAGGAAATGCTCAGGATAGAAACTCTCTGAAAACTGAGCATTTGCAGAGTTGCCACCACAGCTGCAAAATCCCTAGCTGAATTGGGGACATGAACAGAAGGTAGAGATAAAGAACAACAAAATCAAGTTTTTTTTCACAATATAGAAAAAGAATCTCATAGTGACTGAGTGAGTATGAACAGCATGTCATAAAGCATTTATTGATTGTTTTTTATGATGCTGGTTTAGTTTTACTTCAAGGAAACGGCAATTGTGACATTGCAATGAAGTTTTAACAATCAAAGAAAACAGTGGGATATATAAGGCTTGCTGATGTGAACATGTTCTAAAAATTCTACAGTACATTACAGTACTATAGTACAGTACATTTACAAAACTTACCTTACTTGTTTTTGTGAAGCTTCACTCAGTGACCTCTTCGGGACTTCTGTTCAGGGGAGGCAGAATAAATTTAGCTAAAAGATAAAAAAAAATCTGTTTTATTTGAAAAATTACACCCTGACAACTACCTCCTTTAGCTACTAGCTTAGTATTTCCAGTGCTCCTACAGTTTTCTTTTAAGCATGTTTCACTTGTTTGAGTGCCTAATACACTGTAAAACAATCCTGCTGTACTTTGTACCACAAAGCACACTGAAGAGAAAGTAGGAATAAAAAAAAAGCACCATTGCTGCCGTAATAATAATAACCCCTTGCATTGATATCATTGGGTGCAATAATAACCCCCATTATTGGTGCCAGTTTCAGCAATAATAACCTCCACCATTGGTTCCAGTTTACGCAATAATAACAATAAGATCCCCCAGCATTTGTACCAGTCTACGTAATAATAATCCCCATTATTGGTACCAGTTTCCTAAATAATATCACCTTGAATTTTTGCCAGATTCTGAGTAAATTGCCCAAGCATTGGTGCAAGTTTCTGCAATAATCACCTCCAGGATTAGTGCCAGTACACGCAATAATAAAACCGCCCTAAATGTAACATGTGAAAACATGTAAAAATGTGCATGCCTATTACACCTGCATAGGTGTGAATGGAGCCTTAACCTTTTTCATGCATTGATGGTCAGTGGCAGTGCTCTTTAAAACATCCTTCTCCATTGGTGATCAGTGACAGTGTTATTTAACACTTTCATAAAGCAGCATAAAGGGGTAATTAAAGAGGTGGTTCACCTGAACTTTTTTTTTAAAAGCCAGCAGCTACAAATACAGCAGCTGCTGAGTTTTAAAAAATGGACACTTACCTGTCCAGGTCGCCCATGACGTCGGCAGCAGAAGCCGAATGGTAGCTCGGCTCTCGGCTTCCCCCTGTCGCCATCCTCGGTGAGGGAATCGGGAAGGGAAGCGCTGTGACTTCACTGCCCGGTTCCCTACTGCGCATGTGCGAGTCACGTTGCGCCGTTCTCTCTGGTCCCCGTTGTGTTCTGGGAGCCAAGTGTTTCCCAGAACACAACGGGGGGTGACGTGGAGGGGCCGGACTCCCGCAGGAGTCTATACCAGGAAGTGGTGCAAATACCTGTTTTATACAGGTATATGCACCTCCTTCCCCTGAAAGGTGTCGAATGTGACACCGGAGGTGGGGAGGGTTCCGAAAAGCGGAGGTTCACTTTTGAGTGAACCTCTGCTTTATTAAAACTGCCACTGACCACTAATACATAATGACCTGATTAATTAACACTTCTACTGTCTGTTGTGCTTTTTTAAGGTCATTTTTACCCGCACAGTATTTGTTTTGAATTCTTTTTTAATGAAGATATTTTTGAATACAAGTCAATCTATATGACATAGTCTATAATATGAAACGTATCCAGGGAGACGTATGATCATACAAAATAGCTACATTTATTGGTTGACAAAAATATAAATATTTACATGAAATTAAAATACCAATTGCGTTACATGAACGACATGAAAGTCAATAAAAATACCCCCAAAATGGGCATGCAGTACACTTGACATTTGTGCCATGATAAATTCTCAATAGCTTTGTGTAAATGACAATGAAACAGAACGTCTATTTCTCATGTCCAACCGTTATTATACTGCAGGTAAGTAAGTGGTTAACAATGTGAAATACATTGGATGTTTGTTTTGTCAATAAAATTGGAACTGAGTAAAAAGAAAAATTTTATGAAAAAAAATCTACCAGTTATTGATTAATGAGAATAAATCATAATTGCAAAATATTCAATACTTCAATATTTTTGAGAACAACATCAATGCTTCAATATTTTAGGGAACAACATCAATACTTCAATATTTTAGAGAACAACAATAGATTCAAGATAAAATCAAAAATGACATAATTACTCATTTCAAAATGGCTATTTCCTACTTGCAAGTGACCAGAAATAAATGGCAGTGCCTTTCTATGGATCTTCATGGGATAAGAATATGTCCTCATGCATGGTGCTAGTGTGCCCCTCCCCGTTGGAGTCAGTCCTGAGTCATCCCTACATGGGTCCTTTTCCTCCAGTCATCCATTGACCCATAGATCAGTCATTCCTCCTTGATCAAATTTTTCTTCCCTTCTTGTACCCATCAGGACAATAAGACTATAAAGTTATACTAAGTTCTGCCCAACCGATATGTGTCCTTATCTCATAGGTGGGTTGCAGAAATGGGAGTTACTGTCAAGACGTGTCTGGTTTCTATTGGCTGACCACTTAATGATTAACTGTTCACTGGACTTTGAGATCCTCAAGTAATATCACTTTCAACCACCAGGTGTCTCACCTTTATTGTGAGATTGTCTCTTTACGTTAATATTTATATTATTCTGGGGCGACTACATACATATATATATATATATGTATGCATGAATCTGAGCCTGGGGTTGCTGTTGAAGACCCAGGTGTGGCCTGAAGAGACCATCTTGATGATCCAAAAAACTCAAATTGAGGCCGCCTAATTTCAAAAAGACTTGGTAGACTCCTGATTACTAGAAGGAATACTCTTAGTTTGCTTCTTAAAAGAAGACTGTCTGGATTTCCAGGACCTTAAAAAAATCACGACCAGGCCTGTAGCTGCGTGCTTCCCTTGCACGGTCTGTATTCTGTGCTCCGGAAAAGGTGCGTTTTTGATTTTGCAAACGCCTATCCTGAGGAAGGAACCCCGACTTGGCATTATCGAGTTTATTGCCAAAGAGAGAGGAGCCCTCAAAAGAAAATGCGGCACCAAGCTTGCTTTGAAGCTGGATTCACCGACCAGGGACGGAGCCATAAGGCACTGCGGGCAGTAACAGCTGACAACATTACTCAAGCCACAAGGCGAATAACATCAATAGAGGCCTCCCCAGAAAGGCAGATGCTAGCCTGATTTCTTGGATAGGAGAGCTCTTGGCCATTTCTTCAGAGATACTTCTGAGGGAATCGTTCACATTGTCTGACCATGCTTTTGAGACAGCTGCTAAAGCCAGAATTGGTTTACAGACTGATCCTGCTTTCAGGTAGATTCGCTTCAGGTCTGAATTAATCCGTCTCTCTAGACAATCCAGGGGAAGGGTTACTTATCTAACCAGACGCATCAAAGCTGCATCAACCAACAGAGCAGAGTCAAGATGCTTCACGTCTTCCTCTTTAAAAGGATATCATTTTGCAATTTTTTGACTGCATAGAACTTTTTTTTTATCAGGTTTACCCCAGTCTTCTGAGGTAATGGCACCTATTTCTGTGACAAACGGGAAATAATGTCGCTCCTTATTGAGCTGTTTAAAGAGTTTTCTTTGTTTGGTAGGAGAGATAATTGGATCTTCCAAATTCAAAACTATCTTGAATGCTTTCACTAAAGCAGGAACTAAGGCATAATCAAAGCCTATCCCTGGATCATCCACTTCTGAACCACTCTCTGACGGGGGAGCTGAGGGATGGCTGGTTTGAGCGACTTCAAAAGTCTCATGCACTTGTCCCTGATCCAACAAGGGAACCAGTGGGTCTGGAGGAGAATCATGCTGCACTCTTGCATCTCTCTCCTGTAGCGACTTGTCCACGACCCGCTTAACCAATGCTTCTAGGTGTTTGTCTGCACCTTCTCTTTCATTGGCTGCCTTTGAAAAACAACGGTCACAAAGGGACTTGCTAGCAGGAACTGGAGCCTTGCACCCCCAACAAAATCTCTCTGACCTCTTGCTGTGAGATGAGGGGGGTGAGGAGTATCCCTACTGGGATGTCCGGATTTAGAATTATGGTGTCTAGAAGATGAGTGGCCGATTTAGAGGACCCGCTGCGTCTGCGGGACTCGCTGTGATGTTGGTCAGACCTAGAAGGGCTGAGAAAAGAAGAACAGAGAGAGAGACAAGCATAGTCATGACAATGCCCTATACTCCACTCTCTTCCCCCCCAACAGGCAAAGAAAAACATTGTTTTCCAATCTTCCCTGCTGAGAGAGGGCTAGCCACTAGGTGGCAGTGAAGCATACATAGTAGAACAGATACACTGCAGGTGGAAGAGTCAAACATCAGATCTCAAACAACTAAAACACATGCTAAAATCCGAACGTTCTAGAGGCGCATGTGCGGCAGCTCCCAAGATGGCCGCCGGCTGCTAAAGCTCTGCTCCACCACGGCCCTGATTTAACCACCGGAGCTCTCAGGGCGCCCCCCCCCCCCCAGCAGCATCACCGGGATATTCGAGCAAGTTGATGTCGGCAGCGCCGACCAGGAGGGATCCGACGCGGCAGATGGCAGCTTCCCCCGGCCCCCTCAGTTATGCCAAAATGGTGGCCGCGCAGCGAGGCCTGAATGCGGTGAACGAGCTGGGGGATTCTATTGCTGACCAGGACCTGGTCCCACCGCCATCCCCAGGCACCGATTACCCCCCCTGCCCCAGGCCACTTCACCAGCCTCCACAGAATCCCTGCTTGGGAGACTGAGTGCAGGTCTTCCCTCTACACCCATGCTGGATCCCCATACAGGCCTGCTGCTGGAAGACTGTGAAGCAGCAGACTCTACCCCAACCCCCACTGACTTTCCTTCCATGATGGAAGCATTTGCACAGATGCTCTCCAAAAGCTTAGCCCTTAATGCAGCTCAGATTACTTCATCCATCCATGCGGACCTGCAGCAGATTGGGATGAGAATTGACACAGTTGAGCGGAAAGCTGATCGATCTATAGCTAGAATTAACCAAAACACAGCCAGGCTGCAGGATTGTTCAGGATCAATTAGAAACTGCTTTTGCCAAGATCGACGATCTCGAGAACCGATCAAGATGCTATAACTTTAGGGTCAGGGGGCTCCCCGAATCGGAGAAGGAGGTGCAGGAAGCTGTGAAATATTTAATTAAAAGCCTTATCCCTGGTATTGCCAACCACCGACTGGAGCTGGATAGAGCCCACAGAGCTCTGCAACCCCCCCGCTCGGATTTTGCCAGTTCTATACTCAGGGGATTTGATGGGGTGGCGATTTGCCCTTAGTAGCCCATCCCCTCTAACGTGCTGTTGGTTCCCTATGGGGAATCTGTTAGTTCTAGAATGTTTTGTATTGTTTTTCTTTAAAAAAAATCTTGTGGTTAGGTACCTGTTTTAAAGCCGAAATGTTTTATTAAAGTGACCCGCTGGGGGGCTGGCTGAGATCCCACCTTCCGTGGGTCGGGGACGGTGTTTGGATTGCTCCCTGGGTTTCCCCCACACAGAGCTGATGGTACCGTTTCGAGCTCCGCTCGTGTCCTGTTTCCCCCCCCTTGCGGTCCCTGGCCCTTTGAGTGGGAGCCTGAGGGGGGGTGGGGACGGGGCCTGAGGGGGGTGCCTGGTGTCATGGGGTTAATGTTACATGTTTATTGCTGGGGCGCTCTGTTTTGTTTGATTATCATGGGCTCCAGTCCGAGCCCGCAGTTCAATAGGCTTTTGGGTGGTTGGGCTGTGGTGGACCCAGTGCACCTTATTTTAGGACCGGGAGCACCTATTGTGCTCCTAGGTTCTTTCAAGGATTCCAATTAACCAGGGAATTCCGATCCTCTCAGGTTTTAGGGTATCCCCGGGTTCTTGTTTTTTTTGCTATTACCTTCATAGTACAGTTATTTTGTTTAGATTACCAGTTTGTAACCAGCTTCTCTTTTCTCCTCTTATTTTGCATGCCTTTTCTGCTTCCTCCTCTTGCTGCTGCTCGTCTGAATCTACACAGCTGTCACAGGCCTCACATTCTAGGGACCGGGTACCCGGCTTATTCACTCTTCAGGCTCTATGGTGAGTACCGCTCTATAGATCAAGGTGAACCTCAATGTGTTGTACTAGTTCTACCCACTCTGATCCATGCCTAACGTGCATCCATCTCCACCCTCCCTCAAAATAATCTCTCATAACACACAGGGTCTGAACTCCCCGGTTAAACGCAGGAAGCTTTTCCAACAATACCACTCCATGCATGCAGACATTCTCCTGTTACAGGAAACCAACTTCCCAACCACATTTAAACCTACATTCCTCCATCAATGTTACCCACAATTTTTTTTTGGCTTCTGCAGATAATAAGACAAAAGGGGTAGCTATATGCTTTGCTAAAACACATTAAACTCTCTCAACCGGAGACGGTTGTGGATCCGCAAGGGCGCTACATCCTGGTCTCTGGTCACATTTACAAAGAGCTCTATACCTTTGTTTCATACTATACCCCCAATAAAGGCCAGAAACTATTTTTTGACATTTTACTGCACAAATTGCGAGAACATCTCAAGGGAACAATCTTCATTGGTGGAGATTCTAACACCGCCTTCGATTTCTCATTGGATAAATCTAGGACTGGGAAACCGATACCCAAGTGTCCCTCCAGGCAAAGCCTCAAAATAGTCAAACTGTTCAACTCTGCAGGGTGTAGTAGTATATGTTGTAATATTGATATATAGGTGTAGATTAATATATATATATATATATATATATATATATATATATGTGTCATATTATTGTGTTATAGGTCTAAATTGATCAGGCCGGATTTCGAACCTGTGATTCAAAGAGACAGGACGAAGTCTAGTTTACACATCAGACCTGTAATTACATGTTACAGATCAAAAGAGGTTTGTCTATTGTCAAATAGGCAAAGAAATGTAATCTAATTACTTATTGGAGGTTATTGGTATGCAAGGATGGATACTGGTTAGCTCCCTAATGCTAATTAGTGACTTTGTCAATGGATAAAGGGATAGGAAGTCTAGTCTACATATCAAACCATTACTTAGGCCACAGGTAATCTAATTACTTATTGGAGGTTATTGGTATGCAAGGATGGATACTGGTTAGCTCCCTAATGCTAATTAGTGACTTTGTCAATGGATAAAGAGATAGGAAGTCTAGTTTATATATCAAACCATTACCCAGATCACATGAAATCTAATTACTTATTAGAGGGGGGCTTATTAGTATGCAAGGATGCATACTAATGAGTGACTTCGGCTGAAGTCACATCCTGTCTTTTAGAGTGGCAGGTAAATATTTCCTGTCTTTCAATTAAAAGACAACCAATCAATTGCTCAGCTATTCAAAGGAAACAATATATAATGTTGGGAATTTCTGGTTATCAGATAGAGAAGATACCCCTATGTATTCTCTGCATGAACATGTGAAGGCACAGATCTAGAAGTGATCAGAACATGTATTCTCTAAGATGAGACTTTGACACTACATTACTTTGTTGGACTCTTGTATCATCTGTGGACTTTGGACTTTGTATGTTATTGGAAGTCAATTAAATTTGCGTTCTCTGGAGAACCTGTGAGTTGCTGCGAAACAACGTAATTTATGGTCATCATACTAACATCTAAGATATCAATTATCTAACTGGAGTACTGGGCACAATGTACACTATACCAGATCACTACACAGGGTTGCTTGATGTTTGGAGGGAGGCAAACCCCCACACAAAGGACTATACACATTTCTCTGCCCCACACAACACATTTGCCAGGATAGACCACATCTTCACACGCTCTTTCACAATACCTTTAATTAGAGGTTCCAAGATCATAGAAACCCCCCTTTGGGACCACTCAATGGTCACTTTGACCACGTTGCGATCTTCGGGCGTTCAAGCACCCCCTTGTTGGCGTTTACAGGAGTCCCTACTGAGTGACCCGATACAGTGTAACCCTTCTTGAGAAGTCAATTGAGGAATACTTCCTTATTAATGCAACGGATAAGGTCTCCGCAGCTACCGTCTGGGTGGCGCACAAGTCAGTGATTCGGGGAAAAATCATTCAGATGGTTTCAAAACTCAAAGCGGAACACAGGGCAGATAGGCTGAAGCTTATGGAAGAATTTTATTCCCTTGCTAAAGCCCATAAGAGATATCCCACAGCCGAGTCCCTTGGTAAACTAGATAGGGCCCGAGCCCTACTTAACCTGAAACTGACGGCTGACGCAGAACGACACCTTAGATGGTCCGGGCTAAATTTTATTCCCAGAGGGATAGGATTGGGTCTAAACTGGCGGTAAAGCTGAACCCCAAACCACGTGCCCTTACATTCCCCAAAATTCGGGCATCCTCAGGGGACCTGACGCAGAACCCAACCAAGATTATGGACACCTTTTTACAGTTCTACTCTGATCTTTATAAACCGGACAGAACTCCTCGGACCTCGTTAAGTAAAAAATTATTAGACGATCTCCCTTTGCCCACCTTATCCAAGGAACATATGAATCTCCTGGAAAATCCGTTTACCCCAGAGGAAATACGGGACACCATTAAATCCCTTAAGCTTGGTTCTTCGCCCGGACCAGATGTTTTTTCCACTGGTTATCACAAAATATTTGGACCATGTCTGGCGCCGCATATGGCCCGGTTGTTCAACGCTCTCAGGGAAGGAAACCCCTTGGGGTTGGACCTGAATGCTGCATATATCTCAGTGATTCCCAAACCTGAAAAAGACACTAGTGAAGTTAGTAATTACCGCCCCATCTCGCTTATCAATAACGATATCAAAATTATGACCAAGATCCTGGCTAACAGGGTTGCGGGTTTTATCGCAACATACATTCATAATGATCAGGTGGGTTTCATCCCTGAGAGACAGGGCCCGGACCAGATCCGACGGGCCATCAACATCATCTCGCTTCTTAGATCACAGTGGGATGGGGGACCCCCGCAAAAAGGCTTTCTTCTCTCCATAGACCTTCACAAGGCCTTTAATTCATTGGACTGGGCATACCTGTCTGATATCTTGGGAAGCTGGGGCTTCGTTCCATATTTCCTGAACTTGATCCAAGCACTTTACGTGAACACCACTGCCCAAGTACGTCTTTTGGGCAGATACTCTGACTCATTTACCATAGGCAGGGGTACCAGACAGGGATGCCCGCTCTCCCCCCTCCTTTTCGCAATGGCTATAGATGCTAGCCATAGCTCTTAGATCTAACCCTGACTTTAAAGGAGTGACCTGTGGACAACGGGAGCATAAGTGTGCGCTGTACGCTGACGACGTTCTCCTTCATCACCTCCCCCCTGACCTCCACTCCTGTGATTCTTAAGACTATACAGACTTTTAGTAAAATTTCGGGACTGAAAGTTAATATGACTAAGTCGACAGCCTTGAACATTACTGTACCACCTGATCTCCTCAATCAGCTTTCTAATAATTTTGAGTTCAGCTGGGCGTCTGGGGTGATCCCTTACCTAGGCATTAAACTTACGTCGGACATCAATGGTCTTTTTAAAGCTAATTATCCCCCTATGATACACAAATGTAGGGGTGATATGGAAGCGTGGTCGAGGTGTGGTCTGTCCTGGCTGGGCATGCGGTGAAAATGACCCTCATTCCCCACTTATTATACCTATTTCGTTCCCTCCCAATCCCGATTAAGAAACATTTCCTCAGTGAACTGCAGTCACAAATAGTCCGCTTTGTGTGGGGTAGTAAGGGGTATAGATGTCCCTCTGGAGTTCTTTTCCGTCTGAAATCGCAGGGCGGATTAGGACTCCCAAACCTTTGGGGATACTACCAGGCATCTCAACTAACACAAATCTCAACGGTTTTCTTTCAGGGTTCAAAACCTGATTGGCTCTCAATGGAAAGGCAGGCTACCCCCTCGAACACCATTGATTACCTCCTTTGGTGCAACCACCCTCTCGCACTCAATTGCCTTAAGCTCCAAACTCTTTGGTCTTCACGCCCTGACATCCCCCCTGAAGCCTTTAGCTCACTTATTTCATAATGAAGCTTTCCCCCCAGGAATGTGTATTGAGGCCTTTCGGTGGTGGACAGACAAGGGCCTCTATCGTATAGTTCACTTTCTATCTCCGGAAGGCCCGATTTCCCTGTCTTTCTGTAGAAAGAAACTGGAGCTGGCGGACTCTGAACTATTTAGGTTTTCCCAAATCTCCCACTTTTTACACTCAATCTGGACCAATAAAAAGGTTCCCCCGCAATAACTCCCTATGAGCATTGGTGCTCTAAGGCCCCGTACACACGACCAAACATGTCTGCTGAAACTGGTCCGCGGGCCAGTTTCAGCAGACATGTTCGGTCGTGTGTAGGACCGAGCGGACAGAATTCCAGCAAACATTTGCCCGTCGGTCGTCTGTACAGACCTACCGTACATGTCCGAGCGCCCGCCATCCCTCGCATGCGTCGAATGACTTTGACGCATGCGTGGAAGCATTTAACTGGCAGGCCCGCCCACATCGCCACGTCATCGTCGCGGCGACACCGCGGACACGCCCCGCGGATTTCTGTACAATGGTTAGTACAGCCATCGTACAGAAATCCCCGGGCAGACATGTACGGTGAAAACGGTCCGGCGGACCGGTTTCATCGTACATGTTTGCCCGTGTGTACACGGCCTAACACAGAGGATCAGAGGGGAGGCATATCCTTGATCTATACAGCACTCGTGACTAAAGAGGAAAAGCCAACATATGCCCGGGCCTCGGAGGAGGACTTTGGCGACTCGTGGGACAGCGCGGTCTGGCACCGTGCTACGCAGAGAGCATATAAAGGTATTCTCAATATTTCTCTTGTAGAAGCTAGTCTAAAAGTTTTACTTGGTACTATGTTCCTTCCAGGCTGGCAAGGATGTTTCCTGGGACCTCCCCGGTATGTTTTAGGGGGTGCGAGTTGGAGGGGTCTATGCTTCACACCTGGTGGTCCTGTCCCCGCATTAGATCCTTCTGGCAGAAGGTTTTTCGCACCATCAGCTCCTTGACAGCGGTGGTGGTAACTCCCCACCCAGGCATAGCACTTTTGAACCAAGGTATTCCTAATTTACCCAAACATTCCCAGGCTTTAATGTTTTTTATACTTTTGGGAGCCAGGATGTCTATTTCCAAGGCCTGGAAGAAACCCACTGTATCCTTCCAAGAGTTCAGGAGGAAGGTTTCCTGGATCATGATGCAAGAACAGATAGTTGCTAAACTCAATGATAAATCGGAGAGATTTTTGGCCGTCTGGGAAACTTCGGCCACCTTTTGTAGCATTTCTCTCATACCGGGAGTACAGCCCGGAGACTCGACTGGCCGTGCCATTTCTTGATTGAGCAGGCGCGCTTCTTTTCATTCCTATCCTACACTTTCCTTCCTCTTTCTGCCACCTCCCTTGGTGTTTTGAAGAAAGAAAGTCACCGCTCCAGGTGGGTCTACTATATGGTCATGCACTGGTACAGGATTCCAAGGGTGCTGGCGGTGCACTAGGCAAGCATAAAGGTTGAATGAAGGATGGATGGCCGCACTCCAAAAACCGTACAGGTTGTCTTTTATTAAATGAACAGCAAAAACATTACCATATCACAGCAACAGAAACAGGGGACAGCCGACGTTTCGCACAAAATCAGTGCTTATTCATGGCTTCGCATGATTTTGCGATAAGCACTGATTTTGTGCGAAACGTCAGCTGTCCCCTGTTTCTGTTGCTGTGATCTGGTAATGTTTTTGCTGTTCATTTAATAAAAGACAACCTGTACGGTTTTTGGAGTGCGGCCATCCATCCTTCATTCATCCCTTGGTGTTTTCCTTGATATTTTCTCTTTTTGTTTCTCTTTCGTTTACTGTTGCTGAGTAAGACTAATCTCGGTACTGCATTGAATGTAACTACCACCCTCACCCATCCACCTAAGGGTATTTGCATGTGTAGCGTAGTCTTCACATTTCCCCAGAGGCAGTGTGTTCCCATTGGGGCCGCTCGGGGGAGGGGAAACGCTGCACCTGACCCGTTAGAGAATCTCCTCAGAAATATTTTAGGGTGGCTATCTGTTATGGGGGATAGATTCACCTTGCTAGTGGTTGGCTGATGTTTGCATATTTTACCCTCCTATGTCATTGGTGAGTGATCTTTGCGGTTTTCACCTCAAGATTTAGAAGGTTCTATTTTTGTGAACGACTCTGATTGGTTTTATCTTTCTTAATGATGAATGTTATCTTTTGAAAAATCTTCAATAAAAATTATTGAAATTAAAATCCGAACGTTCTGAACGAGCACTTACCTGGTGTAGGCTCTGTAAATGCGCCGGGAAGTCGTCGTTTTGAATGATCGTTCCCGAACTTCACAGATTTCCCCAGACTTTTTTTAAAACAACGGCGATACTCGCGCACAAATGCGCAAACCAAACCTCGCTTTCGTTCCCGGGTCCGTCCGTTCGTAGAACGCAGACGGAACCCGGAAGTAAGAGGGAGCGGCGGCTGGAACGCACGGGAACCAGCCGCTCATTGGGCATGATGCAATCATGAAAAAAACAGCATATGGAAAACAGAAAAACAAACAACAAACATAAACACTGCTGCCATTAAGGCGATACCGCTTCCCACCACCTACGATCGATTCGGCCAGGAACACTGCATTAATACACACACCGGGCTTTCAGCAGATAATGGCCACCTACACAATGCTAGGTATTTAGGCCTGTGCGTGCTCGTCTCTCCAGTGGAAGACATAATCCAGCTCTTCAGCGCTACTCTGCAATACACTCCATACCCTGCTTAACAGTCAAGGCTTATCTGAGGGATGAGACACCATATCATCAGCCGATCTTGATCGTAGGAACAATCGTCTTCAGGTAGGAGAACCAAAAACACATGGTCCTACGGAGGAGGACAAAAAAGGAACACGGCTGAGCGCCCACAGCTGGAATTTATAGGGATGGGTCCTATTGGGTAGTTATGGAGGCGGGGCCAACCCACATGTATGCTGCCATGGAGCATGTCAGGAAAAAGGATTTTACAACATCTGCATTTGTTTTTAAATATAAACCTATAAGTGATACAGCGCTACCAAATAGTACATAAACCTATTAATAAATAGTGAATCACATAATGCACAAGCCAAAATAGATATGTAAATATTACACTATGAAGTGCGCTATTGTATAGGGAAAACAACTATAAATAATAAAAAATCCCACAATACATAAATATAGCTAAAATTAATAGCGATAACAATAACTATACAATCAAAGTTACCAATATATACACAGTAAAACCTTAGTTTCAGAGTAACTTGGTACATCTTCCAGAGCCTGCCAATCTGTATCCCTGGGGCATATTTTAGAACTATGAGAAGCCTAAAACAAAAATGTGTCTGGAAGGGGAAAGGAAGCCGTATCTCCTATAAAGTATGAGTAGATCAAGAGATAATGGGGAGGGGGGGGCTGCTACTCCCAGATCCCCAGAAATATTATAAAGCAGCAGTAATACAAAGAGTTATAGACTGGGTCCATAATACATCATACAAGAAATGGGAGTCTCTAGAAGACAATATGAGTAAAACGGAGTTAGGCCAGATTATCTGGATCCCAAAAAAATATAGAGACCTCCCTAAGGCACTTGCCCCAATTACAATAGAAACACTAAACATATGGGATAAAGCAATTAAAGACATGAAAGGGCAATATAATAGTCCACTGATGCCCCTGATGGGAAATAATTACTTCTCACCAGGGAAAAATAATAAACTGTATCTAAAGTGGACCCACTCGGACAGATTGAGGTTAAAGGATGTCTTAAATGGGAATAGGCTATGCCCATTAGAAGAACTACGTGAGAAATACGGAACATCGCCGTGGGATGGCTGGAGATATATGCAGCTCCAACATTTTACTGAATCTCTTCCAAAACCCCTTCGAAGTGTTGAAAGGTTAAATCCCTGGGAGAGACTAATAGACCAGGGAGGGATGAGCAGAAAAGGGATGATTTCTAAAATATATAGGCTGTTGATAACCTCCAAGGAGGATGGGATAATACACCCCTTGGAAAAATGGGAGATAGAACTAAACCAAACAGTTCCAGAGAGGTTGAAGAAGAGGGTTATGGATTATGTACACTCTACCTCAAAGGATACAAAAGTGAAATAAATGAACTATAAACTATTGACCAAGTGGTACTATGTCCCCACTAAAATGTATAAAATAAGTCACGACGCATCACCCCTGTGTTAGAGGGATTGTGGGGAAGAAGGAAATCATGCCCATATCTGGTGGCAATGTAGACTGATCCAAACATACTGGGTGGAAGTACTAGGTCTAATGAAACAGATAGAAGGGAAGGAGATAGGACTAGACCCCTGGAAATGCTTATTCCGTGCAATGGAAGATCAGAGGAAAAAATATAGAGCCGCCCTTACCCCATTTCTATTAAATGCAGCGAAAGCATTAATCCCGAGATATTGGAGAATGAAGGAACCACCAAGGATAAAAGAATGGTTTAGAGAGGTAGACAAAATAAGGGTAATGGAGGAATTAATAAGTTTTCAAGAGGATGCAGAAATAAGATTTCAAGAAACTTGGGGGAAATGGATAAACTTTAAGATATCTCTGACCTATCTGGAGATTATGGGGAGTGAAGAAAATTTATAGGCTGGCACCTAGGAGGGGATTTTTTTTCCTTTTTTCCTTTTTTTTTTTCACATAATATGAAGTGATAAGGGGGAGGACAGAAAGTCCCCCACTTCACTTCCTTAAAAGTAAGGATACACATATGGGCACAGGGATAGGTATGGGATACATTATAAAAGGGGTAATCTCCCCCTTCCCTCCTTTTTTTTTTTTCTCTCTTGGTCTGACGACAAGAGACACATAGGTACATATATAAGGGGATGGGTTGGGCGCAGGGGGGGGGACCAGGTACGGACTACATGAAAGTACTCGGATAGACCCCCCTCGCTCCTGCTCCCTCTTTTCACTAAAAATGTTTAATTTAAATTAAAAAAAAAATTTCCTTCTTGCCTCTTCTCTTTTCTCTGTGAAACACGGATACATATACGTATATCTATATGTATATATGCGTGTTCGGGTTTACACAGGGGGGAGAGGGCGAGGTGGGCTGATTTGATCACTGTCTCCGGGAGGTATCTAGGAGAGAGGAGAGGGAGAGGAAGAGAAGGGGAAAGAAAGATTTTTCCCTCCTTTTCTATCTTTCTCAGTTTTTTTTCCCTTTCTTTTCTCTTTTCCCTGAGATTAATGGGAGAGAGAGAGAAAGGGGAGAAAGGAAAAGAAGGTGCCATGGTATAAAGAGTCCCACTATAGATGTATGATTATAAGGATGACCTAACTCTGTACCCACACAAATCTTTTTCATATTTATGTATTATGTAATATGTATATGTCAATGTTTTATGTATGAATAACTTATGAATTTTATAATGGATGCTGATTTTAAAAACTTTTTTAAGAAAGTTTGTAAAGTTTCTTCTATGTGAAAAGAATAAAAATAATTTAAACAGAGTAACTTGGTTTAGGAGCGTTTTGCAAGACAAACACATTTTTTTAATTGACTTAATATACAAGCGATGTCTTGATATACAAGTTGCGTCACGCCACAACAGAGTCTAAAAGAGAAGCGAGGCGCCTCTAAGGCCCTGTACACACGGTCGGTTAACCGATGAAGCTGACTGATGGTCTGATGTGCCTACACACCATCAGTTTAAAAAACGATCGAGTCCAACGCGGTGATGTAAAACACAACGACGTGCTGAGAAAAATGAAGTTCAATGCTTTCAAGCTTGCGTCAACTTGATTCTGAGCATGCGCAGGTTTTGAACCGATGCTTTTGCGTACTAACCGTCGGTTTTGACCGATCGGTTAGGCGTCCATCGGTTCAATTTTAAAGCAAGTTCTAAATTTTTCGACCGAAGGATAACGGACCGATGGGGCCCACACACGGTCGGTCGTGTGTACAGGGCCTAAGTGTAGCAATTTGGTTACATTTATTGAAGGTACAACATTTAGCAACATATTGCTACATTTAGAGGCGCCTCTCTGTACTATACTTTGTAGCTGGATTTTGCTTATAATCCCCTTGGGGAGAATTCCATTTGTGGATGGACATTATGGGGCAGATCCACTAAAGAATTACACCGGCGTATCTATTGATACGTCGCGTAATTTTATAGTTCCCGCGTCGTATCTTTGTTTTGTATCTACAAAACAAGATACGACGGCATCTGGGATCGATCCGACAGGCGTACGTCTTAGTACGCCGTCGGATCTTAGGTGCATTTTTTTACGTCGTTTGCGTTCGGCTTTTTCCGGCGTATAGTTAAAGCTGCTATATGGTGGCGTACTCAATGTTAAGTATGGCCGTCGTTCCCGCGTCAAAATTTTTTTTTTTTTACGTTGTTTGCGTAAGTCGTTCGCAAATAGGATTTGCGTAGAATGATGTCACCGTCGGAAGCATTGGATTGTTCCGGTTTAATTTCGAGCATGCGTGCTGGGATACTCCCATGGACGGCGCATTCGGAGAGAAGCGCCGAGGTACGTGGTTCTGCCCCTATATGTTTACACAACCTGGTCACATTGCTATAATCTTTTTATATGGACTATAAACTATGAAGAAATGGTTGTGGAACAAATCATTTGAGTTTCCATTATTTAAAATGGGGAAATTTGATTTGATATACAAGTGCTTTGGATTACAAGCATGTTTCTGGAACAAATTATGCTTGCAATCCAAGGTTTTACTGTATGTTTTATTTTATCTATTTGGGCTTGTGCATTATGTGATTCACTATTTATTAATAGGTTTAAGTACTATTTGTTGGTGCTGCGTCACTTATAGGTTTACATATGTTTATTGCATTTAGTACAGATTGGTGAGTGCATTTCTTTGATGTTAGCTGCTTCTGTTTAATTTCAATTATTACCAATATTTACCTGTGTTTTTCATATTACTGGTTGTAGTTTTGGTGTACAAGGAACTTTCTGATTAGCACAGGAGGTTTTTATTATTTTTGGATTTGTTCCTGATGTCATGTAAAAAAGCAATTTCGGGCAACATGTAAAACCAGTTGTAGAGCTACTACTGTATTCATACACACTACAGCTGTGCTGAAAGTAGACGCTTTACAACGTTATGGCATTCTTACCTCTGGGTCTGCTCTCCTCAAATGGTGCTCCTTGCTGCCACTGCCATTTTCTTCTGCTATTTAAAGTGTTAGCATGTTCTTGTTTCTGCCATTGGATGGTCATTGCTGATGTCATTATCCTGCCACCCAGCTCCATTCTCAGCATCTTATGCGGCGTACACACGATTGGAATTTCTGCTGAAAAAAGTCAGATGGAATTTTTTCATCAGATATTCCGACCGTGTGTGCGCCTCATTGGAGTTTTTGCTTCTTAAACTCCGACGGACTTGGAAAGAGAACAGGTTCTCTTTTTTTCCAATTGAAAATTCCGTTCGTCTGTATGGAACTCTGACTGAGAAAAAAACATGCATGCTCAGAATCAAGTCGATGCATGCTCGGAATCATTGAACTTAATTTCTCTCGGCTCGTCGTAGTGTTGTACGTCACTGTGTTCTTGACGATCGGAATTTGGTATGACAGTGTGTCTGCAAGACAGCTTGAACGGAGTTCCGTCTGAAAAATCAGTCAGAGTTTATCCCGACAGAAATTTTGATCGTGTGTACAAGGCATTACAGATGCTGGCAGGAGGCTGGGAGTGCACACTGTGCTTAGCATGTGCTGCTGTTTACAACTAACAAAAATTTGCTAAGAGACAAGAAAATGTGCCTTTGGCAGACAAGAGATTTATAAAAGTCTATTCTACCAAAAAACTCTACTTGCTAGCATTGTTTATGACTATAGTTCAGTTGTTACTTAGGAATGTCACCTAATTTCTTTCTCGTACATCACGGGACACAGAGCAGCATATTCATTACTATGTGGGTTATATGGAGTACCTTCAGGTGATGGACACTGGCAATCTCAAACAGGAAGTGCCCCTCCCTATATAACCCCCTCCCATAGGAGGAGTACCTCAGTTTTTACGCCAGTGTCTTAGGTGTTGGTCATGGTTTAGCTTGCCTCCACATCCTTGGGATTAAGGTGGGCTAACCGGTTCTGTCCAAAGGCCTCAGTGCTAAAGTGGTCAGCAACCAGACCCCAAACCATTGGGGTATAGCCCATAATGCTTTCTGTCAGAGAGCTGGACTCTGGGCCCAGAACTTAGAAACCTTTGGGGGCCTAATGTTTCTGTTGCCAGGGTGCTATATGGGCCCAGGACAGTGGATCCTTCATAGGAACCCAGGGCCTGAAGGTCTAGACGCCCCACGGAGATGGGGGAAGATTGGACCTCTTGCTGTGCAAAGTCCTGCGGCATGGAGCAGGTAAGTGAAGGGGGGCCTGCGGGACTTGGTTCGTCGGCAGGCTCTCTAGGGGGATCTTTGGGGGATGTGCCTGAGTATGCTCTTGCATTGGCAGTTTTGGGCCACTATGTCTATCAAAGAGACAGGATGCTCTATGTATGGGCTCCCATGTGTGATCTTCCTAAAATATGTGTTGCATTGTAATTGTCTGCTGGGCGCTGGGTTGGGAAAGGAGCTGTGTGTTGGCTATGCTTTCCCAGGACTGGGGGGTCAGTGACTCACCTGAGGCCTTACCTGTCTGGGTGCCGTGCGGTGCTCGTCCTCCAGCATGTCAGTAACGCTTCCGGCGTGGCCCCCATCCTCCGCAACACGGGCGCGCGCGCGGGCGCGCGCCCTGTAATATAGGCGCAGGGTGATGATTCGCGCCGTTGTGGAGAAAGGGGGGCGGGACATCTAGTCTCATAAAAGGAAGGGGCGGCCCTTCCTCTATGCTGTATAGCTCAGTTGCTTTCTGAGCTTGAAGGAGAAGGACGCAGAGCGGCTGCAGGGCGGCTGAGGGCACCCAGTGGCGCAAGGAAGTATTGCAGTTCTGGTGAACAGAACTAGCTGTGTGGTTACTAGCCTAAAAAATTCCTTATACAGCAGATGGATTTTTTGAGGGAAGACAGCATGTTTTCATAAAAAAAAAAAAAAAAAAAAGTTATTGAAAAAAAAAAAAAAAAAAGATTGGAAACATACTGGTCTTCCCGTTTTGGGTTTTGGACGTTAGTTGTTACTACCATACCCTAAACCGTATTATTCTTTCTCCTAGCTACAACAATCAAAGGTTGTAAGCGGTGGTACCTCGGTATTGTACCATGGCTTCCAAAGGTTCAGGATCAGGGGGTACAAAAGAAAGGGGCTCCCCCTCAGATTCTGACGGTTCAGGTCGGCCTATGCCGGTACTCTCCCCACAGGTTAATACACCATTGGGCACCTTGGTTGAGCCATTAGGGAGATCTGGTGCTGAGGCTACATCAGATCCACCCAACCCTGTGTTTATCACAGAGAGTATGCTAGCCACCTCCTTGGAGGGGCTAGAGAAAAGATTGGCGGCTATGATAGCCAAATCTACACCGGGTAAAAAGCGGACTAGGTCTCCGTCGCCTGAGTGTGGACCCTCAGATGCTGAGGTTCTCTCCCCGGGGGGATTTGAGTTGCAGGAGGATCATTTGGACCGGGGCCAAATTGGTTCAGAGGTTGAGGGTTCGGCTAATGAAGAGCCTTGCTCGGCCTCCCAAGCGGAAAGCTTCTGGGTTCATTCCCTGACAGACATGGTCCACTTGGCGTTTAATTTGCCTTTGCCGGAACCTCAGGGTTCGGCCGTATCATCTTTAGGCTCTTTGAAAACGCCTCGGAGTAGCGCTGTTTTTCCAGTCCATCCTCTTTTAGAGGAAGTAATCTTCCAGGATTGGGCACGACCAGACAGAATCTTTTTACCACCTAAAAGATTTTCCGTCGTCTATCCTATGGAAGAAAAATTTGCCAAAAAGTGGGCACTCCCAGTGGTGGATGCCGCCATCTCCTGTGTAAATAAGTCCTTGACTTGCCCGGTAGAAAACATACAGGGGTTTAAAGAACCGGTTGATAAGCGTTTGGAGACACTTTTAAAAGCATCCTTTACTACGGCAGGTGCAGTAATACAGCCAGCTGTGGCTGCTATTGGAGTTTGTCAGGCACTAACAGACCAGACAAGACAAATGCTTAAGGTTATTCCGGCCCAGCAGGCGGAAGAATTATCTGATATTCCTAGAGCCATGTGCTTCGCGGTGGATGCTATAAAGGATTCCATCCAGCAAGCGTCTCATCTGTCACTATTTTTAGTACATATGAGAAGGCTCTTATGGTTAAAGAACTGGGAGGCTGAGCCCCCATGCAAAAAGCTTCTGGCAGGGTTTCCCTTCCATGGAGAACGACTCTTCGGAGAAGATCTGGATAAATACATTCAGACTATTTCAAGTGGCAAAAGTACCCTTCTACCAGTCAAAAAGAAGGTCCGGGGACCTGCGTTCAAACGGCAGCTTCCCCCTGCTCAGGGGCCCGCCAATTCCAGGCAGTATCGACGGCCTCCTGCGAGATCATACTTTAACAATAAGCCACAGGGACAAGCTTTTGGGGGCAAGAAGCAGTGGTATCGTAAGCCAGCAAAGACAGCCCCTAAGTCTGCCTCATGAAGGGACGCCCCCACCCACGAAGGTGGGGGGAAGGCTGCGTCTTTTTTCGGAAATTTGGGAGACCGACATTCCCGACAAGTGGGTCCGGTCTTCCGTGGCCACAGGCTACAAATTAGAATTTCTAAGAATCCCTCCACCTCATTATCAGGAGTCGAGAGTGCCAGTCGAGCCGACAAAGAAGGCCGCCTTAATGGCGGCATTAAATCATTTGCTTTACCAAGGCGTGATAGTAGAAGTACCAGCCCAGGAACAGGGGCTAGGGTTCTACTCCAATCTGTTCATCACCCCAAAGCCCAACGGCGATGTCAGGCCAATCTTGGACTTAAAGGGATTAAATGCGTACTTAAAAGTACGCTCATTCCGGATGGAATCCGTACGATCGGCAGCCGCCGCACTCCAGAAAAACGACTTTCTGGCATCCATAGACATAAAGGATGCGTACCTTCATGTGCCAATTTTTCAGCCACATCAAAGGTTTCTACGCTTCACGGTGGCTCGGCGTCATTTTCAATTTGTGGCACTCCCTTTCGGGTTGGCTACGGCTCCTCGGGTATTCACCAAGGTCCTAGCTCCAATTCTAGCCAACCTAAGAATCCAGGGGATCACTGTCCTAGCATACCTGGACGACCTTCTAATCATAGATCACTCGTCTCCTGGCCTGGAACGAGCAGTGGCTCTCACGGTTCGATACCTAGAGAGGTTCGGCTGGGTCCTAAACCGAGAAAAATCAGCTTTCCAACCCACAAAGAGGTTGGAATATCTCGGCATGTCATTAGACACGGAACAGAAAAGGGTGTTCCTGCCTCGAATAAAGGTCGAGGCTATCAAAGAATTGATACATTTGGTTCTAAGCAAGAGAGAACCAACGATTCGCCTATGCATGCGATTACTAGGCAAGCTAGTGGCCACCTTCGAAGCGGTACCATACGCTCAAAGCCACACTCGCGTCCTGCAGGCAGCCATTCTGTCAGCATGGAACAAAAGGCCACAGGCCTTGGAATTTCCTTTGCCACTCTCATCAAGAGTCCGGCAGAGTCTGTGTTGGTGGTTAGACCCTCAGAATCTACTGAAGGGAAAATCTTTCAGCCCGTGACCTGGAAGATAGTGACCACAGATGCCAGCCTGAAGGGCTGGGGAGCGATCTTGGATGGTTGCACCCGCCAAGGTACTTGGGCACAGGAGGAGAGTCAATTGCCCATCAATATCTTGGAGCTCATAGCTGCTCGGCTAGTCCTCAAGGCTTGGACCTCCAAATTACAGGGGTTCCCGGTGAGGATACAATCGGACAATGCCACGGCTGTGGCATATATAAATCACCAAGGGGGAATCAAGAGTCAAGCAGCTCAGAGAGAAGTGAGCTTAATTTTCCTATGGGCAGAGAATCATGTGCCCTGCATATCGGCAATATTCATTCCCGGGGTGGACAACCTGCAGGCGGACTTTTTGAGTCGTCAGACTCTGTCGCCAGGGGAATGGTCTCTGCATCCGCAAATATTTCAGATAATTTGCCAGAGGTGGGGAATGCCGTACGTGGATATCATGGCATCAAGGCTCAACAAGAAGCTAGACAGGTTCATGTCCCGGACTCTGGACCCTATGGCCTGCGGGACCGATGCGTTAGTTTGCCCTTGGCATCAGTTCAATCTTCTATATGCCTTCCCCCCGCTTCAGTTACTACCCCGCCTGTTGCGCAGGATCAGGGTGGAGCACAAGCCAGTCATTCTGATAGCTCCAGCATGGCCCAGAAGGGCATGGTACTCACTAATCCTAAAGATGTCAGTGGGAGACCCTTGGACGCTTCCTCTACGACCAGACCTACTCTCACAGGGCCCGATCCTCCACCCTGCATTACGGCGTCTAAATTTGACGGCCTGGCGGCTGAATCCCTGATTCTTAGGGGTAGAGGTCTATCTAGACAAGTAATCTCTACCCTGATTAAGGCTAGAAAGCCAGTCTCCAGAGTAATTTATTACAGGGTTTGGAGGGCCTATGTAGGCTGGTGCGAGTCCAAGAAATGGCTTTCCCGCAAATATACCATTGATAGAGTATTAAGTTTTCTCCAGCTAGGAGTGGATAAAGGCCTGGCATTAAGCACAATCAAGGGACAGATTTCAGCTTTGTCAGTGTGGTTTCAGAGGCCGCTGGCCACCCACTCGCTGGTTAAGACCTTCATTCAGGGGGTCTTGCGCATTAATCCTCCGGTTAAGTCACCACTTTGTCCGTGGGACTTGAATCTTGTTCTGTCAACTCTACAGAAACAACCTTTTGAGCCGTTGGCTGAAGTTCCTTTGGTTTTACTAACAAGGAAGTTGGTATTTCTGGTCGCCATAGTTTCCGCCAGAAGAGTGTCAGAATTGGCAGCCTTATCTTGTAAGGAGCCATATCTTATTCTGCATAAGGACAGGGTGGTTCTCCGTCCTCATCCTTCCTTTTTACCAAAGGTTATATCCAGTTTTCACCTGAACCAGGATTTGGTATTACCATCCTTTTTTCCGAAGCCCACTTCCAGAAAGGAAGGGTTGCTGCATACCTTGGATATTGTCCGGGCCATGAAGGCCTATCTTAAAGCTACAGAGAAGATTCGGAAAACAGATGTGTTGTTCATTTTGCCAGATGGGCCCAAGAAGGGGCAGGCAGCTGCAAAATCCACCATTTCGAGATGGATTAAACAGTTAATTATTCAGGCCTACGGCTTGAAGAGGTTGCCTCCTCCGTTATCAGTAAAGGCCCATTCTACCAGGGCCATGGGCGCCTCCTGGGCAGCACACCATCAGATCTCTATGGCTCAAGTATGCAAGGCGGCAACCTGGTCTTCAGTCCACACGTTTACAAAATTTTACCAGGTGGACGTAAGAAGGAATACAGATACAGCCTTTGGGCAGGCAGTGCTGCGGGCTGCGATTTAAGACCCTCAGAATCGGGGGCACCCTTGAGTTAAAATTTAAGTTTAAATTTAATTTTCTCAACTAAGTTGGATTTATTATTATTTGAGAGTATCTCTGAATTAAATCCTTGTGTCTTGGGAAGATGTCTCCCTCCCCTCAGTAAAGCATTGCTTTAGGACATCCCACATAGTAATGAATATGCTGCTCTGTGTCCCGTGATGTACGAGAAAGAAAAAGGGACTTTTAATACAGCTTACCTGTAAAATCCTTTTCTTGGAGTACATCACGGGACACAGAGCTCCTACCCCTCTTATGGGGACCATTTTGGGAGGCATACTGCTTGCTACAAAACTGAGGTACTCCTCCTATGGGAGGGGGTTATATAGGGAGGGGCACTTCCTGTTTGAGATTGCCAGTGTCCATCACCTGAAGGTACTCCATATAACCCACATAGTAATGAATATGCTGCTCTGTGTCCCGTGATGTACTCCAAGAAAAGGATTTTACAGGTAAGCTGTATTAAAAATCCCTTTTTGCCTAACTTTGAGTTCTTCACAATCCACTGCAGTTTAAGTATACACAAAGCACTGGGCCATTAGAAGGGCAGTAGTATTGGGCCAAATCCTCAAAAGGGATACGCAGGCGGATCTGCTGTTCCGCCTGCGTATCCCTGTGCCTATCTTTGGAACTGATCCTCAGAAGCAGTTTTCCAAAGATAGGCAGAAGATCCGACATCTGTAAGAGACTTACACTGTCGGATCTTAGGATGCAGTACCGCATCCGCCGCTGGGGGCATTTTGCGTCGAAATGCCGCTTTGCGTATGCAAATGAGGACTTACGGAGATCCACAAAGCTTTTCAGCTTTGTTTTTTCTCCGTAAGTTTACGTTTGAATGCGTAAAATTAGGGCTGCTTTTACAAGGTGTAAACTGTTTACACCTTGTAAAAACAGACCTTTTTTTCGATCGCCGCGATTTTTTTTTAAATTTGATTTTTTTTTTCGCCGTATCTTTTTTTTAACCCGACGCAACTTTTTAACCCGGCGCGATCCTCAAAACTCGGCGTATCGTAAAAACACGCGATGCACGTCGGGAAAAATGACGTCACAGGCATGCGCAGAACGTCCGGCGCGGGAGCGCGCCTAATTTAAATGGGAATCGCCCATTTGTATTAGGAACGCCTTGCGCCGGACGGAGTTAAGTTGCACTGCCGAAAATTTCCAGGTAAGTGCTTTGAGGATCGGCACCTAACTTGGGAGATTTGCGGCAGTGTAACTTAACTCGGAAAAGTTAAGTTAAGCCCGTTTTTTGAGGATTTGGCCCATTGTTCTTATAGATTATGCTTTATGTATGTAAGACAAGCAGGAACTTTCTATCATCATCAAATTCCCAACAAAAGAGTGTGATGTTGAATGGTGTACTACAGTAATTTCTGATTGAAAGACTGTAATGACCCTCCAGTATCCATCTCAACATTTATTTCAAATTTTACCTATGATTGTATAAAAGTGAAGTTAAAAATTAACTTTCTATTAACAGCTTGCCTTTAATGTAAAAATAAAAAAATAAATGTTTTACTCACTTTTATCTGGCTGTTACTAAGCAGATTTCATAATCTGCCTAGTTCCTGGTCCTAGGTGGTTCAACTTCCTAAGATCCCATTGCCTCCTGGGAAATGATGACACTCATTTCCCAGGAGTTTCTGGGCATTACTGTGCCTAAAAATTGCCCAGCATGCACCTCTCCCTGAATACCAGTGTAGCCGGGTGCTACTTTGATTTGAATGGAAGATTATCATCTGCTGATCAAGAAGGATCTTGGCTCCCTCCGGTGGTCAAGTTGTGTTATGACCATCTGTTATTTACTTTCATTGAGTACAGGGAGAAACAGACTACGTTTCCCAGAGAGCAATTGTGCAATCCCAGAGTGCTTTGCTCCCCGAACAGCCATGTGGAGGAGGTAATAAAAGGGAGAGTGCAGCCATTTTCTGGCTCTTGTTCCTGGGACGCATGGCCTGCCAGCAGAGCTCTGTGGGTGTGTGTTTCCCATAGAGCTCTGGCCTATATCGTGTGGAGCAGAACAGCAGCCTTTGATTCTTCTTTACACCACAGCATGCTGGAGCAGCAGTGTGGTCAAACCAGAGACCCTTGAAGGAGGTAACTGAGGACTCCCGGTCATCTGTGAAATGGAACAGCGTGACAGTGTGGTAGCAGCAAACAGACTGAGATCCTGTGGAGCTGAAGCATCCATCTGTCTGGACCTCGTGTGGTGAGAGGGCTGATGTCCAGAACTTTGTACTGAATTTCACACACCTAGACTGATTGCATAGTGTTGCTGGGACCGGTAGTTCCACGGAACAGTTCAGTTCGATAGAGTTACCTGTGCATAGGCCTCAAGCCTGATTTTATTATTTTGTGGCTGCCGCTGGAGGTACATTTCTGAGAAGGAATACACAGATACTCTGCACAATGAAGCAACTGTTCTATGTTGTTCTACATTGCTTTATTGATCAGAGAATTACAATCTTTGTTTCACAATAGCTAGCAGAAGACAGAAGAAGGAAGACCAGAGACTATATTTCGTATTGTAAGGCCTTGCAGTGTTGTTACTACCTACTAGAGACTGTAGGGGGAATATTGAATTAATTATACTGTGATATATCATTCTTGCCTAATACTGTGTGCCGCATAGTGGATTTCATAGTGTCTACACGATGTGCTGGAAGTGGGAAGGTGCTCAGTGCTGAGGTTGTTGCCTGAGCATTAGTCCCACTTGAAGACACCTCTGCTGTAGCAGTTCAGGTAGTTCTCAAGCGATTGCCACTTACAACCTCTTGTCTCATTTTTGTATACCAATTGTGGTTCCGTGTTACTGATAAAACCTGTTCTAGTAAATTTACCTTTTGCTTTAACACAATCTGTTGTGAGGCTTGTTAATTTTCCAAGCGATGTAGCAGTGTGTGCCCGGGTGACAACACAGGTAAAGTGAATATAATCTGTGTCTATTCACCTGTATTTTATTATTGAGCTTCACACCAGCACTACACCACAGCTGTGTCAAGGGGAGTGAGACCAAATTATTAGGGGTGTTGGAGCAGAGTACAGGCCCAAACAAAACCAGCAGCTCCTCTGGGGGTAGTGCTACACCAGGAAGAAAAAGGAACTGGGCTTCACATGCCCACACATATGATGGATACAGCCACAACATGAGCTGGAGGATATAAGGCAAGTGTTTGCAATGATTTCTGGAATGATTGGGGAGCTATCAATATGTTTTAGGGACTATTTAATGTGATTCATTTTAGCTTGCAAAAAAAAAAATTATGCCCAGAACCTCGCTTTAAGTGTGACTTTATGTGCCAGCTTCTGTAACATCCCCAACATTCTTTTTTTTTTCCATTTGCTCCAAACATATATCAATTTCTCTTTTTTTTTACACACACCCTGCATTTTTACTGTAGATATTCTTATCATTTATTGCATATTCACTGCACATAGTCTGAAAATTTCTCAGAAGTCCCTTTTAGAATTTACTGGCATTTGTCCTCTGCAACATTTACAAGCCAGCTCTATCATAACCAGCAAATGGTCTCAAATAGGAGCAGATCCAGGGAAATGATTGAGTCTATATTCACTCACAATCTTTATAAATGGTATTTGTGTTAATTATATATCAGCCATTATGAGATTCAGATTGTGATTTCAGTTTGAGAGGTTAGAAAACGTGTTTAGCAGATGCCATATTCATTCATGTCTAAAGGGAATTCTGTATGTAATACATTTATTATATCATTAGGAAAACTGTCATATAATTTTTTTTTTTTTTTTGTATCTGATATTTATGGCATGCTGCCTAGAAAGATAGAAATATTAAGGTAGGTCAGTTGACCAGAGATAACACCACGTCCTGGTAAATAGTACAAAGAAAAAATAGAAAAGCATACAAATTGGACTTTATAGTTATTCCCAAGCAACAAATCACACGTAAAAAAAATGCTAAACATACTGATTACATGAAGCAAGCAGCAGCTTCCCTATAAAAAAGAAAATGTCCTATAAAAACATGGATTTATGCATCCTTCCAAAATATTACCAACACTCTCTAGTGGCCAATCCATAACCTCCATTTAGTCAGTATAGCTACTGTATGATAATGTATTTTAAGCTCATCAATTTAGGACTTGTTGTAAGCATAATGCAATATTAATGTATTGCCTATGGGTATGGCCAGCAAGTATAATTTCACATATCAGGTTCCCTAATCTCTATTTTAAATGGGGTTCTCCGTAATAATTATGTCTCAAGTGTTCTAGTCTAAAAATCTGATATATATGGTCGGGGGATACGGGGACAGTTATTAGCGAGGCGGCCTGGCAGAAAGCCTTCTATTACACACATAAATCCTCTATCTCGAGTTATGTTCGAGAACAAAATTATAAAGTGCTATCACGGTGGTATAGAGTGCCATCCGCCCTCAGGGTCATGTTTCCCTCGGCTTCTGATTCGTGCTGGAGATGTAACGCGGCTGTTGGTACGTATCTACATATATGGTGGGACTGTGAGGCTATTCGCCCATTCTGGAAACAGATATTTCAAATTTACTCGGATATGTATGGTAAGCCCCTTCTCCCCTCCCCTACGGTCGCCCTGTTGTCCATTCTCCTGGGTACCTTCAAGTTTCAGAAACACACCCTCCTTAGGTTCTGTCTCAGTACGAGCAGGCAATTAATATCCAGACATTGGAAATCCCCTTCACCCCCGTCCCTAGCTGAATGGGTTAATGAAATGAACGGAGTTATGTTGATGGAGGAACTCCAAGCTAAGGTCCTGGACAGTCATGCTAAGTTCTCCTTTACATGGGGAATATGGAGGCATTACTCTTCCTCAGACGAATTAAAGAAACTACTCTCACTTAATTCGAGTTCTCCACCGCCCTAATAGGCATGGGAGGACTTGAGCACAAATTATACTTTATGGATCCAGGGCACGGGAGGCCCGGGCACACCATACCCCCCCCCCCCCCATCCCCCTCCTTCCTACCTTTTTCTATCCCTCCTTTCCTTCTCTGGTCTTTTATACCTGACTTATTTCTCCTTTATCTTTTCTGGTACTTCTTCTGCCTTCCACACACAGGCTTGGGTTAGCCGAGACGGGACCTTATCTTTAAGTTTGTATGGTTTAACTCCCTTGGCATACACCTTGATAACTTGGAGTTGTGGACATACTGCTGCTTTGTTCTTGATAGCACCCCTGTCGTCAACGGAATGTCCCCTTGCGCTCTCCTGGCCATGGGCGCAGCAGGCTCCCAAAGGGGCGCCCGGGCTGGAGGAAGCGGATGCTGGATGTTTAATAACACGCAAAAGTGTCCATACTATAAATTATGTTGTGGAAAGGTACTGTTTGTTATGTTGAGAACCGACCCACCCATTGTTGGGGGTCTGGTTCATGTTTCTTTTGATGTCTGTCTAAAATTCTTTAATAAAACTTTTATTGAACATAAAAATCTGTTATATACTGTACATACTGTATATTCATTGTTGTGTGAGAATTTGACCACCTTGGACATAGAGAAATTTGATAGATTTTGACATTTAAAACCAAAACATGGTGGGCATTTAAAAATCATTGTAACTATGCCTATATTGGTATTGAAAGGCCATTTTAGTTTTTGACTCTGTTAAAGTAGAATTAAACCCAAAAGCAAACATGTATTATATTGTAGCTTACTAATTCTTAGATGTTATGGCTGCATTCATTTTCCTTTTTAGGCTTTATTTCCTTTATTTTCATAATGTGATCCTGCCAGTAAGTCTGTTGTTTTTCTCCTGCAAATGTATCAGTTAAGAGTGTTTAGACAAGCCATTTACCACTAAGATGGATGATTACAACAGCTTTTATTTATTCATGAAAAATCCTTATCCCCAAGGAAAGAAAACGTTTGAGGTAACAGCTTAGAAAGTATTAGCTGAAATTTGGCTTGCATTTGTTAGTGTATTTAAATCTGCTAGTACATTTAGCACTCCCCCTGACAATTCTGGTGTCCACATGTGCCCCTGCACCCAGAGTGGAGGGAACTCCAACACATAAGGTGTGTTACTGTCCTAGATGACCAAGTAAAAACAGAGGGGAAAATTACTAAAAAAGGAAAATTAATGCAGCTGCTACATCTAAGGATTGGTGACCTGCAATATATTACATTTCTGCTTTTGTGTTTAATGCCAGTATAACATAAATATCCTTCTATTAGCTGAAAGCTATTGAAAATAATTATTATAGCTATAACACATCAACACTGTATGAAATATATCTTTATGTTATATACTGATTTTTGTTCCTCTTCCTTCTATTTCAACACAGTTCTTTGGAAACATTACTAAAATTACTATGGAGGGTGAAAATAATACATTATTATCCAATTTGTGTGAAATGTACAATTGTACAAATGTACAAATGTACAAAGAGTAGCCATAAGAGGGTGGTTTTTAATATGGATCTTTTTTTAAATTGAGATAGTCTACTTGGTATTATTATGTAAGACAGGAAAAAAGACAATATGATAATATAATCATCTAAACTACGCTTTTTTTGAAATTATGCTAATGCAATCAAACCCTACATTGAACTTATCTGCCAGAATCAGGAAATCAGCCTACCAAGATGTTCCTGTGGTTTTAATGTCATGGTAGAATTCGGTATCTCCATCAAACAATTTTTTTCCTAGTATGATTTAAGAAAAAGATAGGTCTTGCTTATTCAGGATGGTTGGTTCTCTCTTTATTGAAATGCTTGTGGCAGAAATATATTGAAGTCTTTAGAGATATAGATAGACAGCAGTAGCCAGCAAAGAACAATACAGTAAACAACTTAATTTGGAATCAGTGTTTTAGGCAGTAATAAAATCAAGGATTTTGGAAGCAGTATTTTCTTTTTGTTGTCCAACTACAGTTGTATTCAAAATTATTCAACCCCCCACTGAAATTGATTGTTTTGGCCAGTTTGACATTGATTTTGATCATTCAGTCATCCTGCTTACAATTAAATCAAAGAGGCACGTGTAGGTCAGACAAATATAACATAACATTTATAATAAAATAACCACAAATGTCTTTTCTGTGCTCACATCATTATCAGTTTTATTCAACCCCCAAGTGACATTCAATCTTAGTACTTAGTACAACATCCTTTTACAGTTATAACAGCTTTTAAACGTGAAGCATAGCTTGACACAAGTGTCTTGCAGCGATCTGCGGGTATCTTCGCCCATTCGTCATGGGCAAAAGCCTCCAGTTCAGTCACATTCTTAGGCTTGCGCACTGCAACTGCTTTCTTTAAGTCCCACCAGAGGTTCTCAATCGGATTTAAGTCTGGTGACTGCGATGGCCACTCCAAAATGTTCCAGCCTTTAATCTGCAACCATGCTCTAGTGGACTTGGAGGTATGCTTGGGATCATTGTCCTGTTGAAAGGTCCAACGTCTCCCATGCCTCAGGTTTGTGACGGACTGCATCACATTGTCATCCAATATCTCCTGGTACTGAAGAGAATTCATGGTACCTTGCACACGCTGAAGCTTCCCTGTACCTGCAGAAGCAAAACAGCCCCAAAGCATGATTGAACCCCAGCCATGCTTCACAGTGGGCAAGGTGTTCTTTTCATCATAGGCCTTGTTCTTCCTCCTCCAAACATAGCGTTGATCCATGGGCCCAAACAGTTTCATCAGTCCACAGAACACAATCCCAAAACTTCTGTGGTTTGTCCACATGACTTTTGGCATACTGCAGTCGACTATTCTTATTCTTTAGAGACAGCAAGGGGGTGCGCCTGGGAGTTCTGGCATGGAGGCCTTCATTACGCAGTGTGCGCCGTATTGTCTGAGCAGAAACTTCAGTACCCACATCTGACAAATCTTTTCTCAGTTCCTCAGCAGTCACAAGGGGACTTTTCTCCACTCTACGCTTCAGGTAGCGCACAGCAGTCGAAGTCAGCATCTTCTTTCTGCCACGACCAGGTAGCGTTTCAACAGTGCCCTTTGCCTTGAATTTGCGAATGATGCTTCCTATGGTGTCTTTTGGTATGTTTAACATCTTTGCAATCTTCTTATAGCCATTGCCCTTCCTGTGAAGAGTAATCACCTCTTCTCTTGTCTTCCTGGATCATTCTCTTGACCTCACCATGTTTGTAACCACACCAGTAAATGTCTAGAAGGAGCTGAGTATCACAGTCATTTTAAAGCTGCCTAATTAATGCATATTAGGCTTTATTGCTGCTCCTTGACATCCACAGGTGTTTTCAATACCTGATTGAATACACTTCAATGAACCTCTGTTCTTCAGAGTGGTAGTCTTTAAGGGGTTGAATAATTGTGTAAATGAAGAATTCACAAAATAAATATTTACTACTGTATTACAAAACCGATTGATGTCATTTTAGTTGCATATGGTTCTTTAAGAAGTCCTTGTAGGATTTCATTCTGAATACAATTACAAATGTACACTAAATTCCCTAAAACCCTTTACAGCATTGGGGGGTTGAATAATTTTGAACACAACTGTATATTGTTAAATAAACTCTTATTTGTATGTACTATTTCTTAAGAGTAGGGTTGTCCCGATACCACTTTTTTAAGACCGAGTACAAGTACCGATACTTTTTTTCAAGTACTCGCCGATACCGAATACCGATACTTTTTTTTTATCTCATGTAACAGCAGCACATGTGTCAGTAGTTTTTTTTTTTTACCTTTAACAATTTGACCAATGTCACCTAGTACCAGTGTTATTTATTACCAGTGTAACCCAGCACCAGGGGCCTGATCGCCAACCACACCAGTACAACGTCATCTAGTACCGATGTTTGACCTGATCACCAGCCACATCAGTTCAGTATCATCGAGTATAATTCCGCGTACACACGATCGGTCAAACCGATGAGAACGGTCTCATGGACCGTTTTCATCGGACCAAACCAATCGTGTGTGGGCCCCATCGGTTATTTATCCATAGGTTTAAAAAAAAACAATCTTGTTTTAAATTTAACCGATGGATACCTAACCGATAGAAAAAAAAAAGATCGTTTGTAGGCACGTCCATCGGTTAAAAATCCATGCATGCTCAAAATCAAGTCGAAGCATTGAACTTCATTTTTTTCAGCACGTCGTTGTGTTTTACGTCACCGCATTCTGACACGATCGTTTTTTTAACCGATGGTGTGTAGGCACGACTGACCATCAGTCAGCTTCATCGGTTAACCGATGAAAACAGTCCATCAGACCGTTCTCATCGGATGGACCGATCGTGTGTACAGGGCTTTAGTGTTTGACCTGATCTAGAGCCACACTAGTACAGTGCCATCCAATACCGCAGTGTCACACAGATCCAGTGTCCTGATTACCAGCCGATGCCAGTTTCATCAGATCTGTAAAATATGGGATGATGCTCTAGAGCAGTGGTTCTCAACCTTCTAGTGCTGTGACCCATTGATAAAATTTCCCAAGTTGTGGGGACCCCTAGCGGAAAAATTATTTTCATAGCATGAGTTGAAAGCACCCAAGGCAAGACAAGTAATTTGCGCCCCTAACCCGTGGACATTTAGCGCTCCCTGAGTGCCTTCCACTCATACAGTATTAAAACCCCTAAGGCCCCGTACACACGACCGGATCTCCGCTGGAAACGGTCCAGCGGAGATTCCTCCTCCGGATTTGGATCCGATGGCGTGTACACACCATCGGATCAAAATCCGTGCGGAATTCCTCCGCGGTGACGTGTCGCGCCGTCGCCGCGACGATGACGCGGCGACGTGTGCGACGCTGGAAGGTAAGTACTTCCACGCATGCGTCGAATCATTACGACGCATGCGAGGGAGGGGAGCGGACGGATTGATCCGGTGAGTCTGTACAGACCATCGGATGAATCCGCTGGTCCCGATTCAAGCGGATAGATTTCTTAGCATGCTAAGAAATTTCTATCCGCTTGAAATGGACCGGCCGGACGAATCTCCGCGGATAAATATCCGCTAGGCAGTACAGACGACCGGATTTGTCCGCTGGAACTGATCCGCGGATCAATCCCAGCGGATAGATCCGGTCGTGTGTACGGGGCCTTATGGTACATTTTAGGATGAACCACTCTACCTCTTTGTTCTCCTTTCTTTCCCTTTCATCTCTCTCTATCCTAATTCCTTGTTTTTTTCCCCATCTTTCCCTCTAACTGTCTTTCTTGCTCTCTATTTTTTTCCTTTCTCTCCCTTTTTCTTTGTTCCTCCCCCTCTTATCATCTCCCTTCCTGGGACAACAGTGTGGGCTTCAGGAACAGCCCAGGATCTGGTGACCCCTGGCAAATCATCATTTGACCCCCGAGAGGGTCCCGACCCCCAGGTTGAGAACCACTGCTCTAGAGGCCGCAGACGAAGGAGAATCTTGTCTCCTGATACTGCTGGACCTAAGCGCGGCTTTTGACACTGTTGACCACGGACTACTACTGGCTAGGCTCGCTGAAGTAGCCGGAGTCGCTGAAGGTGTTTTACCCTGGTTCTCCTCCTTCTTGGAAAACCGATGACAAATAGTGAAACTGGGGTCTTTCACTTCTGAATAACGTACGGTATCATGCGGAGTCCCTCAGGGATCTACCTTATCGCCCGTATTGTTTAACCACTTGCTTACTGGGCACATATACCCCCCTCCTGCCCAGGTGAAATTTCAGGTTCCGGCACTGCGTCGCTTTAACTAACAATTGCGCGGTCGTGCGACGTGGCTCTCAAACAAAATTGACGTCCTTTTTTCCCCACAAATAGAGCTTTCTTTTGGTGGTATTTGATCGCCTGTGCGGTTTTTATTTTTTGCGCTATAAACAAAAAAGAGCGACAATTTTGAAAAAAATACAATATTTTTTACTTGTTGCTATAATAAATATCCCAATTTAAAAAAAAAAAAAACATTTTTTTTTCTCAGGCCGATACGTATTCTTCTACATATTTTTGGTAAAAAAAAAAATCGCAATAAGCGACTGGTTTGCGCAAAAGTTATAGCGCCTACAAAATAGGGGACAGAATTATTATTTTTTATTATTTTATTTTTTTTACTCGAAATGGCGGCGATTTGCGATTTTTATTGGGACTGCGCCGTTATGGCGGACACATCGGACACTTTTGACACATTTTTGGCTCCATTCACATTTATACTGCGATCAGTGCTATAAATATGCACTAATTACAGTATAAATGTGACTGGCATTGAAGGGGTTTACACTAGGGGGTGAGGAAGGGGTTAAATGTATCCCTGCATTGTGTTCTAACTGTAGGTGGAGGGGGGGTGACTGGGGGGGGTGACCGATCTATGTCCCTATGTACAAGGGACACAGATCGGTCTCCTCTCCAGAGACAGGACCGCTGTCTCTGTGTAAAACGGCAATGAGAGATGATCTCATATGTTTACATATGAGATCATCTCTCATTGGCCGCACAGATCGCATCGCAAACGGCCACTCTGATTGGCCGTTCGCGGCGATCTGTAATTGGCTGTGTCCAAGGGACACGGCCAACACAGAGTTTCCCCGCTGCGCGCTCTGGAGCGCGCGGGGAACGCCCAAAGGGGCGGACGTCAATTGACGTCCTGTTGGATTTTGGGATCCGCGCTGTAGCCGTCATTTGACTATAGCGCGGGTACCAAGCGGTTAATATCTATCTTCACCAGAAGTTACTTTACCACTCCTATGCAGACGACACACAACTGTATTTCCGCATCTGCAACAAAAAGGATCATTCTCTTGGACTAGAGAAATGCCTTACTCTAATAGATAACTGGATGACAAACAGTTATCTTAAACTCAACGGTTCGAAAACAGAACTTCTCCTGTTTCATGCTAACCGAAAAAATCACCCCGCGTCAACATGGACTCCCCCGCCCATTCTGGGTAAAACTATCACCCTTAGCACCAAAATCAAAAGTCTTGGAGTCATTTTCGATACCTACATGACAATAGATGCACAAATAGGGTCAATAGTCAGCGGATCTCACCATCTGCTGCGCCTACTACGCAGACTCACACCCTTTATCCCGAAAGAGGACATTGCAGTCGTGGTGGGAACAATCATCAATTCCAGACTCGACTACGCAAATGCCCTCTATCTAGGACTCCCCAAATACCAAATCACTCGTCTGCAAGTCGTTCAAAATACGGCCACTCGACTAGTGACTGGAAAAAAAACATGAGAATCAATCTCACCTTCACTGAGATACCTTCATTGGTTGCCAGTAAAAGACAGAATCAATTTTAAGGCACTCTGTATAATACATACGTGTATTCAAGGCAACGCCCCCCAATATCTATGCGAAAAAATAAAAGCCCATAACCCCAATCGCATTCTGTGATCCACCAATCAAAACCTACTCCAGATACCCAAAGCCAGATACAAGTCCAAAGGAGATCGAAGATTTGCAGTCCAGGGACCTCGGCTGTGGAATGCACTACCAACCACCATCCGACTGGAGTCGGAGCACTTGGCCTTCAGGAGAAAGATTAAAACCCATCTCTTCTGAGGTCAAGGGGTTCCTTACCCATGAAATGGATACAGCGCTCAGAGGCGATTCAGTTTGCATGTGTTGCGCTTTACAAGTCTCTCACTCACTCACTATAAAGGGGAAGTTCTATTCGGATGGTGCCACCCTTTGGGCTGCTTTTGCTGATTTCAAGTTAGTAAAAGACGATTTGCGCTTTTCAGTCTGTTACAGCGTGATGAATGTGCTATCTCCATTACGAACGCTAGTTTTACCAGAACGAGCGCTCCCGTCTCATAACTTGCTTCTAAGCATGCATGTTTTTTTAACGTCGTTAAAGCCCACACACGACCATTTTTTATTAAAAAAAAAAACGACAACGTTAAAAACGACGTGAAAAATTTGAGCATGTTCGAAATTTTTAATGCCCATTTTTTACATTGTGAAAAATGCTCTGGAGCCCACACACAATCGTTTTTAATGACATAAAAAAAAAACACGTCATTTTTTAGAACCCAAAGTACGGTCGTGTGTATGCGGCTTAAGTATAAAAAAATTATGAAACATATAATGCTTTTGCTGTCTTCCTAAAAATAGCTTTGACTTACACAATTTCAATGAAAACATCTTCATTGAAGAAAACAAGTCATGTACAATGTATTCCTCCATATCCTGCTGAGAGTTCAATCACAGCACATTTACAGAGAATATGATGGAATACTACTAAAAATGGGGTCAACAAATAACATCAGAAAAGAGAATAAAAGAAAAATTTAATGGGAGTTTCACTGAGTTTTTGCCACAAATGATCAAAACCGTATGCCTGCACAGGGAGGTTTTAAAGATGACCTTAACCACTTGTGGACCTCCTAACGCCGATATACATCGGCAGAATGGCACGGCTGGGCACAGGCACGTACAGGTACATTGCCCTTTAAGTGTCCAGCCGTGGGTCATGAGCGTGCCGGCGGCACGCTCGTGACCCAGTCTGAAGCTCCGTGACCACGCCCGCGGGACCCGCGGACCTGATCACAGGAGCTGAAGAATAGGGAGAGGTGAGTGTAAACAAACCTTCCTTGTTCTTCTCTGTGGCTTGTCACTGATCGTCTGTTCCCTGTTATAGGGAACGACGATCAGTGATGTCACACGTCCAGCCACGCCCCCCTACAGTAAGAATCACTCCCTTAGGGCACACTTAACTCCTTAGCCCCCCTAGTGGTTAACCCCTTCACTGCCATTGTCATTTTCACAGTAATCAGTGCATTTTTATATCACTTTTTGCTGTGAAAATGACAATGGTCCCAAAAATGTGTCAAAAGTATCCGATGTGTCCGCCATAATGTCGCAGTCACGACTAGTAAAAAAAATTAGTAAGAAAAATGCCATAAAACTATCCCTATTTTGTAACGCTATAACTTTTGCGCAAACCAATCAATAAATGCTTATTGTGATTTTTTTTTTTACCAAAAATATGTAGAAGTATACGTATCAGCCTAAACTGAGGAAAAAAAATGTTTTTGTTAATTTTTTGGGGATATTTATTATAGCAAAAAGTAAAAAATATAGAATTTTTTTTCAAAATTGTCACTCTATTTTTGTTTATAGCACAAAAATTAAAAACCACAGGGGTGATCAAATACCACCAAAAGAAAGCTCTATTTGTGGGGAAAAAAGGACGCCAATTTTGTTTTGAAGCCACGTTGCACGACTGTGCAATTGTCAGTTAAAGTGACGCAGTGCCGAATCGCAAAAAGGGGCCAGATCCTTTACCTGCATAATGGTCCGGGTCTTAAGTGGTTAAATTCACTTAAAGTGATTGTAAAGTCCTGTTTCTTTTTTCAATAAAAATAACAAACATGTTATAATTACCTGCTGTGTGCAGTGGTTTTTCACAGAGCAGCCTAGATCCTCTTCTTCTCGGGTCCCTCTTTGGCTCTTCTGTCCCCTCCCTCCTGTTGAGTGCCCTCACAGCAAGCAGTTTGCTATGGGGGCACTCGAGCCGAGTCACAGCTCTGTGTGTCCATTCAGACATGGAGCTGCAGCCCGGCCCTGCCCCCTCTATCCTGATTGGCTGATTGACTTTGATATACAGCAGCGGGAGCCAATGGTGCCACTGTGGTGTCTCAGCCAATCAGGAGGAAGAGTCTCAGACAGCCGTGGAACTCGTGGACATCGCTGTGGCTCAGGTAAGTATTAGGGAGCTGGGGCGGCTGCTGCGCACAGAAGGCTTTTTATAAATAAAAAGACTTCTGACTTTACAACTACTTTAAAAGAACAACTCCAATGCTATACAGAAAATATTGCATTTTTACTACATTCAGTTGAGTCCAGTTCACTTTTACATTTTGTTTACTCCACTGCAGTCAGATTCACCAAGTTTTCACTTTGCTGTGCAAAACACAAAACAAAGGAACACAATGATATGTAGGGGAAAAGTGAAGTCATTCAGAAGACCCATCTATACACCATGAAGGGGATTTACCTTAGCAGTATATTTTAAAAGTGGAACTGTAGTTATGCTTCTCTTGCCATAATGCATACTTGCACATTTAGGCAGACTTACCTGGCTGTTTGCCCTCCTCCAGTGCTGATAGATCAGAGATATCCTGCATCGCTCTGTCAACCATTGTAGTCATCTTCTCCCGGTCTTCTTTTGGGTTCCTGAATCTACTCTTTTAAAATTGGGTGTCCACTGATAATGTAGCTTCACCAGTGCACATAGTGCCGACACCCAGCTACGTTCTCTGCATCTTACAGTATAGGGCTGGGAGTATACACTGCACTACACATGTGCCTCAGGCAGTGTACACGATTAAAAAAATATTGCTAGGAGACAGGGAAGATAGGTTTTTAGTAGAAGAGACATTGAAACAGTTTTCTGCTAAAAAGAAAAAAAATCTGTCCCCTATATTTTCAGTTCTCCTTTAACTTGGTCAAGTGAACCTGCAGTCATTTTGAATAGCTGGAAAGCTGGATGAAGTAAGTTGTTACAAAACGGACGTAGGGCGGAGCAACGCGCTGACGTCACCTCGAGCTCCATACGGTTTCCCAGTAGGACGGGTGTCTTTTGTTTGTGTACGGCACACTAGACTTAAAGGCCTATGCAATCTGCAATATTTGTGCATCTGCTGATGGTTCATGGGTCGGGAGTCTATGCTTAAAGAATTGCATTTGTGTCTGCTGGTCTTTGGAGAGAGCTGATTGATTACAGGCATATATTAATCCTCTGTCACGGGGGATCATAGCAAGCTGGTAAGAAGTCATTTCTGCTGATTGGTGGTGGATTCAACACTGCTGTTTCTTTGGACATGACATTTCACCATTATGTGGACATTTTTCACAGAGCACTGGTGTTCAGTATATTATTTGGAGTTCATATGCACTAGTAATTTATGGACACAATTTTTGACTTTTTATATTAACGGTTTGAAGAACATTTTACCCATATTTCTGCACAGTTTTTATAATAATTTTCCATTAATATATTTTACATTTTATTTTTTTGTGCCACATTTATAATTTGGTGTATTTTTTGGATCCTATCACATTATTGATTTATGAAGGGGTCACTCATTTATTGGCGATTTAGGGGTAGATTCACAGACAAGATACGACGGCGTATCTCCAGATACGCTGTCGTATCTCTGAGTCCGGCCGGTCGTATCTATGCGCCTGAATCATAGAATCAGTTACGCATAGATTTCTATTAGATCCGACCGGCGTAAGTCTCTTACGCCGTCGGATCGTAACTGCATTTTTCCGCTGACCGCTAGGGGCGTGTATGCTGATTTACGCGTCTAAATCTGTAAATCAGCAAGATACACAAATTCACGAACGTACGCCCGGCCGACGCAGTACATTTACGCCGTTTACGTTAGGCTTTTCCCGGCGTATAGTTACCCCTGCTATATGGTGGCGTAAGTGCGGCGTACTTATGTTAAGTATGGCCGTCGTTCCCGCGTTGAATTTTGAATTTTTTACGTTGTTTGCGTAATTCGTCCGTGAATGGGGCTGGTCGTCATTTCCGTTCACGTCGAAACCAATGACGTCCTTGCGGCGTACTTTGGAGCAATGCACACTGGGAAATTCCACGGACAGCGCATGGGCCATTCGGGAAAAACGTCAATCACGTCGGGTCAAGCCTAATTTACATAACACACGCCCACCTCTTCACTATTTGAATTAGGCAGGCTTACGCCGGCCTATTTACGCTACGCCGCCGGAACTTTCTTTTAAGAATACGGCACTTGCCTGTAAAAGTTGCGGAGGCGTAACGTAAATAGGATACGTTACGCCCGCACAAAGAAACGCCGATCTACGTGAATCTACCCCTTACTTTGCTATTCATTTCCATTCACTACCAAATGGTCACGGGGTTAGTGCGATTTATTTTTCTTTTATAGTAATTTTGAATACCCAGTCATTACATTCTTAAACAAATGTAAATTTTCGCAATAAAATGATTGAACTAAGCATAACTTCAAAAGGCTAGGGTAAGTGAAAATGTACACTTTTAGTACATCAATGCCAATGAACACCACAATGAATACACTAAACTAGTCTCTATTTCCAAAGTTAGTTTTAATGCAACATCTTTAAATCAATTTAAGCTTAAAGCCACGACACAAATGCATGTGTTCAAATAATAAGCTTCTTAAATCATTAAGTAAAATAGTATTCAGCTGTTATTGGGTATAATTGTTTAGTTTCTTATGTTCTTTTAGTACTAATAAATTTATGTTTCATGGAGACTTCATAAAATTTTAAAGCTTTCTATTCACTAAACTATGTTTAGCGCTACCCCCACAGGAGCCACTGGTATTTTTATTGGGTCCCTTCTGCCCTGCACATGTGATGACGAGGGGCGTCAGGAGGGGGTGGCTAAGGGGGGCTGAAACCCCGAATGTGACCCCGAAAAGCCCAGAGTCTCATAATGGCTGGTCTCCATTGTTAGCCCCGAGCAAGCGGCGAGCACCGGGACCGATCTGATCCTGCGCACCACCGAATGCGGCCGAGTGTGGCCGAGTCCTGCCGACTCGCCGAGTGCCATAGCAGGTCACGCCTTCTGAAGCCAGCGCAACACCTATCATGGATGTCCCACTGGTCCAATGCTGTGACCGCGGTACGTGTGACATCATTTATAGGCGCTGCAGGCTCCAGAAGGCGGGAATCACAAATGCGAACGCCACGCCACATCCCTGCATGGCGCTCGAGCAGGCGGCTCTCCTCTCCTCCCCTCCCCTCTCCTCAGGCTCCTCAGCTCTCCTACCCTCTAGGCTCCTTGGCTCTCCTACCCTCCAGGCTCCTTGGCTCTCCTCCTCCTCGGCTCCTCCTCTGACAGAATGACTGACTGCCTGCTGTGACACCGCTGAGCTGAGGTAGGTCAATGTGTAATGTGTATGTAAATGTCAGTGTAGGTAGGTCAGTGTATATAGGTCACTACCGTCAATGTAGGTAGGTCAGTGTATATAGGTCACTACCGTCAGTGTAGGTAGGTCAGTGTATGTCAGGTAGGTCAGTGTAAGTAGGTCAGTGTATATAGGTCACAACCGTCAATGTATATAGGTCAGGTAGGTCAGTGTATGTAGGTCACTACTGTCAGTATATGTAGGTCAGTGTAGGTAGGTCGGGTAGGTCAGTGCAGGTAGGTCAGTGTATGTAGGTCACTACCGTCAATGTATGTAGGTCAGGTAGGTCAGTGTATGTAGGTCAGGTAGAGGTCAGTGTATGTAGGTCACTACCGTCAGTGTATGTAGGTCAGTGTATTTAGGTCACTACCATCAATGTATGTAGGTCAGATAGGTCAGTGTATTTAGGTCAGGTAGGTCAGTGTATGTAGGTCACTACTGTCAGTGTAGGTAGGTCAGTGTATGTAGGTCACTACCATCAGTGTATGTAGGTCAGGTAGGTCACGGGCCAGCCAAAAAAAAGCCTGCGTCACATGTGTAGCACCTGTGTACTTTATAGTGCCGGTGCTAGTTAAATTTAAGGGAGATCAGAGTGTAGTTAAACTGTGATCCGATTTATTAAGTGCAAAACAGGGTCTCTGTCTCATCTTGGCTGTGCTGTAGGCTATTCTGTTGCATTGGGGTGTTCTTCCAACCCCGGTGCTGCAGGTGGCAGCAGTGGAGTCAAGGTTTGGGTACTTTTTCCCAGAAGCCAATCAGGAGGGTTTGGCCTTGTTGTGCATGCTGGGGAGGGGTATTTATAGGGCAGACGCCATTGGTTCTGGGTCTTCTTCTTCTTCGAGTGTGGCACCCACCTTTAGGGTGACCACATCACGGCACCCCGGCAATATGGCCTACCTGGCCAGGGCGCGCGTGCCACGCAGTGTTCCTGGTTCTGGGACCATGTTGGCCCGGAGCATCTAAACAGCGACAGGGACCCAGTGAGCAACTGGGTTCCCATCTTTGAGGATCCCAAGCTGTACTGCTGTTCGGTGGGGAGTCCGTCTGAGTAGCACCATTGAGAGGCTGGCGATCCAAAAGGGCCTTGACAAACCACCGGGGATCAAGGTAGCCGGACACTGAAGGATTGATCACCTGTCAGTTGGAACCTGAGCGACAAGCTGAAGGAGATTCAGGCGTAATTCATCTAAGGGGGATTATCTCCGTAACTGCAAGTCAGAGAGGGCCTGTGGCAGAGGTGTCTCCCTGAGGTTCACCAAGGAGGGTCTGTGGCAGAGACTTTTCCTCAAGTTCAAGTTCACCAAGGAGGGTCTGTGGCAAGGACTTAACCTACAAATGTTCGAGTGATACTCCGGCTGCCAGGTCAGTGAGAGAGGCCTGTCCGGGTCCGCTAAGTCCACTCACATAGGAGTGGCGCAGAAAGTGTTATGCTTGGGAGCAGGAGCAGGCCACTAGGGGCAGTGTTCTGCAACCTCTACCAGCGCAGAGAGACTGTTGTACATAACCGTGTTTTCTTTTTTTAGCCTTGCAGCAGTGAAAAAAAAACGTACTATAAATATGATTATTGGTTTATATACCTCAGCACTTATTAGATGTGTCTCTTTGGGAGGAAGGGAGGTTTCGCCTTCTGACGAGAGGGTGCAGTCTCACTTCCAACCTCAGTGACTGTAAATGTATAATAGTTAATGTATATTGGTACACGCTTTTCTTCCAATTTTATTTTTCAGGTTGTTGACCAGCTATCAAAAACTGTCGGAGAATGGGGCAGAATAGATAGTCAGGAGTGTAATTTTTTTCTAATGTGAATCACTGTATATAAATGCATACATGACATTGTTTTAAAAAAAAATTGTAATTTTCTATCTCCTTTCCTACTGTCCTTTTATGTTAATGTAGTTTCAGGTCAGGTATTCAGGAGTGAATACCTTTTGTAGAGACACTGAGGACAGTGTCTATTCAGGTGGGAGAAGTGTGTAACGCCTGTGTACTTTATAGTACTGGTGCTAGTTAAATTTAAGGGAGATCAGAGTGTAGTTACACTCTGATCCAAATTGTTAAGTGCAAAACAGGGTCTCTGTCTCAGCTTGGCTGTGCTATAGGCTATTCTGTTGCATTGGGGTGTTCTTCCAACCCCGGTGCTGCAGGTGACAGCAGTGGAGTCAAGGTTTGGGTACTTTTTCCCAGCAGCCAATCAGGAGGGTTTGGCCACGCTGTGCATGCTGGGGAGGGGTATTTATGGGGCAGACACCATTTGTTCTGGGTCTTCTTCTTCAAGTGTGGCACCCACCTTTAGGGTGACCACATCACGGCACCCCGGCGATATGGCCTACCTGGCCGGGACGTGCGAGCCACGCGTTGTTTCTGGTTCCGGGAGCATGTTGACCCGGAGCATCTCAACAGTGACAGGGAGCCAGTAAGCGACTGGGTTCCCACCTTTGAGGATCCCAAGCTGTACTGCTGTTCGGTGGGGAGGCCGTCTGAGGAGCGCCATTGAGAGGCTGGCGATCCAAAAGAGCCTCGACAAACCATCGGGGATCAAGGTAGCCGGACACTAAATCACCTGTCGGTACCTAAGCGACAAGTTGAAGGAGATTCAGGCGTAATTCATCTAAGGGGGATTATCTCCGTAACTGCAAGTCAGAGAGGGCCTGTGGCAGAGGTGTCTCCCTGAGGTTCACCAAGGAGGATCTGTGGCAGAGACATTTCCTCAAGTTCAAGTTCACCAAGGAGGGTCTGTGGCAGAGACATTTCCTCAAGTTCAAGTTCACCAAGGAGGGTCTGTGGCAGGGACTTTATCCTACAAATGTTCGAGTGATACTCCGGCTGCCAGGTCAGTGAGAGAGGCATGTCTGGGTACGCTAAGCCCACTCACATAGGAGTGGCGCAGAAAGTGTTACGCTTGGGAGCAGGACTGTTTCCCTATCATCACGCCTGAATCTGCTGTTCTCCTTTTTTCTTCAACTTTACTTTCCTCACCACAAGTTTATTGTTTTTACCTGGCTGGGTAATAAAGAGCACAGCAAAGAGCACCTGTTGAGGACATTCTTTTACTTCTACCAAATGCAATACGCATCATCCACCCCTAGGAATTCGGGGGAGCCACGAGGTAAATGTGCCACCCAAAACAGCCAGCAGCTCCTCCGGGTGGTAGTGCTACACATACAAACCCCCACGGTTTCTGGCCTTGGACTTTGGGCTGAAGCCCCTGGTCTTTTTGCCACCTAGCAACACCCCTGGTCCTGGTGATGACTTGCCCCTTACCTGGACCCAAGAACACTGACACACCTTGAAGGTTTAAATGGGCTTTATTTAATAGCAAAACCCTAGAAAGGAATGGGTTAATTAACAACAATTCACATGGTGTCACTGCCGAGCACCCGCGATCGCTCGTTACAGAGCGAGAACCAGGAGCTGTGTGTGTAAACACACAGCTCCCGGTCCTGTCAGGGGGAGAAATGACTGTTCGTCTGTTCATACAATGTATGAACGGCGAACTGTCATTTCCCATAGTCAGTCCCACCCCCCCTTCAGTTAGAACACACCTAGGGAATATAATTAACCCCTTCCTTGCCCCCTAGTGTTACCCATTCTCTGCCAGTGTCATTTTTACAGTAATCAATGCATTTTTATAGCACTGATCGCTATAAAAATGCCAATGGTCCCAAAAATGTGTCAAGTGTCCGAAGTGTCTGCCATAAGGTCACAGTACCGATAAAAATCGCTGATCGCCGCCATTACTAGTAAAAAAAAAAAATTAATAAAAATGCCATAATACCATCCCCTATTTTGTAGACGCTATAACTTTTGCGCAAACCAATCAATAAACGCTAATTGCGATTTTTTTTTACAAAAAATATGTAGAAGAATACGTATCGGCCTAAACTGAGGAAATTTTTTTTTTTATATATATATATTTTCGGGGGATATTTTATTACAGCAAAAAGTAAAAAATATATTTTTTTTTTCAAAATTGTCGCTCTATTTTTGTTTATAGCGCAAAAAATAAAAACCACAGAAAGCTCTATTTGTGGGAAAAAAAGGACCTCTATTTTGTTTGGGAGCCACGTCGCACGACCACACAATTGTCAGTTAAAGCGACGCAGTGCCGAATCGCAAAAAGTGGCCCGGTCATTGACCAGCAAAATGGTCCGGGGCTGAAGTGGTTAATGACAATCCAACACAGTACAGCATTACAGATGGCATTTGAAAAGGCAATGCAGCCTACCTGCTACCTAATGCAGAGTTGCCCTGCCTAAACACTGGCCAGTAAAAGTGTGTGGAGAGAGTCTGCTGGCGATGTGTGGGAGTGCTCAGTAAAGTAAACAAGATGATGGCTGGAAGCCTCTCACCACTGAAGACTGATTCTAGTTCTGAGGGGTTCCTCCGTGGCTGGTAAAAGGGTCCTTCCACTTGAGTCAGCTCTCTGCAGCTTTAGCAAGTAGCTGGAACACGTGGTCACTGTGAACAACTGGAATGCAGTGGAATGAAGGCACCCTCCTCCCTCACTGCAGAAAGCAGTGTTCAGCATAGCAGCAGCCCAACAGCACGTGGTCAGCAGTTCACAACAACAGTCCTGTGGCTTCTTTCAGCCCTGTGCCCTGTAACACAAGCTTCCAGGCTAACACTCTCTGGGCACATAAAGCACAGCTCAGCTCCCAGGTTCTGTAATAGCAGTCACAGAAAGCTTTCAATTCTTTTTCTCTACTCACAGAACACTTTTCAAGGATATATTGTACTGGCCAGGCACTCCTTTTCCCCAAGTGGTTCCCGGGCTCTCTAAATGGATCTCAGAGCCCTCTAATCAGATCCCACATGGATCTCCTGCGTCTCTCAGGCCGCGTACACACGGTCCGCGGCCCAGTTTCCGCGGACATGTCCGACCGTGTGTACGGCCTAGCGGACAGGTTTCCAGCGGACAAAAGTTTCTTAGCAAGCTAAGAAACTTGTCCGCTGGAAACATGTCCGTCGGACATGTCCAATGGTTAGTACACCTAATCGGACATGTCCGCTGGTTATGACGTGTAACCAGCATCCCGAAATCCCGCGCATGCGTCAAATTGATTCGACGCATGCGTGGAAGCATTGCACTTCCGTGTTTGAGAACGTCGGTGTCTTCTACGTCACTGCGTTCTCTGTCCGCGGGGATTTTGGTCTGATGGTGTGTACACACATCAGACCAAAAGCTCCCAGGAGACATGTCCGATGAAAACGGTCCGTGGACCGTTTTCATCGGACATGTCTCCTCGTGTGTACGGGGCCTCAGTGGTTGACGCGTCAACCTGTGCAGCCTGTCAGTATCCTGTGTGTGTCATGCTGGGATTTCCAATAAAGAATTTGGGACTACCTGTGGTGTGCAGCCATTTCTTCATTCATTGTTTATTATATGGTGGCGAGCTGGGGAAGGAACCCATGTGTAGAGCCTATCAGACGCCAACACCTCACCTGGATCAGCAGGTCTTTATTATATATTCTCTCAGTGGTGGTGGGGCTAAAATCATCCCACAGCCAATTGCGAACCAGCCTGGATTAGGCAGCTAATCAGTGGTCCTCCTTCCCCAGGGTTGCTAGGAGCAGGTCCTCTTCAGCTGTAGCAACAGCCAGTCAGGGCACAATTCAGCCCCATCTCTCCCTGCAGCTATCCAACACAGGAGAAAATAAAAAAAGTCCTTTCTGTGTTTGTTTTGTCTACTGGAAAAAAAATGTAAAGAGCCTAGCCCAGTGCTACATATGCAATAGAGGAATGTGGACAATGGCAACAGATTTCAAAAGCAGCCACTGAAATATTTTCAGAGGATTTTATGACTATGTAGCTGTAGTTCCTATCTTTTATCATCCCTTGATTTAATCATTGTGCTGTTCTCCTGGATTTAGATATACCATAGGTTATCTCTGATGGGCTTGTAAGAGTCTCTATAAAATATCAATGCAGTTTTACTGTAGCCATGGACATTTTTGGCCATCAGTGGAACAATCTTCATATCTGTGGTCACTAGCAGTACATAGGGTGACCACGTGTCCCGGTTTGCCCGGGATCGTCCCGCAATATACATTTTTGTCCCGTGTCCCGGGAGCCATCAAACCGGGACAATAGAGAGTCCCGGAATCAACTATCAACTGCCTGTCACACTCACTGCCGCTGCTGTAATTAAATGATTCTAAATCACTGGTTGCTAGGGACGCCCCGCTTGGCGCGTAGCAACCAGTGACGTCACCGTGTCCCGCTCTCTCTGCGGCTCCGACTCCACCCCCACCTCCTCCTCCTCCAGCGGCCAGCCGCGGTTCTTGCTGCAGAGAGAGCAGCAGCATCGTTACAGGGCAGGCAGAGACAGTGAGTCACTCACCCTCACCTACCGCAGCACAGACCAAGACCTCCTCCTCCTCCCCTCCAGGCCTCGGTTGCTCAGCTGGACTCGATCCGCCGACCGTCCGTCCCGAGTCCCGACCTCCCGCAAGTCCCGACTTCCGCTGCGCCGCGCCGGCCATCCTTGGAGCAGAAGGCAGAAAAGGTAGGTGCAGGGGGGGGGGGTGCACCATGCAATGGGGGGGAGAGATTATACAGTCCAGATTACAATTTGCAGGGGCAGCAGAGGTGACAGTGAGAGAGGGGGTTGCATGGTGCACCCCCCTTTCTCTGTCACCTTTGCTGCCCCTGCAAATTGTAATCTGGACTGTATAATCTCTCTCTACCCAGTCCTCTGTCACCCAGTCCCTCTGTCAACCAGCTCTCCGTCACCCAGCTCTCCGTCACCCAGCTCTCCGTCACCCAGCTCTCCGTCACCCAGCCCTCCGTCACCCAGCCCTCCGACACCCAGCTCTCCGTCACCCAGCCCTCCGTCACCCAGCTCTCCGTCACCCAGCTCTCCGTCACCCAGCTCTCCGTCACCCAGCTCTCCGTCACCCAGCTCTCCGTCACCCAGCCCTCCGTCACCCAGCCCTCCGTCACCCAGCCCTCCGTCACCCAGCCCTCCGTCACCCTGTCCTCCGTCACCAAGCCCTCCGTCACCCAGTCCTCCGTCACCCAGTCCTCCGTCACCCAGCCCTCCGTCACCCAGCCCTCCGTCACCCTGTCCCATGTCACCCAGTCCTCTGTCAACCAGTCCTCTGTCACCCAGTCCTCTGTCACCCCGCCCTCTGTCACCCTGTCCCCTCACCCAGCCCTCTGTCACCCAGTCCTCTGTCACCCAGCCCTCTGTCACCCAGTCCCCTGTCACCCAGTCCCCTGTCACCCAGCCCTCTGTCACCCAGCCCTCTGTCACCCTGTCCTCTGTCACCCTGTCCCCTGTCACCCAGTCCTCTGTCACCCAGTCCTCTGTCACCCAGTCCTCTGTCACTCAGTCCCCCCTCACCCAGCCCTCTGTCACCCTGTCACCCAGCCCTCTGTCACCCTGTCACCCAGTCCTCTGTCACCCAGCCCTCTCTCACGCAGTCCTCTGTCACCCCGCCCTCTGTCACCCTGTCCTCTGTCACCCAGCCCTCTGTCACCCTGTCCTCTGTCACCCTGTCCTCTGTCACCCTGTCCCCTGTCACCCAGTCCTCTGTCACCCAGTCCTCTGTCACCCATTCCTCTGTCACCCTGTCCCCTGTCACCCAGTCCTCTGTCACCCAGTCCTCTGTCACCCAGTCCTCTGTCCTCTGTCACCCAGTCCTCTGTCACCCAGTCCTCTGTCACCCAGTCCCCTGTCACCCAGTCCTCTGTCACCCAGTCCCCTGTCACCCAGTCCTCTGTCACCCTGTCACCCAGTCCTCTGTCACCCTGTCACCCAGTCCTCTGTCACCCAGTCCTCTGTCACCCAGTCCCCTGTCACCCAGTCCTCTGTCACCCTGTCACCCAGCCCTCTGTCACCCAGCCCTCTGTCACCCAGCCCTCTGTCACCCAGTCCCCTGTCACCCAGTCCCCTGTCACCCTGTCACCCTGTCCCCTGTCACCCAGTCCCCTGTCACCCAGCCCTCCGTCACCCTGTCCCCTGTCACCCAGCCCTCTGTCACCCAGCCCTCTGTCACCCAGCCCTCTGTCACCCAGCCCTCTGTCACCCAGCTCTCTGTCACCCAGTCCCCTGTCACCCAGTCCCCTGTCACCTAGTCCCCTGTCACCCTGTCCCCTGTCACCCAACCCTCTGTCACCCTGCCCTCTGTCACCCAGCCCTCTGTCACCCACTCCCCTGTCACCCAGCCCTCTGTCACCCAGCCCTCTGTCACCCAGCCCTCTGTCACCCAGCCCCCTGTCACCCAGCCCCCTGTCACCCAGCCCCCTGTCACCCAGTCCCCTGTCACCCAGTCCCCTGTCACCCAGCCCCCTGTCACCCTGTCCCCTGTCACCCAGCCCTCTGTCACCCAGCCCTCTGTCACCCAGCCCTCTGTCACCCTGTCACCCTGTCCCCTGTCACCCTGTCCCCTGTCACCCAGCCCTCCGTCACCCTGTCCCCTGTCACCCAGCCCTCTGTCACCCAGCCCTCTGTCACCCAGCCCTCTGTCACCCAGCCCCATGTCACCCAACCCCCTGTCACCCAGCCCTCTGTCACCCACTCCCCTGTCACCCAGCCCTCTGTCACCCAGCCCTCTGTCACCCAGCCCTCTGTCACCCTGTCCCCTGTCACCCTGTCCTCTGTCACCAAGCCCTCTGTCACCCAGCCCTCTGTCACCCAGCCCTCTGTCACCCAGCCCTCTGTCACCCAGCCCTCTGTCACCCAGCCCTCTGTCACCCAGTCCCCTGTCACCCTGTGACCCTGTCACCCTGTCCCCTGTCACCCTGTCCTCTGTCACCAAGCCCTCTGTCACCCAGCCCTCTGTCACCCAGTCCCCTGTCACCCAGCCCTCTGTCACGGGCCTGCTGATTTCATGATACGCCCCTGCCCCCAAAACTGGCAAAAAATATGTAAAAAAACGTATTTTTTTGGGGGGGGAGGGGGGGGGGGTCTCCCTGAATGGCAGTTTGGAAATGTGGTCACCCTAGCAGTACAATAGACACCCATGACTGGCTATTCAGAAAACATAGAAAAAAAGGTGCTGGTATTTTTAAAGTGTAAGTGTCATTGACATTTCATCAACATGCTTGAGAGGTAGTAACATGAAGCACCCTCCCCTCCTTTCAAAAATGTAGTGCCCCCTGACAGTATATTTGGACCCTGAGGTACCCAGAGAGCTATCATTCCAAACCTCAGGGCAGGATCCTTGCCTTGTAGTGGGGTAAAAAGTTGGCCGACAATAACTTCAAAGAGTGTTTATTAGGTTGATAAACTAAAGAAAAGAAAAAATAACCAATTTGCACCTTACCACCATCCTTATTATCTAAAATAGGCGGCAGAAACCTTGTAATGCTAACAGGTTAAGCACTTCTGTCTGTAGCTGGGAAATGACCAGATATATGTACAGGCTACACAAAGAAGCTGGGACCAAACAATGTATAATGAAATAAAATGTATTAACAGTAAGCAGAAAGACATGCACATACCAGCAAATAGAAAACAATAAACAAGTGACCCACAACCACAAGTAAGTAATAGAAACCTAGCAAACAAACTATATACAATATGCAGGACCATCTTTAGCGCATGGCAAACGGGACACCTGCCCTGGGCCCAATCTTTTTAGGGGGGCCCGCGCTACCTGTGAATTGGGGCCCCAATGATGGCTTTGCAGAGTGCACAGAGGACAAGGGATGCTGTATTCCTAGCCAGCAGAGAGGGGAAGGGACCGGGAGCTCCACTGATGCTCTGACCCCGCCCCATGTAGCCTGTATGCTCAGAACAGAGCAGCTGTAGTTAGAGCAGTGATCGGATGTTTGAGCATCAGTGGAGCTCCCAGCCCCACCCCCTCTATGTCCGCAGTCTGGTAATCTCCTGCAGTATGTCCATAGTCTGGTAACCTACTGCAGTATGTCCGCAGTCTCTGGTAATCTCCTGCAGTATGTCCGCAGTCTGGTGATCTCCTGCAGTATGTTCGCAGTCTGGTAATCTCCTGCAATATGTCCGCAGTCTCTGGTAATCTCCTGCAGTATGTCCGCAGTCTGGTAATCTCCTGCAGTATGTCCGCAGTCTGGTAATCTACTGCAGTATGTCCGCAGTCTGGTAATCTCCTGCAGTATGTCCGCTGTCTGGTAATCTCCTGCAGTATATCCGCTGTCTGGTAATCTCCTGCAGTATGTCCGCAGTCTGGTAATCTCCTGCAGTATGTCCGCAGTCTGGTAATCTCCTGCAGTATGTCCGCAGTCTGGTAATCTCCTGCAGTATGTCCGCAGTCTCTGGTAATCTTGTGCAGTATGTCTGCAGTCTGGTAATCTTCTGAAGTATGTCCGCAGTCTGGTAAACTCCTGCAGTATCTCCAGCAGTATTTCCGAAGTCTCTGGTAATCTCCTGCAGTATGTCCGCAGTTTTTGGTAATCTCCTGCAGTATGTCTGCACTCTTTTACCCTCTCCTGTAGTATGTGCATTAATGTGCCGCTATACTTGCTCAATTATTTGGGATTGCTGCACTGCTTAGTGAGTGGTAATGATGTGCATTAACAAGAGAAGTAAAGAACAATAATGCGGGACTTAGGGGAAAGCTTGAGGAATACAAAACCATCAATTAGAGCTTAGGCTGACTACAACCCAGCAAAACTAAACTTAAACTAAGGACACAGCTGCCTATATTAGCATCTGAGTGTTCTCAACACAGTAACTGGGAGAAGAGTAACTGGTCAAACTCACATATTTGAAGGTAATATTTGTTTTGTTGTAATAGAACAGTTTATTATAATTAAGAATGGTGAGTTATGTTCAGATATCTGAGGTTGACCTGGTATCTAGCATTATATCATAAGGCACAATTTAGCAGTCCTAAAACAGCTGAATGGCCTAGTTATAACAGCACAGGAACCAGGAACCAGGCAGTAAGAGCAATACACATTTAATAGAAGAGATGTTGAAAAAAGAAAAATCATCCACAATTGCAAATTTTACCAGATCTATGTACTTTGTAGACTGGTTTTCTCATATCTAGCTATGTTTAAAGTAATATTCTATTTTTAGTTTTAGGTTTCCAACATGTTGTGTTTGGTTTTGTAAGGCAATAATTATAATTTATGTGTATATTATGCTTAAAAGCAAATAAATACCTTATAAAATAATAACATAAAAGGTCAGCTGCGTTAAATTAAAAATCTGCTTTACTTTGTGACATCAGGACATATACTCAACATATAATTCCTTTAAATGAGTACAATTTCCTAATTTCACCCATGAACAAGCACCTTCCTCCAAACTCCCTATGAATAATTAAGACATCACATAAGTAGTAACTTACATATTGCAAAGATTTTTTTTGTGTGTGTGTGTAAATCATGGTGGTCGGTTATCAACTAGAAAAGAAGCAAAATATTATTTAGAAATTGATATGAAGGCTGCAGAATAAGGCTGGATTAATGATACTAGGTTTAAAAAGGGAACAATTTTAGTTAAAGTTTGCAAAATCAAAAGAAATCTGATCCTGTCTTGTGGCTTAAGACTGAAAAATAACTGGGGCACACACTGAACTGTTTTCTCCGCAGCTATAATTCATACCTTTCTTTAATATATTTTTTTTTTTTCGTTTGTTTTTTCCACCCATCCCCCTTCCCCCCTCCCACCCCTTTTTTGGCCCTCCACTTGCCTCAGAACCATCAGTGGTCCCTCCCACCACCTTCTCCACTGGTTCTTCCTTCCCGAGGTGGGTCTCCAGGGGTGCCACCCCCCCAATCGATAGGAGGGGTGGGGGCAGGCCAAGCCCCACACAGGCACGCAAGGCCACTAAGTTCTATGCCCAGATACCTCCTCCCCCTCCCCCTCCACACAAGACACAAAGGTGCACCGATCATTGAGGAAAAACAGAAAAGGTGGGAGAAGCGAAAAAAAAGTGTAGGGGAACAACTCCCCTCCTCCCGCTCACCATCCCCCCCTCTTTCCCATCCGGCCCTCTAGTGCCCATCCTGGTAGCTCTGGAACCTGTATATCTAGCTTATTGCAAAACCCAGGCAGTTCTTCTGGAAACCTTAATCTCGCTGATCTCCCCTCTTTCGTGCCTATTAGGCAAGCCGGGAACCCCCAGTTATACTTTATGTTCTGGTCTCTCATCCTCTCCAGAAGTGGTTTCAAAAGCCGCCGTCTAGCGAGTGTCTCTAGTGCCAAATCTGTAAATATTTGTAATTCAAACCCCTCAAATTCCATGGGCGGTTTCCCCTTTAATTTTCTCCAGATTTCTCCTCATAATACCGAAACCTCACTATTACATCTCGCGGCCGATCAGCTTCCGTATTATTGGGTTTTCCTATCCGGTGCACTCTCTCGATCTTTAAGGGTTCCTCAGGCTCTTTATCGAACAGAGGGTTGAAAATTTGTTTCATAATTTTTCTTAGGTCTTCCCCTTTATCCTCATGAATCAATGGGATTCTCAAGTTTTGTCTTCTGTTCCTGTTCTCCTGGTCTTCCAACCTATATGAGATGTTTCTCTGGTTAAGTTGCATCTGTCTCACTTGATCCCTTAAATTATTTAACTCCTGGTCCTGTTTCTCTGACCTCTCCTCTATCGCCTCTACTCTTGATAGCAGGAGTACTAGATTCGTTCTTAATATATGGATTTTGCCTTTGATGGCGTTTTCAAGTCGCAGTAACATCTCGGACATTTCCCCTTTTGTTGGGAGTTGTGCATCTACTCTTTCCTCTCTTTGCTCTTCCATTCTACTACCCTCTGATATACTTTCCATAGTAGCTTCCATAGTAGCTTCTTCCCTGGATACATCCGGTGTTTCCACAGGGTTTTGAGTTATGATCTTTTTTTTATCTGCCTTCTTATCCTTTTTTTCTTGTTGTTGTTTTAGTAGGCCAGGACTTTTTAAACTTACATCTTGTGTCAGATACTGTTTTATGGAGCTACCTGTAGCACTATTATTGTTTTTTTTGGGGGCCAAGCCCTTAGTAGCTTTGGTCGTTCTGCTCGTCATGTTTTTTGCCGCTGTTATTCGCTTCCCCAGTTTGCAGTCTTATTATTCTTACTATCGGGTGAACCCTTGTCTTTCCGCACCCCCCACGCCGCCTAATAGGTACCCTGTTTTAGCTGATTGGCCAATGAGCTTAAAGTTGACCCGGGAACACCTTTACGGCCCCTACGATGTCTCGCCTTGTTGAGCTAATTAGCGGCTTCTATGGCCATTCCCCAGTCCCGGGGGTTGCTATTTCAACTGGGCCTGTATGGTTATACGTCGGTATACACCTACAGTAGAAATATTTATGTATTATGTTCAACTCAGTATAATTTGAGGGTACACCTGTATGGGCAGGCAGCTTGTATTTATTTGTTTATGTGCTTTTAGCAAGTCCACGCGCCTTGTGTGTTTACAATAGCTCAACTCTTACACTTCACACAACCACCAAGCCTGACTCAGACCCCTCCAACGGCACACCGCTCGCTGGTATCCGACCCACTCCCATATATGGCTGCTTGGGGGACCCAGAGATCGGCAGCTGTTTCTCGCGGGCGGTGACGGCGGGCACGCGTGGACCCCGTGTATCTAATGCCGCAAGTCCATCGCAGCCGCCCAACGTCTCCTGCGCAGCCCGGCCAGCTGACAGCCCTCGGTCCTTCCCTCCATGAGCGACGTCACATCACGTCCTTACGTCCCTCTTTAATATTTGTTAATACAATTTTAAGCAGCATATAGAACAGAATGAAAGAAAAAGGGTAGTAGAAAGATGGTAGAATGAAAATTTAGCTTTTCACATTCCATATGTCCGCAATTTGTCAATGTTTAAATAAGAATTACATTAAACATATACCACATGTACACACAGACAGACACAGAGATAAAGAAAGAAAGACTTATAGTGAAAGGCTATAAAAATTAAATCTGCAATTGACCAAAATGGTAACCCGTAGGTCGGACTTTAAAGGCACAATGAACAATGGAGAATATACAAAAATATTACAATATTTATTGAAAATAGCACATGGTACATATAGAACATTAGGAAGAATTTAAAAAGCATATATATATATATATACATGATAAAGAGTGAGCCCCTGTGTGTCAACGCGTTTCGCTGCTAAGCTTTGTCAGGGCACATTCAGGGATCATTGGGAAAGGAAAGAAATTGGTCTCACTATCTAGGATAAAACATATGTGTTATAACGTTGTAATATAGTAACACATCCTAAAAAACATCGTCATGTCGAGGTAAAGAGCATGGCACAGAAAGACAGGAACAGCGGAGATACCTTATGGGAGGAGAGTAGTCTTATCTACAAGATAGGGGTCATATCCAATGATGTAACAAATGGAAGGTCAGAGGAACCAGCTATAGCAATCAATATAATAAAAGAGATAGAAAACCAAAAAGTAAGCCTACATAAAAAATATTTTTATATATCCAAAAGGGGTAATCAAACAAATAAGTTATACTTACTGCCTCATATATCATATGGAGAATATGTATCATATGAGTTTATCCCTTACTTGGATCCGTGATCACCCAAGTCTCAGTGACTCTGTGATCACGGCACGCGCCATGGGAGGACATCTATTGACGTCCTCCCAGCAATTGGGGTCCACGCTGTAGCCGTCATTCGGCTATAACGCTGGCCCCTAGTGGTTAATATACTGGTAAAAAAAGGTATACAACTAAAATAAGATGATAATTCCTACTTATTGGGCCAGATTCTCATACATTCGCGCTGCTCCTGGGCAGCGTAATATATGAGATCTACGTTACACCGCCGCAGGTCTACAGGTTTACATCCTGATTCTCAGAACACTTACCTGTAAACTTGCGGCGGTGTAGCGTTAGATTGCTCGTCGCAAGCCCGCCCAATTCAAATGGGGCGGGCACCATTTAAATTAGGCGCGCTCCCGCGCCGAGCGTACTGCGCATGCTCCGTCGGGTAAATTACCCGACGTGCATTGCGCTAAATGACGTCGCCCCGACGTCATTTGCCTAGATGTATACGTAAATGGCGTCCAGCGCCATTCACGGACGTCTTACGCAAACGACGTAATTTTTATTGAATTCGACGCGGGAACGACGGCCATCGTTAACATTGGTTGCGCCTGCTAATTAGCAGGGGCAACCTTACGCGTCGGGTACGCTACGCAAACGACGTTAATTCGCTGCGTCGACCTCGCGTATGTTCGGGAATCGCCGTACTTACCTCATTTGCATAGACGACGGGGAAAAGCGACGATGCGACACCTAGCGGCGGGAAAAAAAATTACTTTTAAGATCTGACAGCGTAACAGCCTTACGCATGTCAGATCTAATGGGTACCTATGCGCAACTGAATCTGAGAATCAGTCGCATAGATACCCGGGGCCAGATGAGGTGTTACGACGGCGCTAATGGTGTTGCGCCGTCGTAACGCCTTTGAGAATCTGGCCCTTTGTGTTTGGGTTGGATGCAAGTGGATTCATCAGAATCTCCAAATCATAACAAATGAATCTGAAATTAAATGTGTTCCATTCATTCTTTTGGATGCACTTAACTCCAGAAGATATCGTCCAATCGGCTTATACCATTTCTCTTTGTGGGTTGGACTAGCATGGATGACTCAGAGTGCACAGGTAATCTCCATAAATAACAAATTAACATGAATATAGCTAATCTTCAAAAAATAACTTCTGAAAATACAAATTGATTCGGAACAACAAATACACAAAACAAATCCGAATGTACGAAACGAATACGAGTATACGGAAATGTAGCAAAGTCTTGGGCCTCCTTTAGTCTAATGAGAACTTCCAGAGCCAAGAACAGCTGACATCGTTCTGTATAGAGTGGGGTTTCAAGGCATAGTGGGTGTAATGTAAGGTAGATTCATGGGCGCCAGACACTTTTTGAATTCAAAGAGATTTATTTTATCTTTTCTCAGAACAGTGGGAGAGAGGGTTTAATGCCAGAACACCCTTAAAGAAGTTGCAATGTCAATTAGCCAACTCCAAAACTTCTACAGGTAGACAGCCATGCAGGGAAAGGCATCCAGCAAGACACCACATCTGCATGTGTAGGAGCGCTGTTTCCTATGGCGACACTCTTAGAACAGTTCGGCCCCATACACACCATAGAATCTATCCGCAGATAAATCCCATCAAATGGGTTTCTGCGGATAGATCCTATGGTGTGTACACTCCGTCGGATATCTATCCGCAGATAAATCTCCCCTGGAATGGATTTCCAGCAGATAAATATTTGTCGACATGCACAGAATATCTACCTGCTGGAATCCATTCCAACGGATGGATCCGCTCGTCTGTACAGACTTACCGGATCCATCCGTCCAAAGGGATTCCCCGCACGCGCCGTAATGAATAGACGCATGCGTGGAATTCCTTATATGACAGCGTCGCGCCCGTCGCCGCGTCATAATAGCGGCGACGGCGCGACACGTCATCGGCAGAGGATTTCAGCGCGGATTTCAATGCGATGGTGTGTACACGCCATCGCATTGAAATCCTCTGAAATCTTAGAGAGGATTTATCCGCGGATACGGTCCGCTGAACCGTATCTGCGGATAAATTCTATCGTGTGTATGGGGCCTTCCTAACACAAATTGTAACAAATACCTTTACTTTTATACAGTCACTTCTTGTAGATTCTCAGCCCACTGAGCTCCCAGTCTCTCTCACTAGACTTGCTGATTCACTGCCACTGAATCCTGTGAGCTCTTCTAATCTTCTTACTTACTAGTATTTTCCTCAAGTGTCACCCCCTGCTTCCCTGCTGGGTCCTTGGCTTGGCACTCCAGATACTCCTCAAGCGTCACCACACTGTCTGGGTCCCTGGCTTGACACCTGTTGAAGTTTCCTGATTCTTCACCGCCCCCGGTTGGTGAGAATACTGCTCTGGTACTTGCTTTAGCTACTTACTGTGGTTCCTGGTAACAAGGTGGTTGGTCCCTTAGTGGCAACAGCTTCCCCTCTACCTCCGACCATGACAGGTTCTACTGCTGGCAGAACCGTCACTTCTGGTTGGACTGCAAGCCGCACCCTACGCTGCTCTCCTGCTTCTGGACAGGCCCTCAGACAGCCTACCAGCCAGATGTGCCTGGGATAGGCCCAAACTTCGGCCTAGCAGCCCGGGCAGCACAACACACATCCATCCAGACAGCCGCGATCACCTGACCTCACCCAAATAAATAGGCTCTCTCAGCAGTCCAAAGGACCCAAGAAAATCCCTGCCCATTGGCTGAGATATACATTCCTAATCTATCCTTGCAATGCCCTTGTCTTATCTAATGTCACCAGATACCCGGCCATCTAGGGACAGAATAGATAAGTGCAGCAATTCTAGACTTAGGTGAAATCAATTGATCCCTCACAATTGGCCAAGGCAATGATACCTGGAGGGTAAATTTAGGAGCAACCCTGCCTAGACATCAGGGTGCTACAGAAAGAATTCGGAAAGCATATCATTCTAACAAAATGAATATGAAGAAACAAAATGATTAACGACTGAATCTGAAACAAAGAAAAAAATACACATTTTTTTATTGTGCACAACGCTACACAGTACTGTAAACTAGACTCATTGAAAGCCATACATTTTTTTTGCATATGTCTTCATCCTAAAAAAAATTTAATATATTTGCATATAATGTAAACAAACTTGTATTCAGATATTTATTTTTTCGGTTTTGAGTATTTTTACAAAACATTAACTTAAAGATGAAGTAAAGCTGATTTTTTTTTCCTACAAAAAAACAAGAGAAGGCATAATGAGCTAGTATGCATAGCATACTAGCTCATTATGAATGACTTACCTGAGATCGAGGCCCTCAAAGCGATTCTCGTTCCCCTCCTTTGCTGCCGCCATGTCCCCTTCTTCTGGGTATCACCGCTCCGGCGCTGTGATTGGCCGGAGCGGCAATGATGTCACTCCCGGCACGATCCTGCGAATGCACGTGGGACTGGCATGATCCTGCGCGCGGGACCGGCACGATTCCATGCATGCGCGCGGGATGGCATAATCCCACCATGATCCCAATCATAATGCCGGGACGCTCAGTGCGCCTGCGCCATTGAAATTGAAAATTTAGCGTTGGCTATTTTTTTAAGCTTTGATTGGCTATTTGTTGTTAAAAGGAAGTAAAGAATACCGTGGTTGCTCCTATAATAAGGCTTGGTTAATGGAGGACTTCCTTTGCAGGGCTTGGCAGCAATGGCTGGATATATAAGGCAATAATGGCACCCATGTCATCGCGTGAACTAGTGATGGTAAAAACACTCTACATGCTGACTGGGAGGCTTTTTCATTGCGCAATTGTTTTTTTTTTCCTGTGAGTGTATTTTTAAGCATTAATAAACAGTTTAAAAAGGGTTTTATACTATGCAGTATATTTGTTTTTCCTATGTCCCTCTGAGTGCTGGTTGGAAGGTGAGATGATGAGGATATAGGAGATAAGTATTTACTGAATACTGCCAGTGAAAGTGATGTGTTCCGGATGATAACTTTTCCATAAGTCTTCATTGACCACTCCAGCAAAAGGGTAATTTGTTTTTGGTAAGCTTACATCTGTATCTTCAAGGTGGTGATTCTTTCCAAGAAATTGTGGTGGTGGAGCTCTGAACACTTACCTAAACACGGGACACTAATTTGATAGCTTCACTTTGTGGACTGTTTTTCATGTGGATTACTCACACATGGACAATTTTATATGACTTTTAATTTTTACATTTATAATTTGTTTTGTATGTATTATATATATGGTGTGTTTGATGTTTATGCAGCGCAACAGCTAGGTAAATTGAGTTAGTTGCTTAGGGCTAATCCGTGTCTGACATGCTGCTGTTCTGCAGCCTGTGAGACAGACTGTCCTTGTCTTCTGGAGAGTTGTGGAAGTATAGTGGGAGGGAGAGCAGAACAGGCAGTCTGAATATTTTGGGCCTCTGGCCATTCCCTGGGGAGGTGTGTCCAATAGGTGATTAGAGAACCTATAAATATTCTGATGCCTGGCAGGCATGGGCAGACTTCCAGGGTATAGCCTGCTGGATGTATTCCCTGTGCTGAGTCCTGAAAATACATCAAGGTCTTAGCTAGGTTTAGCTGGGGGCCCTACCAGAGACAGAGAAAGCCTGGGTGAGAGTCTGGATACGAGTCCGATGGACAAGACTGAGGAAGCTCCACTATTCTGGGACTGAGTGAGTAATTGATCCTGCTACACAGTGGAAACATGACAATGGTTGACTCATCTTAAAAACCAGTGCTTGGTGCAACCAGGAGTTGTTCAAAGCAACCGGGAGCATGCCATACTGTTAAAGTGCTTAGTGCAGTCAGGATCCATGTACGATAGCCAGGAGTTGTACTAAATAAGCAGGAGAAAATACAGCGCAGTCTAAAGTTGTTTAATATAGCATGCAATTTGTACAGAGCAGCAAGAAACCTAGCAGTCCTCAAATACTAGAGTTTGGGGTAGCCCATGCTCCCATTCCTATCCAAGTTCCTATCCAAGTTCCCATTCAATAAAAAAAAAAAAATCCCCTAGAATGATCCTTGAGCCAGTGAAAGAATTACAAAAATGCTGTGTGCTTGGCAGTGCATGGGGGAAATGGGCCCAAATTACCAGCAGCTCCTGCAGGGAACTTCTATGGACAACAACTTTCATTATATGTCAGTTTTTCAAATGACAATATGGAATGCATCCCGTGGTCCACTCCACAAGACAGAAAGGAACCAGGGAAATCCTCATTTTAGCTATAGATGGGCTTTGGGTCAATCATGAGTTTGACCCAAACCCTGGTTGCTCAGAGTTCTCCAAGCGGGCCAACTAAATGGTCAGATCTGCCTGCTCCTTTGGATACCACGCTGCCTGCCGGTTGTTGACACAGCCTGTGAACTGACCTGTTTGCCTAAGCTTCAACCAGCCTACCTGCTTCCACTTGAATCCACAGCCCTCTGAACTGTGTACTGATTGCAAGACCCAGCATCTAATTGTATCTCGACAGGGAGTTTAATCAGAACTTCTGTTCAACCACAGTAACCATACGTGGATCGAAATTTGTCCGGTCCATGCTAAGCCAGTTGAATTCAGATCAATATAGGGCCAACTTAATGTGGGGTACACACTATAAGAAAATAGGGTGAACAATCGTTCGGAACCAACACATGAATTCGTATTAAAAATTCTCACATGACAAAGGCTTTTTTTGTTGTTTATTGTTTCTGATCATGCGCAGTGTTTATTTTTTGATTTTTCTTGTATGACAATGGTACGAAAATGGTACGCATTAAGCGAAAATCATTTGTTCTGTTCCTGTACAAGAAAAATGTTGGAGTTTGTCCCTTTGGGAATTGGCTGTTGAAAGTTGTGTACACACTGTACGAAAGTCATTCGAAAGTTCCTCGGATGAAAATGTTTGCCCAATTTTCTTATAGTGTTTACGAGACTTAAAGTGGATATAAACCCATTCATGAAATCTGACCTGGGCACATATATCTGTAATGTTTACTTATGTCTCTCCAAAGCCCTAAGTCCTGTATCTTTCTGCTACTCCATTCCTCTGTTATCAGCATGATAACTTCTGACAAGCTCTCTGACACAGGAGATAAAAGCAGCTGACAATTTGTGTCGGGGAGGTAACTTAGAGACAGATAAGTAGAAAGCCTGTCTATTTCCAGCACAACTCTGCAAGTTTCTTTGTTCCTCTCCCTATATGGAGGGAGGGTGTGCCTTTCCTCCAATCAGCTCTCACACAGTGTGTGCCCAGAATCCTGTCCCACTGCTTTAACAGGAAGACATTTTTCCAACAAAATGTGCACTTTCTAAAGAATGTAGAAAAGAAAAAGACTGCAAATAAACATGTAAACCTTATGTATAGGGATGAGCTCGATATTCAAGTCAAACGTCGGGCGTTCACTGAACAGCGAATATTATGGTACGTTCTGGGAAAATTTGAGCGCTGCTGTGAGAGCCATAATTGGCCAAAGGCAGGGTACCTTTGGCCAATCACGGCTCGGGGGGACTAAGTGCATGCCCCACACTATATAATGCTGCTTACATAGTGGCCATATATAGTGTGTGACTGTGGACAGAGATAGATTAAGGTAGATTAGGCAGGCTGTATATATGTATGTATGTATGTATGTATATATATATATATATATATTAGGGTTGTCCAGATACCGATACTAGTATCGGTATCGGGACCGATACCGAGTATTTGCGGGAGTACTCGTACTCGCGCAAATGCTCCCGATACCTAAATAGAATACTTTTTTTGTATTTATCAACATGTTCTATGAAAATTCTTTGAGTTTTTTACTACTGCGTGACACGTTTTACTCATTTTTATTCTTTTATAATGTCTTGAGTTGGAGTTCTTCATAATTCTAAAGAAAATATCCTTAGTCTGTATTGTGGTTTGAAAACTGTCACATGACATTTAAAAAAGGTATCGGTATTCGGTATCGGCGACTACATGAAAAAAAGTATCGGTACTTGTACTCGGTCCTAAAAAAGTGGTATCGGGACAACCCTAATATATATATATATATATATATATATATATATATATATATATATATATTGTACAGGACGCCATGGCTGGGTCCTGGAAGGACGTTATATTTCCCCTCTGTTTGGACTGTGGTGCCTTTAACTGCTTGCCGACCAGCCGCCGTCATTCTACGGCGGCAGGCCGGCTCTGCTGGGCGAGAGCCCGTAGCTATACGGCGGCTCTTTGAGCCGCCACTAGGGGCGCGCCCCCCGCTCGCCCCCGACTCCCGTGCGTGTGCCCGGCGGGCGCGATCGCCGCCGGGCACACGCGATCGCTCGTTACAGGGCGGGGACCGGGAGCTGTGTGTGTAAACACACAGCTCTCGGTCCTGTCAGCGGGGGAAATGCTGATCTTCTGTTCATACAATGTATGAACCGAGGATCAGTGTTTCCCCTAGTGAGGCCACTCCCCCCCCCACAGTAAGAACACACCCAGGCATACTTAACCCCTTCCCCACCCCCTAGTGTTAACCCCTTCACTGCCAGTGGCATTTTTATAGTAATCCAATGCATTTTTATAGCACTGATCGCTATAAAAATGCCAATGGTCCCAAAAATGTGTCAAAAGTGTCCGAAGTGTCCGCCATAATGTCGCAGTACCGAAAGAAAAATCGCTGATCGCCGCTATTACTAGTAAAAAAAAATATTAATAAAAATGCCATAAAAATACCCCCTATTTTGTTAACGCTATAACTTTTGCGCAAACCAATCAATTAACGCTTATTGTGTTTTTTTTTTACGAAAAATATATAGAAGAATACGTATCGGCCTAAACTGAGGAAAAAAAATTTTTTTTTATATATTTTTGGGGGATATTTATTATGGCAAAAAGTAAAAAATATTCATTTTTTTCAAAATTGTCGCTATATTTTTGTTTATAGCGCAAAAAAAAAAAAACGCAGAGGTGATCAAATACCACCAAAAGAAAGCTCTATTTGTGGGAAAAAAAGGACGCCAATTTTGTTTGGGAGCCACGTCGCACGACCGCGCAATTGTCTGTTAAAGCGACGCAGTCCCGAATCGCAAAAATTTCTCTGGTTTTTGGGCAGCAATATGGTCCGGGGGGTAAGTGGTTAAGGGAATGGAAAGGGTTAACGCACCTGTCTAAGGAAGTAGTTTAAAAGCAGACAGGAAGTGCAGGTGAGAGGAAGGAGTGTAGGAGAGTCCAATGCATGGTGAATGGTGGACAAGGAAAGCTGTGGAAGCTATGAAAAGCTGTGAAAGGACTTGGCAGTGTCCTGCCTGAAAGCCTGCTACTAAAGGACTTATCTGCAAGGACTGTTTAACTGCGATAGCAGTTCTGAGCTGTACAAGTCGGTGAGACTGTTATTTCTTTTGTTTTTGCTGCTGCTAAGCCATTTAAGTTTAATAAACCTCCGTTTTGATTTAAAAAGCCTGTGTCCTGCGATCAAGCTGGTCCCCCAAACATTACACTGGTGCTCGAATGCGGGCAGGACAGAATAACAGGCATAAGAAGAGGAAAAAAAAAAAAAAAAAAAACTTTTTTTTTTTCTGTTGCATTGGACTTTATATTGAACTGGCATTTAAAGGGACAGTACATTGAATTTATGTCCTGGATTAAAGCTGCACAAACATTAAAAGTTAAAGCCATGGAGGAGCTAATTAAACAGCTGACCCTGGCTAACATACAAGCGCAAACTTACCACAAAGAGGCGCTGGCTCTGCAGCAAGAAAATACTCGCCTGTTGGTGGCCCAGTTAGCAGCCCAGCAAGCAGCCCAGCAAGGGGTTATGCAGGCTCAGGTGACTGCCTTAAAGGAAGCGGTGCAGCAGCTGTCTCAGGTTCAGGAGCCAGCGGCTGTTGCCCCTGGCAACCAGGTGACTGTGAGGGCAAGCCATTTTCTACAGAAATTGTCCCTGAGCGATGATGTAGAGGCATTTCTTGCTACGTTTGAGAGGACAGCGGAGAGAGAAGGATGGTCTCAGGACCAATGGGCCGGCCTCATTGCTCCTTTTCTCACTGGAGATCCTCAAAAAGCCTACTTTGACCTGCCACCAGATGATGCTAAAGACTATCAAAAGCTAAAGGCAGAAATTCTGGCTCGTCTGGGGGTGACTACGGCCGTTCGGGCCCAACGTGTACACCAATGGAAATATCGTCCAGATCGGCCACCCCGGTCTCAAATGCATGACCTGGTGCAACTAGTAAAAAAATGGCTGCAGCCTGAGGTGTTGACTGGCCCCCAAATTGTGGAGCGGGTCGTGCTGGACCGATACCTGAGGTCCCTGCCAGATGACCTTCAACGGTGGGTCAGCCATGGAGACCCCAAAACAGCAAACCTCCTTGTTGAGATGGTGGAACGATATACAGTGGTGGAGGACCTGCTCGGACCTACCAAGCGCATAGGGCCTAGTCTGCCACGGCCTGTTCGACCAATTGCTGCCCTTCGAAAGGATGTTCCAAGGAGCCCTGGGACAAACACCCCGGAAGGCCAAGAGACACTCCCGGTACCTTCGCAGCGTTCTGTTCCTGTTCGGAGAGGAGGGGATGTACAATGTTGGCGATGTCATTCCTGGGGTCATACCCGGGCACACTGCCCACTGCAAGAGGAGCCCATGGAATGAGGGGGTCTTTTTGTGCCCACAAAGTGTGCACCACACACCTCGACCTGGATGAGGAAAAGTTTGAGTGTGAAGTCCAAGTGAACCACCTCCCTGCCCGGGCTTTGTTGGACTCTGGAAGCATGGTAACCCTGGTTCATCCTAGAGTGATTGGGAAGATCGGTCCGGTAAGAAAAACTTTACGGGTGGTATGCATTCACGGGGACACTAGAGAGTACCCGCTCATCACGTTGTCTATCTCCTCAGCATGTGGCACTGTTACTCAAGAGGTGGGGGTGATAAAGAACTTGGTGCATGATGTTATAATAGGACGAGACTGTCCATTGTTTACAAAACTGTGGGAACAAGGAGAACAGTTCAGAGACTGGGGAGAAACTAGCCCCCCTGTTCCTGCTGCTGAGAGGGATAACCCTGAACTGCCAAACGTTAATGTGGACCCAGAATGGGAAAATGCTAATGATTGGGTTAATGGTGATGAAAGTAGTGTTGATACTATTGAGGATGTCAAGATATGTGGTCCACAGACCTACCAAAACACTAAGGGGGAGGAGCCTTTCCCACTTCAGGTAATGCTGGGGGAAGAGGATGAGGAAGTGGCCTCTACCCCTGCGCTGCCGGATTTGGGTGTTCCCCAGGGGGCATTTGGGACTGCTCAGATGCAGGACCCCACTTTGGCCCATGCACGGGAACAAGTTGTAGTAGTAAATGGGGTTCCCCAAGAGCCAGGTGCGAATGAGAGGTGGCCACACTTTGCAATATATAATGAATTGCTGTATCGGGTTACCAAGGAGAGAGAAAATGTGGTAGAGCAATTGTTGGTACCCCAACAATATAGACGAAAGGTTCTGGACCTGGCCCATAACGATGTGTTAGGGGGACACCTGGGAGTTGAAAAAACGGAGGCACGGTTTACCGACCGGTTTTACTGGCCAGGTCTGAAAGCAGAGGTAAAGAGATACTGTACCTCTTGTCCCACCTGTCAGTTGACCGCTCCGGTGACTCATTTTCGGAGCCCTTTGGTCCCTCTGCCCATAATTGAGGTCCCATTCGAGAGGATAGCCATGGATATAGTGGGTCCCTTGGTAAAGTCAGCTCGAGGTCACTCCTACATATTGGTGATTCTTGACTATGCCACCCGATATCCTGAGGCGCTACCCCTGCGGAATACCTCCTCAAAGGCCATTGCCCGGGAATTATTCCAGATGTTTACACGGACTGGTTTCCCCAAGGAAATACTCACAGACCAGGGTACCCCGTTTATGTCAAGGGTTATGGCCGATGTGTGTAAGCTGTTCCGGATTAAACAGCTACGCACATCGGTCTACCATCCCCAAACGGACGGGTTGGTGGAACGCTTTAATAAGACCCTTAAGTCTATGCTCAAGAAAGTGGTACAAAGGGATGGGAAAGATTGGGACTGTCTGTTACCAGCTCTCCTGTTTGCTATCCGGGAAGTGCCCCAGGCCTCCACAGGGTTTTCGCCCTTTGAGTTGGTATATGGGCGGAGACCTCGCGGACTTCTTGACGTGGTTAAAGAGGAGTGGGAAAGTGAACCTGTTCAGCATAAGAGTGTCCTGGAATATGTCTCCCAAATGCAGGAAAGGATCCAAACCGTGATGCCGCTAGTCAAAGAGCATTTGCAAAAAGCCCAGGAGGCTCAACGACGGGTCTATAACAAGGCTGCTAAAGAGAAAACTGCTTTTTCTACTCCAGAGGAGTTTTCAGTACAAAAGAATGCCTTTTGGACTGCAAACTGCTCCAGCCACGTTCCAGCGAGCAATGGATAGGATTTTACGACCTCATCGGGAGTATGCGTCAGTGTACTTGGACGACATAGTCATTTTTAGCAGAGACTGGGAGTCACACTTGCCCAAAGTCCAGGCAGTACTGGACTCTCTCTGGAAGGAGGGGTTTACAATAAACCCTGAAAATGTGCTTTGGGAATGGAGGAGGTGAAATACCTGGGCTATATCGTGGGTAGAGGGGTGGTGAAACCTCAAGTCAGCAAGGTAGACGCTATAAAGAGTTGGCCCCGCCCCCTCACAAAAAAGCAGGTACGTGCATTCCTGGGCATGGTGGGATACTACAGGAGGTTCGTACCCAACTTTGCCACATTGGCGGCTCCATTGACCGGTCTGACTAAGGGTCGGAAATCGGTCATGGTGGAGTGGAATGCAGACGCTGAGAAGGCTTTTTTGGAGCTTAAGTCAGCACTGTGCCAACACCCTGTCTTGATAGCGCCCAATTTTTCTGAAGAGTTCATTGTCCAAACTGATGCTTCCGATGTAGGGTTGGGAGCTGTATTATCACAGGTTGTTCATGGTGAGGAGCACCCAGTAGTCTTCCTCAGTAGGAAGTTGACACCAGCGGAGAAAAACTACGCTATTATTGAAAGAGAGTGTCTGGCCATTAAGTGGGCTCTGGAGTCCCTCAGATATTACCTCTTGGGGAGGACATTTAGGTTAATTTCTGATCATGCCCCTCTAACGTGGCTGAGGCAAGGTAAAGGGACTAATGCCAGGATTACCAGGTGGTTCCTGGCGCTCCAAGAGTTTAAGTTTGTAGTGGAGCATAGGCCCGGGAGACTGCATCAAAATGCAGATGCCCTCTCCCGAGTCCATTGTTTGAGCTCCACTGTTGCCTCCACCTCCTTGGCGTTGGGGCACAGGGGGGGGGATATGTACAGGACGCCATGGCTGGGTCCTGGAAGGACGTTATATTTCCCCTCTGTTTGGACTGTGGTGCCTTTAAGGGAATGGAAAGGGTTAACGCACCTGTCTAAGGAAGTAGTTTAAAAGCAGACAGGAAGTGCAGGTGAGAGGAAGGAGTGTAGGAGAGTCCAATGCATGGTGAATGGTGGACAAGGAAAGCTGTGGAAGCTATGAAAAGCTGTGAAAGGACTTGGCAGTGTCCTGCCTGAAAGCCTGCTACTAAAGGACTTACCTGCAAGGACTGTTTAACTGCGATAGCAGTTCTGAGCTGTACAAGTCGGTGAGACTGTTATTTCTTTTGTTTTTGCTGCTGCTAAGCCATTTAAGTTTAATAAACCTCCGTTTTGATTTAAAAAGCCTGTGTCCTGCGATCAAGCTGGTCCCCCAAACATTACTATATATATATATATATATATATATATATATATATATATACACAGTTCTCAGTAGAAAACACATCGCTGGCCGCCCTGGTGTGTGTCTGCACACGCCATTGCACTTTGCACGCACGGCACTAGTCGCCAAATGGCCTATTTAAACAGGGGATGCACACAGGATCAGTGCTGTTTGATCTGCAGCTCCCTGTTACCCCTGCTCCTGTTCACCTGCTTCTGTGATTGATCTCCTGTACGATCCGGCTTGACCTTCTGCTTTCTGCCTGCACCTGACCTCAGCTCACATCTGACCTTGAACCTGCCTGCTCCTTTGGATACCACTCAGCTGCCAGTTGTTGACCCAGCCTGTGAACTGACCTGTTTGCCTAAGCTTCTGCTTCAGCATCTCCTGTCCGTGCTTCAACCACCCTACCTGCTTCCACTTGAATCCACAGCCCTCTGAACTGTGTACTGATTGCAAGGCGCAGCATCTGAATGTATGTGAGTGTGGATATCTGGTGTGCCATCTTCCAGTCTGTCTGCTGTTCGGAACCTCCTCCCAGCTGGTGGTCACGTCTACAGCACCTGGGACCTTTGGGCTGCCCGCCCATCAACTGACCCGCCAGGCACTCATACCATTCTGCACTCCAGTGCCTTCTGTCTACTCTACCAGGGGCCGTGAGTCAGATACGTACGGAAGGCCTTCCTCTGCATTATCAGTGCTCATCAGTCAGATACGTGAGAACTTGACACCTCCTGAACCATACCAGGCCGCTTGCCCGCAACATGGGGAGGGTGCTTTGGGGTTCCCTCCAAAGCACCTTGTCCCCATGTTGATGGGGACAAGTACCCGTGCCCACAACCCTTGCCCAGTGGTTGTGGGGGGTCTGCGTGTTTATTGGAATCTAGAAGCCCCCTTTAAAAAGGGGGCCCTTAGATTCCGTCCATCATCCCTGTGTTAATGGTTAGGGGTACCCCTACCCATTCAACAAAAAAAGTGTCAAAAAAGATAAAATGACAGGAGACAGTTTTTGACAATTCCTTTATTTAAAAAAAAGTTTCCTACAATGTCATCTATCTTCAATCACGACACCCAGACCTGAATTATTTTTAAAAAAGCTCCGCCGCGATGGGAGGTGTCCCGCCGACTGCTGTCTCTTGGCTTCAACAGCTGTTATATAGGCAAGGGCGGGGCCACCCAGTGATGTAAACTGGGCCTGGTATGAATTTTGGGGGGTCCCCACGCAGTTTTTTGTTTTTTTAATTGGCGTGGAATTCCCCTTAATATCCATACTTGATCCGAAGGGCCTGGTATAGGCTGAGGGGGGGGGGGGCCTACGCCAATTTTTTTCATTGATTTTTATCTATATTGCTGGGGTCCGACAATACATTACAGCTGTGAGCAATTTTAAATTACATTTTTTCCTTTGGAAATGTCACTTTACAGGAAGACTAAGGGGACCCTGGGGCAGTACCCGGGTCCACAAATACTTTTTATGGCAATAACTTGCATATAAGCCTTTAAAATGAACACTTGATTTTTTCACACTTGCACACATTTTTTGTCTGTTCGCATGTTCTGGTGCGAACTGAACCGCGGGGTGTTCGGCTCATCTCTACTTATGTAGGGAGATTTGTTTTATCTCTGTGTATCATCTGAGGCTGTTCACTTCACTGGGTATATGTGAGGGTATTTTTCAACTTTCAACCACATACATTCCCCCTGTCCTCACCTATAACAACCTCACCCGCTCCTCTTGCATCCGTGTTACCCCACACTGGCTTTTGAAAGAAATACTGTCCCTCTATAGCAGTGGTTCTCAGCCTGGGGTCGGGACCCCCTCGGGGGTCAAATGATGATTTGCCAGGGGTCACTGAATCCTGAGCTGTTCCTGAAGCCCGCACTGTTCTCCCAGGAAGGGAGATGATAAGAGGGGAAAGAACAAAGAAAAGGGGAGAGAAAGTAAAAAAAGAGGGCAAGAAAGACAGTTAGAGGGAGGGATGGGGGAAAAAACAAGGAATTAGGATAGAGAGAGATGAATGGGAAAGAAAGGAGAACAAAAGAGAAAGAGTGGTACATCCTAAAATGTACTATAAGGGTTTTTTTAATACTGTACGAGTGGAAGGGACTCAGGGAGCGCTAAATGTCCGTGGGTTAGGGGCGCAAATTACTTGTCTTGCCTTGGGTGCTTTCAACCCACGCTATGAAAATAATTTTACCATTAGGGGTCCCCACAACTTGGGAAATTTTATCAAGGGGTCACGGCACTAGAGGTTGAGAACCACTGCTCTATAGCAAGGTAAAGCTAATGGCTGCACAGATGAAGCAACATTACAAAGGAGTGCCTTAAAGGTCCCTTTCAAAGGCATACTACAGTGGTGGTGAACCATGACCTAACATCATCATGAGGCAAGGCACCACCTCTCCTCTGAATGGAGTATTTTAACCACTTCAGCCCCGGAAGAATTTACCCCCTTCCTGACCAGCCCATTTTTTGTGATACAGCACTGCGTTACTTTAACTGACAATTGCGCATTTGTGCAATGTTATGCCAAAAACAAAATTTACGTCCTTCCCCCCACAAATAGAGCTTTCTTTTCGTGGTATTTGATCACCTCCGCTTTTTTGTTTTTTTTGCGCTATAAACAAAAGAAGATTGACAATTTTGAAATTTCTCCATCAGTTTAGGCCAATATGTATTCTTGTACATATTTTGGTAAAAAAAAAATCACAGTAAGTGTATATTGAGTGGTTTTCGCAAAAGTTATAGTGTCTACCATTTTTTTTTTTTTTTTTTTACTAGTAATGGCGATGATCAGCGATTTTTATCAGGACTATGACATTGCAGTGGACACTTTTGACACTTTTTTGGGACCATTGACATTTATACAGCGATCAGAGCTAAAAATAGCCATTGATTACTGTATAAATGTCACTGGCAGGGAAGGGGTTAACACTAGGGGTTGATAAAGGGGTTAAATGTGTGTTCCCTAGGTGTGTTCTAACTGTGAGGAAATTGGACTGACTGGGGGAGGAGACATATTGTTGTTCCTACTTAGAAGGAATAGACCATCTGTTTCTCCTCCCCTGACAGGACAGGGATTTGTGTCCTTAAAGGAGCCGCGATATAAATACTGCGATTCGCACAGCAGAACCATTCTGCCGCCATATATATACAGGACTCGGTCAGGAAGCGGTTAGTCTTGCTAATTAAAGGAAGAGTCCTGTATAACAAGTGCATATGGACTTAGAATTCTGACTAGGTTGTGCACCTTGCTGTGTGAGCCATGTCTGCCTCCTAGTAAGAACATGAGTGAGTACATGCGGCTACATCCACTACCACTACTTGGCCACTCTCAATGGCACTTGCAACAGCAGCCTGTGCTGGGTATCATCATTGCCTAGCCTAGCCTTCCGTCATTGTGGATTTGCTAGTGGCCATACATACCTGCCCCTGGCTACTCTGCTTTGATTGACTGCTCTTCTCCAGTGTCAGATTTAGGCATTGTAAGCTCAGTGCTCCCTTCCTGTTATTCCCTGTTACTAAATTACGCTTACAAGTTCCTTCCTGTACTTGGTACTGTCTACTGGATTATGCTTGCCTGCTACCTGTGCTGTTCTTGGACTATCCCAGGATTATGCTACCAGCCACTGTCTTCTGCCTTAACAGTCCTGGGACTACAGGTATCCTTGTCTCATTTATTCCATATATCTGGCCAAGAACTATTATGTTCTAAGACCTTGTGGCAACCAAGTACTGCTAATACCTGTGTAGCAGGGGGGCACTTTGATATGGATGGAATACTGCCTTCTGTGGATAAAGAAGGAACTTAGCTCCCTCCGGTGGCCAACTGTTGTCATAGCCACCTCCTGTTTGTTTACCATGGTACAGCAATGAATGCTGGGAATTGGAGTACAGGGAGATAACGACTCCATTGCCCTGGTCAGTTGTCAGACTACAATGTCCAGAGTGCAACTGTGCAATCCCAATATACTTTGCGCCCCGCAAAGTCTGCTAGGGGAAGGAATTTAAGGAGTAGGACATCCTTGGCTCGCTCTCTCTTGACCGCCTCTCCAAGCAAGAAGGAGGCCTGTGTGAGGCTTGTCTCCTGGAGTGTAGGCCTAAGAAACCTGAGTCCTATACTCGAATATGCGGATCGCCCCATCGTGGAGGGGGATTCCTGACAGAGTGACCAGACCGTGTCCAAGAGCATCTGGTGACCTGTTCAATCAGCAGTGTGTGACGGCCACGTGGACAACCTGGAACTGTCAGTGACGGAGAGGACCTCAGAGTTTTGCTGACGGAGCAATCCGAAGAGGCCAGGCCTGGTTGGGTGCCCAATAATACTGACTGTGCATTGACTGAGTTGGTACCTACTCTGCCAGCGCACTCTACATGTGACTTGGATGTGTCTTATTGTCCTTTTTTGGATTACAAATTATTAACGTGCACCAACGAAAGGCTAGTGAAAACTCCAATTAACAGGAGAGGACAATTGCGAACTGAGCTTTTAAAGTAGGACACGTGTCCAGGAACTGTCCACTAGGGGGAGTCTAGGAGTATAAAGACTTATGTGTACAGTTGGTTTACATTGAACTTCCTTGTGTTGCTGTTAGTGAGAGCTGGGTGAGGCCTGGTAAAGAGGTGCTTCAGTATTAGACATATCTTGCTGAAGGAATCCCTTTGCTGTGTGCTTACTCAGGTCTATCTTAAGTACTGTTGTGGAAATGTTATGAAGATATATGCTCTTGTCATCTCTCGGTGCCTGAGCAACACTGTATTGTGACGTGAGCATGCACCTGCAGATAAGCTCCCCTCATCAGGAACTGTGTTCATTGGTTATTGTATTAATACTGTATCGTATTGTTATTGAATTATTACTGTATCGTTATTGTATCATATCATGTTGTTGTTGTATTATATTGTATTCATGTATTATATGTATCTAAGTATCCCTGTCGGAAGGGTTATCATATATTGTCACATCCATATATGGTCATTTTCTGTGTGGAGCCCCCATGCTGTCTCCTGGCTTCCCATGGAGGAGGTCACATGCTGTGACATCACTTCCTATGGTCACATGCTGTGACCTTCTCCAATCAGCTGTGGTTTGTGAAGGCTTTTGTTATAATAAAAGGACACTGTATGGGCGTCGGCAGGGCAGTCTTGCTGTGATGCTGAGATGAGAACAGGTGGTGTTTCTTGACTTGAATAAATGGCAGACCGAATGCATGGTGAGTAAAACTTTTAGCTTAAAGATGGATTATTTCAATAAGATGAAGTGTGTGCTTATAGCACAAGGTAAAATGGCTGTGTGCTCTGCATACAACCAATTTTTCCACATCAGTACTATAATAAAACCTGTATTTATTTATGATAACTATTGACTCTTACAGGGCCCTGTAAGCAGTCCATTAACTGGTTTACCTTATTTTACTTTAATTGCTTACCAAGTAAAGTTTCCTTGGTTAAGTGTAAGCCTGTGTGCTGTCTATCTACAGTATTATCCTGAGGGACCAGTATAACACAAGGTAACAGTTTATTTACAAATTTTACTGTGGTGGATAGAATTGTGTTTCCCTAACAGCCAGTGGGATCCACAATCCTTACCAATACCAGTTGTGCCAAGGGAGGGTTCGAGACAGTTTAAAGGGTTGATAGCCAGAGTACAGATACCAAAACAAACCAGCAGCTCCTTCGGGGTAGTGCTACACCTGTTTGCCCTAAGGCAATAGGGTCTGCTAAATGCAAAGAAAAACACTCACCATCTATAGTTTCTAACCTAGGCATTGGGTTGTTTATCTGTTCATCACACCTCCCCATCCAACTAGCCTTATGGCTTATGCACGAGAAGAGCAGTTAGGAAAAACTTACGTACAAGAAGCAAAGTCAGGATGACCCTCAAATGCTCTTTAAGTACTACTAAAATGAACAGAAATTGCAAACCCAACATAGGCAGTCATTATAATTTCAATGCACTTTAGAGGTGTGCAAAGCTAGCAGTTTGCTTGGGGATCATATGTAAGAAGCCACAGGGAACAATATGTTTACTGTAGCTAACACTGAAAAATAAATTAACAGCCACACAATTTGGCATATTGCTATACAAATCTATATCATGATATTGATAAATGATCAAAAGGAAGGTGGAGGAAGAACATGAAAATTAGAAGTATTATTGTGACACTTTGTATTGAAATTGTAGAGTATATATAATGCCTTCCACACACATGGTTTCATTGTTATATTGATGCTATTATAAAAATGTTATTTTGCTGTTATGTGTTAGCACTATATTTCAGAGTACTGAAAGCATAATGGCATTGAAGTGGTCACCAAAGCAGATCAATAGTTTTATAAAGCACCACAGAACATAGATCTTCCTGATCTCACATTATAAAATCTATGCAAACTGCAAATAGGCCTTCTGTCACTCACATAGCACGACTCCCTCATGCCCAAGTGTTTGAGAGAACAGCTGATTAAGGTCTAGTAAGTTTTAGCAAGCAACAGTGAAGGAAAAAAGGCAATTGATATTGATCGTAAGAAAGAGTTATCACCAATTTTTAGTGCACAGACACATAATTGGATCTCACATTATAGAATTCTCCCTTCTGCCTTTGAATAGATACATTTCTTTCTGCATTTTAAGCATTTTCCCCTAATACTGTTTTACAAACTATGTCAAGTATTATTCTGTAATGTGCCACACGACAATTTCAGCATTCATTCCACAGCCTCCTTTGTATCTATTCAAACCTGACTTTATTGCCTGCTGCTTCGTGTATAGACCACATTAAAATTCCTACTTTGATTTTTGGGCATTTATTAGATAGATAGATAGATAGATAGATAGATAGATAGATAGATAGATAGATAGATAGATAGATAGATAGATATAGATGTGTTACCATTGCAATGTTCTGTATGTTAATGTATTTATGGCAAGGTTTGCAATATAAAATAAAAAATATTCATTTTTTGTTCATACATGGTCCTTGTCAGAACATAATGTACTTATATCCAAATCCATATAGTAATATTAGTATTTGTTTGTGTCATATGAATTTCATTAGAGGGGAGCAAATAAGGGCAGACACTGAGTTATGAACTACTGTAGGTGATTATCAGATTTTTAGGTGTATGCATCTGCAGCTTTGTAGGATATGCAGATGATTATGAATTTCAATAATCTGTAAACCAGAATTCATGAACAGTACAATTTTCTGTTGTTTTGGCAGAGAATGTGCAGATAAAATTTAGGGATTTAGAGGAAATCTTCCACTTTAGAAAAAATGTAACCACATGTTAATGGGCTTTGAGAAGGGGTTGTGTGGCATGTGTTTTTGCTTCCAGCTTGTTGGGGACCTGGACTGGACAGCCTTTGGCCCTGCTTCATCTTGGAAAAAAAAAACACTCACAAACCTGTTGTTTGAGAGAACCTCTCTGCCATTTTTAACACATTGCTTCAGGCCATAGGCCCGCTCACCAACATCACCGGCCAGAGGCATATGTTGAAAGAATGGAATGTTCACTGACAGATGCATTTTCAGCACTTTACTGAAAATCAATACTCCTTCCAATAAATCATCACACCCAACGTACTGGCAGAAACTTTAGTGCAGAACACCATTGACAAGAACATACATCCTATTAGCAATTACATTTGATATATTTAATACTGATTTATATTAAAACAAAGCTTTTTTTGTAATTTTTTTGTGAATTTAATCAATCAACATGCTTTATATATGACACTGTATCATACTATATGTTAAGCAATAGGGGGGCATGGGAGAGGAGGGAGAGAGGGAGGAAGGAAGGGAGGGGAGTGTCATTTACTGTGTATATGCCCAAATATGTGACACTATAGTCACAAGGGTTGCACAGATAAGAAAAGGGAGGAAATGAAGAGCTTAGAAGGGAACTGAAACTTGAGCATGCTCAGTGGATGACAACAGCTAGTCTACACAATCTCAGCCTGTAATAGGGACACAGAAAAGATGATGGGGACAGCTGAAGGCAGGATTAACCACTTAACCCCCAGACCATATTGCTGCCCAAAGACCAGAGTACTTTTTGTGATTCTGGACTGCGTCGCTTTAACTGACAATTGCGCGGTCGTGCGACGTGGCTCCCAAACAAAATTGGCGTCCTTTTTTTTCCACAAATAGAGCTTTCTTTTGGTGGTATTTGATCACCTCTGCGGTTTTTATTTTTTGCGCTATAAACAAAAATAGAGCGACAATTTTGAAAAAAAAAAATATTTTTTACTTTTTGCTGTAATAAATATCCCCCAAAAATATATAAAAAAACATTTTTTTTTCCTCAGTTTAGGCCGATACGTATTCTTCTACCTATTTTTCGTAAAAAAAATCGCAATAAGCGTTTATTGATTGGTTTGCGCAAAAGTTATAGCGTTTACAAAATAGGGGGTATTTTTATGTAATTTTTCTTAATATATTTTTTTTACTAGTAATGGCGGCGATCAGCAATTTTTTTTCGGTACTGCGACATTATGGCGGACACTTCGAACACTTTTGACACATTTTTGGGGCCATTGGCATTTTTATAGCGATCAGTGCTATAAAAATGCATTGGATTACTATAAAAATGCCACTGGCAGGGAAGGGGTTAACACTAGGGGGCGGGGAAGGGGTTAAGTATGTTCCCTCTGTGTGTTCTTACTGTGGGGGGGGGGTGGCCTCACTAGGGGAAACACTGATCCTCGGTTCATACATTGTATGAACGGAAGATCAGCATTTCCCTCGCTGACAGGACCGGGAGCTGTGTGTTTACACACACAGCTCCTGTTCCCTGCTCTGTACCGAGCGATCGCATGTGCCCGGCGGCGATCGCGCCCGCCGGGCACACGCACGGGAGTCGGGGGCGAGCGGGGGGCGCGCGCGCCCCTCCGGCGGCGTGCACGCGCCCCCTAGTGGCGGCTAAAAGAGAGGACGTATAGCTATGCGCTATAAACAAAAATAGAGCGACAATTTTGAAAAAAAAAAATATTTTTTACTTTTTGCTGTAATAAATATCCCCCAAAAATATATAAAAAAACATTTTTTTTTCCTCAGTTTAGGCCGATACGTATTCTTCTACCTATTTTTCGTAAAAAAAATCGCAATAAGCGTTTATTGATTGGTTTGCGCAAAAGTTATAGCGTTTACAAAATAGGGGGTATTTTTATGTAATTTTTCTTAATATATTTTTTTTACTAGTAATGGCGGCGATCAGCAATTTTTTTTCGGTACTGCGACATTATGGCGGACACTTCGGACACTTTTGACACATTTTTGGGGCCATTGGCATTTTTATAGCGATCAGTGCTATAAAAATGCATTGGATTACTATAAAAATGCCACTGGCAGGGAAGGGGTTAACACTAGGGGGCGGGGAAGGGGTTAAGTATGTTCCCTCTGTGTGTTCTTACTGTGGGAGGGGGGGGTGGCCTCACTAGGGGAAACACTGATCCTCGGTTCATACATTGTATGAACGGAAGATCAGCATTTCCCCCGCTGACAGGACCGGGAGCTGTGTGTTTACACACACAGCTCCTGTTCCCTGCTCTGTACCGAGCGATCGCATGTGCCCGGCGGCGATCGCGCCCGCCGGGCACACGCACGGGAGTTGGGGGCGAGCGGCTAAAAGAGAGGACGTATAGCTACGGGCTCTCACCTAGGAGAGCCGACCTGCCGCCGTATAATGACGGTGGCTGGTCGGCTAGTAGTTAACCAGGTGTATTTCACTCTACACAAAACAAATGAGAGTTTTTCAAAGTCTGCGTTTAATGACTCTTCAATGGGCACTAACACCTGCCAACAAGCCAGTTGCCTTCCCGATGTCTTACCTGAAAGTGTATACCCAAATTATTAATGTGTTTGTCATGTCAATCATATGACTTTAGCTGAATGGCACAACTTATTTTTAATTTATCAGTTGGACTTTTTCTGAGCCAAATAAGATTATTCAAAAATAGCCATTAAATAATCATATCATATGTTGACTAGGAACCAGAGACAGCTGTCCAGCAAACTTTGGGCAGAGAATAGAAACAAACATTTCTCAATTTCAATGAAGTGCGACAAAGGTTTGTGGGCACAATGGTGCACCAAAAGCCCACCTCCATCCTAGTGGACACCCAAACCAAATTCCTCAAAAGTTTGGGATCCTTATATCACATATAATACTCTGGTGACTGTAAACAGGACCTTGCTTGCAGTATTACCAGGCTTAGAAACTCACTGGCACCGTGGTCTGGCTGAACCATGTGGAAAATATTCTTTCAGCCCTTTCCATGCCTCTTCTGCCCTCTCTCCTCCTTCTTTCCAGGCATGTATACCTTGTAACTGTTCTCACTCTTTTCTTTCCTATTTCCCCCCCCCCCCCCCACCTTTTTTTCCTCATCCTTTCTTTTTTCTTTGCACATTGCGGTATTGGTTATTAAAAACAAAGAGCGACCCTCATTGACAAATGCACCACAGTGAACCTCTCGGCTGTGATCTTCTAGCCAACTGTTGGGAAGCGACTTTTATATTAAGCCTCGCTGGCATGGTTATTGAGATGCTGAAATCTCTAATGTAGTGTGCCTTTTTTCTTCATACCACTTGCACCACTTTGCACTGTATGTTCCTTCTTCCTTATTGTAAAACTTGAAAAACGAATACAACTTTTGTAAAACAATAAAAAATAAAATCATATCATATGACATAAATACAATCGGTAAAATTAAGACTTATATGTTACAGCCTCTGTTTATCTCAGGTAACTAACCTCTAACTTTTCTAACACTAAATGCTACTTGTGTACAATAATATTAATATGGGGGTGTATAGTGACTCCTTGAGGTTAGACACCTCTGCAGCCTTATATACTGTTGCTAAGGGGAATCGCATATCCTGCTTAGCGATCACCCCTACCTCATTACTAGTGAACACATCACCATAGGTACATGTATCATCAGCAATATCTTCATCATCAGCATTCATAAACATAGAAGTTTTATAAGCTTTATCAGGTTGTCTTTTGTCATAACGCATGGCAACCCTGCGTGCCACTCAGCACACACATTCCAGGCATGGTACTTGGCGACTTTCTCCTGTCGCTAAGGTAGATGGCACTCTCCCAACATGCAGAATATCACTGGTATCTCTATGGGGATGGTGGTATACCTCTTCCCTGTAGCTCCTCCTTCCCATTGGCACATTTTCTCCAGTTGCTAACGGAAATGGTGCTCTCCCAGCTGCACTGGGACAAAGGGCACTTCAAAACTTCATGCCCCCACTCACTGCACCGCAAACAGCGCACTTGGCTCTTAACACTTTGCACATTGAGAGCTGGCCAGCTTGCACCAGCGTTGCCAGGGGCAACAGCATGCACTTCCCCTTTAACTTGGTTCAGTGCGGCCAAATGCATCTTGCACCAGTCTGGGGCTTGTTCTGTCGGTAACAACCCCTCCAGCCACAAGGTTCTGTCTCTCATCTCAGCAAACATTGCTTCCTTTTTGCATTTTGACCTCCCCATCGCTGCAATCAGGCCAACAATGGTTTTTAACACAGTTCCTTTTAACACAGGAAAATTTGGTGTACTGTCTCCAAGACTTGCAAACAGCATACTTCCACATGCAGACTTCACTCTTTGTGATTCCGCATGAACCATCCATTCACTGGGCCTTTCTAAGTGGATACATCTTCTCAGGCCACGCTGAGCTCACTTTCACAGCTACACCACCTGTATGCAACACTGTCCATCAATTGAACTCCTGTGCAATGCAGTTCGCCTGGCTGCCACACACAGCTAACAGGAGTTCACCACAGAAAACTTTGACTTTTCATTCACATTGGCTGCTCATCACAGCATTGCTGCAAAACACACAGTTTCTTTCTACTCACTGTTTTTTTGGTATGCAAGGATCTGGAACTCTTCCAAAACTGCCTGAAGCAATACCTCCACCATATGTAAGATTGGGGTGATCAGACTCCAGCGGTAGGTGCGTTTTTAGTGAGTATGTCAGTCCAGAACTGAATTTTTAAGGGCCTGGTAGCCCACTTTTATTTAAAAGCACAAAAAGTTCACAAATACATCAGTAGCCCTCGCAGGGGGTTCCGCCATTACTGTATATTGCATACTCAACACTTTAGCCTCCTGACTTTAATTCTTGCCATCCGGCTGTTTCAGGCCTTTAGCCTAGGCCTTAAGTCTGCTCCTCAAAACAAACAGAGTTTCCTTGAGTTAAGCTCACACCTAGCTTACTCCTGATCAGCGCCTTGCTGCTCTATCATCAATGACATCTACCTCCTGCAGACATGCATACTCTGGCTGCGCCCATGCAGCCTCTGGCTCCTCTCAGAGGGATGGGAGTCCACCTGACTCCCAGGAACAGACTTCCTGTCTGTTATGTGGGGCCCTGAGCCATAGTCAGGTCAGAACTAAATAGCCAAACACACAGCTGTGCAATCAGTGTGTCTTTCTATCCAGCAATCTTTAAGATAGCACAGGGTCCCACCACTACACTTTATATTATGATATATGAGTTATGATATATAAGATGTATGAGTTCAACCTTTCTGTGAATTTCATAGGGTCTCAAGACAAAGCATTACTATCTTAATATAGATCCCGGCCATTCACATATCTTTCCCCCTGTGGCTCTCTCAGGAGGGAATTTCCCTTATTTGTAAGTAACTAAGGGCCTAATCCACAAAAGGGATACGCCGGCGTATCTCCTGATACGCAGTCGTATCCCTGTTTCTATCTATGGAACTGATCCACAGAATCAGTTTCACATAGTTAGGCAGAAGATCCGACATGTGTAAGGGACTTACACTGTCGGATCTTAGGATGCAGTACCGCAGCCGCCGCTGGGGGCATTTCTCGTCGAAATGCCGCTTCGGGTATGCAAATTAGCACTTACGGAGATCCACAAAGCTTTTACGCTTCGTTTTTTCTCCGTAAGTATTAGTTTGCCGTCGCAAAATTAGGGCTGCTTTTACAAAGTGTAAAGTTAGTACACCATGTAAAAGTAGACCCTTCTTTCCCACGACGCTGTCAAATTTATTTTTACATTTTTTTTTTTTCCGCCGCATCTTTTTTTTTTTCCCGACGCAACTTTTTTTACCCGGCGCGATTCAGAAAACTCGGCGTAACGTAAAACCGCGCAAAGCACGTCGGGAAAATCGCATCGGGAGCATGCACAGTACGTCTGGCGCGGGAGCGCGCCTAATTTAAATGGGACTCGCCCCATTAGATTAGGAACGCCTTGCGCCGAACGGATTTAAGTTACACCGCTCAAAATTTCTAGGTAAGTGCTTTGTGGATCGGGCACTTAGGTAGAGATTTTGCGGCGGTGTAACTTAAATGGGAAAAATTACGTTGCGCCGGGTTTTTGTGGATTAGGCCCTTAATGTAGATAAATGTGAACTATGAAAACTCTCATTGATTTACAATGTATTAATTTAACAACTAACATAACTTATTTGATTGTCATTATAGATTATCCCTGGTTTCTAATCGATTTATTAAATGCTGTTAATATTATTGTATTTAGTAATAGCAGTAGTAATAGATGTTTTAGAATTATTTTGATTATATTCAGAAATATTCTTAAACTATATACTTTTTTCTTTGAGACCTGTATATCAGTTTCCAGACTGCAAGGCTTAGAAACATGAAATTTCACAAAAAAATATAAAACACCCAAGATTAATGAAAAGCATTTTTACTTGCCAGCCCATAAAATGTTCCCCATAACCTAAAATAATATATGATAGACAAGAAAGTGTACTGCACGGTTGAGTGAAGGGCAATATGAAAATGAGGACAGTTAAAGTTTGGAGACGCATTAAATGTGTTCTTTGAAAAAAATCTTTGAAAAGATTCGCTCAGCTCTGTCTGCCCCTTGAAGTGTAATCAATGTTATGCTTCACAATCACCATAAACTCGCTTCAAAGATGTATTTGAATACATCTCAAAGAATAGAAATTTGATTCTAACATTGCTTTGGAGATCATAATGTCATAGCTTCCTCAGGAAACTGAAAAGATATTGCAGGAGTACACCCTGAAATTCAATGTACTCTGTTTCAAAGGGTGTTCATCTACCTCTCTGAAATGATTTTCTCAGAGCTCAGTTCTGTACCCAGGATAAGAACTTGTAGTAATCAAAAGCATGCATAACGATTTTTGTTCTTTATATCTTTAGATACACAGTAATTTAGGACTAGAGTTCTGTGAATATCTTAACAGTTCCTTGGTGATCTGCCCATACCACCCCAAGCAAATTGAAAATATTTTTTTATGGTAAAATCATAGAAAAAAAAACGATATTGCTTTCATACACACGTCATCATTTTTTTCCCCATCTATGAGCACTCATATAGAAAGGTGTTCAAATTAGAGCATTGGTAATGTAACGCCCTCCCAATTAATGTAGGTTGCTAGGTCGATTTAGTTAACCTACTCTGTTATCAGTGGAGCAGAGGTTGATTGTTCTAGCCTGCTCAGTGTTTCACAGGCTGCTAGTCTTATTGGTTCCCCCTTCATTCTAGAGGATTCTAGAATTATAGTGGGGGGAATATTGGGAAAGCAGCTTGACTATTTATGGGGACACAGTGAATCCCTGGAGAGCTGTGCCCAGTGGGTGGCTGGGAAGTTCATAAATGGACTGAAGCCTGGCACAGGACTGTTGGATCCTAGGCTCAGTCCTACCAGAGAAATCCCCTGTCTGAGGGGGCCTTGCCCTTCAGAGCAGTCTGCTGGAGACGCAACCTGCAGGTCATCAAGGTCCCAGCTACAGTCTTAGCTGGGGGGCCTATTCTCTAAAGTCTGGGATTTCCCCTTTATGGTCTGGAGAAGCTCACTGTGGGATACCAGGCTGGAGGGAAGGGTGTCCAGTGGTTCTGTGGTATCATGAGTCTAGGTCGCCCTCACTGAGAAGGTGCCCGGTGGATATCAGAAGGAGGCAACTGATGATCATGTGGCATTGTGAGTACTAACCTAAATCTTGTGCCCTAGAGACTGTGTGCATTTCTCAGCTCTACAAAAAAAACAAGTATTCTCCTAGCAAGTAGAGAAGTTAGTGGAAGTTCCCTGCTAGGATTGTAAAAAAGAGAAGTGTCTTTAGTTATTCCAGTTCTTCTGGGGTATTCCATGTTTCCCCTATAGCCTTCCAAGTTTAGTCCAGCAATAAAAATACAAAACATACCCCTAGACTGTTTATTTCAACCAGTGAGAAAGAAGAAAGTACCAGGTGCTTGGCTGAGTGTGCACTAAGTTGGGGAAATGGATCATTAAAGCTACTTTCTTCAGCTCTGTGTATACAAAGGAGCATGGGGGAGCTCATGTCCATAATGGGGGTGGGAGTGACACAGCCCCAAATGATCAATAATGGCTCAAAAGGGATATGGTCCAGAAATATTTAGACAAAATAAAGGTGGATAAAGCACCTGTACCAGATGGCATCCACCCACGGATCCTAAAATAATTGAGCTCTGTAATTTCAAAGCCATTGTACCGTATTTATCGGCGTATACCGCGCACTTTTTTGCCCTGAAAATCAGGGCAAAATCGTGGGTGCGCGGTATACGCCGATACCTGCTTTCCTGCGCCGAGTTTTGAATACTGCGCCGGTCTCGTCTCCTTCCGCGCTCACGTCCTGGACGTACAGGACGTGAGCGCGAGTGTTGCCGAGCCTGCCCAACAATACACGAGTGTACTGCGCTCTGTATATGTTGGCGCAGTATTCAAACTCGGCGCGGGCAACGAGCAGGGAGGACGCGAGGACGCTGCAGAAGGACGCCGGACCCGACGAAGAGGACACCCGAAGCCTGCAGACGGACCCCGGACCCGACGAAGAGGACACCCGAAGCCGCAGAAGGACGCCGGACCCGACGAAGAGGACACCCGAAGCCGCAGACGGATGCCGGACCCGACGAGGCCGCCGATGGACGCCGCGCAAGACACCAAAACTGTAAGTACTAAAAAAACTTTTTTTCCACAGGATTGGGGGCCACTTTAGGGGTGCACGGTATACGCGGGAGCGCGTTATACCGTGATAAATACGGTATCTAATTTTTAGGGACTCATTAATGACGGGAATAGTACCACTGAATTAGAGCAGGGCCAATGTGGTGCCTATATTTAGTTTAGTTTAACTTCTATAGTTAGGAAGATACTGGAGAATTAAAAAAAAAAATACATAGACGAGTTCTTTATGGAAAAAAATATTTTAAGCAACAGACAGCATGAATTCATGAAAGACAGAAGTTGTCAGACAAACCTGATTTCTGTTTATGAAGGTAAGTAAAACCTTGGACAGAGGGGTGGCGGTGGAAGTGGTATATTTGGATTTTGCAAAAGCGTTCGATACAGTTCCCCACATTGGCTAATGTGTAAGGTAAAGTCTACAGGCTTGGAAATATCAGTTTCTAAATGGATAGAAAACTGTCTAAAAAAATTAATTCAGAGAGTAGTGGTTAATGATTCTTACTCTGAATGGTCTAAGGTTATCAGTGATGTACCCCAAGGTTCAGTGCTGGGACCCTTACTTTTTAATAACTTTATAAATGATATTGGGTCTGGGATCAAAAGTAAAATGTCTGTCTTTGCAGATGACACCAAGCTATGCAGTGAAATAACGTCCTTACAGGATGTCTCCAATTTACAAGCCAACCTTAATGCACTGTCTAATTGGGCGACTAAGTGGCAGATGAGGTGTAATGTTGGTAAAGTTATGCACTTGGGGACTAAGAATATACATGCATCATACATACTAGGGGGGAGTACAACTGGGGGGATCTGTAGTGGAGAAGGATCTGGGGGTTTTGGTAGATCATATTATAGCATGCAATACCAAGCTGCGGTTTCCAAAGCAGGCAAAGTCCTTTCTTGTATTAAGAATGATATGGACTCCAGAGAGAGATATAATTTTGTCCCTGTGCAAATCATTAGTAAGACCTCATCTGGAATATGAAGTTTAGTTTTGGGCACCAGCTCTCTAAATAGATATTGGGGAACTGGAGAAACTGCAGAGAAGGGCAACCAAACTGATAAGAGGAATGGAGGAGCTCAGCTATGAGGAAAGATTAGAGGAACTGAATTTATTCACTCTTGAGAAGAGGAGAATAAGGGGGATATGATCAACATGTACAAATCTATAAGGGGTCCATATAGTGAACTTGGTGTTAAGTTATTCACTTTACAATCAACACAGAGGACAAGGGGGCACTATTTACGTCTAGAGGAAAAAAGATTTCATCTCCAAATACACAAAGGTTTCTTCACAGTAAGAGCTGTGAAAATGTGGAATAGACTCTCTCCAGAGGTGGTTCTAGCCAGCTCAGTAGATTCCTGGATTATTTCCTAAATGTACATAATATAACTGGGTACTAACATGTATAGGTAAAGTTGATCCAGTGAAAATCAGATGCCTCTCTGGGATCAGGAGGGAATTTTTTCCGCTGCTGTAGCAAATTGGATCATGCTTTGCTGGGGTGTTTCGCCTTCCTCTGGAACAACTGTGGGTAAATGGGATTGTATAATATTTTTATTTTATTTATTTTTATGGTCGAACTAGATGGACTATGTAGCACAGCCAAGTTACCTGTTCTGCTCTTTAGAGTGCTGCAGCTGTGTACACCCTAATATAAAAGTGCTGCAGCTGTGTGTCAGGGCTAGGCTCAGTACTCCCTTCTCAGTGCTCAGCTGTCGGTTAATTGGAAGCACTCATCGTTCCACAGTGCCTCACCTGGTGATCATTTCCTGCTCGTCAGCCAGCCCCTTCTGGCTATTTAAACTGGTTAATTTCTCCCATGTCTTTGCCTTGGTCAATATATCTGAAGATTCTCTGCTGTGTTCCTGTTAAAGACTTGCCTGGCTGACGTCCCTTCTGGTTCCTGATCCTGTTTACTGTCTCTGACTACACTGATCTCTGGCTTCCTGATTTACTGGCTTGCACTGACTACCCACTTTATTTACCACTATATTAAAACTATATTAAAATGTGTGATTTTTACAGCATTTTCTGTCTCCATCTGATTCATGGTTCCTGAAACTGAGCCTGTCTCTGCCTAAGTACTCAACTGCATCTAAAGATTCCTCTCCATTGTTCAAATTAACTTCCTAGGTACAATTCTGCAATGCCCAGTCTACAGACATACCCTTTTTTCCCTGCACGCCAACATCTGGCCCCAATTTAGCCAGCAGAAGATTCATATTAAAGACTATAGTCAGATCCTGAGGTCAGACCTGTGTTTAACTTTACATTTGTAACGCTCAAGCCTAAACCTAGCTCCTTTTGTCTGAGAGCTCACAAGATGCATAGTTTGGTCTGTGTTGTTACTCTTGTTGGTCACTCATCTCATATGGAGAGATACTGTTTATGCCATTGGGGTCACAGTATATGCTGGAGTCTAAAGCTCCTGTAAGGGACCCTGAGAAGCTGTATCACGTACCTGGTACTGGAGGCCAATGGAGAGAGAGGGCTTCCCTTGCGGCTAAGTTCCAGACCCCCCTGAGGGTGAAAACAGGAGAGGTCAGGCTCACAGAAGCACGGGTCACCTGCTGGACTGTATACAGGGGGTTCTAGAGTACAGCTGGTGTGCTGGCGTAGAATCAGCAGACACCCGTGAGGTGTTGCAGGATTCAGATAATACTGCGACTGGAGCGTGGTCAGAAGAAAGCCTAGGTCCTGAGCCAGGTTGGTATTAGAGCAGACGTGGTCAGGTGGATAGCTGGAGTCAAACACAGGAAACAAACAGGAGACAGGTCAAGGACAAGCCGGATCGGTAACAGGAGACACAGGAACAGGAATATCACAAAGATAACACACTGGAGGAGCTGAAGATCAACCAGCAAATGCAGACACTAGCAGACTTCCTTATAAAGGCCCATGTGACCTGCTGATAGAGATACTGGGTCCTAAAGTCCTTCTCCTGCCAGAGATGCTGGGTCCTAAAGCCCTTCTCCTGCTGTTGGTTCCCTGACAAGCTGATTTTGCCCTCATTATTATGTTCATTAGATATGTGCATTCCCGTTCATACGAATGTTATTTTCGTACGAAAATGTTCATTTTCGTACCCGCAGAATAATGTGTACATACGAAAAATGTAAGCACCAAAATACGAAAACGACGGGATTACGAATGAGTCGCATAACAAACAACTGCAAATACGAACGAACGATCCGACGAAAATACGACAAAACGAAAACGGCAAAAGAACGAATATGACATCTATAACAAAAGACTTGCATTCTTTATTTTGTTTGAATCCTTGTTCTGTTCGTATTTTGATTTTCAGTCGTATGTTCATATGACATCTAACAAAAGATTTTCATTCTGTATTTTGTTTGAATGCTTTTTCTGTTCGTATGTTCATATGACATCTATAACAAAATATTTGTATTCTGTATTCTGAATTCCTTCTTTCTGTTCGTAATTTGGTTTCAAAATACAGAATGCAAATCTTTTGTTATAAGATGTCATTTTCGTTTTTTTGAATGGACAGTGAGTGTAGTTAGTTAGTGAAGCAGCTTCTCTTTTGTGCTGAGTACAGTAGTACAGTAAAGCCAAATAAACTTTTCTGTGGATTTTCGTCTGAAGGGAGAGATCAGTTGGCTAGACTTTTGAACCTGGAACCCAAAAATGGTTTTCTGATGGAGTTTAAAAACGAACGAACGTTCGGTAAAACGATCGTTTTTATGTTTGTTGTTAAAAAAAGTCTGACCAAGTGTATGGGGCTTAACAATAGTTAATATGGATGAGCCGCGTGTTGAAAGTGCCGCGAATCCCGCGATATATTTACGAAAGTACAAAATGATGAAAATTCACGAAAATTATTGTCTAACAAGTAACGAACATGAATTAAACAGAATAACGAACCATCCCGCATGTACGAAAATAAAACGGTAACCAAAATACGAAACGATCGGAATACGAAAAAATCGCGTCGTACGAAAAACGAACGGGAACGAACAGGAAAACGGGCGTCTTACGAAAAACGAACGGGAACGAACCTACGGAACGATACGAAACAGAACAAAAAAAAACGAAAAAAAATTCTGTGCACATGTCTAATGTTCATGCTGGTTGACTTTAATGTACTAATACATTCTGTCATTCTTTTATGACTTTAATACAATCTGTTATTCTTGTATACAGCTGTGAGCCTAATTCTTGTGTGCCTGCTGAGGTTTACAGAAAGGTAAACTGGTGGTGTCAATGAGGTTGAGGCCAAAACAAAAAATGTCACCAACATGCCAGGGATCTCTATGATGGGTCCAAATTTTTAATAGCACCAGGACCTCTGCACCAGGCATGTGACAAAGTGTGATATAAAATGAAAATATTTAAAAAACCATCCACCATATCTTTGTTTTATATCACACTTTGTTATAAGCCTGAAGAAGGGGTCCTGTGTGGCTTCGAAATGCTGCTTTCTGCTGTAACAATGTGATCGCTAGAAAAACTTTGGACTCATTTTGGAGATCCCTGGTGTGCTGGTGATATTTTTTTTTTTTTTTTTGGACTTTAAACAGTTACAGCTGTTGGTCACTACAGCACCTACTTAGATGCACAACCATTTCAACAGGAACTTGTGCGGTTGGATTAGTACGAATGAGGTTGGGGCCTCACATAGAGCTGGACAAGAGCCGAGGATCCAAACTAACCAATGGCTCCTGCACAGAGCACACATATATAGAGCAGTAGACAGTGTCAGTAGGGCAGTGGACTTTGTCAGTAGGGCAGTGTCAGTAGGGCAGAGATTATTGTCAGTAGGGAAGTGGACGGTGTCAGTAGTTATTTATTTGTATTATTATTATTTTAAATTTTATTTTACTGTTAATAATTATTTTATTTTGACATTTTTTTAGGAGTCGTGTGTGTGTGGGGGGGGGGAGGGGGTTGTAATAATGAATAAACATAGTTTATTTGCATTGAAATAACAGTTGATAACTACATGAAAAATTATAAATACAGTCTTAAATAAAGCACTTAGATATTATCTCAATAGGCAACTATTTACCAAAAGCCTATGCAATCACTAAACATTTTTTTTAATGTTTCTTTTAGTTTTAGAAAGGACAAAGATGGTAGAGGATGGCACTGAAATTATACTCAATTCAAATTGGTTGCAAAACATTAAAACTATTAGAGACAGACACAGATGCGCAGCTTTACTGCTCTGGCTGGTTTAAATATTCAAATGCTCAAATAACAATCAGAGTCACTGAGCTCTGATGCAGTATATAAACTTTAATAGAATTAAATATTGTATCATCAATAGACCATAACCGTAAAATTTGTAATATAGTGTGAATGCCATTTTTGTACAAAAACATTATAAGGTACAATTTCCAAGTACAAACAGATATGAACTCTTCATAGGGATAGATATTAATGTATAAAAAAATAAGGTCTACTGCAATACAATATACATTTTTTAAACAAGGCACATGTAAAAGTGAGGTTGTTGAAAACCTCAAAATAATTGATCTCCGCCTAGTCTTGGCTAACAACCTTCAACCAGTTGTGAATCAACTTACGATTAAATCTGGGATATGGAAAACTCTGCCCCTAACTCCAGTAGACCTGGGTCAACTTGATAAAAATTAAATTTTTCACAAATTTCTGTATGTATGTCACAATACCCCGGTTTTGGTTTCCAATTTTTTTTCTCGAAAAAAGTGATCAACTTCCTACCCATTTATCTGGGTAGGGAAAATTCCCTGCATAGCAAAAAATACTTTGCAGCTTCCAATGTCACTGGGGGGACTGGCCTTTTTATTAGGTAGTGGTCATTGTCACGGTGGTGATTTGCCCAACTGCGTAGCAACCCATGGTCAACTCTGAACCCGTACTTTTGGGCTCCTATGCTGAGTTGAGTAATATGTTTTTTTGTGGGCCCATGTAGAACACCAGGATTACAATTCTGATGCAATTAGGGTTTGGCAGCAGGTGACTAGATTTCTGAATGAGCCTATTGTTATTTTACTATTTATTTACACCATTATGGGGTAATCTCTCCCTTCCACACCTCCAGTCGATCCCATAGTGTGGGCAAGATTTGGTATCACTACTGGTAATAATTTTTGTCAGAATGGACTTTTGACGATTTAAAGGCAGAATTTCACCTTTTCATTTCATAGAATTCTTTCTGTGTAGGTGTGTGTGAATCTGCGCTAAGGATTTTAAATACTGGCAGAGGTTGTGAAAATATATTGTGAAGTCTGAAATTAATTTTAAATTAAATAGAACTGCAGCCTCTACTTGTTACTATCACCATAGGTGAAGGAAAAAGATTAGAGAAGAATAATTTTATATTCATTGCACACCTTGTTATATTGCACACTTTTATCAGTTGCACCTAGCACGCATGCACTTTTGGAATATTTACCGTATTTATCGGCATATAACACGTGCCGGCGTATAGCACGCACCCTAATTTTAAGAGGGAAGTTTAAGGAAAAAAACTTTCCACAGCCCTTTTACATTCCAAAGCCCCCCCATGCACATTACACAGACCAAAGCCCCCCCTGCACATTACACAGACCAAAGCCCCCCTGTACATTACACAGACCAAAGCCCCCCCCTGTACATTACACAGACCAAAGCCCCCCCCCACACATTGCACAGATCCCGCACATTATTACACAGCATTTTCCCCCTGCACAGTACACAGCTATTTACATTGCACAGCCCCCTTGCACTCCCAGGAGACCCCCCATTAGTGATCACTGGTTAACATGCCCACATACCTTTAATGCAAGAGGTAACTAAAATGCAGAAGGGACAGAAGCTGCAGGATATGGAGAACCAGGACCCGGGAACCGCGAGCAGAAGGGGGGCGTAGCGCGCATGTAACTTCACGCTCCTATTTGAAAGGAGAGCCAGGACCAGGTGTCCGGCCGAACACCGGGAACTGCAAGCAGCAGGGGGTGGGGTACGCACATGACCTCATACCCCTACTCGCAAGGAGAGACTGGACCTGGGAATTGCGAACAGCAGGGGGGGGGCGCAGGTGACATCACGTCCCTATTAGCGGCCCGTCAGTGTGAGTCTTCCCTGTGGTGAGGAGCAGGGGGCGGCGCACTCATGCATGCAGCGTCACAGGTTGCTAGGGAAACCTGAGGTCCCAGCAAACTGACGCTTGCTAATGCATGACACCACCGCCCGATCCCCACCCACCCCGTTTGTAAAAAAGAAAGTGATATCGCGTATAACACGCACCCACGATTTCCTCCTGATTTTAAGGGGGAAAAAGTGCGTGTTATACGCCGATAAATACGGTATATTTTTTATTTTATATTTATTTAACATGATGTTTTTACATATTTTTAAATTATTTGTGACATCACATAGAACAGCGCCACATCTTCTTCTCCAATAGAATTATTTCTATGTTAACTCTTTTGGAACTCTTTTTACTCGCATGGATTCATGCAAAGGCATGGCCTTTTGTAAAGCTACACTTATACAAATAGCATAAAATGTTATCATTGAATGTACTAGCTTTTAAAGCGGTAGTAAACCACACCAATGTTTATTTTCTTTTTTAAAACCCTGCAAAGTAAAAGTATTATGTGCTAGTCTGATTGGCCGTGTTGCAAAGACATCATTCCTGCACATTTGCGCCACCAACTGTCAACAGGACCAGAGTCTCTTGAGGAGGTCCTCGAGGGCACCATTCTTAGTTATGAACATCCAAATAGTGTGGAAAAGAGCCAAAAGGAATCTATTCCCATATAGGTAAAATAAGCAGAGAAAGTCTCTTGTATTAAGCGAGTGCACAAAACTTGATATTTACAGGTACTAAACACAGTTCTAAAGACCAGCAGATTAGATCCGCAGCCATGTAGATCTGTAATGTAGGTGCACTGGCTGAAGGGAGACTGTCCTGGGATCCAGTGTTGCACTGTACATCATCCCATGGTCGCAGGTTCACCAGGACCAATAGATGCCTCGGTAAAAGGTTTTCATAGAAGCTGGCAAGCATAGAAAGATAGGGGCCAAAACAGAAAGGCAAAGAGGAGGTGGATTAAGGGCCCATCCTATAAAAAGCAAAGGGGCCACTCCGGTTGCAAGAAAGCAGAACGTGCGATCTTTGCAATGTCTCAATCCACTGGAATGCCTCCTCCGGAGAAGGGAGGAATTTTACAGTGTTGGCAGCTTGTACCCATAGGTGTGCAGGAAAAAAGCATGCTGTATTTTAGGCCTTTATGCCTTTATGGCATAGCTTGAGCTTCACCTGGTTGAAGAGCCACCAGAGGCTCTGCGTTTCCACCGAGTAGTCTGGGAATATCATCAGTTTGGTCGCTTTATATCTTAGTTCCTCCTGCTTCCTTGCCTCTCGGAGGACTAAATTGAAATTGTGAAAATGCAGCAGGCGCAGGATAAAAGTGTGGGGCCTCTAGTAGATGGCATTTTGTGTGCCCTCTCCACTGTGAAGTATGGGGAAAATGGTGCCTGAGGCAGGAGTCATTCAGCAAATGCCACTGGGTCCTGGCCCTCCATTCCCTCCCTCACCCCAATAATTTGCAAGTTGTTCCTGCGATTACAATTTTCCACATCTTCTGCTTTAAACTCCAGAGACTTTTGTGCGGAGTGTGATCCCAGAGCATGTCCTCAGGGTCCCCCAGGTGGCGCTCGGCCATATCTTGCCTTATTAGACCAGTATCCAACTGAAGGGCATCAATCTTAGTAAGGAGCCCGTAATAGCTTTCATAAGGGCTTAGAATTTGTCTTGCGTGGCCGGTCTTTGGATCTGTCTCCTGAGATTCACACACTGTGTCTGCTGGCATTTTTCGGGTCTCTGTCTGCCTCTAGCACTAGTTTCTGCTCCAAGATCACGGATAAGAGCATAGCTAGGCAGCAGAGCTCAGCTCTCACATTTCGCCATCTTGACACTCCCCAAACAATGGGGTATTTTAATTAGATTTAACTGCTTGGATGATACCTTATCCTGGTGGGCCAACTAAGTGATACTGATGTAGCGATAGTATCTTATTACGCCCCAATTGACAAACTACAATTTTTTTCAGAAATCATTGAATCAAGCGCAATTATATCAGAAGGGCTCCATACTTTTTTGTGGTGACTCAAACCTAATTTTTCAACCAACTCTGGATAGAAAACGCCTCCACTGGACACACTCCTCAATGCTTTTGAACCCGATTCCAGGCACCTTCTCAGAATTCCTCAAATTCTCCGATCTGGCGAACGCTTGGCGTGAAATTCTGAATACCTAAAACTATACATATTTCTCTCACCCCCATAAAACATGGCCTAAGATAGACCCTATACTTATAAAATATAAGTGAGCAACCTTTTTGTCATACACTCAATAAATATTCCTAATATCAAACTTTAAAAATATTACACAATAAAGGTGAAAAATTCTAAGGTAAAATAATCAATATAACCACATCCAGTCCACAGTGAAAAAATTCCAATTATTACTGCTCTTTAAATGAAGAGTGATTCACAAAAGAGGTGCTTAACCAAGGTGCCTTCCCCACATAAACACACGCCTCTTACCAGAAGGACTGTATCTCAAGCTATAGAGATCAAACTATGCGTTAAACCATAATTTATTAAAAAGTATCATTGCATTTACATGTATGAAAATGATCTGAAGCAAAGCAAACAGCTGCGGACCTCGTCTGCAGGCTGGTGCGTAGTGAGGTCACAAAGATCGGCTCCAACTGACACGTTTCACCATAAGAGGCATCGACTGGGAATGAAGGCTCAGAATCTTAATTACCAATTACCAAAACTTACAACCCAATATAAATAAATCCTACTTCCATGCTTAAACATCAGCTGGAACTAATCTCCTTTTAACAGCCAACTTAATGTCTTTTTGACAGACAAATCTGAGCTACAGATTGATTGGTCCAAGAATAAACTTTATCTTAAGGGTAACAAACCCGACTCAATGCTGGCCAATTGTGGGCAGTGGTTAGCACTTCTGCACGGTAGCACTGGGGTTGTGTGTTCAAATCCCAACGACAGCACAACCTGCCTGGAGTTTGTATATTCTCCTGCAAGCACCTGTGGGTTCATAGATTGTAAGCGCCTTAAGAGTAGTGACTGTACAATATACTGTAATTTAAAAGTGCTGCATAGATTGTTTGTGCTACATAAGTACCTGTAACAAATAAATCAATTGAGAAAACCCAAAACTGTACTGCAACCTATACACCTTAACATTGACAACAGGGGGTCAACCAATAACCCAGCCAAGATCGCAGATGATTTTCATTCATGCTTATGAGCAATTTATATGAATGGCTTCATTTTTAATCAATCACAATTACTCCCACAATCTTTAGCAGATGCTCCAGAGGCCCTGATTCAGGGCAGAGAAGTAAAAACAGCCATAAAAAACAACTTAACACAAACAAATCCATGGATCCACATGTTTTTACCGCATCAGATTACAATAAATGTTGTGACATTCTCATTCCACACCTGACCCATCTATTTAACTTCTTGTTAGATGGGTGTAACTTGTGCTCAAGCACTTTAACCACTATTAAATGTATGATACCAAAACCAAACTTAGATTACACAAATTTTAGGCCTATTTCTCTTTTAAACCTAGACATAAAACTTATAGCTAAAATACTGGCAACCAGAGTAAATAAACAGGTTATGGGTCTGGTGAGGTGGACCAAACCGATTTATGCCCAAACATCACGCCAAAGCTAACATCAGCAAGTCATCCAACTTATATAGCTAGCCAAAACTAGAGGTTAGAGAGACTTTCTTCTCTTCTTGGACACCTGAAAATATTTTTACAGCCTTGCATGGTCATACTCACACTCCCTTCTGTTAACACAGGGGTTTGGCCACTATTTTCTATCCAGAATTTCAGCCATTTATGATAAACCAAGTGCGTTTGTGCAATTTGCTGGGTTTCAATCACCATAGTTCCCCATCCATAGGGGCACAAGACAGGGGTGTCCACTCTCACTGTTGTCATTTGTTCTTGTAATGGACCCCTTGGCCCTATCTATAAAAGCTGCTCCTGACCAACTGCCCAACTCCCTTAAGGCAAACTTTCCCTTTTAATGGGTCTCATTGTGTCTTCCATAATTGGGTATATATAGCACATTATGGTATACGACTCACTATGCAGTGAACCTGGGATGTCTTTTGTGTCAAGTCACTACCACCTTAGAATCCTGGAAAAAGTACCAGGTTTCATGGCTAGGTAGAATAGCAGCCCTAAAAAAGATGCTACTTGTTAAATTATTATATTATTTTCAGAACCTCCTCCCTACACATTCTTAGATCTCTCCAAAGGATCTGCTTAATTTTTTTCTGGCATGACATAAGACTAAGGCCCCGTACACACGACCGAGTTTCTCGGCAGAATTCAGCCAGAAACTCGATGGGAGTCGTATTCTGCCGAGAAACTCGGTCGTGTGTACACTTTTCGTCGAGGAACTCGTCGAGCCAAAAAGAGAGCAGGTTCTCTATTTTCTCGATGGGAGTCGAATTTGGATTGACGAGTTCCTCGTCGGGCTGTTTTCTCAACGAGAAACTCGGTCGTGTGTATGCTAAGAAACCCGTGAAAAAGTAGGAGACTGGAGAACACCCTCTGTAAAAGTAGCGTTTGGAATGGAGATAGCACATTCGTCACGCTTCCAACATTATTGTATCGTTTATTTGCAGCGCTTTACCCAGAAATTTAGAAGGGCACAAAACACCAGTATTCTTTTTTGTTTTTGTTACTGATATTCACACAGAGTTGTGACAAAGTTTGTGAAACCTTTTTCTTACTGATCTCAATTCTATTTTCTTAGAAAATGTTCGCCTTATTTTGTTCCTGTGTTTTAAATTGTGCTCTTAATTTTCCCCTTTAATTTTTTAAACCAAAAATGCAAATCCAATTTTTTTTGGGAATGTCAAGTTCCCCCCATTGTAACCTTATTGCTTTGTCTTATCTCATCTGTCCCTTTCAAATTACACCTTATACCATTTGGTTTTAAACATAACCTGCCTTCTCACAAGCTACATTATTTCCCCAAAAAATACAAGGACAAGTATGAACTGTAAACTCAAAAATGACCATTTATTTTGGTTCGAAAACAAAAGTAAATAAGCAAAAGGCAGCACTGGAGAGCTTGCTGCCATGTGTGCACAGCCAGGTGGGGCCTGATGTGACTGGTGAGCAGTTGGAGGCCAAAATGGGGACTTGAGAGGTTCATTCAGGAAGGAACGCATCAAGGTTTTGGACTCGCAGAGGTCACAAACTGGAGCAGGGCAGGCAGATGTCACCAGGTTGTGGTACTATAGCAGACTGACCTCTGGTACACCACATGGAAGTAAGGGAGTCACTTTTTAGATTTCTTCAAGGCCTTCCTTGGTGGCTTCCATGCAACCTGCTCTTTCACCTTCTCTGCAGCCTTCTCAGCAGCCTTCCTCTTCTGCCTGGCTGGAGGCGGTGCCACAGGGGTAGTACTCGTGCCAGGAGAAGGAGTAGAAGAAGGTGGTGGTGTAGGAGGAGGAGGAGCAGTAGAAGAAGGTGCTGGTGTAGGAGGAGGAGGAGCAGTAGAAGAAGGTGCTGGTGTAGGAGGAGGAGGAGGAGGAGCAGTAGAAGAAGGTGCTGGTGTAGGAGGAGGAGGAGGAGGAGCAGTAGAAGAAGGTGGTGGTGTAGGAGGAGGAGGAGCAGTAGAAGAAGGTGCTGGTGTAGGAGGAGGAGGAGCAGTAGAAGAAGGTGTAGGAGGAGGAGGAGGAGGAGCAGTAGAAGAAGGTGCTGGTGAAGGAGGAGGAGCAGTAGAAGAAGGTGGAGTAGGAGTAGTAGAAGAAGAAGAGGAAGAAGAATGTTGAGTGGGAGCAGGAGAAGAAGAGGAAGAAGAATGTTGAGTGGGAGCAGGAGAAGAAGAGGAAGAAGAATGTTGAGTGGGAGCAGGAGAAGAAGAGGAAGAAGAATGTTGAGTGGGAGCAGGAGAAGAAGAGGAAGAAGAATGTTGAGTGGGAGCAGGAGAAGAAGAAGTTGGAGGAGGTTGAGTGGGAGCAGGAGAAGAAGAAGTTGGAGGAGGTTGAGTGGGAGCAGGAGAAGAAGAAGTTGGAGGAGGTTGTGAATTAGCTGGTGGGTGAGGATGGGCATGTGAGCAAATAACAGTCTCCTCAGTGAGAAGACCCCTCACCGCCTTATTGGCCAGGGTGATGAGGAGTCCCTCAAAGAGGAGGCACTGGTCATCCCTCATTTGGTCCATTTTGGCCAAAACCACCGTTACAAAGCCCTCCTGAGCGGTGGCAGGCTGCTGAAGGCAGGCATGGGCGTCCCGAATGAGGGCCAGTGAGGCGTCACGCACCCTCGTATCCCTCACCTGCCTTCTTGGACGAAGGGGAAGTGGAGGCACCTGACACCTGGTACTCCGACTTCGCTCAGCCACCTCCTCCAAGCGACTTGGGCCTGCCACCTCGTCCAAGCCACTTGGGCCTGCCACCTCGTCCAAGCCACTTGGGCCTGCAACCTCCTTTCAAGCCACTCACCCTGCCCTCCTCCTGCCTGGCATTTTCCAGATCCTCCTGCTGGCTGGTCTCCTCCTGTGTAGTTAAAAAAGGTACAGTTTTACTTTTGTGTTCAAAAATAACACCCATTTGTCAGCTCCTGACTGTTGCAAACTGGTTTTCACAAATTAGCTAAGCCAATCATTCTGACCCATGTATTTTTTTAAATCTACGAAAATAAATTCCTGGCCAATACTGACAAATGATATGTATAACACATTTTTCTTTCCCTTTTTTTTACCTTTAACATCTTAATCTACATCTATTTAACAACATTTAAACACCACTCATTTGCACATTGTAAGTACTATACCTGGCTCCAGCCTGGCAAATCCGGATCTTCATCCAGGATGAAAGGCTGCTGAGAGGGCTCATGTCATGATCGCTACCGTGCCAAACAGACAGCGAGGCGTGGTCGTCCCCCAGTTGGCTCTGGGTGGAATTGAACCCAGGGCCTCTCCGTTGCTGGTCCAGGTCTTTGCCTCTGAGCCACTGCTCAGTGATATTCTTCTTGCTGTCCGTCGGAGCCTGGTTCTGAACTCGTGCTACTTCGGACCAATCAGTGGCCTGAGCGGCCTATTTAAGCCAGCCCCTTCCTCCTTGCAAATTGCTGGTTCGTTACAGCTTTTGGATTTACCTTGCTGCTGAAAACCTTGTTTGGATATCTTGTTTACCTGACCCTTGGCCTGCTTTTGGATTGTCGCTTTCTGTAACCCTTTGACCCCGGCTCGGACTTGGACTACCTGATCTCTTTATTCCCTGACCTTTGGCTTTGGACTTTGGATATTCTGCTTGCTTCAGCCCCTGACCCCGGCTCGTTACTGGTATTATCTTCAACCTTGTTTCCCGTGGGCACCTTCTGTTTAGACTATCTCCTGTGTGCTTCTGAACAGCCTCCAGTGAGCTTCGGCTATCCAGTTCCCGGTCCACCTTGGATTCCCTCCTGCCACTGGACCCGGTGCCTCTTGGTGCGTCCTTCCCTCTGTCTCAAACTCCAGCGGGTGGATCGCATCGAATCGCAAAGGTGAGCCGCCCTTGGCATCTTGGCCTCGGTAGGTAACGTTCCTGACAGCTCATCTGCAGAGTGAGCAGCAGGTTGGCTTGAGGGAAGGCTGGAGGGAAGGCTGGACCTTCTGTTTCTTCTGGGGGGAAGGCTTGAAAGTGACTCCCTTACCTCCAGGTGTTCATCCAGGAAGCTCAGTCTACTATAGTACCACAACTTGGGTACAAATACCTGCCCTGCTCCAGCTCCAGACCTCATCGAATGCAAGACTTTGTTGCGTGCCTTCCTGTAGGTGCCTCTCAAGGTCCCAATGTTGACCTCCAATTGCTCAGTTGTCACATCACGCCCCACCTGTCTCCACACAAGTGGGAGCAGGCTCTCCAGTGCTGCTTTCCGCAACTCCCTATTCCGGGATATGGGGTCTTTGGTGGCCCACAGAACTGGCAGTTCTCTCCACCGGTCTATAAAGATGTCTAAGAATTCCAGCTTATTGAATTGGTTCATATTTTCCTGTCCAAAACCAAGGAGAAATAAATAATGTCAATCCACAGTCTAGAAAGGTAATTACTCTTTATCACCAGCTATCCCTTAAATGTCTGTCTTTCCTGAATAGGCCACTGCTGTCCCAAGTTCTAAGCATACCTACACGCTTGTCATTCAAACGTCTTTCTTCCGCACCCCGGTCGGACGGACGCCACGTGTGTTCGAGCTTTATATACACTCCGCACACGTCGCCCGCCCACGCTTAAAGAATTAGATGTTTCCCCCCGCCCCTTATCTTCCGTCGCGCAAACGACAAGGAGGAATTAGCAGCAGATCATGTTGGGTCAGATCGTATGAAAAAGATGACCAGTTGTGTGTAACTAATAAGGCCTATATCCTCCTCATTTGTGTATGAAACGTTAATAGAAAAGCACTCTGATCTAGTTTGGTCAAGACATAAAAGCGACCATTTGCATCATGTGTAAAACTACGTGGTTTCAAAAAACATCCTGAGAAAGTAGATTGCCCACACACCAATAGTTGTATCAAAATGCTGAAGCAAAGCGTGGGTTACGTACGACAGCACTATAGCGGGCCATTTCCTTCAATTTTATAACTAGCTTTGTCTTAGCTTATCACCATAATATGTAGCCCACAAAAGCATTCGATCACTAATAACATTTAAAATGTAGTTACATACCGGTGTTTTAACCCGATCGATATCTCCGCCGTCTTCCACAAACTGTGAACGCCCCTTTTACTCACGTGGTATCCCTTTATACACGCGCATGTGTGACTCTACGCACGTCTCCCCACCCCTGACGTTCGCGGTGTAGTCCTTTCCCCGCCCCTTTTCATTCTCGTTTTATGGTGGGAGCACATGTTGAAAAATATGGCAGCATTACAGGAGCCAGGCCGGGCGGGACGAGAGATCACCAGGAGGAGAAGATTTAAGGCCACCAACATGAGCTTCGATGAAATGGTGGAGATGGTCCTCATCTTCAAAGCAGAGGACTATGATGGGAGGCATGGGCCATACAAGTACCCGAACAAGGTCAAGGCCCAAATATTGGAGAAGGTGAGGAGGAGTCTCCATCGAAAATTTGGGGTCAAAAGAGCGAAAGAACAGATCAGAAAAAGGTGGTCGGACCTCAAAAAGCAGGAGCCGGAACAAATGAACAGGATCAGGAGAGTTATTAGAAGAAGTAAGTAATTTGATAATTGATCATTTTTTTTTTTTCGGCGCCATGTGTTTTTTCTTTCAAGGTTGTACTGTATCATGTTTTTGTGCACAATAATTTGTCGGCAAAGTCGTCGTACATTCGGAACGACAACTCATACGCCAAAATATTGTGCCCAAAACCATGACAATTGTGACATTGCAGATAATTTTAAGTGAGATCAATAGTGGAATTATTGTAGATGTGCTATTAACTAAATTCTATTACTGTCAAATTACAATATATACAGTAAAAGGAGACTCTGCTCAGCAGTTGGTGACACATGTGGACTCCTTTGCATAATTGTTGGCCCCTTTAATAACCCATTTTGGGGTTCATACAGAGGTGAGGTGATCCAGTGTATACTTGTTTTGCTTACATGTTTAAAACTAGACCAAAGGGACAAGAAATGTCATGAGCTTTGGGAATGCCTACAATCCTTTGTTCTGGCCAGAGGGGTTGTTAGAAACATCAATAGTCCCCCAAAATGAATAAAGTGAATCATATTCCTCTTTCAGGCCTATAAGCTTAGAAAATCATGTTTACATTTTCTTCATTCTCGTAGTGCGTCATGAAGCTTCAACACGGGAGCAGCAAGTCAGCACGCAAGCCACACCCCCGAGGGATGGTGATGATGCACAGCCTGCCACCACATCCGGTAAAGTAACATATAACTATTCCAGCTTCAGGTAATGTAGATGTAGGCCTGCCTAATTGTAATAAATGGTTTTGTCCCACATTTCAGGAGCAGGTGGTGGCTTGGACAGGCAGACTGCCCAGATGGTGCTGTCCGAAATCTGGGCCGCAAGAGAAGAGGTGGAGGAAATTAATGTGGCCAGCCGAGAGATACAGAAAAGAACCAGGAGGGTTGAAAATACACTCAAAAATTCGTGAATAGTTCATTTAATAGTATGTTTTCTACTATGTGCTTTATGTATACCTGTGTTTTCGTATCCCCTGCGTGGGAATTTGTCGATTTGTCTAAAATCCTTTAATAAAAAATATTGTACCAGAAAATACACTCAAAAATTTAATCGACGTTTTGGGGAGAGTCTGAATCCCAAAAAATGTTTTATTAAAAATATATCTGATTGTATTTTTCTAATAAAAAAAAAAGACAAAAAAATAAGAAAATTTGATTTTATTTTCCTAATCAAAAAAAAGACAAAAAAATAAGAAAATGTGATTGTATTTTTCTAATAAAAAAAAAAGACAAAAAAATAAGAAAATGTGATTGTATTTTACTAATCAAAAAATAAAAAAAATAATAAAAAAAATGTGATTCTATTTTTCGAATCAAAAAAAGAAAAAAAAAAGAAAATTTGATTTGTATTTTCTAAGCAACACAAAAAAAAAGAAAAAAATATTAGACATCTTTTGGCAATCAAAAATAAACATCTGTGAAATGTTGGTGTCAAAAATAAAGATTATGTGCAAAAATAAAGCAACTTGGAAATTACAAAAAGTGTGTGGGGTTTTGCTTCTAAAACTTCAAAGTTTATATGTGTTTTGTTTTGGGGTCACCTGGAAATGTTTGATAGTTGATAAGGAAAATACACTTGACACTACATGTAGAACAATAGTTAAAATTAGTAAACATCTACAAGCTATACAAACGAGACATAACAAGTTTTAGCAAAAAAGTTGAATTTATTTTTCCAGCCAAAAATAATTAGGGCAAATTGGCTTGCGATGGTATGGCCCCCCCTACCCATGAAATATTCTAAATATTTGTCCCGCACTTCACGGACACTCTGGGGGGGCAGTCCTGTGTGGCCAGGTTCTAGGCCCGGCAAAGTTTCTGCTGGTGTCAAATGTTGTGCCTCGGGCCCAACCGGGGCCAGATAGGTAGTAGATTGTCTCCGCAAATAATTGTGAAGTATGCAGCATGCAAAAATTATAGTATTCCACTTATATTCGGCCATGTGGAGAGACGTGAGAAAAAGCCGGAACCGGCTGGCCATGATGCCAAAAGTGTTCTCCACCACTCTGCGGGCTCGGCCCAGCCTGAAATTAAACACCCTCCTCTCTGGGAAGCAGATTAGACATTATAAGCATTCTAACATTTCTTGGAACTAGCATATTATATCTAAATATATTTAGACAATTAGCACATTAAACACCCCCTCCAGTGCCCAAGTTTGGGGGAGGGCTAGATGAGTTTGGGAGTCCAAAAATGTGAAAAAAAATGTTTTAATATTGGTGAACATAGACTTTACAACACATTTGGGAGGGGAGGGCTAGATGAGTTTGGGAGTCCTAAAATGTGAAAAAAATAAAATGTAATATTGGTGAACATAGACTTTACAACACATTTGGGAGGGGAGGGCTAGATGAGTTTGGGAGTCCTAAAATGTGAAAAAAATAAAATTTAATATTGGTGAACATAGACTTTACAACACATTTGGGAGGGGAGGGCTAGATGAGTTTGGGAGTCCTAAAATGTGAAAAAAATTAAATTTAATATTGGTGAACATAGACTTTACAACACATTTTGGGAGGGGAGGGGGGAGCATTACAATGGATATAACACAATACATTGGGAAGTGACTAGGCTAGGTAGGTTGGGGCCCAGGATAGCATGCTGGGGAGGTAAGTGATGGGAAATATGCATTTAGGCCAAAAAAGGGGCATCAATAAAGTTTACAGCATGCATGGGGGCAAAGGGAACATTCACAGCATATGCCAAACATGGTAATTTGGGAAGGAGAAGATAACTACAAGACATTAGCATACATTATAGACATAAAATGGGATATTAAAGGAGAAAACTCACCCTCATATATTCCTCCTGCAGAACCTGGATGATGGCAGAGCAGGTGTCAGGAATGATGAGGCCCAGAGCCTGGGGGGAGATGCCCGTCGAGAACTTTAAGTCCTGAAGGCTTCTCCCAGTTGCCAGATAACGGAGGGTGGCAACTAGCCTCTGCTCAGCACTGATGGCTTCCCGCATAACGGTGTCCTGCCTGGTAATATAGGGGGACACCAAAGCCAACAGGTGCTGAAAGACGGGATCAGACATCCTCAGGAAATTCCTGTAATCAACAGGATTATTTTCCTGAAGCTCCCGCAGCAAAGGCATGTGAGAGAATTGGTTCCTACGGAGCAACCAATTCTTGGTCCATGAACGCGTCCTCCTCCTGTTCATGAACTCATCATCGTCTAGGTCATAAACAAACAGACCTACACACATAAGATGCTGAGCACGAAGTAGGCGACGACGAGGTGCCTGCAACATGGCTACAAGGCTAGGAACGAACGACAAATCAGAATTGCACTAAACAGACCGCAGTGAAGAACAGCAAGACCTATGAAGAACGACCTGAAAATCAAAAACGCGGGGACAGGACCGCAATGTAAAACAATACGACCTGACCGCACGTCCCGATTGCCTAGATACGACCCCACAAGTACAAACTGAACGGCAGAGATCAATCTGAAAGCACAAAGACTGAAAAGCACGAATCGTCACTCACCAAACTTTTACTAACACACGTAAACACGGAATCAGCAAAAGGAGCCCCAAGGGTGGCGCCCAAGATTTCAAACCTTCCCTTTATAGTCGCGTCATACGTAGTGAGCGTCACCGCGCTGGAGAACGAGCAAATGGTTGTCTGTTACGTGTGTACGCAAAGCAAGCCTGTCGAGTTTCTGCACAAGTCCAACACAGAACTCGACGAGGAACTCGATGTGTTTGGCACGTCGAGTTCCTCGGTCGTGTGTACGGGGCCTGAGAGTATCTAAAAAAATCTATTTCGTCCAGCGGAAGTCTGACAATACCACAAGTGACACAAATAGCCCCCCTTGCCTCAAATCATGCAAAACTTTAATACCCTATTGTGGGTACATTTAGAGGCTTACCTGGTTGCCACTATAGCAATAGATTTTTTTCCAGATTTGAAAGCATATTGATAACCCCATAATTGAACACTCTATTCAATAGTTGAGTAATTCAGGTTTCCATCAAGCCTATGACATGTTGACACAAGTAACACAGCAGCAGCACACCATGTGATATTTCCACAGTATACAAACATATAAGAACAGTGCCATGCTATTGTAACATAAAATAAAAACAAATAAACATTAACATCTAAATAAAACCCTACAACAATAAAGTCCAAAAAGAGGAGAAAATTCAAGAAAAAGAGTCCCACAATAATCCCACAGATCCACTTGCACTGGTGGTCACTAAGTGTCTCTAGAAAGTGAAGAGCCAAATCCCCACTCCGTGCCTTGTGAAAGGACACCATCGTGTGGCAGCATGCAAGGCTTAACGGACAAAATTGACCACCAGTTACAGCTAGGTATAAAACAGCATGGGAAGATGGGTTCAAAAGCTCCCTGTAATATGGCAAGTCCTCCCTGGCCTCTGTAGCACACCTTTAATGGGATGCTCTGCATATCTGGGATAGACAAGAAATCTCTTAAAGTCAACTCCATTTAAAAATAAACGTGGCTTTATTGGTAAAACATTAAACTCACATTTTGTAGAACAAGAAAGCACTTTCATAAAATCAATCTGATAGATACATAAAAATGGCTTCCGGTCAGAAGGCGGTGACGTCACAGCTGGCTCCGCCCATACATCCTTCTATGCAACTGTTACGATATCTTCAAATTTGTAACTATGAAAAATCAACATTGAAACATACAAATTCACCTTTGACGCTCACAACTTTCAAACATGTTTGTCACAGTAACCCATTAGCAGAAGGCACAGTGTCTTTAAAGGATGAGTTAGCCTTTTTAATAAAAATAATAAATGCACATCTTTTGTGTAGTGCATTTAATATTTTTTTTGCACAGCAGCCTGTAAGGCATTGCACTCACAATCAGCAGATCACGGGTGCTGTTCAGGGCTCCTTCAAGCTTTCAGTCACCTATCCGCTCATACCTCCTGTAAGAGCAGACAACTACCGGACTGTCAGAGGAACCAATGAACTATGAGAGCAATTACCAGTGCATTTTAGCATAATAGAAAAAATTGTCCCCTTGCCTGAAGAGGACCGAGATTGTACCTGACCTCCCCCCCATCCTATCCCCTTTGTCTACCCAGGCCCACACTCCACCTTTTATGCTACTCCCTTTGTCCACCCCCACCCCACACTCTGCCTCCTGGTGCGCAATGGGATAGCACTGTGCCCATGAAAAGATTTCTGTGCAGTGGGTGCTGGGCAGAATATTTAGGCAGTGGGTGCAGCTGCTACTAGCTGCTAGCTGCTAGCTCCTGCCACTGCCTAAGTCCTGGGAAAACCAGCACGAGGGTCCAAAATTAGTGAGTAAGCCTTCTGTACTCTGAGCACTCCCCCCTTTTTCTTTCTCCCCTCTCTCTCCCCCACCCTTCCCTTTCACTCTTCTACTCCCCCCCCTTCCTTTTTCCCTCCCTCTCCCTCCTCCCTCTCACCCCTCTCCTCCTCTCTTCCCTGCCTTTTCTTCTTTCTATCCCCCCACTCTCTCACTTCCCCTCCTTCCCCATATTAGTCCCTTATTCTTTCTAACCTCCCTCTCATCCTGAATTTTTACTCTACTTTGTGTTGTATGTTACTTACTCCCGACTCTGCACTCTATACACTTTATTGTACATTAAATAGTTCTGACCAGATTGTTCATTGTCTCAACAGTTCTTCTTTAAGTAGGCCAAGGCAATCAAAATGATATATTTTGCAGAAAGCAATATGTAAATTAAAATCTTTTTTTTTTTATCATTCTTTGTCCTGAGGTTTGATTGTGTGTGTTTGTGAGCCACTTGTGGCACAATAGTTAAGAGTATTGACATTGTGTACATTGTATAGTGACTAGACTTAGTATTCTGTTTCATCATCCATCTTTAACCACTTGGTGCCCCGGTTATAGCTGAAAGATGGCTACAGTACAGGCTTTCTTTGCCGGGAGAGCGTACATGGATGTTCTCATGCTTGACAGCACGCCCCCTGGGTGGCACGTGATAAGCTGATCACAGAAGTAAACAGAAGCTGGTAAAATTATTTATTTTTTCACACGCTGTCAGCATGAGGAAAATAAGAAAGTTGTTAACCAGCATTCTTTTACATGGAAGTTGCTCTTATTAGTGCCCATCAGTGCTGCTAATTAGTGCCTTCCAGTGCTGCTAGACTGTGCCCACCAGTGCCACCTATCAGTGTCCATCAGTGCTGTCAATCAGTGCCACCTATCAGTGCCCATCAGTGCTGTCAGTCAGTACCCATCAGTGCCTCATCATCAGTGTCACTTATCAGTGCTGTCTACCAGTGCGCATCAGTGCCACCTATCAGGGCCCATCAGAGCCGCCTATCAGTGCCACCTCTCCATGCTACCTATCATTGCCACCTATCAGTGCCTATCAGTGCCACCCATCAGTGCAGCCTCATAAATGCCTCTTTATCAGTTCCCACAAGTGCCACTTCATCAGTGCACATAAGTGCCACCTATCAGTGCCCATCAGTAAAGGATAAAAATTACCTGAAATTTTTTATGACAAAACATGAAAAGCATTTTGTTTTTTGTTTTCAAAATGTTAGGTATTTTATTGTTTGTTTAGCAAACAATAAAAAACCCAGTGGTAATTAAATACTACCAAAAGAAAGCTCTGTTTGTGTGAAACAAAATATAAAAATGTCATATGGGTACAGTGTTGCATGACTGCGCAAGTGTCATTCACAGAGCGCTGAAAGCTGAAAATTGGCATGGGAAGGAAGCGGGTATAAGTGCCCAGTAAGCCAGTTATTAAAGGAGAAGTAGGGCCAAAGCTCTTTTGGCCCTACTCTTCCTGTGAGTCACAGGAGAGCAAGTAATTCTGCACTCCTGTGTCCTGTTTTCACCTGACAATGGGTTAAAAACATCACTCAGACACTGCAGACTCTGGAGCAATCCCAACTTTAAGTCAGGATCTGCCTAGATTCTTTCAGCATGCCACTGAGAGCCTGAGCCAGCTGCTCCTGCCCCCTCCACAGCCTGGCTCTCCGGGGGCAGAGGAGAGAGTTGGTGACTGACAGCTCTGGATCTCTGCTAAATGAAGACTGAGACCTGAGCAATCAAAAGTTATAATGCCGCGTACACACGATAATTTTTCAGCATGAAAAAAAACGTTGTTTTTCAGCATGTCGAAAAAACGATGTTTTCCCAACTTCATCATTAAAACGATGATGCCCACACACCATAATTTAAAAAAAATGCTCTAGCAAAGCGCGGTGACGTACAACATGTACGACGGCACTCTAAAGGGGAAGTTTCATTCGCCTTTGGGCTGCTTTAGCTGATTCCGTGTTAGTAAAAGACGATTCACGCATTTTTGTCTGTTATAGCGTGATGAATGTGCTTTTGAACGGTAGTTTTACCAGAACGAGCGCTCCCGTCTCATAACTTGCTTCTGAGCATGCGTGGGTTTTTTACGTTGTTTTAGCCCACACACGATCATTTTTTTCAACCCGAAAAACAACATCGTTTAAAACAACGTTAAAAAATGCAGCATGTTCGAATTTTTTTTTTGTCGTTTTTCAGAACCTGAAAAATGATGTGAAGCCCACACATGATTATTTTAAATGACATTTTTGAAAAACAACGTTTTTTTCATGCCGAAAAATGATCATGTGTACCCGGCATCAGTCTTAGGCGGCGTACACACGGTCAAACATGTCCGCTGAAACTGGTCCACGGACCAGTTTCCGCGGACATGTCCGACCGTGTGTACGGCCTAGCGGACAGGTTTCCAGCGGACAAAAGTTTCTTAGCAAGCTAAGAAACTTGTTCGCTGGAAACATGTCCGTCGGACATGTCCGATGGTTAGTACACCTAATCGGACATGTCCGCTGGTTATGACATGTAATCAGCTTCCCGAAATCCCGCGCATGCGTCAAATTGATTCGACGCATGCGTGGAAGCATTGCACTTCCGTGTTTAAGAACGTCGGTGTCTTCTATGTCACCGCGTTCTCTGTCCGCGGGGATTTTGGTCTGATGGTGTGTACACACATCAGACCAAAAGCTCCCAGGAGACATGTCCGATGAAAACGGCCCGCGGACCGTTTTCATCGGACATGTCTCCTCGTGTGTACGGGGCCTCAGAGGTGGCAGGGGACAGATGCAGCATCGCCAAGGTGAGTATGTGTATGCGTTTCTTTATCCAATACGTTTCTGTTAAGTAATTGCCACTGTAAATTTAACCTGACCATGACTACCATTTGCCACAGCGCACTACGTGCACTGCAGAACTTGTTTTTCTCCTCCATCCTAAGGTTCTCCTTTCACAGTCCTAGTCATGCACAAATTTTGCCACAATGGTTTGATTTTTTAATTGTAAAGCCAGGAAGATTTCTTGCTATGCTTATTGTTAGCATTTGCATATTGTTTAAATGTCGATTGTGCTAATTTCTAAAAGGAGTTTCATATTTTAGGATGTCAGTATAACATGTGCCTTGTCAATACAATTTCCATGTTTTGTCAGTAAAAAAGAAGCCATAGGGACTACCTGCTCAGACTTTAAAATATACATTCTCTGTCAAGAGAATGGCCACAGATACTAAAAATGCAGCTATATATATTACCTTATTTAAAAAGCCATTGTTGTATTAACAGGTTATATAAACAATAAGATGATTTATTCAAATAAAAGAAAAAATGTTGCACCTAGCATATATTCAGGTCAACGGAATGATTAGTTAAATGGTTGCCAGAGGCATTGATTATTAAAATGATCATGTTCATTATGTTATTGTTGCTTCTTTGCCCACACTGGGTACAACATTTTCAAATCAATTTCAGTTTCTCTCAGTATGTTACTTTGAATTTTCACACAACTATAGTTTTAATAATACTTGATTTATCAAAAGAAAGAAGTGTTATAAAAAGTATTGTTTCTACTTCAAATGTTGTATATGCTGTATTTGTATTTTCTTTTTTATTGTTATTATTCCTATATTCTACTCATTTAGCAAACATTTCTAAAAGGAAGAAGACAAAATAAACAATTTTCTAATAGAACTACAGAACTACAATAGCAATAAAGCCTTACGTATTTATGATTCAAACTACATATATCACCTATATTTTCCACTAAAGGGTGGAGTGTATTGTCTCTTTCTCATATAAATAATTGAAACTCTGGGAAAAAAAAACACTTAAATGAGAAACTGCTTTAATTTTGCATCTTCCAAATACACATCCCTCACCTTGGGATTAGTACCTATTTTAAAATTGCTGATTTGGGCTGCTGAAATTTGTGGATTCTGGTGAGATTCCATACACAGGCATATAATTAAAGCCAGATGAGTGCATCTTCTAGTTTATTGCTTTAATTTTATTTCACGAAACTTGGCAAGATATCTATATGGCTCTATTATAGTGAACTATAAAACATTCACATATTTTGTGGAAGCCAGCATAAAAGAAAGATTATAATGTGCACGTGACTCACATCCTATAAAATAACACTGTGAACCTAGAGATGCAATTGTTCCTTTTAAAGCTAAACAGTGGCTGGTGTTACTGTACTTTGCTGAGAGATTTTGCATAAAAGCAATAGAGTATTACAAGAATTTTGCATAAACCATGAAATCAATCCACCTATCGGGCATAAAAAAAACAGCTAATTTAGTTAAAAATGTTATTAAAAGTTAGAAACACATAAAAAGAAAACATTTAAAATGTAAGAGAAAGAAAAAAAAATTATAAGCTTGCTTTATAACTGTCTTTCCTTCCGGGTATGTAAAGGTGCATATCTTTGCTTTATTAACCCTGTTTACCTAATGACACCTTTCTCACGATTTGTTATGTCATCACCTCAGATGTCTTTTTACCAGAAATAGGGGGGAGCTGTACATTACCCTAAACAACAGCAAAGTCACAAGATGTCTCTGAAACATGTAAACAATGGGGCTTTTGCCAAACAAACTGGGTTCTGAGATTCACCTATTTTGTTTGATGTTTTGAGTTACGTGAAGGTGGAGGGGCTTTAATTTTTTTCTCAGGAGAATTTATGTGCTTGGGTATATACTGTATTTATTGGTGTATAACACTGACTTTTTTACCCTGAAAATAGGGGGTAAACTGTGCCTGCGTGTTATACGCAGCGGGCTGTGAAATGTATTTTTCCTGAAACTTCCCTCTTAAACTTAGGGTGCGTGTTATACGCCTGTGCATGTTATACGCCTATAAATACGGTACTTTGTTAAACATTTTTCTTTACTTAACTATATTGCTGAAAAGCCACCTATGTGATAGCATTTTGCTGTAACAGGTCCACTTAGCTGAAAGAACAGGGCTCTCTTAGACCCCCAAAGTCCCCCCTGCCCTCCACTGAAGTTGTGCTCTGTAACGACACACAGAGTATGAAAGGGGTTGAAGTCGTTTAGGATATTCTATTCCTGAACACAAGGCAGCTACCAGACACTCCAATCAGCCGAACAAGAAACCCATATGAATAATTCTCCCCCCAAATACGACTCCAAGACGAAGCTCTGTGTTGAGGTTCAAGCAGGAATCACAATCTTTGTTGATAGAATACAGGCTTATATACAGTAAAAGAGGAGGTGCATACATATCCTGCTCATATTACTCTGAAAATACACCTGTGACCAGACCTAATTAACATGAGCTAATGCACAGGTTTTGTATGTCTCTGTTTATTGTCTTTTTCTGTTTTGTTTTTTATTTTATTGTTCGTAAAATGAAATTTGTTACAATAAAGGAAAAAAGTGATTATAAAAAAAAAACACATGAGCTAATTAACAAAGCCCTTTAAGCAGCCAAGATGACTCAGAGACATGACCTTTAGGCTAGACTTGCCATCTTGTAGCTCAGAAGACACAATCAACATTGTCACCAATCAACACAGAACTCCTTCACACAATTACAGGGTCAATTAGCACAAGCCACAATGAAAGACCCTTAGAAGTTATCCTAGACTCATTTACATTAGAACAGACAGACAGGTTGCTGGAGTTCAACACATTAGCATCTCCTTACAATATATGTCCCAACAGTATGAATGAGTCATTCTTTCTAATATGGCATATATCCTGGGAGATATTGTGGATAAATATTACTGTCCTATTTTAAGTAATCCAAGACATATTCTTAATGTCCATTATTTTCTTGCTCACCCTGTGCCTCTAATAGACACAGGTAGATTTAGACATAAGAGGTGCATGGGGAGCTGAAGCAAGGGTATCCCATACTTTCCAAGAGATTCTGGGTTCCACGGGCCCTCCCATTACATGCTCCATTCAGTTCTTCCCTGCCCACAGCAGTCAGGGAAAGTGACACCTAAACCAAAAGTGACCTAATCTTCATCACTTGCAGGTTTTAGTAGCTAGGGGAGACCTTTGAACTGATGTTCACTGGTCTCCTGCCCTCTACCCAGTGACACCTGCCATGCCATTCCCTGGTCTGTAGGTGGGACAACGTAGCCCAGGAAACATGAAGAGGCTTCCATTCCTGGGGTTCGTGGACATGATCCAGCAGCTGTACAACTGGCTTGTGAGGTTTACAAGAATTGCGTGCAAAAGCCCCACTACTATTGACTTAAAGAGGAGCTCCAGGCTCCTTCAGTTTTTTTAAAGTCAGCAGCTACAAATACTGTAGCTGTTGTCTTTTAATATTGGGACATTTACCTGTCCAGGGATACCGCAATGTCCTCATCATCAGGTACAGGCACCTGCATCTATAGTAAGGGAAACAGGAATTGAAGCCTTGTGGCTCCACAGCCTGTTTCCTACTGCGCATGCATGAGTCGTGCTGTGTCTTGTGAATGGTCCCATAGTCTTCTGGGACCTGTTATGTGTCCCAGAAGACTGCAGGGGAAGGAGTGCTGCTGAACTTTCAGCACAGTTTGCAGCAGAGATATGAGCCGAAAGTGAGTGCGGGTACCTGTCAAAAACCAGGTACCTGCTCCCCCCCAAGAAGTGGCAAATGTGGAGGGGGGAGGGAACAAACAAGCGGAGCTTGTAATTATACAAATAATCAATAAGAAAAGAATATTCCACAGAGAGGTATGGTTAAACACCTGTAGTATTCTAACTAACAGTAATTAACATAACTGAACTGCATTTATCTAGCAACCGTATATAAAGAGAGTGTTAGCTTGCTATAACAATTCACATTTTGTCACATTGGCCAGTGAATGTTGAAAAAAATTGTATGGCAAATGTGGAAATCTTGAAGAAAGCACAACAGTTCCCAGCAGACAAGAGCTTAAAGCGGAGGTTCACCCATAGATTACACATTTTCCCCTTAGATGAATGCTCGTTTTGTCTAGGGGAATCGGCTTGTTGTTTTAAAATATGAGCAGTACTTACGGTTTACGAGATGCATCCTCTCCGTCGCTTCCGGGTATGGGCTGCGGGACTGGGCCTTCCTATTTTGATTGACAGTCTTCCGAGAGGCTTCCGACGGTCGCATCCATCGCGTCACGATTTTCCGAAAGAAGCCGAACGTTGGTGCGCAGGCGCAGTATAGAGCCGCACCGACGTTCGGCTTCTTTCGGCTACTAGTGACGCGATGGATGCGACTGTCGGAAGCCTCTCGGAAGACTGTCAATCAAGAAGGAACGCCCGCTCCCGAAGACCCATACCCGGAAGCGACGGAGAAGATGCATCTCGAAAACGGGTAAGTACGGATCATATTTTAAAACAACTAGCCGATTCCCCTAGACAAAACGAGCAGGAATCTAAGGGGTCTAAAAATAAATAAATGGGTGAACTCCCGCTTTAACTTGTATGATGTTAGTATATTACCAGGCCCAGGGCACCCTCTTCTGAGTCTCTGGACATGCTCCGATTCAGTAAATGTCACGTTTAAGTCAACCAGGTATAGGACTTGCTGTCATCTCTCTCTTTCAATCTTGCTGAGACAGTCTATCTTTTTCTTCCCTACAAGCAGTGGGAGTGTTCTAGTACAGTCTTTGGAATCCAACGGGGCACTGAATTGTTCCCAAATAAAGGGGAGTTAAGGCAACCCTACTGGGGCAGAACTATTTCATGAAACCAGGGAACAAGAAAAGTCAGTGACCAAGAGGCCTCTCACCACAGTAGGCTCTATGATAACTCCAGGTTTGTGAAAAGGGTCCTCCCTCGAAAGTTAGTGCACAGCAGTATTAGTCTGTGGCCCTCCCCTAATGGTCAGGGATCTGCTGATATCACAGTCACTCACCACTTCCAGCAAGAGAAACACTGATCCACAGTGTGGGCTCCCAGGTTCCAGGTCCCATCACATGTAGCATTGCACAGAGTATAACCGCAGTAGCAGTCTCTGAGCAGCACTCATCTCCTGGACAGCACAGTATCAGATAGCTCCAGCAAACTCTGGACACATACCATTGTTCCCACTTCACTGCAACCTTGAGGCACTCTCCCTCCTTTCCACCAACAGCCTCCACACTACACTTCTCCTTGCTCTGCTGCCTCAGCCAGTCACCGTCCTCCAGTTCATTTTCTTTTGTCTTTTCTTTCCTTTTCATACATCTAATGTGGATATGTGTACTGATTTTATATATTTACTAAAGGTACTTGTCAAGCAGGGGTTAATGCCATAAGCTTAGTATGGTTGCTAAACAGGTATGCACCTGAGCATTTGAGTGGTAGAGCTCACAGCAGCCTTTTTATGATTAGGCATGCTACTGTGTGAAACATGTCAACTCTTGTCTTTGGTGATGTATGTAAGCTGACAATATTGGAATAAAGTGATTGCTTTTTAGATAGCATCTTGATGCGGTATGCAGCCAAAATGGTTACCCCCCCCCTGCACTGGAGACACTTCATAGATGAGCATTGCAAAGTGGTATCCTTAAAGATGGCTGCTGCACGTCTGCATTAATGAATATTATGTTTAACTCTGTCCATACTGCAGAAGGACAATACAGCAGCAACAATGGTCCACAGCAGTTATTAGCTACAGTGCAGGATTACAAACATAAATATGTTAATTTATCTGGTAGTTTAAAATAGACAAAACAGAAAATATACAATAAACCAAAATTAGCCATTTCACTCCCTCCCCCTTCCCTGAACCCCACTACCCTTGAAAAAAAAATAGCATTTTCAAAAATTCATATTAAGCATACATTTTTTTCTGAAGTCTTCTGACGAGTTACTTACATCAGGGAACCTTCCTCTTTTTCTTCAGCAACAACCATGTGCGGTCCTTCATCCTGAACAGCACAATGTGGATGTAATGGGATGTGAGCAAAGTGCTATCACAGAGTACTGTGGGCCCAGGCTGAAGTGATGGCAACCCTTGGAAGTGGATTGGATTAAACAAGGCATCATTCAATCCAGAAGATACTGTAAGTGCAGGTGGGAACAGTCATGCAGCGTACACACAAACTGATTTTCCGTCTGAAAAACTGCCATGAGAGCTTTTCGTCTGGAATTCCGGCCGTGTGTATGCTCAATCGCAGTTTTTCTGACGGGAAAACTGCAGGGGGAAAAAAAAGAGAGCAGGATCTCTTTTTTCCCGTCATGAGATTTCTGGGAACATGAGTATTGCAGCCAGCACTGATTTGTTATGTTTGTATAAATACAGTATGGAGTCTGGCTTTACCACAGAAAGCATTGAGAACAGTTTGCAAGTTCAAAATAGCACCTGCATTCACACTTTCAAATCTGTGTTTCCCTTTGCCTTATCAATATTTTATTATCTAAATGCCAGCTTGCAGTGTCTGATTTATTCCATGTCCTCAGCTTTAGTGAGAGGTGATGTAAGCAGTGCTGCAGTCTGAAGAAACTGATATACAGTGCCTTGAAGAAGTATTTATACCCCTTGACATTTTCCACATTTTGTCATGTTACAACCAAGAGCTTAAATGTATTTTATTGGGATTTTATGTAATAGATCACCACAAAGTGGCACATAGGGCCATATTCACGTAGATCAGCACACCTTTATACCGGCGTAGCGCATCTCATATGCGCTACGCCGACGTAACTCTGAGAGATAAGTACAGTATTCACAAAGCACTTGCTCCCAACGTTGCGCCGGCGTAACGTAATTTTGTCGGCGTAAGCCGGTGTAAGTGTAAGTGGGTGTTACCTTATGCAAATGATGGTCCGAGCGTAGAGCAGTGTTTTACACCCGGCGTATCATGAACGGAGGACGTATGATTGTGTGAGGTGGACGTATGATCGCTCCCATGTGTGCATGCTCACAACTACGCCGGTGCAACTTCCTGGGATATGCCGGCCCACCGGCTTACGCCGAACGCATAAATACGCCCAGACATGCGCCCGTCCGGCGCAAAAGAACATCCTGCTTTTTTCCCCCCCTGAAGCAAGGTACTTTTGCAGAGCGATGGCGGCTGCTGGAAATACAGGCAAGGAGAGGAGGAAAAAAAACTTTTCCAAGGAGGAGAAGGCTATCATTATTGCAGGGATAGCCAAAAATGATAAATACCTTCATGGTGCCCTCAGTTCCCAGACCAGCAAGGCACGGAAGAAGGAGATCCTGGGGGAGCTCAGCCTGCAGGTCAGTGCCGTGGGGAATGCGATCAGGACCCCTGAGGATGTTCAAAAGAAAATTAATGACCTGAGACGTCAGGTCCGTGAGAAGCTGGCCCTTATAAGGAAGCATGCCAGGGGCACGGGAGGAGGACCAGCCTCATCGCTGCGGTTGACACCTGAGGAGGACATCATTGCTGAATGTTTGCAGCGTGAGCAGGTGGAGGGCATGGAGGGATTCGACTCCGGTGACCAGTCCTTGAGGTCAGGTAAGTGTGTTTTAGCTCCTATACGGTGTGTAGCATGTGAGGGGGTGGAAGGGAATATGTGACAAGTGTGTGGGTCCACCAACATGTGAATGTTTTGTGTCATCCACAGATGTGCTGGAGGGAGCTGGGCCGTCGTCGGCTGCTGGGCGACCCACGCCATCCAGGGATGAGAGTGCCCACACCTCACCTCTTGAGGAAGTAGAGGAGGAGCATGGGAACCTGGAGGAAGTGGTCTACCTCGTTAAAGAGGCTCCCACCATCCCTGGACCCTCCCAACCCTCCTCCCCCATCATGGGAAGACCCTCACCCTCCTCCCCCATCATGGGAATACCCTCACCATCCTCCACCATCAGAGGAAGCCCCTCACCCTCCTCCACCATCAGGGGAAGCTCCTCAAGGGCCTCCCCATATACACGGCCCCAAGCCTCTCTGGCCCCCAGGAAGGCCACCCGCAAAACCAGGGGTGTTCCTGAAGCGATACAGGAAAATCTGGCCAGGGATCAGGCCCGCCAGACCCGACATATGGGTGCTGTTGCCCGGGACATGCGGCGTGTCGCAGACAGCCTGGCATCCGCAGCAAAGATTCCCGACAGTCTGCAGGATATCAGCGGGAACTGTGCAGCTGTGGTGACCTGCATTGCTGAGCTGCAGGCCACGACATCATGCCTCGTGACAGAGGTGAAGAGCCTGACAGTGGCTGTAAAGGCCAATAGTGCTGCCATCGCGGCGGAGGGGATGCATAGGAGGCGCCACCAGCAGCAAACCACCACCAGCCAGCTGCGGATGCAGGCTGAGACCAACGCGGTGCTCACCCACATTGCCCTGACGTTGGAGGGCAGGCAGCCAGCACCTGGCAGACCTGAGGATGAGCCTGCTCCTGATGCCCCACCCCCCCACCAAATGCTCCCCCCAGGCAACTGAGGAGCCGGGGCACCAGGCGTAGCCCACGCCAGAGCAATTGATTGCCTTTTTTGTTTCTTTATGCTCTTTATGCTCTGGTGAAGAGCATTTTATTTTATTTATGCTCTGGTGAAGAGCCTTTTATTTTATTTATGCTCTGGTGAAGAGCCTTTTATTTTATAATGACTGCACACGGCCAGTAGTGCAGGCTACAGTGTGACTGGTGTGTGAATGTGGGGGTGATATACCTGCCAGTAATGTCACCCTGGGTCGTCGGGGAGAAGTTATCCCCATGACCGTGTGAATGTGGTATGAATGAACAGCGACACCATTGGGGCCTTGGCGCGGTGTTGCTGCTCCCAAGTCCTGCATGGTGGACTTGGGCTAATCCAATGTGAAGTGTATGTGGTGTGTGTGAGCTAGGGACCACAGTGGTGTGCATGCGTGCATTCTCCTTGTGCCATGATGAATGTGTGTGTTTAACGTGCAAAGATGCCTACCACCAGGCATCTCCTGACTGCTCTTCCCTCAGCAGACGGGGTAGCCTCGGTTAGGGGGGGACTGTCTGGTTCGGGAGTTAGGTCATCACGTATGTCAATCTCCAGGCCCTGGAGATAAAAAAAGACTTCTGCCTTTACAACCACTTTTAAAGACAATAATTCTGTTTTAAACTCAGAATTCAGAATATTTTTGCAGTTCCGTAGGTGCTGTAATGAAATTATAGGGTAAATAGGGAGTAATGACATGATTTGAAAGGTTGGTACATGTAAAGATGGATATTGTGACGACTTGAGAAAGGTCTATAAAGGACCCGAATCTTTGCTACTTGGTAAATAAACACAATATAATCCAAGATACGCCTTTTTTTTGGCCCTCCGTTCATGTCAATATTTGGACCTTATGACAGGTGCCTTGTAAAAGGGAATGCTCTCATTCAATCAGGCGTGGGTGAGGTCTTTTCCTATTCCCCTGCATGTAGATTTAGATATTACATATATGTTTTGTGAACATTACAATTCCCAGCACAATGATTTTTATTTTTTTTATCTTGCTCCAGCATCGACAATTTATTTTTTATTAAAAGTTCCTATAAAACAAACATTGCTTTCCAATGCAGAGCAAGTCCTCATTATACAAAAAGAGGTAAACAATATAGAAATAAATAGCACACAAAATGGCTATGCCTGTCTCTATCACCTACTGAGTAATTTGTTCAGCTAGTGCTAAATGCATCAGTAAGCCATTTTAAATGAACAAATTTAACAATAGACATCCTGGATTAAACAATTAGAAGCCAGTTAAGGTTCATTTTCTGGCAGTTATTTGTTAACTCACCTTTTTACAGAAGTGACTGCTGGTAATTAAAAGTGTGAACAGAAGAGCCTGCTGTTATTTAATTTTACCATGTTGCACTTTCCAGGTCACATTGTTCTTTGTTTAGCTGTCAACATTGTACAGCTTTACAAAATGCTACAAAGGATGAATTATACATGAATTGTTTCCTTGTAGGAATGTGACTTTACTTCACACTTTTAATGGGTAAATAAATAAATAAAATATAAAATGGTCATTAGCACTTTCCATTTTGCCTCATTGCTGAAATACCCTAGCAGAGAAAAGAATAGACTTAGTATATACTCCAAGTTTCTGGGAATGTTGCCAAACGATTGCATTTATACCACACAATATAAGATGTTACTGCTGTTATGCAAGTGCATTGTTACAAATGTAGGGTTAAAATGATCTGTTAGAAAGAACACAATTTATACATCGGATCTTGTAAGAAATGGCCATTATATTTCAGTAACAAAATATAAATAAGTTCACATTAATGCCTTCCTTTATTGGCTGCCTTTTGGTTTATAAATTCTACACTTGGCATTTCAATTATTCATCACAACTTTTGTTTTTCAAACCAGCAATGCAAGATCTAAGGATTTATACTTTTAAAAGTGCAAAGTTTATGATTTGACAATTATAAGTAATTAATTGTTGTTACTGTTAATTATCATTATTGAGCTACAGAGTTGAAAGACTTTATAAAATTGCATTTGGTTACAAATAAGTAACAGAAAACACCACCTGCATAAAAAAATAAAAAAAAGTTTAGAATAAGCCACAGGCATACCTAAAAACTACTGATTCATGTGGAAGAAAAAAAAAGGTCCCTCACATTTTGTACAAAAAAACGTTTTGGTCCATTAAAGCGGAGTTCCGCCTAAAAAAATTCGAATAAAAGTCAGCAACTACAAATAGTGCAGCTGCTTACTTTTAAAATAAGGACACTTACCTGTCCAGGGTGCCTGTGAAGTTCTCACCCAAAGCCGACCTGTCCCTTGGCTCCCAGGTGCAGGCGTCGGCATCTTCAGTAAGGGAATCAGAAAGTGAAGTCTTGCGGCTTCACAGCCTAGTTCCTTAATGCGCATGCGCGAGTCGCGCTGCACGTCCTGACTGGTCCCTGCTTTCTTATGGAACCTGTGTATCTCCCAGAAGAGAGCAGGGGGGATGGAGGAGGGGCCGGACATGGTGTAGATCATGGCAGATTCTACAGGGATCTATCGCCGGAAGTGGGAGCAAATACTTGTATTAGACAGGTATCTGCTCCTCCTCCCCTCTGAAAGGTGCCAAATGTGACACCGGAGGGGGGGGGATCCTATCAGCGGAAGTTCCATTTTTCGATGGAACTCCGTTTTAACCACTTCCTGGGCCAATTCTGGCACTTCGCACCTACATGTAAAAATCCAATTATTTTTTTCTAGAAAGTTAATTAGAACCCCCAAACATTATATATGTTTTTATAGCAGAGACCCTAGGGAATAAAATGGCAGTGGTTGCAACTTTTTTTTTAAACATGTTTTTTTGGGGGGAAAAAAACAGTTTCATGAATTAAAAAAAAACAGTAAAGTTAGTCCCATTTATTGTATAATGTGAAAGATGATGTTATGCTGAGTAAATAGATACATGTCACACTTTAAAATTGCACACATTCGTGGAATGGCGCCAAACTACTTAAAAATCTCCATAGGCGTCGCTATCATTTTTTTTACAGGTTACATGTTTAGCATTACAGAGGAGGTATTGGGCTAGAAATATTGCTTTTTCTCTAATGCATGTGGCGATCCCTCACATGTGTCATTTAAACGCCGTTTACATATGTGGGCACGACTTACGTATTCCGTATGCGCTTGTATGCGGTAAAGGGGGGCTTTAACATTTTTGTCTTTTTTTATTCTTTATTTTACTTTTAATGTTTACACTTTCTCTTTAAAAAAATGTAATGTAATGTAATGTAAACATCCCTTGTAATAGGAATAGTGCGTGACACGTCCTCTTTGTGGAGAAATGTGGGGTCAATAAGACCCCACATCTCTCCTTCAGGCCTGAATACACTCGCAGCCAAAACATGCTGCTCATTAGCAGACATGCAAGGGTTCATAATGGCACCCCCATGCATTAGACGGCGGCACGGATGGGCACAGATAGGCAGCACGGATGGGCACGGATGGGCGGCATGGATGGGCACTGATAGGCGGCATGGATGGGCACTGATAGGTGGCACGGATGGGCATAGATGGGCACTATCGTATGTGTTGTACTAATGGATGCCAATCAGTGCCAAACAATGCCTGCCAATCAGTGATGCCCATTGTGGGCACTGATTGGCATCCATTGCGGCACTGATTGGCATCCATTTTTTGTGTCCTTCTCATCCCTGGTGGTCTAGGGTGGCATACCTTTTTTTTTTAATCCCTGGTGGTCTAGTGGGCATCCCTGGTGGTCCAGTGGGCATCCTCGGGGGGGGGCTGTGCTGAAAATCGATCAGCACAAACCCCCCCTGTCACAGGAGCAGCCGATCGGCTCTCCTCTACTCGCGTATGACAGACGCGTGTGAGGAAAAGCCGATTACCGGCTTTTCCTGTTTACATCGTGATCAGCCGTGATTGGACACAGCTGATCACGTGGTAAAGAGTCTCCGTGATAGACTCTTTACCTTGATCGGTGTTGCGGGTTGTCAGACTGACACCCTGCAACAACGATTGCCGCGATGCGCGCCCCCGGGGGCGCGCAGCAGCTCAAAATCCTGAGGACGTCTTATGACGTCCACTCAGGATTCTACAACCACTTTGCCAACGTCAATTTGTCATTGGCGGGCGGCAAGTGGTTAATGCATCCTATGCATTAAGGTGAAAAAACATCCAACGGTACCCCCCCCCCCCCGAATGCCCGTTTTACTTACCTCACCCCTCGAATGTCCCGTGCATGTCCCCGTGATCCTCTTCGGTTCCCAGCCTGGCCGTTGATTGGCTAGGCTGGGAAGGAGGAGCCAAGACAGCCGCACAGGGACCCCAGAAGACAGGGTTCGGGGACACTCTGTGCAAATGTGCTGCACAGTGGAGGTAAGTATTACATGTTTGTTATTTTACAACAAAAATTTTTTTACTTTAGTGTTCCTTAACCACTTCCCGACCGCCGCATGTAGATATACGTCGGCAGAATGGCACGGACAGGCACATCAACGTACCTGTACGTGCCTGCCTAGACGTGGGTCGGGGTCCGATCGGGACCCCCCCCGCTACATGCGGCGGTCGGATTCCCTCGGGGAGCGATCCGGGACGACGGCGCGGCTATTCGTTTATAGCCGCTCCCCGGAGCTGAAGAACGGGGAGAGCCGTATGTAAACACGGCTTCCCCGTGCTTCACTATGGCGCTGCATCGATCGAGTCATCCCTTTTATAGGGAGACTCGATCGATGATGTCAATCCTACAGCCACACCCCCCGACAGTTGTAAACACACACTAGGTGAACACTAAATCCTACAGCGCCCCCTGTGGTTAACTTCCAAACTGCAACTGTCATTTTCACAATAAACAATGCAATTTAAATGCATTTTTTGCTGTGAAAATGACAATGGTCCCAAAAATGTGTCAAAATTGTCCGAAGTGTCCGCCATAATGTCGAAGTCACGAAAAAAATCGCTGATCGCCGCCATTAGTAGTAAAAAAAAAAAAATTAATAAAAATGCAATAAAACTATCCCCTATTTTGTAAACGCTATACATTTTGCGCAAACCAATCGATAAACGCTTATTGCGATTTTTTTACCAAAAATAGGTAGAAGAATACGTATCGGCCTAAACTGAGAAAAAAAATGTTATATATGTTTTTGGGGGATATTTATTATAGCAAAAAGTAAAAAATATTGCATTTTTTTCAAAATTATCGCTCTATTTTTGTTTATAGCGCAAAAAATAAAAACCGCAGAGGTGATCAAATACCACCAAAAGAAAGCTCTATTTGTGGGGAAAAAAGGACGCCAATTTTGTTTGGGAGCCACGTCGCACGACCACGCAATTGTCTGTTAAAGCGACGCAGTGCCAAATTGTAAAAACCCCTTGGGTCATGTAGCAGCATATTGGTCCGGTCCTTAAGTGGTTAAAGTTATTTTAAAGGGAAAGCAAATTGACACTGTTATACTAGCTGCACACTCACTACATCACATTGTAGCAAAAAGTAATTTCTTTAGTGTTGTGGGTTTAATTTACTAAAACTGGAGCACTCAGAATCTGATGCAGGTGTGCATGGTAGCCAATCATCTTCTAACTTCAGCTTGTTCAATTAAGCTTTGACAATAAAACCTGGAAGCTGATTGCTTGATATGCATAGCTGCACCAGATTATGCACATTTCATTTTTTAGTAAAACCCCCCCGTGAGTGGGCAGCGGTGACTAGGTACACTGACTGGTGCAGTTGTAATTAGGAACACTGACCGGCAGCACTAAAACTGGTGTGATGGTAATTAGGGACACTGTGACTAGTGTGGCGTTGATTAGGGATAATATGACTGATGTGGCAGTGACACTGTGAGTAGGCAGCCATTATCAGGGACATTGTACTGCTGTGGCGGTGACCAGAGACAATGGCTGGTGGCACTGGCAGAAGTACACTTCTAATAACCATAGACCATTCAGAATATGAATTATTCATAAGTACATCTTCCACCAGCAGGTGAAGCTCCACACACGTCTTCATATGTTTTAAGGCTATCTTTTATTTACTTTACTAAAAAAAATAGCTACTCAAGAGCTTAGAATTACCCACAAAACTGAATGAGCCAGAGGAGTAGCTCATACCTTCACACACCCCCCGTCTGCAATATTTAGACATGACATTTTGGTTAAGCTATAAGATAGAAAGCCCATTCCAATGCAACAATGCCTGTTTTACTAACAGTTTTTTTCAGCATCTATTTCTGTCATATTCTTAGGGTAATAAAAGCAAAGAAAATGCACAGTTTAACTTTAAGGAAATGTATTTCTTAGATCACACATTATTTGATCATGTAACAATTTTTGCTTTTTCTACATAATACCACTTGCCTCAATATGCACTCTCTTGCATAATGAAGTCTAGATAGGCTCAGTGCTGAATATCTGCTGAGCTCTGCCACTTCATCGCCTTTAATCACCAGCACTTAACAGCTGTTAAATAACAATATAGTTTTCTAATTTGCATCATATATCATGAGCTATAGTGATAATTATACGTAATGTATCCCTTAACTGAAACCTAAATATGCTTTCATCATGATTAACAGCCACATAAGACAGATCAAGCCATACTAAGGCAATGGTTTTAGAAAATCGATATAACAGAATATGCACATGTATTTAGTGGCTTTGAATGTGGTTGCATTGCCTTAAAAGAACACAAGATCATTTCCTAGACTGTAGAATAGTCGCTTGATGTCTCTAAACCTGAGCTAGAATGAAATCCCAGCAGTAGTTCTACCCAAGGAATTCTGTATTATTACATTTCCAAGTAAGCACTGCGTTGGAAACTCATGAAAGGCAGGCTGTTTTCCACTGTCCCTTAGGAAGAAAAACTTGCGGATATTTCAATGTGCACAGCCTTTTGGCATAGAGCTTGCCTAAAAAAAAAAAATTAACTATTTAGGTCACAAGCAGTGTTAATATAATAATATATATCACAATAACACGACCATTTAAAACTTTCACTTAACAAAAAGCAAAATGCAAACATTTTTTAAAATAAATAATAATAATAATTGATTTTATTAAGCAAGAGCAGAAAATGAGCATTGCTTTTCATTATTTCTACAGTCCATTCTTTACTTAGTAAGCAAATATGGTTTTAATGGTTTGTAACAGAATGCAAAAACCTGTGGGAGGTCACACATTACACAAAGCTCCTCTCATTACAAACACAGGGGAATGGAAAATGGAAAGTACCACCATGCTGAGCAATGTGGTTTCCCTTTGTTATTAAAGTAAATATTTAAAATATTTAATCGGATATTAAACATGGACAACAACATGGCTACACATGGCTATTTTAAGTTAATGAAGAACGTTGGAAAACAATTTTTGGTAAAGTGTGTCTCTGATCATTTTCTACTCTTAAATGGTACCGTAACTACAGTGTTTTCAAGGTACCCTGTCTAAAGAGATTGCCTATATTGCCAGTACTTTTCTAAAACATTCTAGTTACCCCTCTTCTAGTTACGGGCGGAGCAGTTGTTGCTATAAGTACAATATACAACATGTGCCAAAGGATACCGAAATACATCCAAAGGGATAAGGGTATCAATCAAAGTGCAAAATGAAGAAAATTATATATAATGTGAGACAAAATAAAAATATGAACAAATTTAAACCTATGACTAAGTCACGTGCCGAGTGATGCAACGCGTGGGGGAGGAGCCTAGTGACGTGATCTACGGACATCTGTTCGCATGAGGAGATCGCTACATTGAGTGGCAGACAAGGCTATATTTGAAGCTGGTTTTGATTGGGGGTTGAGTGAGTGTATCTGCAAACACTGCACATATGTTCTCCCTTTGTCCCACAATATTGGCACCATATCCTGTTTCCTTTTTTTACATGAGCTGTGTCACCTTGAAGCACTGAGCATTAGCTGGAGCTAAAACAAGCATTGTGATTACTCCCAGTACATCATAGGATTGTTCCTTCTCAGTCCCAGCTGCTACACTGATTTGTGTCTGGAAGGGGGAGGTGTTTTTTTCTTTGCTTTATCAAGGACATTTTCTATGCCCTCTTGTTCATATTTTTATTTTGTCTCACATTGATTGATACCTTTATCCCTTTGGATGTATTTTGGTATCCTTTGGCACATGTTGTATATTGTACTTACAGCAACAAATGTTGGTATTAGCACATTATTATTATTTCTTTCACTGTAATTGGTTTTGTACACCTTTTTGTATGCAGCTTTTGCCATTTGGTTATTTTTGTTGTGTGTTTTTTTCTTGTTAAGTATTGAGTAGTAGCGCTGTAGTACCACTCCACTCACCTCCTGTTCACTGCTCGCTTACCCAGACGGACGGGTTTGTCCGATCGCACACCGGCCAGTGCATCGGACTCAAGGCTTTCATATCGAGTTCTAATTGTAAGTGTGTTTTTTTACTGTTTTGAACAATAAATCAAAAGGTTTTTATACTATCGGAGCCCTTATATCTTTTCATACACCACGCTATTTGCTCATGGGTCTGAACATCTGCAGTGGGATCTGACTAGTGGAGAAGCAGGCATGGGATACTTTTGAATATGGGCTGTACTAGTGATATGTTTTCCCTGATCCTCTGTCACAGGGGATAACAGAGTTCCGGTAAGCAGTGAATCTTTCCTTTGGTGGTGGATTTCACAGGCATCTTTTCACCAGTTTGAAGTGTCTACATTTGTGGATGGACTTTAAGTGGCTTGCACAGGTGGATGGTCATCAATTTTGTTTCAGAATTGGACTTTATTATTGATTAACCACTTGAACAATTGATTTAATGCTTACATTTAATCACCAACCATATGGGATTAATTATTAGATGTTTTTATGTTATTGATCATTCAATGTTCACTAATCTAATTGAACTATTTATTATTGTATTGGTTATTTTTCACATCTCACTTGGTGTCTATTAGAGCCTTCTAATGTATGTGTGCTCTTAGGCCCGGTACACACGTGCAAACATGTACGATGAAACCGGTCCGTCGGACCGTTTTCACCGTACATGCCTGCCAGAGGGCTTCTGTACGATGGTTGTACTAACCATCGTACAGAAGTCCGCGCGTAAACAATACGCGGGGCGTGTCCGCGTCGTCGACGCGGCGATGACGCGGAGACATGGGCGGGCCTGCCATTTAAAGGCTTCCACGCATGCGTCGAAGTCATTCGACGCATGCGAGGGACGGCGGGCGCTCAGATATGTACGGTAGGTCTGTACTGACGACCGTACATGTCCGAGCGGGCAGGATTCAAGCGGACGGTTTTAAAACATGTCCAGGAATATTTGCCCGCTGGGAAAAGGCCCGGCGGGCAAATGTTTGCTGGAATTCGGCCCGCTCGCGCCTACACACGACCGAACATGTATGCTGAAACTGGCCCGCAGACCAGTTTCAGCATACATGTTTGGTCGTGTGTACGGGGCCTGAGATGGCGCAATTCTATTTATTTTTCGTACTCTATTCACTGTTCTAATGTTTTACAGAAGAGAGGCTGCTTACTAGTTACACCCGTAGACCACACCATAGGTTTGCAGGCGTGTAAAAATTTCTTAGCGCAGTTTCTTCTTCCCTTTTTTCTACCCCTCTTCTCATGCCGACCATCTAGCTTCAGTACTTTGAGTCACTGACCCAGCACAAGTATGTAGAGCATATATTTTAGCTTACCAATCCTTAGACGTGGCAGCTGCATTTGTTTTTTGTTTTCAGGCTAAGTATATTATCTGCACATACTGAAAAATTCCCCTTGATCCTGACTGAAATCTTGAGTAAAGGTCTGCATCAGGAAACAGAAGCCGGCGATTTTTACGTAGTTTACGTTGGACGTGTGTATGGATGGGCGTAGATTACGTTCATGGCGTAGGCAGTGATCCGGCGTATCGTAGGTAGATGTTCCGACGTGGTTATGAGCATGCGCACGGGGATGCGTCCACGACATGACGCATGCGCAGTTCGTTCAAAGTACTTGTCTGGCTCTCAAACCATCATTTGCATGGGGTCACGCCTCATTTGCATGGGTTTGCATGGCTCACGCCCACTTCCACCTACGCCGACTTACGCCTTCGAAACCCAACGCAGTTTAGGCAGCATTGGCTTTGTGAATTCCACGCTTGCCTCTCTGCGCTGCGTTGGCGTAGCGTACAGGAGATACGCTACGGCGGCATAAATGTGCGCCTCTGTCTGTGAATCAGGGCCATTGCGTCTACAAACTATGGCATATTTATATGGAGTTTTTATTTATCAATTTTTTTTACTAGTAATGCCGGCGATCACCAATTTATTTTTTTTAGATATTTTTTTATTTATTTAAAGAAAAGACACAGGTATAAACATAAAGACAACTTCGCATTGCATATAAATTGTAATAAACACAGCACGTATAACAACCATAAAAAAAACAATTGCATGTGAGTGGAGGTCGCTATTCAGTCAGACTCATGATCACCAATTTTTAGCGGGACTGCAACATTGCGGCAAACAAATCGAACCCCTAACTGACACGTCTGACACTTTTTGGAGACCAGTGACATTATTACAGTGATCAGTGCTAGAAAAATGGACTGTTACTGTACTAATGACACTGGAAGGGAAGGGGTTAACATCGGGGGCAATCAAAGGGTGAAGTGTGTCCCTAGGGGGTGATTTCTAACTGTGGGGAATGTGCTTTGACTGGGGGAAAACAGAGACCAATGTGTTTACCTAGCAGAAACACAAGTTCTCAATTTTCCCCTCTGGCAGAACGGTGATCTGCCTCTCCTTAAAATTATTGGCGGTTCCCTCGCTGATTGGCTCCCATTGTGTCCAAACATGCACATGCACCGTAGTCAAAGAGAATAAAACAGGTAAGTGATTTTGCACCTAATGGGTGGTCCTTTAGCGGTTAAAGAAGTTCACACCAAAAACTCATTTTTGTAACATCAACATTGTCATATCAATACAAATAATAGATATATTTGACAATCCAATATAAGCTTACTTGAAACATTTCCTTTTATGTTGTGAGTTTGTGAAGGAATGTAATGAGCATAATGATAAATTAGAAAATGTCTATTTTCTATGCATCTTATACCACTGCTATAATCCTTCCTTACTCAAATCAGCTCCTAATAATACCCCCTCCCACCGAGAGGCCTGAAGAAGACCAAAGATGGCGGATACCCCCCTCTCCCCCACATCTTTAGGAATGAGGAAGTGAAGGCACATCAGAGGGACGGCTAGGATCGACGTCCCATTTTTGTACTCTTCTTGTATCTCAGCCAATTGGATGCGCTTTCTAGTTTACATTAACATAATAGTGACGTATCATGCTGAATGTAGAAGTTTGTATTGCCTGCAATAAAGCAGAGATAACGGTATAGTTCAACTGAGACGGTTGTATCAGTGAGTTATTCCTAGCTGTGCACACTGTTATCTAAATTTTAAATTTGGAACAGCAGTACAATCCATATTAACCCCTTTGTGGTTAACCAAACCATCACAAATGTTGCCCAACGTGGGGCTCCAAGTTTTTGACCAAAGGAAGTCCGCAATCTAAAGGCTGAGAGGCCAGACAAATACAGGGACTGCGCACCCCTGGGTACGGCAAGTACTTATATACTTACCACTGTAAAAAAAATTCTCTGTCTGAATTGGCAGCTGGTCTGGCGGCTTTCAGAGGCGAACTAAGAGGCAGGTATTTTTTATATCTCGCCTGGGGCTGTTTTAACAAACCTGCTATTGGATTTCTACTGACTGTATTTGTTTAGTGTTTGTATTGTTCAGTGTCTGCTGTCCTTTAAATTTGCGAATTTAGCAAGCTGAAAGTTGTTGCAATTGATGATACCCTGACCAAGGAGGTCAAAACTAATTTGCCTCTGGGAAGACGGGTAGGTGTTCAGAAGGTTTGCCTTACAGGATGGGGAACTTTGCAACAAATGTCTTTTAAGACAAGTTTCTCAGGGTTAATGGTTAACCCATGAGGGTGTATCACAGCTGTTGATGCTTTTGCGACTTGCCAGGCAGCAGGTGTTATGTTTTGTTCTCAGTGTGTTTGTGGATTACTGTTTGGAATAAATCAAAGGGGTTGGGGACTGGTGAAAGTAAAAGAAGGCGGCTACCTGAAGGAACAATTGGGCCACAAGCCACTGCTCCCCTTCACCCCTGACGTGCTAGTTTTCAGATTAAACGTTATCCAGTGAAAGGGGGGTTTGGGCAGTCCCTTGAAGAAATAGAACAGAAAGCAGTGGAGAAGGGATATCTACCTCTAGCTTGCCCGCACTCCCCCTGAAACTGTCCGCTGACACAGCTGCGGAGGAGCAGGAGAGGGTAAGCCAGCTTGGATACAAGCTTGGTACACCAGAGGAAGGGGGGCAGGATGGGTCAAAAAAATTACTAAACCAGCCAAAGGCATGTTAGCATGTGATATTGTGAAAAAAAGGGCAGGTTCTCAAACAGTTAAAATGTTCTCGAGAATAGCAAAAGCATGTGACTTGAAAGATAAGGTTGCTAGGTTACAGCCTGAAATTTGGCATTTGCTGATAAGAGAACAAAGAGGCATTCTGTCTGATAATAACTTACTGGATGTAGCGGAATCTTGGTTTAAAGTTGCCAAAGCTTTAAATGCCGAAGGATGGATAGAGGAGGAGTTGAAGACAGATGGAGATAATGTTGCATATGTTTACCACAAACCTGAGGATGTTTCCAAACCCCCCCTACGGAATTTGGAACAGAGGAGGGGAGGGACAACCCTGCCCTACCCCGGCTCAGGTACCCACTGTGACAACTTCCTGTGGCAGCCATCTTAGTGCACCCACATCCTTATTTCCTGTCCCGCCCAGTGCACTTCCTCCTGGCAGCCATCTTAGTGTACCCATATCCTCATTTCCTGTTCAGCCCAGTGCACTTCCTCCCGGCAGCCATCTTAGTGCATCCACATCCTCATTTCCTTCCCAGCCCAGTGCACTTCCTCCCGGCAGCCATTTTAGTGCACCCATGCTCTCACTTCCTGCCCAGCCCAGTACACTTCTTACAGGTGGCCATCTTGGTACACCCAGAAGGCCCAACCAAGGCCTCTACCCAGTTCTCCCTGTTTTAAACCAGTATGGCTCCTACCACACTCCTGTCTTCCCCAATACAGAAGTGTCACCTTCACAGGCTGGATATATTAATGATGAAGAAGCGTCTGAGTGGGAAGATAAAAAATAGTGCCCCTTGTCAGCCCCCGCCCCAACACCAGTCTCGGTTGCCAGAAGGGCCAGCGTTGATGTATGTCGCTTTTACACCTTTACAAGCAGCTGCCTTAGTGACAAGTCTGCCTGATCCGGAGAAACAGCCAATGCCCTTCTACTGCCAGATGGTGCAGATACAAGAAACTTACTCAGCTGCTTGGAGAGATTTGATCAGCTTATGCCAAATTAAAGCAGGACATGTTTTTGGCAGGTCATGCAGGCGGCCTTCAATGATGCCCACCTGACAAGTGCCACTTCCTAGTCCTCAGTTGTGGAGTTATGTGCCCAACTACACGGATGGGCAAAGGAGAAATTGGCGGATCAGACCACCACCATCCAAGATATTACCCAAGATGAAGGGAAGTCTGTGGAGAAGTATCATGCCAGACTCATACAAGCTTTTGATGATCTGGGCTTCTCTCGCCATGAAAGGGCATACACGTTATCAACTGTTTTTGTCTCAGGGCTCAGAGAGGATACCAGAAAAGGCCTGATGGTGACTCGCCCCGAATACCGCTCTATGTAGATGTCCAATCTACTGTTGGTGGCCAGAGGTATAGAAAATCAACGCCCCTCATGGTGGCCCATGATGAAGAGAATGTAGAGCCCCACGACATCCCAGACAAGACAGGGACCCCTGTGAAGGACAATGCGGACATCAGCAACCACCACAACCATCCACACCTCAACTCACGCTAAGGAAATGGGCAAACCCGTGTCACCCCTTATAGCAGTGTCCTCCAACACACATGTGGCCACTTTCACCTTTGATTACTGTAACATAGTCTCCTGTCCTACAGTTCCCTGGCAATGTAACTTATACCGTGACACACCCAGGTCCCGCTCCACATACTGTATATATGTGTCACAGACGAGTACTGGGGACAAAATTGTGACTATTGGGGGTCAGTGGGGTGGAACACGGGAACGGATTGGGGGTACCGACCACAGAGTGCTCTGGACAGGAGAGAGAAGAATGGAAAATCTCTGATCAGCAGAATGACCCTACTGAACAGTGGAAAAAAAGGACATAGCATGAAATTCAGCCTGACCATAGAGAGTCTCCGGCCCCGCTGATGCTGGCACTCCTCTCTCATCCCCCTCTCACATCCCACATAGAGCAGCAGAGAGATATTTTGGGTCACCTCCAACTGAAAAAATGATAAGATAATGGAGAAAACAGGAGGATGAGCTGTAAAAAGCAAATAAAAGTAAGCACACTTTTCGTGGGCATGCTGCAAAGTGGTCACAGTTAGACGCGGACATGAAAGAATGGATCACACCTCACCTAAATAATGACTTCTCAGTCTCTACAAAATGATAATATATGAAGCCAAACGCCTTGCTGTAGAGGAAGGTATTCAGGATTTTACTGGATAACCATCGGGGTGCTACAGATTTATGAGGCGATGTGACTTTGTTATGCGCACCAAAACTAGGATTGTGCAAAAATTGCCAAAAGGATATGAATCTAATATTCTGTCTTTTCATAAATTTGTAATTGATGCTAGGAAGTAAAATGGTTTTAAAATTGATCAGATTGGGAAGATGGATGAAGTCCCACTAACATTTGATGTGCCATCGAATAGGACTGTTGATCTGAAAGGTGCCAAAACCATAACCGTGAAAACCTCAGGACATGAGAAAACCCATTACACGGTTGTGTTGTCCTGCTGTGCAGACGGCACCAAATTGGTGGGTCAGGAAAGTGATGGAAAAGCACTGGTCTGTGTTGAAATGCAATAGAGTTATGGGATCCAAAATACCTGACGGCCCCAAGGTTTTATTTATAAGGAACAAAAACCTCAAGGACCTCCTGGCACCGAGTATGGTTGATCCCCCTGCCAAAATTAGCATGTTCGGGAACCTTAAGGGATTCGATCCATGTAAAAGTTTCAGTGTATGTGCTTCCAGTAAAACTATTAAAACGTCAGTGTTTACATACCATGTCACTTCTAGGACCTATTCCATATCTGACCTCATCACGTGTGACACGGTGGGGGTCATCTACCTTTTGGGGTGCCCTTGTGGGCTCCAGTACATCGGACGAACCTCCAGGGCCCTCAAAGTGAGAATAGGAGAACACCTCTCCCGCATACGGAGTGGGTGTCCAGAACATAGTGTATCACTGCATTTCTCGCAATATCACCACCAAGACCCCTCCATGCTCCAAGTAATTGGTATTGAAAAATATACCCCTCACTGGAGGGGGAGTGATATGGTACGTCATATATCTCGCAGAGAGACTCGCTGGATATATGATATACAGTGTTACACCCCCCTAGGCTTTAACATTGAATGGGATGTTAACTGTTACATCAATAACAGCTGACTTCCACCAGTTATTACCATCTTCCCTCGCTGGTTCCTTTTTGGGTTACTTGAGCTTGCATCTAAGCATGTCAATTTAAATGTGTAAAGTTCCTTATGCATAGTATGTGACATGCACTACTGCAATTACTTCGTATCCATCATTCATTTTATCCTATCAACCTGTCCTTGTCATGTGGAGTGTATTTCCTGATATGGGATGTCCCGACACGGTGGGAATGCTCTCAGAACATCCCATTGCGTTCATTTTTATCGGGCATCCACTTTTCATATTCTCATGACCGCTCAAGAAAGGCTTTATTGGATGAATTAAGATTATTATTATTATAGTGTTTGTTTATATGTTTTTATATGAATTTTTTATATGAATTTGTTTTTATACAAATTACTTTTTATTTTATATATCACTAGTAAAAGTGTTTATATCCAATGTTTTTCTATGTACGGTTTGCTATGTGTCCTCAGCTGAGCTGTTTTTCTTGCCATCAAGTGGCGGAGTCACGTCCCAGCAGAGGTTAATATGTTGGCTAAAGCTTTGAGTACATTTGGGTACTTTCGATCTGAGGAGTTTCCGGTGTCACTCACCTGCGGATGTGTATAAATATGAGCGAGGTGTGTGACGTCCGATCCTATGCCTCCTTTCCCCGTAGAAGCCCGTTTGGATGAAACGCCGCGTCGGGTGGAGCCTAGCATCGCTGATGTCACCACCCTCACCAGCTGATCGGTCTGCACCGAAGCTGGAAGTAACTGCACACGCTTTTCTGATCTTAAGGACTTACCAGTGTGCGGCTGAGCAGTGAGCACAAGGAGTTTGTTTGCCACATCCACGTGGGGAATCCTATGTCCCGGTTCCTGAGTATCTCTGAGAAGGCAGCATTGGAACAGCCACCTGGATTCAGCGATCGATATCTTCACTGAGTGCCTGACTGACCCCTTGCGGGTCCAACCTTCTGGTAAGCGGTCACCTTTTTTCTTCTCATATCGGGATTGACGTTACCTGCCAGCTGATTCATCTGCAGCAGCATATGTTGCGAAGAGTCAAAGTTCTGTGATCCAATATTTAGATGTTTCCCAGATAGGACTTTATTTTTTATCATCATCTATTTTGTCCAGTTTATCATGGGACATTTGAATTTCACTTATCCACAATTCACACAAGTATGATTGTTTAATATTGTTTATTGAGTAGCGCACTTTTTTCCCTTGTTATATATGTTGTTTGGAGCCCAATATTAGGCTTCTTTGTATCGAGGTGCAGCACTTTTACATTATTTTTTCACTACATATTCACATATTGCCTTAAAATGTTCACTTTTTAGGGGCATAGCGCGGATTGTTCTTGCCTTCCGGCACCAAATTCAAAAGGAAAACATTTCCAAAAGAAGTGATTGCACAAGGAGTTGTTGTATATGTTCATGAGAAAAATGGATGGACGAAAATAGAATTAGTGTATGGGTTGAAAAAGTGTGGTCCAAACGTCCTGGAGGGCTTCGGAAAAAACCTGCCTTATTAGTGCTTGATCAGTTTAGAGAGTTTAGAGAACATATTAGCGAAACTACAAGAAAGTGCTTTAACCACCTCAATTCAGGGCACTTTCATCCCCTTCCTGCCCAAGCCATTTTTTAGCTTTCAGCGCTGTCACGCTTTGAATGAGTTTTTATCATTTTTTTTTTTTAAAACACATTTTTTCCTCAGTTTAGGCCGATATGTATTCTTCTATATAGGGGATAGATTTATAGCATTTTTATTATTATTATTATTATTATTTTTACTAGTAATGGCGGCGATCTGCTATTTTTATCCTGACTGTGATATTGCGGCGGACCTATCGGACATTTTGACACTATTTTGGGACCATTCACATTTATACAGCGATCCGTGCTATAAAAATGCATTTATTACTGGCAGGGAAGGGGTAAACACTAGGGGGTGATTAAGGGGTTAAATATGTGTCCTGGGGAGTGATTCTAGCCCCATACACACTATCAGTTTTCCTGCAGGTTTTTCTCTTCAGGTTTACCAAAACCATGTAGTGCAAGGGCCTGCCTGATTGCATACAAATTGAAACTTTTGAGGTTTGACCTCATATTAGATGGTTTTGGTAAACCTGAAGACAAAAACCTGCAGGAAAACTGATAGTGTGTATGGGGCTTTAACTGTAGGGGGAGTGGACTCACAAGGGGAGGAGACAGATCGGTCCTCCTCTGTACAAGGAACACACCATCGGTCTCCTCTCACCTGACAGGACGTGGATCTGTGTGTTTACACTCACAGATCCACGGTCCTGCTCCGTTACTGGGCAATCACTGCATCGGGTTCCCATTGTCACGGCGGGAGCAGCCCGGGAAGGCGAGGACATCATATGACACCCGCCCAGATCAAGAGCCGCACCGTCCAGCAGTCATTTGACGGCCGGCGGGTGACAAGTGGTTAAAGAAGTGAAGACTCATCTAGCTGTAATTCCTGGTGGTCTTAACAGCCAATTGCAACCTTTCGACATTTCCATCAACAAATCATTTAAAGTCTTTATTCGAGAAGAGTGAAACAAATGGATGACAGTGATGATGGTTCTTAATGTCATTGTTGACTGTTGTTCATTTCACATGGTTGAAATATTATTCAGTTATATTTTACTAAATATTTTAGTACTCCATTTGGTTCAGAATATTTTTTTTCTACTTCTCTTCCTCTAAAACCTAGGTGTGTCTTATGGTCAGGTTTGTCTTATGGAACGAAAAATACGGTATACGTATATATAATTGATGATTGAAAAGATGCTGTCAAAAATGTATTTTTTTACCTGTGAAGCAATGCATGCAAGACAAAGTACAGAAACATGCATACTGCTATTCACACAGCATATTAATTCCTGAAATGTGTGTTTACCTAGTTATCTTTAAGGAAAAAATTCTATTATTGGCCTTCTATTTTAGATATCTGAGTGTTATCCCTAAAGTTTAGCTGCAAAGGAAATGAATGAGCAGAACATTTTTTTCTTGACATATAAAAACAATATCACACCTTTAACCATTTGCTTTTAGCACTTAGTTCTCACTTTCTTGGTCTTCCACATGAACCTTATATAGTTAACTCTGATATCCGGATTTAAAAAATAGATTCTCACTGAGTTCTCACTTTCTTGATCTTCCATATGAACCTTATTTAGTTAACTCTGATATTTCTGTGTTCCTGAAAATTAAGTCTGCTCTTTGTACAGGTCATTTATATCATGTATAATTCCTGAAATAAAGGCACATTTCATTGAAACACAATAGCTAATATATTTAAACACGCAAATTGTGATATACACTAACCGGCCACTTTATTAGGTACACCTTGCTAGTACCAGGTTGGACCCCCTTTTGCCTTCTTAACTGCCTTAATTCTTCATGGCATAGATTCAACAAGGTGTTGGAAACATTCCTCTGAGATTTTGGTCCTTATTGACATGATAGCATCACACAGTTGCTGCAGATTTTTCGGCTGCACATCCGTGATGTGAATCTCCCGTCCCAGCAAATCCCAAAGTTGGTCTATTGCAGGCATGTCCAAAGTCCGGCCCGGGGGCCAATTGCGGCCCCCATTCCAGTTTAATGTGGCCCCCCTTGGATATATTCTGTATTTATCGGTGCTGTCTCGGAGGGGACAGGGAGGGGCGGGGAACGAGTGCTGTCAAATTACATACAGGAGAATCTCCTGTTTACCCGGCGGCATCTGTAATAGGAAGTCTCGTCTCCTGGGCTGCCATTGGATGACTCCTCTGTCTATTATAGGAGGCTGCTGTGTAAACAGGAGATTCTCCTGTATGTAATCTGTTGGCGCTCGTCCCGCCCCCTCCCCTCCCCTCCCCTCCGAGGCTGCAGATGGGCATTGATCAGGCTGCATTCATGGCAATGAAGAGGCCGCATTCATGGGAATGGAGAGGCTTCATTCACTTTATGAGGGAAGTTTCAGAATGGGAATGGAGAGGCTTCATTCATGGCAATGGCGAGGCTACATTCATGGCAATGGCAAGCCTACAGATGGGCACTGATTGGGCTGCATTGATGGGCAATGACTCTTATTTTGCTTCACAGTTCTATATTTACATTTTTTTTTCTGAAAGTTCCCTCATAAAGTGAAGGTGCGTGTTATACGTCGATCAATACGGTACATCCAAATAACAAGCCCAAGCTCATCTCTTCACCACACACACCCACAAAGGCAGGAGAATTCTTGTTGGGCAGTGTATTAGTGCTCGGGCAAACACACTTACACCAAATTTTAATGGTTCAAAGAATGTCAGCAAAATGGTCGGCCCTCACGCATGTTCACTTCATCAAATCTGGTCCTCTTTGAAAAAAGTTTGGACACCCCTGGTCTATTGGATTGAGATCTGGTGACTGTGGAGGCCATTAGAGTACAGTGAACTCATTGTCATGTTCAAGAAACCAGTTTGAGATGATTTGAGTTTTGTGACATGGTGCGTTATCATGCTGGAAGTAGCCATCAGAAGATGGGTGCGCTGTAGTCATAAAGGGATGGACATGGTCAGCAACAATACTCAGGTAGGCCATGGTGTTTAAACAATGCTCAATTGGTACTAAGGGGCCCAAAGTGTGCCAAGAAAATATCCCCCACACCATTAAATTCATGCTGCCATGTTCAAGTTGACTCTACCATCTGAATGTTGCTGACTCATCAGACCAGGCAACGTTTTTACCAACCTGCTTTGTCCAATTTTGGTGAGCCTGTACAAATTGTAGCCTCAGTTTCCTGTTCTTAGCTTACTGGAGTAGCACCCGGTGTCTTCTTCTGCTGCTGTAGCTCATCTGTTTCAAGGTTCGATGTGTTGTGCTTTCAGAGATGGTATTCTGCATACCTTAGTTGTAACAAGTGGGTTTCTATCATCCCCAACCAGTCTGTCTATTCTCTTCTGACCTCTGACTTCAACAAGGAATTTTCCTACAAACAACTGCCACTGCCGATGAGTGTATATTATACGGGGGTGTAACTATCTCTGTAGAGCAGGCCAGATGACAGGTTCCTGAATTTGCACTGATGTGCTGTTTGTATTGATTTGTAAAGCAAAATCTTGTAAGGGTGATTTCACAGTTTGCGTGTTGCTACTCTTTATAATTTTATATTTTCTTATTTAGTTGTTTTTTAAACGCTAATAAGAATTGTTTTAATAAAAAAAATAGTTTTTACATTAAAATAATGATCTTTAGGGGTTGAATATTTTGAATAGGGTTGAGTGAACTGATCTACCCAAAGCATTGATTCTGAGTGGGGCATGATGACAGAATTTAGGAAGGGATCTTGTTTCAGTTATGCAAGCACTCTTCCTATAAATCCACAGTAGCAACCTCCACTCTCTATTTACAACAAGGTTTTGTGAGCGGTTTACATAGGATTAGGATAAGGTAGACCTTCACACCTTAAGCCTAGTACACACTGCTAGTTTTTTTTTCACTCACGTTACCTATGTGATTAGCTGTGTCCAATCACAGCTGATCACATGTAAACAAGGAAGTGCCAGTAATGGGCTCTCCTCACACTGGCAGAGTGTGAGGCAAGGAGAGCCAATCAGCGGCATCTCGTCACAGGGAAGACCTGTACAGATAATAAGGGCACTGATTTTCAGTGCAGCCCCAACAATGCCCATAAGTGATGCAAATCTGTGCCATGAGGGATGCCAATCTGTGGCCAGAAGTAATGCCAATTCGTGCCCATTAGTAATGCCAATCTGTGCCCATTACTGATGCAAATCAGTGCTGCCTTTTAAAGCCCATCAGTGTCGCCTGTCTGTGCCCATCAGTGCCTTGTATCAGTGCAGCCTATCATTGCCTAAAGTGCCGCCTATCAGTGCTTATGAGTGCCACCTATCAGTGCCCATCAGTGCTGCCTATCAGTGCCACCTATCAGTGCCCATCAGTGCAGCATATTAGTGCCTCCTCCATTCAGCGCTGCCTCATCAGCGCACATCAGTGAAGGAGAAAAAAATATTTTTTTATAACATTTTCAGACAGAAACTAAGAAAAATATTTTTTTCAACATTTTAGCCTTCTTTTTAAATAAAAAATAAAGAACCCGTCAGTGACTGTCAGTGCTGCCTATCCACGCTGCCCACCATTGCCCTAAAATGCTGCCTATCAGTGCCCATCAGTGCCACCTATCAGTGCCACAAGTGTGGCATATTAGTACCACCTCATCAGTGCCACCTAACCAGTGCCCTTCAGTGCCATCTAATCAGTGCCCATCAGTGCAGCCTCATCAGTGAAGGAGAAAAATTACTTATTTACAACATTTTCTGACAAATTAAGAAAAACATTTTTTTTCCTAAAAATTTCTGGCTTTTTTCTTTTTTTTTAACAAAAAAAAAAAAAACAGCAGTTATTAAATATAAATTTAATTTGGGTACAGTGTTGCATGACTGAGTAATTCTCATTCAAAGTGTGACAGCGCTGAAAATTGGCCTGGGCAGGAAGGGGGTAAAAGTGCCCAGTATTGAAGTGGTTAAAGGTTCCAAAAAATAAATAGGAGAAAGGGTCAAACCACAAAAAAAAATGTATCTGTATACGATGTCTTATTAGGGTAAACTGGATCTTTCTTCCACTGTCTTCTTTTTCTTTTTACTTCGCTTTTTTCAGGCGTGTTTCCAAGTTCAGAAGGGGTGCAGGATATTGCTGGATATTCTGTTCAGTGCAAAGAGTCATTGCATTTTTGGATGTATAAAATTCAGTATGTTTCCAGACTATTGCTGGGGCTATCAGCACAAGTACTGTCCAACTAAGGTGGCCAAGGTGATGGCATGTTATCTTGAATACAATGCTATTCTTTTGTATTGACCAATCTGATATTCCTCTAAAAAGTTAAGATCAGCTTCAAGCCTTTACTGGTCCCATTAAACATGATAAATAAAACATTTCTCTAATTTAAGTGTTTTCAAGAGTTTTGTTTGGAACAGTGCCTGCCACTCACTCAATAATGATGAATTGCTGCAGATAGCTGTCACCATATTTCAATGATAAATGAGAACATTTTCATGAGATTTCTACTCATATATCCACTGTCTATATATCTACAAGGTCCATTTTAAGCCACACCAAAAAAAATACCCTTCTCATAAAATAATATTTTTTGAATAGGGGAGCACTCGTGTATTGGATACTTTTACTACTGAAAATATATTGAGGAAACGTTGTTATTGCAATATGTGCTCAACAGTGTAAGAAAGTTCCAGCTTCCATTTAGCTTCCACTCTTCTCCAGTAGAAAAATTCTGGCCCTGCAGGCACATTACAGGGTGCCCAAGACCAGTGGCGTAGCTAGGGTTGTCAGCGCCCGGGGCAAGGCAAGAAATTTGCGCCCCCCTAACCTGCAGACTTTTTGCACTCCCTGAGTCCCTTCCCTTCTTACAATAGTACTGACCAGCCCGATTCTTAGACTGACCACTACACTAACCTCTACATGGACCTACATGATTTCTAGACTGACCATTACACTTACCTACCTGTCCACTGCACTGACCTACCCGATTCCTACATTGGCCACGACACTAGTAAGTATGCAGTAAACACTGAACACTACACTGTACACTGACCACTACACTATACACTAACCCACACACTGACCACTACACTATACACTGACCAGTAACCCACACACCACCACACTGCACACTGACCACTACACTATACACTGACCACTAACCCACACACCACCACACTGCACACTGACCACTACACTATACACTAACCCACACACTGACCACTACACTATACACTGACCACTAACCCACACACCACCACACTGCACACTGACCACTACACTATACACTAACCCACACACTGACCACTACACTATACACTGACCACTAACCCACACACCACCACACTGCACACTGACCACTACACTATACACTGACCACTACACTATACACTGACCAGTAACCCACACACCACCACACTGCACACTGACCACTACACTATACACTAACCCACACACTGACCACTACACTATACACTGACCACTAACCCACACACCACCACACTGCACACTGACCACTACACTATACACTGACCACTAACCCACACACCACCACACTGCACACTGACCACTACACTATACACTAACCCACACACTGACCACTACACTATACACTGACCACTAACCCACACACCACCACACTGCACACTGACCACTACACTATACACTAACCCACACACTGACCACTACACTATACACTGACCACTAACCCACACACCACCACACTGCACACTGACCACTACACTATACACTGACCACTACACTATACACTGACCACTAACCCACACACCACCACACTGCACACTGACCACTACACTATACACTAACCCACACACTGACCACTACACTATACACTGACCACTAACCCACACACCACCACACTGCACACTGACCACTACACTATACACTGACCACTACACTATACACTGACCACTAACCCACACACCACCACACTGCACACTGACCACTACACTATACACTAACCCACACACTGACCACTACACTATACACTGACCACTAACCCACACACCACCACACTGCACACTGACCACTACACTATACACTAACCCACACACTGACCACTACACTATACACTGACCACTAACCCACACACCACCACACTGCACACTGACCACTACACTATACACTAACCCACACACTGACCACTACACTATACACTGACCACTAACCCACACACCACCACACTGCACACTGACCACTACACTATACACTAACCCACACACTGACCACTACACTATACACTGACCACTAACCCACACACCACCACACTGCACACTGACCACTACACTATACACTGACCACTACACTATACACTGACCACTAACCCACACACCACCACACTGCACACTGACCACTACACTATACACTAACCCACACACTGACCACTACACTATACACTGACCACTAACCCACACACCACCACACTGCACACTGACCACTACACTATACACTAACCCACACACTGACCACTACACTATACACTGACCACTAACCCACACACCACCACACTGCACACTGACCACTACACTATACACTGACCACTACACTATACACTGACCACTAACCCACACACCACCACACTGACCACTACACTATACACTAACCCACACACTGACCACTACACTATACACTGACCACTAACCCACACACCACCACACTGCACACTGACCACTACACTATACACTGACCAGTAACCCACACACCACCACACTGCACACTGACCACTACACTATACACTAACCCACACACTGACCACTACACTATACACTGACCACTAACCCACACACCACCACACTGCACACTGACCACTACACTATACACTGACCACTACACTATACACTGACCAGTAACCCACACACCACCACACTGCACACTGACCACTACACTATACACTAACCCACACACTGACCACTACACTATACACTGACCACTAACCCACACACCACCACACTGCACACTGACCACTACACTATACACTGACCACTACACTATACACTGACCACTAACCCCCACACTGACCACTAACCCATACACTGACCACTACCCTGACCACCAGGGCTGGTGCAAGGATTGTTGGCACCCCGCCCTGAACCACTTTACCCTGACCTTAGAAAAAAAGAAGCCCTAAGGCAAACGCTGCGCTAATTTAAGAAGATAATAAAAAAATGATGATTAAGTGTATTTTCCTATACACTTAATCATCATTCTTTTATTATCTTCTTTTGGCACTTAAGTTCACTACAAAAAAAAAAAACTTAGGATAGATCTCAAAAAATGGAAAGAGTGCAGCGCTATGTCGTTAAAACCATGTTTGAAATAAATGTTATACCTTGAAATGTAAACAAATGATATGTGAAAAATGTATTAAAAGGAAAACTAATGCAGAGTCCAAAAAGAACACAACATAGTCCGTGAAGAGTTAATTCCAAAAGCAAATCCGTGAAGGGTTAACTCCCAAAAAGAAACATTGCTTGCCAAGAAAGTGAAGATAAAGTTTGGTGAATAATAAGTCCCAAAATAAACCAGGGTATTGCCAGAGAATTTTGGGACTTATTATTCACAGAACTCTATCTTCACTTTCTTGGCAAGCAATGTGTCTTTTTGGGAGCTAACCCTTTACGGATTTTCTTTTGGAATTAACTCTTCATGGACTATGTTGTGTTCTTTTTGCACTCTGCATTAGTTTTCTTTTTAATACATTTATCACATATCATTTGTTTACATTTCAAGGTATAACATTTATTTCACACATGGTTTTAACCACATAAGCGCTGCACTCTTTCCATTTTTTTAACATATGTGACCTATCTGACCCCCGACACCTACACTGACCCCCGACACCTACCCGACACCTACACTGACCCCCGGCACCTACACTGACCCCCGGCACCTACACTGACCCCCGGCACCTACCCGACACATACACTGACCCCCGACACCTACCCGACACCTACACTGACCCCCGACACCTACACTGACCCCCGACACCTACCCGACACCTACACTGACCTCCCGACACCTACACTGACCCCCGGCACCTACACTGACCCCCGGCACCTACACTGACCCCCGGCACCTACCCAACACATACACTGACCCCCGACACCTACACTGACCCCCGACACCTACACTGACCCCCGACACCTACCCAACACATACACTGACCCCCGACACATACACTGACCCCCGACACATACACTGACCCCCGACACCTACACTGACCCCCGACACCTACACTGACCCCCGACACCTACACTGACCCCCGACACCTACCCGACACATACACTGACCCCCGACACCTACACTGACCCCCGACACCTACACTGACCCTCGACACCTACACTGACCCCCGACACCTACCCGACACATACACTGACCCCCGACACCTACCCGACACATACACTGACCCCCGACACTTACACTGACCCCCGACACCTACCCAACACATACACTGACCCCCGACACTTACACTGACCCCCGACACCTACCCAACACCTACACTGACCCCCGACACCTACCCGACACATACACTGACCCCCGACACCTACACTGACCCCCGACACCTACCCGACACCTACACTGACCCCCGACACCTACACTGACCCCCGACACCTACCCGACAGCTACACTGACCCCCGACACCTACACTGACCCCCGACACCTACACTGACCCCCCCCAAAACATACACTGACCCCGACATCTACAGTCTGCGTCCTACTTCCTGTACTACTCACACCCCCCTCCCCACAGCTGTGTGCAAATCCATCCTCTGAGTCCTCCTTACCTCTGTTCCGACTCGCCGCCAGCGGCATCCACCCGCAGCGCGCTCCATGATGTTAGACGCTGCACCTCCATCCATCTCTACTGAGCCGAGTCACCCCCCCACTGCGCTCCACTAGAGTGAGTCCCCACCAGGCAGCGTCATCCACCCGAGGCCATCCATGCTCCAGTCCCGATCTCCACCGAGCCCCGCTCCACACACAGAGCTGCACCACAGGGACAGGCGGAGGAGGAGACAGCGGGTTCCTTTCAGCACTTGTCTCCCGTTGCCATGTTCAATGTTTCCCGGCGCCCTGTGATTGGGCATATGGGGGTCATGTGCGGATCGCAGACTGGCCAGCCCCACGCCGCACATGACCCCCATACACCCAATCACAGGGTGCCGGACATTAAACATGGCGGCTAGAGATCGGGGGGACACAAGAAATACAAATTAGGAGGAGGCGAGGCACGGAATTTCGCCCCCCTAAATTTTTCGCCCGGGGCTCTAGCACCCCCTGCCCCCCCCCCCCCACGCTACGCCACAGCCCAAGACATCACCCAGCACCAGATTCATATTTCTTCAGTACACTGCAAACATTGTTTGAGCAAAGTGTTCTTATTACTCTTGTTAGTGAATCCTTCTGTTTTTCCCAAAATGTACTTATCTGCCTCACACACATATCTCCACACCATGGAAATCTGACTGCACAGCTTATGGTGGTGTCATGATAAACCCCAAAAAAACTAAAAATGGCCAGCATACAGATAAGGTAATATACAAAAATGATTTACTTGCCATCGCATGCCACATGCGCCAATGTTTCAGGCTGGGTTCACACTATTTGCATGTCAGGAGATTGAGATTGGCTCTCTATGGAGCCAGTTCACACATCCTTGAGCGGCTCTGGTGCGAATTGCACAGGAGCCCTGTTCGTCTTCTGGTATGTTTCAGGTCTGAATTCAGCACAAAAATGTGGGCTGAAATCGGACCTGAAACAGTGAACAGGGACTCCCTGGACCCCTGCTGTGAGCCGTTCCGTGCTGCGGTATGAACCCAGCCTCAGGGATATGCAGGTCTTCTTTCTCAAGGTGACACGTATAGACCAATAAGTGAATGACATATTACCTTAAAAACCATACGCCTATCCACAAAATCTGTTTCCAGTTGGACAACTCATGTGGCAGATTGTGTTCATTGTACATCCCATATTGTGCTTTGCAAAAAATTATATTCTTTGGTTTCAAATCTGTTCCTCTGCTGTTCTAAGTAGACCTGAGAATATACAGCTAGGGGGTCATTAAATAAAACCTGCTTGCAGAGCACCTTGGTAAGGATCAAACACGCTTTATACTCTGTGCAGGAGACCACACTTAGCACAGATGGGTTGATATACTAATACTGGAGAGCACAAAATCTGGTGCAGCTGTGCATGGTAGCCAATCAGCTTCCAGGTTTTATTGTCAAAGCTTAAATAAACACCCTGAAATTATAAGCTGATTGGTTGCTGTGCAGGGCTGCACCAGATTTTGCACTCTTCAGCCTTAAGCGATGTACACACAATTGGATTTTCCATGGACAAAGCGTAGGACTTTTCGAAGTAGCAATGTCAGCACAATTTCAGGTGCTACTTGATAGACATTTGTGTGGCTTCATGTCCAGATGTCTATTGAAGTTGCACCTGAAATTGTAAAAAGTAGTGCAGGATTATTTTGCAAAATGGTGCGGCGCCGCTAAATCTGTGTCGCACGGATTGGAACAGTGCCATTGCCTCCAATAGGCTACGACTTGTCATGTGATTTTATCTCTCAAATCACATGACAAATCGCTCCAATGTGAACCTAGTCTTTATTAGTGTCTGAGGTCAGTGTTTCTCCACTCCACTTCTCTAGGTGCACCACCAGGCCCTCTTTTCTTTATTTTCCGCAGTATAAAAACAACTGTGTGAATTTATAACCTAGAAAATTACCTCATCACCTGTGCCAAAAGCAAAAAATAGAGAAAACAGGACCTGGGAATGCATCTGGAGAAGAAGAGTTGTGAAACACTGCCTTAAGTAATGTTATTTAGAATCTTTATGTGTTTTTTTGAATCGCAAAGCCAAAAATTAAAGATGCACACAAATTGGGACAAAAAAATTGTATTTGCCTCATGATCCCATGCCTAAAATGTGTGTCTTTCCCTACATCGAGTTTGTGAAAGCCACAAAACACACAGTGGGGGTTATTTACGAAATGCCAATCAACTTTGCATTACAAGTGCACTGGAAAGTGCACTTGTAGTGTACTTGTAGTGCAAAGTGGATTGGCCTTTCGTAAATAACCCCCACTGTGTCAGCATGTGCTATCTCCCATCGTGGGGAATCAATGAACGTGTTTTCAGGGGTGCAACCCCTTCCTCTCACCTAATTTAGTTTTGAGGAAGGGATTGCACCCCCAAAACGTGTACATTAATATCCCGTGATGGGAGATAGCACATGTTGACACACTGTGTTTTGGGGTTTAGAAACTAACCTGTTTGTACCTACACACATTTTAGGCAGGGGATCATAAGAGACAATTAACACTTATGCCTCTTCAAATTTTGGAATTAAGAGAGGTAAGATCATCCCATCTGAGTTAGGCAACATCTACACAGTCTTGGGATACTAATGTCTCATATGGCCTTCACTTTACCAAAGTCAAACTTTGAAAGTTCCTGAGTTGGGGATGTGTATCTTCTGGTTTCAAACATGCCTGTTTAGCCCCAAAAAAGGCAAAATATTGGCAAACATACATGTTATGTTTTTTCTAAAACCTTAAAGCGCACGTGTAAATGTGCTTGGAGTAAAATGTGTTTTACTAAACAATGTGTGGCTTCTTATTTCAATGCTCAATACCAGTGTATTTGTTAAGTTGGTGTAGTTAAAGGGATAATGTGCTCTAAAATTATGGCAAACTCAGGCAATTTTATGGCCTCAAGGAAATTAAAGGAGTTGAAAAGGCCTAATTTTTTGGACAGTAATGCATTAAATACATTAACCACTTGCTTACTGGGCACTGTGTCGCTTTAACTGACATTTGCGCGGTCGTGCGATGTGACGTCATTTTTTCCCCACAAATAGAGCTTTCTTTTGGTGGTATTTGATCACCTCTGCGGTTTTTATTTTTTGCGCTATAAACAAAAAAAGAGTGACAATTTAAAAAAAATATATATATATTTTTTACTTGTTGCTATAATAAATATCCCAATTTTTTTTTTAAAAAAAACTATTTTTTTTCTCAGTTAAGGCCGATACGTATTTTTCGACGTATTTTTGTAAAAAAAAAAAAAGAATCGCAATAAGCGACTGGTTTGCGCAAAAGTTATAGCGCCTACAAAATAGGGGACAGAATTATGATTTTTTTTTTTTTACTAGTAGTGGCGGCGATCTGCGATTTTTATTGGGACTGCGATATTGCGACGGACGTATTGGACACTTTTGACACAAATTTGGGACCATTCACATTTATACAGCGATCAGTGCTATAAAAATGCACTAATTACTGTATAAATGTGACTGGCAGTGAAGGGGTTAACACTAGGGGGTGAGGAAGGGGTTAAATGTGTATCCTAGGTGTGTTCTAACTGTGTGAGGGGAGGGGGGTGACTGGGGGAGGTGACCGATGCTGTGTCCCTATGTACAAGGGACACAGATCGGTCTCCTCTCCTCTGACAGCACGTGGAGCTCTGTGTTTACACACAGAGCTCCATGTCCCTGCTGTGTTCCCAACGATCGAGTGTACCCGGCGGACATTGCGGCCGCCAGGTACACGCATCGGCTTCCCAGCGATGCGCCGGGACAGCGTTTACCCGCTGCGCGCCCCCCAGAGGCGCGCGGGTAATGCACTTTAAATGACGTCCAAAGACGTCCAGTTGGCACCTGAGAGCCGCGCTGTTGACGTCTTTTGTCAATAGTGCGGGTCTCAAGTGGTTAAGAACAAAAACATTGTGTGTGTATGTGTGTGTGTGTGTGTGTGTGTGTAGCAGAGCCACAGCACAACATAATAGTTAGCTGAAGAAGAGATTGTCACCCCATGTAGAAAATAAGGTTCGTTTGCACTTTTGTAGAAATTGTGCCAAAATAAGGAGGCCATTTGAGAATCTAGGAGACAGATAAGAAACACAGACAACAGTAGTAGTTCAAATGAAATAGGATTTTAGGATCAAAAAAAATATTTATTTAGGATCAGCTACAGTTTGCTGCCATGCCCCTCTACCCACAAAAAAGTCCATGTATTGTTGCCGGATCACTCGGGCATTTTGTGAGGGCAACCCAGCACGGCCACTTTCAAGAGCCATCATCACAGCTTCTACAGCTGGGCCTGACACTGCAGAGTCCACATCAATTGGCCCTGAGGCAAGGTAGCTGCTAGCATTCCTCCATAAAAATGTGGAGGATGCAGCAGCACAATACCATATGATTGATTTTATATTCGGCCAGGTTAAAAAGCCCTTATAATTAAAATAATAGGACCCCGAGTTGGGTGGTGGGACAATCCTGACATACTTGCCATCAATAGCGCCACCATAGTTGGGAAAATCCCACTGCTCCTCGAACTGGGCTGTAACATCCTGCTATTGCTGGGGGTTGGAAGGAAACTGTGGAGTCAAGCAAGGAAAAAAAAACTACTTTGGCTCATAACATTGCAAGCAGATTTGACACAAACATTCTTGGCCAACATAAGTATAACAATTAAATGAGTATTTATAAAGAAAACTGTAAGGTCAACTTATCAGATTCCTCGCCCCCTCTGGTGGCCCATTCTAAAAATGTTCTGATGGGGGGATGGGTAGATGTTTTAGACAGGTAACACTCTCCACTTCCATGAGAGCTGAATGCATAAATAATGTGTGATACTTTGACCAGCCCCTCCTTACTTACACTATTGGAAGCACAGTGGACAGGTAAGAAGTGTCATAATCTAAAAATATAAATACATTGAATTGTCATATGACATATGAATTGTCCAAATGGAAGCACATTTTGACATTCATAAATTAGCTATCAAGATAATAGGAGACAAAATACAATTTGAAAGTAATCAGGAAGGCCCTTGCACTACATGCTTTGGTGAATTCATCCAGAAATATGACCACAAAAGAGGTATACTGTGTATGGGGTTTGCAAAGTCAGCAGATAGAGTAGTTGTATCGGTTGACTTAGCATTTGGGGGGGTTCCAAACGAGTTTGTGCACCAAAAAAATTTACTTTTGCACTCTGTATCAATTTGAGGACAACAATAATATTGGGACACATTTTAAGGGGTGTTTTGGGTAAACAGAAACATGTAGCAGACAGGCTAGGTGTGTATGGGCCCAGGGTAGCATGCTGGGGAGGTTAGTGAAGGAAAATGTGCATGTAGGCCAAAAAAGGAGCAGAAAAAGCTTACAGCGTGCATGAGGACAAAGAGGACATTCACAGCATATTACAATCATGGAAATACATTAAATACAATGTGATGTGAAGCCTCGTACACACGACCGGTTTTCTCTGCAAAAACCAGCAAGAAAACTGCTTCTTGCCGAGATTACCGTTCGTGTGTACAAGGCATTCAGGTTTCTCATCAGGAAATCTGGCCAGAATCTCGACGAGAAAAAAAGAGAACCTGCTCTCTTTTTTCTCATAGAGATTCTTGTCGGCCTGTTTCCCGACGAGAAACCCGAGAGTGTGTATACTAACCTGTCGCCGTGGAAACCCGCGCATACTCGAAATGACTTTGACACATGCGCGGTAGCTTCCACGGCATAGGTAGGGTGAAGCAAGATGGCGGCAGTAACGGTCACCACCGTTTACAATATTCCCATTCCATCAGCCATGACAGCTTATCTGACACTCCAACCATCCAACAGACACGATCCATATGGATTTCCCCAGAATAAACGAGACAAGTTCCATTCTCTGAGTCAAAATGTATGAACAAATCTTTAATGGTTAGCTCTCGGATATACAGTTTTAGAACCCAAGTGAACACTGAATCAACTCCACCCACACGGCACTTCAATACACACTTTCTTAGACAATGACATTCAGTTGAGTTGATTAATTAGTCATCCCCTAGACGTCCTGTCTCCGCATTTAGAGGGGTTAATTACTACAGCTTGACGAGTTCCCCTCACCTGTTATTCCTATCACATAGTATCATCAACAGACTTTTCACACAAACACATTCCTTTACTAAACATAATTGACATGCTAATTCCCTACCCCTGAAAGAAGACATCTGACCTTTAGACTGCTAACTCACAACACATATCTATCATCAATAGCATCTTCACACAAACAGTGTTATTAGCATACATAATGAAAGGTCTTGGAGCAGACCCAATTAACACCTCAAAGGCATGTGTCCCCCCATTGAATGAAAACACTCCATTTGGAGTCAGACTTTAACAACTTGTAATATCTCAAGATATCCTGCAATATATGAGTTATCATTAATGTCCCATCTCATGTAATCCGAGATATCAGTTCTCAGTCACCCTATGCCCAAAAGGGGCACAGGGTGAACCTAGACCCAAGAGTTATTCGTGACGCTGGCACAGGAGTACCTCTCATCCTTCAAAAGTCTCTGGGTGTCATGGGTCATTCTGTTACAGCGGCGACGGCATCGAATGTGACGAGCGCATGCTCGTCGTACGCAATGACGTCACCGCGTTATTTCCTTTCAAGAGAACTGCAGTTCTTTTGAAACGATAGTCTATACACTCAGGCAGCAAGAGTTTCTTGCCAAGCATGTACAGGGCCCGTGTGTACAGGGCCTTAAAGGCTAAAACTTACCAGAATATAGTCCTTCTGCAGGACTTGAATAATGGCAGGACAGGTCTCTGGAATAATGAGTCCCAGAGCCTGGAGGAAGATCCCAGTGGTAAACTTGAGGTCCTGGAGACCTCTCCCTGTCGCCAAGTACTGCAAGGTGGCTATGAGCCTTTGCTCTGGAGTGATGGCAAGCCTCATGCATGTGTCCTGCTTCCTAATATAGGGAAACAACAATGCAAAGAGACTGTGAAAGCAGGGGTCCGTCATCCGAAGATAATTCCTAAAACCGTCAGGATTATTCTCCTGGAGCTCCCACAGCAAAGGCATATGACAAAATTGGTCATGATTAAGCAACCAATTTTTGGTCCAAGAACTCCTCCTTCTCCTGTTCCTGGACCGGACTTGGGTCAAAGCAATAACTCCAAGCACAATAATAGCACGTTCTCTCCTCGGAATGTGCAACATGGCTGGTTGACGAACGACCCTTCACAAACTAACTGAAAAGCACGAACTGAAAAGCGTGAATCAACACTGACCTAACTTCTACTAACTTGAGATTAGCAGAAGGAGCCCAAATTGTGGCGCCTGACAATTGAACATCCGCTTTTGTAGTCTCGTAGTACGTCTAATACGTCACTACATTCGTGTTTGTTGGCTGATAATTCTTTGCAGTTTGTATGCAAGACAAGTTCACAGCCAACGCCCTTCGGACAGTTCTTACACTTTGCAAAGAAAATCCGATCATGTGTACGAGGCTTTAGTCTGTCATTGGGGATGCTCACTGAGCCTAAAGCCTCGTACACACGATCCAATTGTTGGCAAGAGATTGTCTGTTGACAGACTGTTGTCCTAAAATCTGACCATTAAGCCTCATACACATAATCAGATTATCCAATGAAAATTGTGTGATGACAGGCAGAAGTTGCCCAAAGGGTGGCGCTAAAGAGCTGAAACACCATGTAGTTTCATGTTTGTTGGCTGACAATTCTTTGCCGTTTGTATGCAAGACAAGTTCCTGGCCAATGCCCTTTGGACAAAAGTCCTACGATTTGTCCGCAAAAAATGTGATCGTGTGTATGAGGCTTAGGTACGAAATTAGCAGAAGGGGCCCAAAGGGTTGAGCTCTAGAGCTGAAATTCCTTATAGTATGTCACTATGTTCATGTTTGTGGAACGACAATTGTGTAACATTAGTATGCAAGACAAAAACCTAGGAACATGCCCTTTTGACAAAAATCAGACACTCGGTTGGCCAACAATCGCATCATGTGTACGAGGCTTTAGAGTTTCAATTTGTATGCAATCAGGCAGGCCCTTGCACTACATGGTTTTGGTAAATCTGAAGACAAAAATCTGCAGAAAATCTAATAGTGTGTATGGGGCTTAAATGATAAATATATATACACTATACATCGGCGCATATTTATGCCGCTGTAGCGTATCTAATATACGCTACGCCGACGCAGCGCACAGAGGAAAGCACTGGATTCACAAAGCACTTGCTCCCACTAGCTCTTAAAGATACGCTGCATTTCCTCGGCGTAAGCCAGCGAAGGTGGAAGTGGGCGTGAGCCATGCTAATGAGGCGTGACCCCATGCAAATGATGGGCAAAGCGCCATAGAAGTACTTAAAATGAACGCCGCATGCGCCGTCCTGTGGTCGCATCCCAGTGCGCATGCTCAGAATCACGTCGAAACAACTGCCTACGATACGTCAAATCACTGCCTACGATGTGAACGTAACCTACGCCCAGCCCTATTCACGTACTACACATACTACATACTACAAATACGACGGCTGTGTTCCCTGGTCCATACCGTAGCATGGGTTGCGCCTCCTATATGGGGAATAACTTTACACCGGACGTACGACTTACGCAAACCGCGTATATTATGCGCCGGGCGCAAGCACGTACGTTCGTGAATCGGCGTATCTCCCTCATTTGCATAAGTATCATAGAAAATCAATGGGAGCGGAAAATGCACCCAGCGTAAATATGCGCCCACGATACGATGGCGTAGGCAAGTTCTGTCGGTCGTAGGAAGCCTATTTTTAGGCATATCTTAGTATGTGGGTCGGCGCATAGATACGACGGCGCACATTTGTACTTACGGCAGGGTATCTTGAGATACGTCGGCGTAAGTACTTTGTGAATCCGGGCCATATATGCTAAATACAATCAGTATTGCTAAAAAAAAAAAAAAAAAATGTGCTTGAAGGGACGCTTCCTTATTGAAACATAAAAGGGTAATTCATAATGACAAGTCCACTTAAAATGCTATCCCAGGAGTGCTTTTTAAAATCATCTAGCCATAGAAGTTGACCTAACCCAGTCTGACAGGATAATTTTGCTCTTCATGCAACACATCTGCTGATACTACATTGAATTTTTCCGGCCCATGTAAACATAGATACAAGAAATGAAGAAGAAGCTTATTGGCGCTCTGTCAAACAGAACATAAAGGTCCCTTCATGAAATGCCTCCCCTGTGCTTTTCTCAGGTGTATATAACGCAGCAAACGGTTCATCTGTGATAGAGACAGACATGCCTATTTGAGTGCGGATTTATTCAAATACATCATCATTCTTAGAATCTCTGCTTCTAGTGATGCTGTGCAAAACACTTGTGTAATAGAAAAAAAGAAAAAGTAGCAGATCAATTTTGTGCTCTTAGAATGAGGTTTTGGCATGATTTCACAGAGATTGACGTTTTATTTGTTTTCCGCATATCTTTTTTTAACTCGTGTTTTGTGCTCAGCTGCTAACAAATATTGAGTAAAAGCAGGACATTTACACGCCTGGGTGCTGGACTGGAACTAAAGAGACGTCAACTAACCAGGATTTTTCTCTGTGTGATCTGTTCTCCTTTTATGCTTAAATTGGAAAGGTGTGCTTCTTTTTAAAATTCTTGGGAAAATAAACAACGACACAGTTATTTTCGTCAGTAGGCAGGAAATAGGAAAAAATACAAAAGGCCATTTACCGAATGTGCAAAAGCAGCGCATTGCATTTATTGTTATTCTGTTTCAGTACACTGGCTATTTTTTGGTATTAGTATTTTGGTTAAAATATGATTAATGGACAGATCGTTGATTATAAGTGAATCACATCCTACTGGGTTTCTTTCTCAGACTGTTTCTCTAAGGGCCTCCACTGCTGACTGTATGGCAGTCTTGTTTTTCAGTATGTTCTCACATTTCAGACTCCTCATAGAGCATATCATCTGAACAAAATGAAGTAAAATAGATTGACTGCCTCCTCACACCATCACCCTGTCTATGACATTACAATAAATAACACCAGTGCTACTGCAATACACACAAAGTTATTTTTTGGAGACTGGAACTCGTACGTGTGACTTTCTGAAATGACAAGATGAAAATGCATAACATATCTCAGTTCAGCCATGTTATTAACATGCCCTATATGGAACTAATTGACACGAGTTTCAGCAGACGAGAAGAAGAGTAACACCTCTACATATAAATTCATTTGAATAAACAAAATAGAGAAAAGCAAATTTCCTGTAAAAGTGGTTCTAAATTCACAATCAGTTTCTTCTGGTGAGTGAGTAACTTGTATAGCACAACAAATGCAAACTTAATCGCCTCAAGGCGCTTGTTATAAATGTTTCCCCTGCCTGTCAGCTGTAATGCAGAGCCATGCATGCATTAAAGCACCATACACACTATTACATTTTCTGCAGATTTTTGTCTTTAAATAAAATAAAAAAACATGTAGTGCAAAGGCCTGCCTGATTGCACACAAATTTAAACTCTTAGGGCCAGATCCACAAACGAATTACGCTGGCGTATCTATTGATACGCCGCGTAATTTCAAAGTTCCCGCGTCGTATCTTTGTTTTGTATCCACAAAACAAGATACGACTGAGTGAGTGAGTGAGTGAGTAAAAAATTTATATAGCGCTACACATGCGAACTGAATCGCCTCTGGGCGCTTGTTTGAGCACTTCTCCCTTGAGCTCAGAAGAGGTGGGTTTTGATCTTTCTCCTAAAGGCCAAGTAGTTCTCCTCCAAACGAATGGAGGTTGGCAAAGTGTTCCAAAGTCGAGGGCCTTGGACAGCAAATCTTCTTTCTCCTTTGGACTTGTATCTGGTTTTGGGGATTTGGAGTAAATTTTGGTTGGAGGATCGCAGAGCGCGATTGGGGTTGTAGGCTTTTATTTTGTCGCATAGGTATTGGGGCGCATTTCCCCAAATACATTTATGCGTTAGACAGAGTGCTTTGAAAGTGATTCTGTCTTTCACTGGTAGCCAGTGAAGGCTTCTCAGTGAAGGGGAGATTGATTCCCATGGTTTTTTCCCAGTCACCAGACGCGCGGCCGTCTGAACGACCTGCAGGCGCGTGATTTGGTACTTTGGGAGTCCGAGATAGAGGGCATTTGCATAGTCCAGCCTGGAGTTAACAATTGTTCCCACCACGACTGCTATGTCTTCTTTAGGAATAAATGGGATTAGTCTGCGTAATAAGCGTAGCAGATGGTGTGATCCGCTGACTACTGACCCTATTTGTGCATCCATTGTCATGTGGGTGTCAAAGAAGACCCCAAGACTTTTGACTTTGGTGCTAGGGGTGATGATTTTTCCTAGAATGGGCGGAGGTGTCCAGGTTGTTGCCAGTTGATTCTTCCGATTGGCGTGAAACAGGAGAAGTTCTGTTTTTGAGCCGTTGAGTTTAAGATAACTCTTTGTCATCCAGTTCTCTATCAAAGAGAGACATTTCTCTAGATTGAGATGGTGATCCTTTTTGTTGCAGATACGAAAATACAATTGTGTGTCATCCGCATAGGAATGGTAGAGCAGCTTTTGGCTGCTGATAATTTCAAAAAGAGGGCGGAGATCGATATTAAACAGCACCGGCGACAGAGGTGATCCTTGAGGGACTCCGCATGACACCGTGTATTTTTCAGAAGTGAATGGTCCCAGTTTCACTACTTGTGATTGGTTTTCCAAAAAGGAGGAGAACCAGGGTAAATCACATTTCGCGATCTTGGTTACTTCAGCTAGCCGAATGAGCAATAGTTTGTGGTCAACCGTATCAAAAGCTGCGCTAAGGTCCAACAGTACTAGAAGACAAGGTTCTCCTTCGTCTGCGGCCTCAAGAGCATCATCCCATATTTTGAGCAATGCTGTTTCCGTCCCGTACCCTGGACGGAAACCCGATTGATAAGGATTGAGCAAATTATGGGTGTCTAAATGCTGTTGCAGCTGTTGTACCACCACTTTCTCCATTACCTTGGAGAAAACGTTCAGGCCTGTTATGGGACGACGATGTTTAGGGTCTTTGGGGTCAAGGGTGGGTTTCTTTAAGATGGGTTTGATTATGCCTTGTTTCAACAGGGAGGGAACTATGCCTTCCCTGAATGACTGGTTAATCAGCTGCTTGATGGGTGGTGCCAAAATATCGGCACATTCCTTCAGCAGTTTGGTGGGGATAATATCGTTAGGCACTGTGCTATTTCGCAGAGTGCAGATAATATTTTTAGTGGCATCCAGGGAGACGGGTTTTAGAGTAAACATTGTTACTTGGGCCTGATTCCTGTGGTGATTGGGCTGGGGACTGCTGAGGGGGTTGAGGGGGATATTGTTTTGCAGAATGCTTACACGGATCCTTTCAATTTTGTTCACGAAATGGTCCGATAATTCATTGCAAAATTCTTGGGTATCAGAATTGGGGGCTTCAAGACAGGCTGGGTTCATGGTCTGACTAACCAACTTGAAGAGTTCGCGAGGACGGTTTAGGGCATTGGTGATGATCTTGGAGAAATGATTTTTTTTAGCTCGGAAAATTTCTTTGTGGTATTTCTTTGTTGTTTCGTTGTAGATGGCACGGTTTTCGTCTGTAGTGCTTCTTTTCCAAGCTGCTTCTGCTCTTCTACGTTCTTGCTTAAGGGACAATAGCTGGTCGTTAAACCAGCTGGAGTTGTATTTACGGATACAGGTTTTTACGTTTAGGCGCTACCAAGTCGGCTGACTGCAGTAGAGCTGTGTTTATGGAATCCAGGGTTTCAGTGGCTGATTGATGTGAAGGGATCGTTTTTATTTTATTTCCTAGTATTGTTTTGAAGAGCTCCGAATGGAGCTTTTTCTGAGATCTGGTCCAGTGCATTGTCACTGGTTTGGGCGTTTTTGTTAAAGGGGTATTTTTGGTAATCATAAATTTGATTACATGGTGGTCTGTCCATGGTAACGACTCATTTTCCAGAATTTTTACTTCCAGATTTTGTCTGAAAATAAGATCGAGGGTGTACCCAGAAGCATGTGTAGGCCCACATACTAGTTGTTGCAGACCAAGTCCTTCCAAGTGGTCAATGCAGGCGACGGCCACGGGATTCTGTGAGGAGTTGACCCAAAGGTTGAGATCCCCAAGCAGCAAAAAATGTTTGCTGTTTAGTGTATAAGTGGACAGAAATTCTGTCAAAGATGTGAGAAGCTGCGATTTTGGACCCGGTGGTCTATAGCAGAGTAGGATATGGACGGTCTCCTGTGGATTTGTTTGAAGTTGTAGGGAGAGGGTTTCCATGAATGGAAGTGTGTTCTGAAGGACTGGTTTAGTGATCGAGAGGGAACTCTTATGGATCACTGCCAGGCCTCCTCCTCTTTGTCCTATTCTGTTTTCTGTTATTATGCGATAGTTCTCTGGCACCAGTTCGTCGAGAATGGTGTTACAGTCAGCTGTGAGCCAGCTTTCTGTAATAAAGAGACAGTCTAAATCGCATTGTAGGATGAGATCATGAATTTCTATTCGATGTCTTACTACTGATCTTGTATTGACCAGAGCGCATGATATGGGCTTTGGTTTGACTAGGCAGGTGTAGTGTTTGACTGTCGATCGTCGATCGATTCTCCACAGTCGTTCAGTCCTTAAGACTTTTTTGGTGTTGGCCGGCAATTTTGAGGCCAATGGCTTTAGTCCCCAAATAGTTGATGGCGAGTACCTCAGTTTTGTGATAGTCACTGACGCACTGGGGGAAGAATGCCTATAAGGGGGGGGCTTTGTAGTAGTGCTGGGAGTGAATGATTCACAGAATCCCAGCTCCCTGATTTTTGATCCAGAGCCAGGCGAAAAAACCCCTGTCCGTGCTAAGCCAATGTGCCATGGCGGGGGAAAAAATTCCTTCCTGACCCCCACGGGGCGATCGGACGTGGCCCTGGATCAAAATGCTGCAAAGAGCCAAGGTGGTGACCTCGAGGGGGGGCAGGGGGGGTTTACCAACTGGTAGTTATTGCGTTTCGGCTTGAGTCAGGAGAGAGCGGTAGGTGACCCAATTACAGGGGGGTAGCAGGCTGGTACCTGGTGGGGAGGTGCGGGGGGCCACTCGGCCACGGCGATGTAGGCTGGGGGGGGCCCTACCTATCTAGGAAGCGTGCGCCGGTAGCTACTGGAATGCAGTTCTTGCCCTGGGGAAGAGTCTCGCTTTCGGACACAAGCCCGAAGTCAGGAGGCTGGGGGGGGGCCCTACCTATCTACATCCCATGGGCCACACGTCCTACTCCTAGGATGCGTGCGCCGGTAGCTACTGGAATGCAGTTCTTGCCCTGGGGAAGAGTCTCGCTTTCAGACTCAAGCCTGAAGTCAGGAGAAAAAAATGACACAAAGTCTAGGTGTACCAAGAGTGAACCAGTGAGAGCAGACTTGATAACCCCTTCCCTGTCAGTGCCATTTATCCAGTGATCAGTGGCTATTTTTAGCTCTGATCACTGATCAATGTCACTGGTCCCAAAAAAAAGTGTCAAAGGTGGCCGATCTGTCTGCTGCAATGTCGCTGTCCTGCTAAAAATCACAGATCACCTCTATTACTATAGATAAGGGTCTGGTATGGATTTTGGGGGGGACTCCACGCTGTTTTTTTTAGCATGGTGGTTCCCCTTAAAATCCATACAAGACCCTTCTGGTATGGCCTTGGAGTAGGAACGCTATGCCATTTTTGGAATTTCCCCTCAAGATTTATACCAGACACAAAGGGCTTGGTATTGTGGGGATCAAAGTCGGATCCCCGTTCATTGAAGTCGGATGGAAGACGGACTTCAAGTCGTAGGGCAAAGTCGGATCCACAGTTGTATGACTGTCATGTCGTACCAATGTGAACCCAACCTTAAAGTGGAACTAAACTGTAAAGGCGATACAAGTTATGTGTTTTCTGCAATAAAACAAACTGACCTATATATTTGCAATCTTCTTTAAAATGTACACTGAACAGTGCATGCATTGCACACTCTCGGCTCACCTTGTTGCCCTAATGACAGATCTCCCATGCACATGCCTGCGAGTGAGTGAGGAGGGTAAGTTTACTTCCTCTCTAAAAATCCAGATAACACAAATCACTTTGTTGAGTAGTTTTTCCTTGACTCTTCTGATTCTGTGACACTTGAACATGAATAGTGACGCATGGATAAATTAATTCTGTAACAGTCCCTTTCGGGGAAGTGAGGGTCTTTAATTACACTCTCAGCTCTATTATCTCCTATACCAGATGGAAAGACTAATTTTTAGTAAACTGTAACTTTCATTTGAACAGGGTACCACAATCACACCACCCTATGATGTATCAAAAATACCATGGTTTCATAATGTAATCTCTCTATCAATAATTTTAAAATTATCAACTACAGTAGGTCTGGCTATGATGCATTTTTCTAGCTATCGCTAAATAACCATCCCTGCCAATTTCCCCAGCATGTATTTATGTTCTACCTTGTGCTTACTTCTCCTGTTCAGATTGCTGATAATGAATTACATTCTCTGATCATAATTTGGAATCCCCAATACAACACTTGAACACAATTGTCAGTCTATTTCTAGACTCTTTCTCTCTGAAGGCAGGGAAAAGGATCATAAGGTCACAGTAGACATTTGTTAAAAGCAGTTCTCTTTGCTGGAAAAATTGTAATACACAAATAAACTGACATTTCTTTCTACATTGTCAGTTATGCAGGTAAAAACAGTACTTTAAGTGATACTAAACACATGCTGTTTAATTTACATTGATTTGTCTCTTCTATTTATGCGCTGTATGTGGATGATGTCACTGTAATTATTTTAACCACTTGCCCACTAGGCACTTCCTAACCAGGCCAATTTTCAGCTTTCAGTTCTCTCACACTTTGAATGACAATTATTCATTCATGCAACATTGTACCCATATCAAATGTGTGACCTTTTTTTCACACAAATAGAGCTTTCTGGGTTTTTTATTTTTTGCACTATAAATAAAAAAAAGACCTACATTTTGTTTCAAAAAAAGCATTTTTCTTTTCTTTTGTAAATTTGTAAATTAGTAATGTTTCTTCATAAATATTGGTCAAAGGTTATACTGCTACATTCCTTTGGTAAAAATAACTCAGATCAATGTATATTACCGTATTTATCGGCCTATACCGCGCACTTTTTTGCCCTTAAAACCAGGGCAAAATCATGGGTGCGCGATATACGCCGATACCCGCTTCCCGCACTGAGTTTGAACTGCGCCGCCGACATATACCGAGCGCAGTACACTCGAGTATACTCGGCCATGCTCGGCTCCCCTTGCAGTTATGCGAGAGAAGCCGAGAGGAGCCGAGCGTGGCTCAGCGTGCCCGAGTGTACTGCGCTCGGTAAATGTCGGCGGCGTTCAAACACCTGTCAACACAAAATCAACATCTGTACACACACTGGGCCGGATTCAGATATGAGATACGACGGCGTATCTCCTGATACGCCGTCGTATCTCTGAGTCCGGCCGTCGTATCTATGCGCCTGATTCATAGAATCAGGTTCCGCATAGATCCCCCTAAGTGACTTACACCATCGGATCTTAGGCTGCAATTCCCGGCCGGCCGCTAGGTGGCGCTTCGGTTTGTATACGCAACGAATATGCAAATGAGGAGAACCGCCGATTCAGAAACGAACACCCGCCCGTCGTTTTTTTTTTTACGTCGCTTGCGTTCGGCTTTTTCCGGCGTATAGTTACCCCTGCTATGTGAGGGGTATCCTATGTTAAGTATGGCCGTCGTTCCCGCGCCGAGTTTTGAATTTTTACGTCGTTTGCGCAAGTCGATTCAGAATACGGGCGGACACAAGTTACTCTCATGCCGAAACCAATGACGTCCTAGCGACGTCATTTTGAGCAATGCAGGCTGGGAAATTTAGCCGGCGGCGCATGCGCAGTTCGATCGGCGCGGGGACGCTCCTGATTTAAATACTACACTCCCCTTAGCCGCGGAATTTACGATACGCCGCCGCAAGTTTTGAGGTAAGTGCTTTCTGAATACAGCACTAGCCTCTCAAACTTAATCAATCTCAATCTTAATCTATCTGAATCTACCCCACGGTCACCACAGACAGGTATTTTCGGAGGTTTATAATATACAATAGCACTCTTTATGAGACAGGGATTATTTTTGTTTGCATTAAATGCTTTAGAGACAATTTTAACACTTTCCAAAACAGGGTTTAATAATGAAAGGGTCAAAGTGGTGCAAAAACAAAGATTTACAGAAAAAGGGTGTTACAAAGAAATAAAGAGACAAAAATACAACAGAGAAATAAAAAAGGAGTGGAAAATGAAGAATACATAACAATGTCCTGATTTTCAGAGTCCAATGAATAAACAAAAATTGTACAGTGGCTTTCACAAGTCTGGTTAGGCGTTTCTTAGTTTGATAGTAAAACGAGAGCTGTCAAAATGTCCTGGCATTCCCCTTTTCTCTGGTATTCTCTGGTGTTTGGGCTCAAATGCTAAAAATAAACTGAGGGAGGTAAATATGTGTATATTCTGGCTTTGCTATTATCATTTCATGAGTTAAGAAATATGCTGAAGTTTTAGCATTTTAGCTACTAACCAGTCTAGCAGAAATGTGTATTGGCCATTGCCTTCAACTGAGCTATTTACGACCGGGTATCTGTTGGTTCTCTGAATTGCTCAAGCTTGTGAGGGTGACAGTTTTATTAGGGTTTCCAGACTAAAATTGTGAATTGGGTAATAGAGAGGTCTGTTTGTCCAATCAATGAATTGATAACAAGGTCCTGGCATCAGTTAACATTTTGTGTATTCCATGAACTGAAGGAGGACAGAGGGGGGAAGATCACTAGAGCTGTGCCTCTGGTTTAACACAGGAAAGATAGTGACAAGTAAAATATAATGGCTGTATTTTGAACAATATGGCTGCCACACACACAGCCTGTCGTGTGCTTAGTACGCACAACCATCACAAGGATCCCTGCTGGTAGAGCAGCAGCTCTCTAAATTTGGTGGTAGGGGTGGGGGGGGGGGGCATTTTGAATACATTTCTATGATCAGACACTTGACAGCCACTGATCATGGCTATTTATTTAATCAAGACAGTCAGGAGTACACTTCTCTTATAAGTTCATAGTCAATGAAGTGGCTATGAGCTTATAGCAGAAAGAGGAATGCAGCTGGTGTAAGGCATACTAATATAGCCAACTGGAAGCGGTTCTGTGCTCTCATATACCTTACATCAGTGGCAGCAAAAGGGTTAAATGTTTGGGGATCCCTGTTTATCAGAGTATTTCACAAATAGTGAAACTTCTATTGCATGGGATGCCTGAAATTTGTGAACATATGAGTAAAGCAATGAGCCAATTCCACAAGCAGGAAGGGAGATTTCTGGGGGCATTCTATAGGTATTACGTAAAAAAATTACAGAAGCTGCAGATTGAAACAAAGAGGTACATTTAATAGCATTATGTTATAAAGTGGCTTTTGTAGCAATTACATACATTAAAAAAAGAAATGTAGTGCTTTTAATTTGAATGTAAACCCCTCTATTTAGGGTTCTAGCATGTAGTGTCAATACCATTTTAAATGATAGAAGGACCCCTTTCCACTTTTGTTATAGTTTTTATTGACTGATATCAACCAGACAAAAACACGCAGGACCCACGACAGCTATGAATGAGGCCCAATATAAAATCGTAAACTTATTTAAAAATATAGATTTTTGGGGCATTTTTGTAAAAATGCATTTACACCTAGCAAACACATGTGCCAGAAGAAAAATTTGACTACGGGGTTTATTTACTAAAACTGGAGAGTGCAAAATTAGGCTAATTTCTGCATAGAAACCAATCAGTTTCCAGGTATTATTGCCAAAGTTTAACTGAACAAGCTGAAGTTAGAAGCTGATTGGCTACAATGCACAGCTGCACCAGATTCTGAGTGCTCCAGTTTTGGTAACTCTACCCCAGTGTTTCTTTAATGGACTTTCATAAATGTTATTTTTTCAAAACTTCCACTCTTCACAATCACGCCTGATTCATGTCACTAGTTTTCAGCAGCACCTATATTTGTGAGAAATTATTTTCAAGGATGAAGCATGTGAAAAAATTAGAACCAAAATATCTGATGAGCACCTTGAGAATTAATTGAGAATTGCTACTACATCCGTCGAAACAGATATTGATGTGTTAGTTTATAAAAAACAGTGTCAACTATCGCACTCGTTTTATGTTGCAACATTACAAAAAATGAAGTTTTATTACTCAGATAGGTACATTATCTATATCAGTGATCGTTAACCTTAACTGACGTATTCTGCTTATCAGCTATCCTTATTGTTAGGGTATTTTTTGTGGCCCAAGACAATTCATCTTCTTCCAGTGTGGCCCGGGAACATAAAAAGTTTGGACGCCCCTGATCTAACCCTTCTCTGCACAATCCAAAATAAAAAAAAGTTGTATTCTAGATTAGCAGAATAAAATTAAAGTCTTTAGCAATTGCATATTATAGTACAACCCTCTTAATTTTCCTCACCCATTTTTTTTTTTATGAAAACTGGAAATACTATTCTGCTACAAGGAAACATCCTTCCATTTCATATACATGCGTTTGAATAAAAGCAATAGTTTATTCGTTTAGTCTGACCTTCTGAGGTTTGCAGCTCTAGGCAAAGTTTTGCAGTGATGTGATGGGAGGTGAAAGCATATCCAGTACAACATTATCTAAACATGTTCCACTGTCAGAACAGAAGAACATTGCTTTCCAGCTAAAATAAATGTTGATAGAATCTGCAGCAATCACTAAACTGTTTCTGCAATTTTAACCTCTTACTAGAATGATTTTGCTTTCTGTATGTAATATATTTACAGAAAGTTTAATATCCTTTGTTTATAATTAATTTTACAGTACATGTATAGCTAAAGTTTACAATGTACTAGAAAAAAAAAGCATTGGCATTGACATTGTTTTGATTTTTTCCCCTCAAAGCTGAAAAACCTAAGATAATTCCATCATGTTACAATGTTATGAGGCTACAGATTTAGAAGTTCTATCAAGAGTTTTATGCCCTCTGAGGCATATGAAACTATTAAGGCACCATGTTGGATACAGAGATAGTCAGCAAGACCTATTTGTCTGTTAATTGGAGAAAAGTTACAGCAGTGACCAGCTTCTGGCAAAACATTGATCACAATATGACATTTAGGCCATAGGGAATTCCCTACTGCTGATGGCACTCACAAAATGTTACAAAAATGTAATGTCACATCACTGGTATCGGAAGATGGATATTACATTTGGAAATTGATGTGTCTTCCACAACATGTACTATATAAAATCTGTAAAAGCCATATGTAGCTAACAGTAAAATGCAGGAAGATCAAATATCGAAATATGTTGCCTACGGTCTTCCAAATTTATCATATAAAATCCAATAACACATAAAAAAAAGAAATCTTATTTTTATCATGCAACAGTATAATGCTTTCATAAACAAGGCTCTTTGAGTTCCTTTTACGTGATTTACAAAATAACCTTTCTTGTGGTATGTGCATGTTTTCAGTTTTAGTATTATCCAGGTTACTTTGTAAGTTATACAAGGTGCTTACTGTGATATCAACTCAGTACATCTAAATTTCCCTTTAAATCAGTAGAAAATACATTCAAACAAAAACATTTTTGAAATCCCTTTTTGGGTAAACTTTGCCCTGAGTGAAAAATGTTTGATATCTTTAAATTTATAATTAAAAGTGTTGCCTTTCTTTCATAATATCATATTTCACCCACCAAAACTTTAAGTGTTACAAAACCCAGGACCCTACATTCACTAAATCGGGTCTCTCATGGTACACAGAACATAGAAATACAATCATTTTAGTAAACATAAACTGCTAAATACCTTTTGTCATCAGCAGTATAATGGAAAAAAATGATCAATACTTACCGTAATTTTCCTTTCCTGGCCTGTCCTCACGTCAGCACACAATGGGTTAACCCCTACCTCCGGTCCTCCAGTACCACCTTAATTTAGCTGATAAATAGGGGGCCCCTCCTCCCTTGCCCTTGTTCCACTTAACTGGCGGACGACAGGCTTATAGGGAGGGAAAAGCGCTGTGCTGACGTGAGGACAGGCCAGGAAAATTACGGTAAGTATTGATAACAATTTTCCATTTTCCTGGCCAGCCTCACGTCAGCACACAATTGGATGTAATTTAGCTGATATAGGGTGGGGAATATGAACATAAGACTCGAGTGACAACTGAAAATGCTGCTTTAGTAAATATTTTATTTTGCTTGCAGAGGTGTGGACACCACTGCGTTCTCAAAATTTGATGCACTAGCTGATTTGACATCTAGACTGTAGTGTCTAGCAAAGGTTTTGCAGGAACTCTAACTAGCGGTCCTGCATATGTCTTCAATCGGTATCTTAGCCGAGGCTGCCCATGAGGCTGCCACCCCTCTTGTAGAATGAGCTCTAATAACTTGAGGAGGCGTCAGCCCCTGTCTTTCATACGTGAGACTTATCACCTTGGTGATCCAGGTAGCTTTGATTCTTACTGATGCCGCTTGTCCTCTTCTAGGCCCGGATGGCAGGATGAAGAGGGTATTGGTTTTGCGTACTTGGAGAGAGCGGTGCAGGTAGATTGAGAACAAGTTGACCATGTCCAACGGTCTGAGATCTAGCTCTTCCACTTCACTTGGTGGTTGTGTGAAGGTAGGCAGGACCGCCTCCCAATTCACATGGAACTTGGAAACCACCTTGGGAGTTATGGCCGGTGAGGGTCTTAGGATCACTTTGTCTGAGAGAATGATGCAATATGGATCTTTGCAGAATAGAGCTTCTAGTTCTGAAACCCTTCTTGCTGACATTATGGCTGTGAGGAAGACCAGCTTGACTGTCAAGAACCAAAGCGGACATGTCTACGCCGGGACAAATGGGTGTAGGAGCAGAGCTTTTAGTACCGTGCCAAGATCCCATGCTGGGAACAGGGGTCTCCTTGGTGGCTTCAACTTTATGACTGCTCTGAGAAATTGTCTTACTAGTGGTTCGTCTGCCCACTTGTGACCTGTAAAGCACGCCAGGGCTGACACTTGTACCTTTATGGTGTTATAGGCTAAGCCCATTTCCAGAGCTGACTGTAAAAGTCTAATACTTGTGCAACGTTTGGGTACAACGGAGAAAACTTTTCTTGCAGGGCAAACGCCGTAAATCTCTTCCAGATCCTGTAATAAGTGTTGTTGGTTGAGATTTTCTTAGATTTCAGTAGTGTCGAAATTACTTCCTCCGAGATGCCTTGCAACTGTTGTCTGGCTGATTCAACAGCCAAGCCGTCAGCTGTAACCGGCCCGGGTTCTCCCTCGCAATCTTCAATAGGGATTTCATTATCAGAGGTACCAGCGTGAAAAGGTAGACTAGGGGAAAATCCCATGGAATTGAGAAGATGTCTTGGGCTAGCGCTTCGTTGCAGCGGAACCTTGACACGAACCGGGGTGTTTTCGCACTCCATGGGGTCGCCCTTAGATTCACTGAGGGTGTCATCCACCTGTAAAAGATTGTCTCCAGGACTTCTGTGTTGAGTGTCCATTCGTTCTTGTTGGGGAAACCCCGACATAGACGATCTGCTATGCAATTTTGACTGCCCGGAATGTAGGCTGCCATCAAGGCTTCCACATGCGCTTCGGCCCAGATGAATATCTTGGTTGTCAACTGCAGCAGCAGCAAGTTATCGGTTCCGCCCTGTTTGGTTATATACGCAACCGCCGTTCAGTTGACCAAGATCGTTTGACCCGAGCCCCGTGAACCCGGTTCTCGAATGCCCGCAGGGCTAGGTATGCTGCTTGTAACTCCAGAAGGTTGGAGTGTCTGGTCTCCATCCTGCTCCATTCGTCTTGAACCCGTCTGCCAAGGCAGTGAGCGCCCCAGCCCCAGAGACTGGCATTCAAGGTTATATGGATCCAATCTCTGGGGCTGAGAGTCACGCCCAGTGACAGATTTCCTGGTGCTATCCACTATGCCAAGCCCCGGCGGATCCGTCTTGGTATGAGGATCTTTTGGTGGAGTGATACGCCATCCCACTGGCTCAGAAAGGATGTCTGGAATGCCCTTGTATGGAATCTTGCCCAGGGGACAGCTGGGATCGCTGCAGTGAACATTCCCAGAAGTGTCATACAGTCCCTTGCCGACAGCGATGAGGAGTCCCTCAAGCTGTTTACACAGGTTACTAGTTCGGCTGTTTTGCATCTTAGTAGCGACACATGACCTTTTGCTTGTATCGAAAACAAGCCCTAGGTATTCCATCTCCTGGGACGGAATCAACTGGCTTCTCTGCTTGTTGACAATCCAGCCGAACTCGGATAGAATCTTCAGCACCACCTTGCATTGCGCCATCCACTCCTCACTTGCATGGGCCACTACCAAGACGTCGTCTAGGTAGTGGAAGATCTTTATGCCCCTAAAACATATAACGACGATGATAGCTGGCAATATCTTGGAGAAGACTTGAGGTGCTGTGCTGATCCCGAAGGGTAGACATTTGAATTGGAAATGGTCTTCCCGTACCATGAATCGCCAGACCCCATGCAATGGGTTAAATGATCTTGGAGGTCAGCAGTTATGAAGGCTTCTCTCCCTCTGCAGTCCTGCCAGGTAAAGGAGATTGGCACATGCGTTTATACCAGCATGATAGAAGATGGCTTGTCAAGCTCCAGGTGCATTTTGGGCCTGCATGCAGTCTGCAATGGCAGAGCAATGAAATCGCACAGGTTGCCTCACAAGTATGTGGTTGTGCACAATTCTAAGGCCTATTAAGGCCGCTATAGCAGAAAGTATGCTGCAAAATATCCACGCAACAAGCAACACCCCTAACTTTTGACCGCAAATCGCTCGTTCATGAAGGATGTTTTTTCCCATAATGGCAGAGTGTAAATCGCTCGTTCATGAAGGATGGTCTTTTCCCATAATGGCAGTGCATAAATCGCTCGTTCATGAAGGATGATCTTTTCCCATAATGGCAGAGCGTAAATCGCTCGTTCATGAAGGATGGTCTTTTCCCATACTAGCAGAGCGTAAATCGCGCGTTCATGAAGGATGGTCCTTTCCCATAATGGCAGAGCATAAATCACTCGTTCATGAAGGATTGTATTTTCCTACAATGGCAGAGCGTAAATCGCTTGTTGATGAAGGATGACCGAGACCTCGTCAAAAGACCAATTTACAGCAACAAGTTCTCTGAACTTTATCCAAATAAGATGACTGATGTATTTTTATGCATTGCGCTTCCAGGGTGGATGCTGCCCTCTAGTGTCTTGGACAGCAAGTGTCTTTGCCTTTTTTTATAACTCGGTTGTCTCCAGAGATCCTATGGATGAGAAAATGGACTTGTTCACACCGGATGCAGTCCAGTGTGTTTTTTATTCTGCATCAAGAAACGCATAGACAGTGGCAAACTTTGATTCCAATTACTTAGTTCACACCAGTACAGCACATTCTAGTGCAGTCAACAAAGGTAGAATGTTGCATTGTTTCTGTATTGAAAGCATCTGGAAAGTGGCAAAAACGCATTGAGAATGCATCAAAAACACTCATGCAGAAACACATCTGGAACATAGTAATTGTGGCATTCTGGCCATCAGACTTGCACAGAACCCTTGCAATGACAGGTTTTGCCTACCAATCAGCAACAGAGTTAAATTCGCTATATATAAACTTCAGGAATGGTATTGCATTTAACACAGGAAACTACAAGATTGGGCATAGTTTCCAGAAAGAGTTGAATCTAGCAACTGACTTCTGGCTGATGCTTTTGGTAGACCTGTTACAAGCGCTGGCGCACTCAGTCACTGCTATGAGAGCCTTATGGCTGTGCCACTAGGAGGGCAGGCTGAACCTCTACACAAGCCTTTGACATTTCCTATAATGGGAGGTTATTGTTTGGCCAAACAGTGAACAAAGCAATTAAGTGAATGACAGGAGGAAAAGTCCAGGCGGTGGCCACAGAATAGCAAGAGGAAGCCGCGATCCTTCACTCAAGCCCACCGAACCTCAGAAGGTGCAGGCTGCAGATTTAACCACTTAACCCCCGGACCATATTGCTGCCCAAAGACCAGAGTACTTTTTGCGATTCGGGACTGCGTCGCTTTAACAGACAATTGCGCGGTCGTGCGACGTGGCTCCCAAACAAAATTGGCGTCCTTTTTTTCCCACAAATAGAGCTTTCTTTTGGTGGTATTTGATCACCTCTGCGGTTTTTAGTTTTTGCGCTATAAACAAAAATAGAGAGACAATTTTGAAAAAAATGAATATTTTTTACATTTTGCTATAATAAATATCCCCCAAAAATATATAAAAAAACATTTTTTTTCCTCAGTTTAGGCCGATACGTTTTCTTCTACATATTTTTCGTAAAAAAAAATCGCAATAAGCGTTTATTGATTGGTTTGCGCAAAAGTTATAGCGTTTACAAAATAGGGGGTATTTTTATGTAATTTTTATTATATTTTTTTTACTAGTAATGGCGGCGATCAGCGATTTTTTTTTCGGTATTGCGACATTATGGCGGACACTTCGGACACTTTTGACACATTTTTGGGACCATTGGCATTTTTATAGCGATCAGTGCTATAAAAATGCATTGGATTACTATAAAAATGCCACTGGCAGTGAAGGGGTTAACACTAGGGGGCAGGGAAGGGGTTAAGTATGCCTGGGTGTGTTCTTACTGTGGGGGGGTGGTGGCCTCACTAGGGGAAACACTGATCCTCGGTTCATACATTGTATGAACCGAAGATCAGCATTTCCCCTGCTGACAGGACCGGGAGCTGTGTGTTTACACACACAGCTCCCGGTCCCCGCTCTGTAACGAGCGATCGCGTGTGCCCGGCGGCGATCGCGCCCGCCGGGCACACGCACGGGAGTCGGGGGCGAGCGGGGGGCGCGCGCACGCGCCCCTAGTGGCGGCTGGGAGAGAGGACGTTATACTACGTGCTCTCGCCCAGCCGAGCCAACTTGCCGATGTAGAACGGCGGTGGGCGGTCGGCTAGTGGTTAACAGATCACAGTGGAGAATTCCAAAGTTGACCACTTAATTCATCCACTTTATGTTCACCAAATCTCAAGAAGAGAAAAAAAGAGAAACATAGAATCATCTGTGGATCTGCGCATCAGAGTTTTCATGGGGCAGATGGCGCTAAACATGCCCAGCAGAGGCCCTTGTCAGGACAGGCTCTTGTCGTGTTAGGTTCTGCCGCCATCGCAGTCTGAACAAACAGCTTTGCGGCCTGGACTGGTCATTGAATGGGATCTATGTCCTGTGCGTGGCCCAGACGCATGCAGAGATTTTGAAAGGTGGCGGGACTTTTTCTTACGCAAATGTTTTGTTTTAGGGCTTCTGATCCTATAAAGACAAAACACCTCCTGGTGTTGCACTCTTTTGTTTTGTGGCCACCGTAGACCCCTCTTACCTTTCCGACGATCTTCGTGCATTTTGGGGCTGTGGTGAGCTCATGCTGTATTGATGAAAAAATTTAAATAAATTCCAATTAGGAAAAAACACTGCGCTAATAAAATAAAAATGTGAACGTGAGGAAGTCCCAAGATTGAGATATGGGAAAAAAAGCTGCCAGTACCAATTACCTAAGAGACCAAAAGTAAATGAACAATATATAAAAATAAGGTACAGCGCTAAGTGAAAAATTCTTGAAAACAAAAATGTGAAATATAAGAATAAAATATCTAAAATATAAAAGAGTGAATGACATGTGTTGAAACAAACAACTGTGAAAAGAAAGTTCCAAACTATAAGTATTGAAGTCCATAAAATGCGATTCACATCGCAGTAAGAGTTGGATGAATAAGGAGAAAAATCTTCTTCCACCAAGAGCACACCCAGTGAGTGAGATGTAGTTTCCTTATCACAAATGGATGACCGTCATTACAGCGGTCTAGATAGACACAGGGATATTTAAAGTCTACCCGGATTGACTTGCTTCGAATAAACAGGCAATAACTCCAAAATGGACTCGCTCCAGAAAGTAAGTTGATGCTTCAATAACATGAAATTAAGGTGTGGTCTTGCTTAGTGGAATGTCATCACGCTTTGATTACAGAGATACGCAGTCACGGAGCCTAGCAGACAGGAGAGAATCTGAGGAGATGCCACATTCCCTCTATATTTGCACTTTACCGCGCTACTTTATCAACTTAACTGTAAGTGCAACTTTATTAGCCAATTAAATCCACTTTTAAGCCGTATCACGCTATGGGTTTTCCTTTTGTTTTTCATTTCATGAGATGTTGTATTGATGAAAGACAGGATATAGCCACTAAGCTTATTTTTTTTGAGTAATTTTACCTTGCATTGGTAAAGGAATCTCTCTGGGTGGCAGTGGATTTGTGAGAATATCTGAGCAGGTGTGAACAAATGAGGTTAATCATTTATTGGAGACAGCCTAGTGCACACTGACACAACCCAGCCACCCCTCCCTCTCTGTGAAGGAGGCTCATCAGAAAAACTCTTCTCACTAGCTGTAGCACTCAAACAGCACTGAATCCTCTGGCTCTCTAAGTTTTATAGTCAGGCTATACAGTGGCGTATCTAGGGTATGGCAGCCATGGCAAGTGCCATGGGCGCCATATGAAGGGGGCGCTGTTGAGTGGCTGGGCAGCAAGGCACTTACCAGGGTTTGAGGGTCTCTACTTCCCTCCTCCTGAGCATAGGCAGGATCTCCTTTTCAGCACCTTTGCTAATGGACAATGACAGCGCTATGCCTGCTGTGTTAAGCCACAGCCCTACCCTGTTCTCCCAGGCTCTCCCATTCCATCTCGTCGGATTGGCAGCGCACAAAGAAGGAGGAACATCAGTTTTTCGCTCTCCTCTGTGAAAACTGAGTCCTTAAGTGATAAAGATTTCATGACTTCCAGTATTGGTTCTGCATTTACCTGCCTTGGAGGGCAAAGGAGGGATCAGGGGTCTAATAAACCCCAGATTTCTCGATAAAGAGGATGTCACTACCCAAGGTATCACGAGGGATGATAAATATCACTAGTTTTGTTAGCTGTTTTTTTTTGTTAAGGTTATCTGAAAGATGGGTTTCAAATGTTTCGACAGGGGCGCAGTTTCAGTACTTGCCATAGGCGCTATTTTCACTAGATACGCCTCTGAGGCTATACCTGACGCCCACCCAACAGAAAAACACAGGGAAGGCAGCCAGCGTGCTCCTAAGGCACGTATATTTAGAGAGCATGATAATACAGTAGCACCACAGCCCAGGAAATGGAAAGCTCTTTAAGCCTTAATCTGCCCGCATAGCTCCTGCACATAGAGCGTCCAGTGTAAGAAAAAGGTACTACCTTTATTGTTCTGGACCTTCCAGTCCCAGGAGAGGCTTGAACCTGGGCGTGTTGGTTTGGCAGAGGGTTTTTTTCTTGTCTTGCAGCTTCTTTCGTTCAACGAGTCTGGTGGCCTGGAGTCTGACCAAAAAAAAGGAACAAGGGCAAGGGAGGAGGGGCCCCCTATTTATCAGTTAAAATTAAGGTGGTACTGGAGGACCGGAGGTAGGGGTTGTGTGCTGACATGAGGCTGGCCAGGAAACTGTATATCAGTCTTGTGACTTCTATCAGTGTCTGGTTAAAGCTTGTAGCAGGAGTTTTCATTCTACTATGACTGTCCTATCAGGCTGCAGGACCCCTGCCCCTCTGTCTGGACAGTGCTGATTGACATTTGTTTATAAAGAAGGACATTATGCATGTTATTTAAGTAAATATTTTTGGAATTTGTTATTTTGATGTTGGTTTTGTCACGCATATTATGCTTTGAGCACATTTGATCACATATCATAAGACAGCGCTGCACTGAGATAATGGTATCTTCTGATGCATATGTGGGAACGCATGTAGTGCTAGCTGCAATTTAAATGCATTTCAGTTACAAGATAGTACATAATTGCACTGAAAGTTTTAGAGCAACATAGTTTTCTGTTTATTCACATAACTTTCGTTATTTTGCTGTTGGCTTTGTCACGCATTTTATGTTTTGAGCACGTTTAATCACATATCAAGACAACAGTATATTCAGAAAATAAATTTAACTTTTGACACTAACTAAGATTCTAAATTAGGTACAAGCAGGATTTATACACAAAACCCCATATGTATCCAACATGTTGTCTGCTGAGTTTATTCCAAGCATTAAAGCCAAACCTGATGTAAGAAAATGCTACCTCTGGGAATGACCACAAGACCCCTAACTCTACCATACATTCTTCTCTTCCAACATCACAGAAGTGACTTTTGTCACATTACTATGGTCGTAGGACAAAGCATCATAACTGAAATGCAGAAAGCCTGCCAATTTATTTACATCAGAAATAAATGGTTGTAAAAAGAAGAATCAGCATGTTACATTGGCATTCTTTTCCTTACTACCATAAAGGTATATGGCAGGGGTGCCCAACCTTTTAAAGCACGAGGGCCACTTAAGCGACTTGGCCACAATAAACGGGTGGGGGTGGATGGCAGGTCCATGTCTGCTCTGCATATGCCCACTATACTCCTTTTTTTTTTTTTTTTGCAGATTGGAGGTAGGACACAAGTCGGTTTACATCTGCCACTTCTTAGAGGTGTATGGAGGGTCTAATTGGGTCGGACTGACCCTGTGAAAGGGGCCCAAGGCTGCTTTCACACTGATGTTCTGCGGTTTACCAACGCAGTGTACCTTTGGCTTTCCTGCACTTTGCAATAGACTTCTATTATATTCTGCAGGTTTGGTGCAATTTCAGAAAACTCGCCAAACTTGCAGGTAATAACAGAAGTCTATTGCTCAGTGCAGGCAACCCCTCATGTGCGCTGCTCTTCATTTGCGGGTCAGTTTTAAAACAGCCCAGTAACCACTTCAGAACAGATATGCCCATATATAAACTGACCTTTAATAACAGTATTCTATTCTAATCCACCCCAGAGCAGGAGGTCGCGGGCCACATCAGAGGGCTTCGCGGACCACGTGTGGCCCCCGGGCCACTGGTTGGGCACTCCTGGTCTATGGTATTCCAACCATCATGTTCCGCTTTTTTAAAGCATTCTTTTATTATGTTTCTCTGCCACCTACTTATGGCTTAGTACAACACTGGGTGTTCTTCTTCCCTAAACCCTTAAGAGTACTGCAGCAAGAACAAATAAGGCATTTGTTTGTAGTTTTGTATATTTGCAAGTGTTTTAAGTAATCGGGTAACACAAAAAGATTAGAAAGTGTTGTTCATATATACCACTATTTCACCTTTAGCAGTCTACCTAAAGTTATTAAATGCCCCTTTTCCAATGCGACCCAATAGTGGGGAAAAATATATGGCAAAATATGGTATAGACCGCCTGCTAACATCAAAAAGGCCTAGAATAGTTTTGCTCATTTCTTATCTGCAGTTTAATCATCTGCATCCTATACCACATTTTTTTTTTAGCTCTGGTGCATCAACGCAACACTTGTCAGGGTTAGTTACCAGTCCTGCCATCTTAACCCCCCTGGCGGTATTCCCGAGTCTGGCTCGGGGTAAGATTTCATTACCAAAAGCGGTATCCCCGAGCCAGATTCGGGATCACCTCGCAGCAGCCACAGGCAAAGTTACTTACCTTGTCCCTGGATCCTGCGATGCATCCCCACTGTGTGAGCGAGCGGCGTCCTTGCTCGATTCACACAGTGTCCCTGTGTGCCGCCGATCTCCGTTCCCTGCGACGTTACGACGCACGGGGGCGGAGAACGGCGCCAAATTCAAAAAAGGAAATAAACACATTACATACAGTATACTGTAATCTTATAGATTACAGTACTGTATGTAAAAAAACACACCCCCTTTGTCCCTAGTGGTCTGCCCAGTGCCCTACGTGTACTTTTGTATAATAAAAACTGTTCTTTCTGCCTGCAAACTGTAGATTGTCCATAGCAACCAAAAGTGTCCCTTTATGTCAAAAATGGTTTTAGAGCAGCTAGAAAACAGCGATAATAAATTATAATTACTTGCAGAATTGAGCGATATCGATTTGTGGGGAAATTCATCATAAAATAAAAAAGTAATGACAGTGACAATTCTGCAACTGAGCAAATTTCTGTGTTTTTGATTTGATTACATTATTAAATAATTTTTATTATAATTATATTATTATTTGTTATAATTATTTATAGTTATTTCTTATATTATAATTTTTGATTTTGTTTTTCAAACTTTATCATACCCGGGATGTCTACTAGACTCTTGTTTGGACAGATTTAAGTGAGTTATTCCTAAGGCCGGGTACTCACGACCAAACATGTATGGTGAAAGCGGTCCGTCGGACCGTTTTCACCATACATGTCTGCCAGAGGGCTTCTGTACGATGGTTGTACACACCATCGTACAGAAGTCCGCGCGTAAACAATACGCGGGGCGTGTCCGCGGTGTCGCCGCGTCGATGACGCGGTGTCGCCGCGACAATGACGCGGCGACGTGGGCGGCCCGCCTTTAAAATGCTTCCACGCATGCGTCGAAGTCATTCGACGCATGCGAGGGACGGCGGGCGCCTGGACATGTACGGTAGGTCTGTACTGACGACCGTACATGTCCGAGCGGGCAGAATTCCAGCGGACTGTTTTAAAACAAGTCCAGGAATATTTGTCTGCTGGGAAAAGGCCCGGCGGGCAAATGTTTGCTGGAATTCGGCCCGCTCGCGCCCACACACGACCAAACATGTCTGCTGAAACTGGCCTGCGGGCCAGTTTCAGCAGACATGTTTGCTCGTGAGTATGGGGCCTAAGAATTACAGGCCTACAATGTAAAACGCCAAATTTCCTTGCAAAATAATGGTACCACTTTCAGCACCTAAAACCAGAAAGAATCATACCGCCAGGGAGGTTAAAGGCTGCAGCAGGGCGATATTTATTACATTAGCTAGCGAAAAAAAATCGTTTCATAACATCTAGTGTGTTCAGAATCCTAGCCTTTGCCAGCTTTTAACAAATCTATTTGCTATTAGGTAGACAACAAATTTGTCTTTATTGAGCTTCTTAAAATCACTGTGAAATGTATACCGACGCTCTAGGGTTCGGGTCAAGAACAGTCCTAAATCAATAACAGACAATTCTATAAATGCCTACCTTAATTTCTGTCATTTTCTGAAGTTTGGGATGTGCAGCTTCCGAATGTCACTCTGTGATTTGGCAAGGTTTAGACCAGGAGTCTCCAAACTTTCTATACAAAGGGTCATTTTTTTGTTCTTCAGACTTTAGGGGGGGCATACTGTGACCAGCAGGAAAGCACATTTTCCTGGCATTAGTGGGAGTAAACATCGCCACATTTGGTATTAGGGGAAGGAACATAGCCCTATTGTTATTATAATTGGGAGGAATATTGCCCCATTGTTGGTGTCAGTAGAAGAAATGGTGCTCCATTGTTGAAGTCAGTTGGCAGAATAGTGTCTCCTATCAGTGGGAGGAATAGTGCACAAGGGCTGGAAAAAGGCAAGCAAAGGGCCGCACCTGGCCCCAGGGGTACAGTTTGGAAACCACTGGTTTAGAGTATATGTAACCCATAACAATAGACTTCACTTATTTGTTCCATTTTAGTCTGTTAACTATACCAATGATTTTGTTTGGTTATATCTGTTTAATACCGTATTTATCGCGGTATAACGCGCTCCCGCGTATACTGCGCACCCCTAAAGTGGCCCCGAATCCTGTGGAAAAAAAGTTTTTTTTTTGTACTTACAGTTTTGGTGTCTTGCGCGGCGTCCATCGGCGGCCTCGTCGGGTCCGGCGTCCGTCTGCGGCTTCGGGTGTCCTCTTCGTCGGGTCCGGCGTCCTTCTGCGGCTTCGGGTGTCCTCTTCGTCGGGTCCGGGGTCTGTCTGGGGGCTTCGGGTGTCCTCTTCGTCGGGTCCGGGGTCCGTCTGCGGGCTTCGGGTGTCCTCTTCGTCGGGTCCGGTGTCCTTCTGCGGCGTCCTCGCGTCCTCCCCGCTCATTTCCCACGCCGAGTTTGAATACTGCGCCGACATATACAGAGCGCAGTACACTCGTGTATTGTCGGGCAGGCTCGGCAACTCTCGCGCTCACGTCCTGTACGTCCAGGACGTGAGCGCGGAAGGAGCCGAGACTGGCCGACTATACCCGAGTGTACTGCACTCGGTATATGTCGGCGCAGTATTCAAAACTCGGCGTGGGAAAGTGGGTATCGGCGTATACCGCGCACCCACGATTTTGCCCTGATTTTCAGGGCAAAAAAGTGCGCGGTATACGCCGATAAATACGGTAATTGCAAAAAAATGCTTTTTATTCTGGTGGAAATCCAGTCATGTGTCCTGGGTTATGATTAAGCGATTTGGTTTGTGAAACATGTTAACCTTGCTGCTATGGTCCTGTTTTATCGTGGCCTATTGATGTTGTGCATGTATTTTTACGATTAAAGCATTCATAATTCTAAAGATTGGAGTGCGGTCACATCTTTTGCACATACTTTGACAGTCTTTCAGTTCACAGACTGGACCAGCACCATATCTTGAGTACAGCTATTGTATCACCTGGAGCAGGATTGCAGCCTCTTTTTGTCTTATGTGTTCTGTGCAATCTGCAGTTTTATCTCTAGCAGTCTTATCAGCCCTGCCAAGTTCATATCTGTAGACTACAGAACACCTCCTTGTTAGCGAAATATGACTATACGCTACGCGTAATCCATATCTCCTGTTCTAATAAGCACCCATTTCGTCTAATGATATAATGCATCTTACCTATCACTCTATTTCCTGCATATTCCCAAGTAAACAGACAAGACCACCATGCTTTACGTCCTCAGTACCATGCTCTTTTGGCCTCCCCCCAGCACAGCACATGGTTTTTATTCATAGACAACGAAAGCAATGACAAACAGGAAGTTATGGCCCCAACAGACAATCGCTTCCTCATTGAGAAATGACATCACAGGAAATTACCTCACAGGATATGAATGTCAACACAGGAAATCCTTCCAACATGATGAGTTTATACAACAACCAACGAATAATGGCTATGGGAGTCTTATGGGCGTGTCTGGGCAGGGACAGTGTGTATGTTTTAAACATGGACGCTCTCCCTGACAATAACAATTCAAAAGCTCCCGTTTTACCATTGGTATGAATCCTTATTCTGCATTGTTCAGAGAACAATGCATACTCAGATTATACTACCGTTGCTGTGAATGGGAGATTATCTGCAGGGGCATGCCATGGCAGCCCCAAAATGTGTTGATCAGGCACACAGGGCTGACATGAGCGTACATCCGCTTATAACCAATAATGTCCTTGCAGAGTGAACACATCCCCCTCAGACAAACGTATGTGCATTGCACAGGGGCCCTTTCGCTGGCGGACATATCCCCACTCTGCAAACACCTCTCTCCAACCTCAGGAAGTTTTCCACGACCAGACAGGACTCAACCAGCATCAGTCTGCCCCAGTCAACTCTTTAGAGTGGGCTGTGGGAGTACTAACACTGGGAGACACTATGACAATACATATTAATTACATCTTTATAACATTTCCACAACATCCTCCCTATGTCATGGAGATGAGGAGAGGGGTAGGTGATAGATTGGCTACGTATGGATGAACTTCTGGTGTGATAAGTGGTTGGGCTTGCAGTAAACCCAAACCCTGCACATATAGCAAAATAATGTAGCTATTTATAACCATAGTAACCAACTCCTAACAATGCACTTCCTTGCTTCTGAACTAATGTCAGATGGCTTAGAATGTCAAATAATGAGGGCTTTGTTATGGGCTTTGTTAATGCACACAAAAAATTCTCAGCTAAAAATGCAACCTTGATTATACACAGAAAATAACAAAAAATAGCAACTCTTTTACCTCATTGATCACTCGTCTACTCACATAGCAATCATTGTTTACCACAATTCCAATTTGTAATGACCCTCTTCAAATTTGTATGCAGACACATCAAGCTGTCGTATAGCCCCAAAAAAGGAACAACCAGAAATCAATGCTCGCTCCTTGGGAACAGCTGACACTTTCTCCTTTGCATTACTAGATATATACGTAGAAAACACTCAGAACAACACATAGCTTCTATACCATATATGTATCACTGCATGTCTCAAGTGTACTTTCTGTAAATGAAAAAGGGTCTTCAAGAGTTCTCACCATATTGATTGTTATGGTCCACACAAATCCTTTGTATGTGTTTAAAACCAAACACAGTTATGTGTTGTAGAAAAAAAAAGTCACAGTCTGAATTACACATGGCTCCCATCTTGTGGATATTAACTGTTTCCAAAGTTCAGTCTTCACTCATTCTGTGTCCTGTGTAATAATCTCCCAATGACATCCATACTCCTTCCGTTTGATCTGAGACACAGCTGCTTGCATACACTATTTGAAACACGAAATGAAAATTGGTCCTCTCACCTCCAGATTCTCTCTTTTTGCAGTGAACTGAATGATACCGAAGCTAGAAATAAAAAAAAACAAAAGAGATACCCTCATCCTTGTGTAGTATTTTTTTAAATTGCAATTACATTTTATAAAAAACACAATCAAAATAGGAAAAACTTTAAGCAATACATAGCATACAACATAATACCACAGCATTCTCTCCTGGAAAGGAGAAACCTCAATTTTTGGCTTCACTACATTGACGATTGTATTGGAAAATCTTTTTGAAACAGCTAGATAAACTCTAAATTATATTCTGGGTTATCAACAACTACAGCCAAGAGGGTGTCAATTTTCTGGACCATAGAATCAAATTAAAAGGGGCTCAACTTATAACTAGAACATAGATTGTAATGGTCTAATAAATGTAAAGCTGTCATCTTAAAAGGTAGATAGAAAATACCCCTAAAGGCTAATTTTTAATGTTATAATGAAACTGTACAGAATTGGAAACAAGAAGCAGGGTCAAACATTGTCTATTAGATTTCAAGATAAGAGATATAGTTAAAAAGTGATTAGGAATGCAATAAAAGAAGCTGCGCAGAGGGACAGACAAGAACATTTGAATGTGAAGCAGAAGAAAGGAAAAGGGTATGAGCAATGTTGTTACTTTTATTTTGGGATATAGTAAACAATGGAAGGAGTTGAAGTGATGCTAGAGATAAACGTGACTTCTTGTGTATAACGTGTTGACCCTCCACCAATAGGATTACAGGCTTACCATAACATGTGGACTCAAAGAAATTTAAATCTCTTATGAGTCAAACAGGCAAGAAAGCTGGTATTAACAACAGGAGCGTCCTTAGAGACAATGAATCGATCACCCGATCATCAACAGAGGCAGATTCAACCAAATGTAGGAACAGTAACGACAGTTGCATGCAACTTGCCCTCAGTGAAGTTCAATGATGGAAGGATATGGAGAAAGAGAGAGGAGGCAACATAGCGTAATCTCGATTGGAATAGTAAAATTTAATAAGCAGTTGCACTTACACAAAGTTTGAAGAATGTAGCGCGTATAAGTATACAAATGAGGCGGCAGTGGAGTCCTCCCGACGCATTTCGTGTTAGTACACGTCGTCTGGGGTAATACTCCACTGCAGCCCACTCTAATTTATACGGCACTGCATTGCTTTAACTGACAATTGCGCGGTCTTGCGATGTTGTACCCAAACAAAATGTATGTTCTTTTTTGCCCATAAATAGAGCTTTCTTTTGGTGGTATTTGATCACCTTTTTATTTTTTGCTCTATAAATTTTGAAAAAAACACAATATTTTGTACTGTTTGGTATAAAAAATATCCCCATTTTTAAAAAAAAAACTACATTTTTTCCTCAATTTAGACCGATATGTATTCTTATACATATTTTTGGTAATAAAAATCACAATAAGCATATATTGATTAGTTTGCACAAAAGTTATAGCGTCTACAAAATAGGGAATAGATTTATGGCCATTTGATTATTATTTGTTTTACTAGTAATGGCAGCGATTTTTATCGATATTGCGAAATTATGGCAGACACATTTTGGACACTTTTGACACATTTTTGGGACCATTGGCATTTATACAGCGATTAGTGCTATAAAAATGCACTAATTACTTTGTAAATGACACTGGCAGGGAGGGAGTTAACACTAAGGGAATGATCAAGGGGTTAACTGTGTTCCCTAGTGTGTGTTCTATCTGTGGGGGGAGGGGACTCACTATAGGAGATGACAGATTGTGGTTTCCAGCTTGTAGGAACTTGCGATCTGCATCTCCTCTCCTCACAGAACAGGGATGTGTGTGTTTACCATCGGTCATCACAACCGCCGGTCATGAGCATCGACACCCCGGTAGTGCTCGCCTTTCCACTTAAAGGGACCAATGTACAGCTACGACGGTTCACGGGATCGTGACGACCTGCCATAGTATAATGACGGCGGCAGGTCAGTAAGTGGTTAAGACTGCCTCATAGCAGTTTTACTGCTACAGGGTGGCTCTCCTGTGCAGAATCACACACATGTATATATATCCCGTAGCTCTCTCCTGAACTGTTCTTCTTTTATCAGCCTGATAACTCCTGACACATCAGATAAAATTAGCCTGAAATTTCTGTCAGGGAAGGTAGCTATAAAAATATTAGCAGGAAGCTGGCCCTGTTACAAAACACCTCTGAGAGTCTCTGCCTATGTGGAGAGGGTGTGTGTGTGTCTTTCCTCCAACCAGCAATTTTAGCTATCTTGGCTGTATGCCCAGGCATCACACTCTGTCTTAAACAGGAAGAGAAAATTTCCTTACACAATCTGAACTTTCTAAACAGTATATAAATGTGAAGACAGTAGATATATATGTAAAACCTATGTAGGGAGATTTGGTTCACCTCTGTGTATCATCTGAGGCTGTTCACTTCACTGGGTGTATGAAGGGTTTACATCCACTTTAAGTCTTTTTTTTTTCTTCTACATAACCTCTTTCTCTGAATAGATTCTAGAGAAGTTTATATTATTTCTCCACATTTTTATTTGTAGAGCCCCTTTTACTAGTCCATAAAACTTATCCCACTGGGATTCCATTATTCAGGGAGAGCAGGCGTTGTCTTCTACAATGAAGAACATATCGATATGGCAGTTTCCTGTAAATTTATGCAGGGTTTTATTTTTCTCTATATTTTGTAAGATCCAAGAAATGTATGTGTTCAATTTGTACTTCATGGGGAAGCAAATTCATACATTGTTATTTATTCTCTCCACAAATTCATAAAATGTTCCCTTGGAATCTTTAAACAAAATGACTATATCATCAAAAAAAATAAAGCCTTGGAGATAAACAGTCTAGAAATGGACTTAAAGGGGTTGTAAACCCTCATGTTTTTTCACCTTAATGCATCCTATAATTTTTGGCAGTGACCAGCCCCCCCCCGTTTTACTTACCTGACCCCCGAATTTCCCTCGGCAGAGACGCGCTGTCCCTCTCTCCAAGGGGTCCCGGCTGTTGATTGGATACATTGATAGCAGCTCAGACCTTGGCTCCTGCTGCTGTCAATCAAATCTAATTCCGGAATTCGTGTCTATGGACGTAAATGCTGGACTCGGGAGCGCGCCCGCAACGAAATCCCCTGGGAGAGCGTTTCTCCTAGGGGATTATCTGATGCAACGGAAGAGCCGCCGAGCGACCCCTGAAGTCGAGGATCGAGGCCACGTAAAACGAGATGCACAGTGGAGGTAAGTGTGACATGTTTGTTATTAAACCACTTCAGCCAGGATTTACCCCCTTCCTGACCAGAGCACTTTTTGCGATGCGGCACTGCGTCGCTTTAACTGACAATTATTGATGTCTTTTTTTCCCCACAAATAGAGCTTCCTTTTGGTGGTATTTGATCACCTCTGTGGTTTTTATTTTTTGCTCTATGAACAAAAAAAGCGTCAATTTAGAAAAAAAAAAAAATATTGTAAGATTGTTTAGTTTTTGCTATAATAAATATCCCCCAAAAATGTATATATATATATATATATATATATATATATATATAAAAAATCCTTAGTTTAGGCTGATATGTATTCTTCTACATATTTTTGGTATAAAAAAAATGCAATAAGCTTGTATTGTTTGGTTAGCGCAAAAGTTATATTGGATACATTTATGGCATTTTTATTATTATTATTTTTTTTAGTAATGAAGGCAATCTGTGATTTTTATCATGACTGCGACATTGCGGTGGACACATCGGACGCTTTTGACATCATTTTGGGACCATTGTCATCTATACAGTGATCAGTGCTATAAAAATGCACTGATTACTGTGTAAATGACACTGGCAGGGAAGGGGTTAAACACTAGGGGCGAGCAAGGGGTTAAGCGGGTCCTAGGGAGGGATTCTAACCGTAGGGGGGGTGGTCTCTCAACAACATGACAGAGATCACTGCTCCTGATGACAGGGAGCAAAAGATCCCTGTCATGTTGCTAGGCAGAACAGGGAAATGCCTTGTTTATATAGGCATCTCCCCATTCTGCCTCTCCGTGCCACGATCGTGGGACACCGGCGGACTTCGAGTCTGCGGGACCTGCAGACACAGTCACCCAGTACGTGGCGGGAGCGCATGCCCCGCTGGTGTCACGTAAGCGCTCACTAGACCGTAAATTAAAGGGGATGTAGAGGTACGCCCATTTGCCCACCGCTGCCATTCTGCCAATGTATAACGATCGGCAAGTGGTTAAAAAAATAAAAAACAAGACTTTACAATCACTTTAATTCATCCTCAAAGCTAGGGGAACAGCATGTCCCCATCATCGTGCCTCTTTTTTGCTTTTAATTCATATTGTTGAAAAGGAAGTAGTTAGGCTTAGAGGCTAAATCCAATAATGTCAAAATAAAATTTGATTGTTGCTGAAAGTAAATCCCCCAAAAAAAAGGTACATGCATTTAAGACATAACTCAACTTCTCCCAAATGACCGCTTCCTGTTGCTGTTCCACATCGCCATTTTTTAAACAATAACAGTGGGTGAGCCAAAACTCTTCTAGGCATTTTGCAGCTGGCAGAGAATGGTGGCAAATGTCCATGTGTGTGCACAAATGCCACCAGCTTCCACCTGCTTTTGGAAGGTGAGCATTGTAATGGCATGTGGCATTTGTGTGAATGAGCAAACATCTTCCGCACCTGCGCACAAATTGTGGCTTACTAACAAACTGCCTCCTGGGATAGCTATGATGAAGCAATCTCAGGAGGCAGCGGGCCCAGCCCAGACAAGACTACACGTCACTGGGCCGACTCTTCCCAGCTCACCTCATGTCCGTGAGTCTGCGCATTCAATCGCAAGTGCATTGCGGCTTCTCCCTTCATGGTCTTCGTCAGCGGTTTCCGCATACTGTCGCAGGTAGTATTCAAACCTTTTTGTATCTTCTGCAATCTTGCAATTCGTTATGCTTCCTATCCTGCATCCCTTTTGTAAAAAACCTGCCTCTGAGTTATTGTTGCTCATGTTCCAACATCATTCGGCACAGGCTTGGTACATTTGTAACTTCTTCCTGCCAAATATACGATTAATTTGTAAATCCAAGCCTCCGAGCCACTGTCGGTAGTTGTCTGATATCACTCGCCATAGGCTTCACTGGTTATAAAATTCAGTGTCCATGGGATTGGCGTCTCATCCATTTGGAGATTAGCATGTATTGTTTGTATGGGTTCTTTGGCAGATTGAGGTGGTAATTAGAACCACCTGGTGCCTTGTCTGCACTTGATTAGCCTGGGGGGATGGGTGGTTGGTAGGTGTTTGGTTTCAATGCAAGATGTAGCATACACTCTACAACCAATTCCTATCAGATTCATTCAATACTCCTTACTACCGATTCCTATCGGATTCATTTCATGCATTTTATAACCGATTTGTATCAGTCGTTTCTCTTTACAACCGTTTTGTGTCAGATACTTTGCATACTTTCTACCGTTGCCATTCGCTGTTTCCCCCAATGCCGTGTGTTTTAGTTCCCACAGCGGAACTTATGAATTGTACACGGTTCTTCTCTCTCATTTATTTACCAAAGTTATTGCCTGTGCGTCATGCATGGCGCCACACCACACGCTTCGGATGTGTTGTACACCCGCTCCAGTCCAAAGCAAACCTAGTCGCACGTTCACGGTCCCAGGCAGGATTCGTTACCTTGTTTGTCATGTCAAATTCATGGCCACTCGTGGTGTCACCCGTACCATATGTTCGGTTCCCGCAGTGGAGCTTACAAATCATTCGTACACACTTCTCGCGTTCTATTTTCTATGTTCAACCTCGTTGTTTTGCCTCATGCACGGCATCACGCTACACCTTCCCGATATGTTTCACTCCAGCCACAGTCCGCCGCGAACTCACTCGCATGGCCCACTGTCGCAAAGTAAGATTTGTTATTACATTCTTTATGTCTTATCAATTTGCTACCATTCGTTGTCTCCCATATAGTTCGGTAGTGGCTCCTACGGAACCTACGGATCAAACGGACATTGTCCTTCTACTTTGTACTGCTCGCTTAAAGGTACGAACAAACCAGGTGTTTCTATCCTTTCTCAGTAACACAATTCTTAATAATTGAGACCTTGCAACCATGCAAATCATCTCAGCAGCCTGACACCCTTGTTAAGACCCTTGCAAACAGTGGCGTATCTAGGGTATGGCAGCCATGGCAAGTGCCATGGGCGCCATATGAAAGGGGCGCTGTTGAGTGGCTGGGCAGCAAGGCATTTACCAGGGTCTGAGGGTCTCTTCTTCCCTCCCGAGCATAGGCATGATCTGCTTTTCAGCACCTTTGCTAATGGACAATGGCAGCGCTATCCCTGCTGCGTTTAGCCACAGCCCTCCCCTGTTCTCCCAGGCTCTCCCATTCCATCTGATCAGATTGGCAGCGCACAAAGAAGAAGGAATATCAATTTCTCCTCTGTGAAAACTGAGATTTCATCACTTCCAGTATTGGTTCTGCATTTACCTGGCCTTGGAGGGCAGAGGAGGGATCAGAGCTCTAATAAACCCCAGATTTCTCCATAAAGAGGATATGTCACTACCCAAGGTATCATAAGGGATGATAAATATCACTAGTTTTGTTAGCTGTTTTTTTTGTTAAGGTTATCTGAAAGATGGGTTTCAAATGTTTCGACAGGGGCGCAGTTTAAGTGCTTGCCATAGGCGCCATTCACATTAGATACGCGTCTGTTTGCAAAACACAACACATGACCCTTACAAAACGCAAAAAGAAAAAACAAAAAAAAACGCAAAAAAAAAAATATAAAAACGCAAAAAAAATAAAAAAGGGAAAAAAATATAAATATAATGCCAGCACGCAATCTCGGCCCAGCAACCTGCCACCTGTTGACACCCTTGCAACCCCGCAAAATCGTCTCAGCAGCCTGACACCCTTGTTGAGACCCTTGCAAACGCAATACCATCTCAACAGCCCCACACTCATCGAGGCTCTTGCAACCACACAATAACGTCTCAAGCAACCTCCCACTCGTCAAAGACCTTTGTGACCACGCAGTCTCGCCCCAGCAACCTGGCATTCATTGAGACCTTTGCAGACAGACAAATTGTCTTAGGCCTCATGTACAATGCTGTTGGTAAATGGATGTTTAGGAACAGTTGGGTGTTTTTCAGCCGCCCCTGATCTCTCCTCTGTTATCTTATCAGTACATGTACACAGGATCCCGGATTTCTCCTCTATGTTATCTTATCAGTACATGTACACAGGATCATTTATAGTAGTTTCTAGGCTGTTGAGTTTAGAAACCTTTCCGAAAAAACAAATAAAAAACAAATGGGTTCAGACGGGATGTTTAGAGGCATTCGAAAGGCCAATGCCTGTAACAGCTTGTAAACGCTGCCAGACGCGGTAACTAATGTTTTTTCATAAAAAACAAAAACAAAAAAAAAAGGGGAATATTGTCTCAGCAGCTTGACACTCATTTGAGACCCTTGCAAAATGTAATATCATCTCAGCTACCTCACACTCGTCAACTCATTTGAGACCCTTGCAAAATGTAATATCATCTCAGCTACCTCACACTCGGCAACCACACAATCTCGTCTCAGCAACCTGACAACAGTTCAGACCTTTGCAGCCATACAGTCGTCTTAGCAACCTGACACTCATTCGAGACCATTGTAAATGCAATATCGTCTCAGCAACCTGACACCCGTTCAGACCCTTGTAGCCATACAAAGTCGTCTAAGCAGCCCGACACTCATTTGAGACCATTGCAAAACGCAATATCATCTCAGCAACCTGACACCCGTTCAGACCCTTGCAGCGTCTAAGCAGCCCGACACTCATTTGAGACCATTGCAAAATGCAACATCGTCTCAGCAACCCCTCACTTGTTGAGACCCTTGCAACCACACAATGCCATCTCAAAACAAACCTCATAATCATCGAGACCTTTTGCAACCATGCAATATTGTCTCAGCAAACCAGACTGAGACCTTTGCAACCTCACAATGCCGTCTCAAAACAAACCTTCATACTCATTGAGGCCCCTGCAACCACACAATATCGTCCCAGTAACCTGACATTCACTGACACCCTTGCAACCACACAATATTGTCTGCAGTAGTATAAAACACTTTGCTGCACGCACCTATGTGCAAACCCGAATACAAACTAAACTTGCAAACACACCTCGGTGACAAACAATCAGCCACACAAAACCCAGTTGGCCATTCATCTTCAGTGGCACGCGGGCCACTCATCTTTTCTCTGTCTTTTTCCCTGAGGTTAGTTCAGGTTTCCATTCAGCACCAGCGAGTGCACGTTGGTCAGCGAGTGCACATTGGTCAGCGAGTGCACGTTGGTCTGCGAGCACACGTTGGTCTGTGAGCGCACGTTGGTCTGCGAGTGCACGTTGGTCAGCGGGCGCACGTTGGTCTGCGAGCGCACATTGGTCTGCGAGCGCATGTATATTGTCTTGTTGAGCACCTGTGTATTGTCTTGATTTTCTCACACCAATGCAAGATCCAGTGCAAGTTCTCAAACTAGACCAAGCATCAGTAGCAGACTTGTCTATGTGGGATAACTTCCCCACCTCATAGAACAGCATTTCAATGTTCATCCCGGCAGTGTCAGCCGAGACACCACAGGCTTTTGCGGCCATTTTTCGTCCGCCACTGGTTTGCCAAACCTTGGCCCCCAGAAATTCTCTTAAATTTCTGCCTCACCCAGTCTTCATCACGCCTTGTGCTGTACCCCATCTTGGCAGCTGCCCAGGTCTGGGGCCACACTTGAACAGGACAGACAGTGTTCTTCACCACGGACAATCAGGCCACAGCCGACATCATCAATTAAGGTAGGTCTAAGTCACTCCCCATCACGTCCTTCCTGCTCAGGCTAATGCAGATGTCACCAGTTTAATATCTTCTGTAGACATATTCCAGACAAATGCAAAATCGCAGCTGATGTGCTGTCCCATTCCAACCTTACTTTGTTTTTTCCATCAAGAGCCTGAAGCCGACCCAACAACTATCCCTGTCCCACCCTGCTCATTGCTGACGATGGACTGAAGTCGCATCTCGCCAACGCAACCCAGCTTATTAACCACTCCTTGGCACGCAACACACTTAAGGCCTATCGCACTGCTTGGAACACTAACCGCAATTTTTGGCCCCTTGCCCCGGAGCAGCAATAGGCGACGTTAGACACGTCCTAGCCTTCATATCGTATTGCCACACGCAGCTGACCCTTTCTCACAATACTATCACGCTATATCTAGATTGCGTCCAGCATTTCCTGTCCCTGCAGGACCCCAGTAAACCATCAGTATTCTCGAGCCCACTCAGTCAAGTCCCTCCTACAGGGCATACAGAAGCAAAAACCTGTAGTCAGTGGCAAACGCCTACCTTTCAAGAGTGCCCTCTTTAGGGACATGTCTGAAATCCTTACCCGTTCACCGCTTAGGGCTTTGCCTAACCTAGTCACCCCAACAGCCATCTACCAGGCCTTCTACGGTTCCCTACGACCTAGTGAATTTACAGTCAGCAGCTCCGGCAGTCAGACACTGCTCCGACGCCACCCGACTCGCTTTCGAACCACTGCACTCTCACAGTCTGCAAACGCAACAAACCAGCCCCGGGGTTGACATCAACCTGTTTCAGACTAACAACGCCTGACTCCCAGTGACGGTGCTCGACCGACTACTGCTCCATCTACCCAGCCAATCTGATGGTAGCTCGTTGCTACCCTTTCTAAGCCAGCTCCCTGAGTGTCAGAATCCTCATAAGCAACTTGGGCTTCAAACCCCAGTCAGTTCTCTGGACATACTTTCCAAATTAGAGCAGCCTCAGCTGCCTCCCAACAAGGAGTACCAGACCACGTAATCAACATACTAGGCCTAATCAACAAAACAAGTCTCCTTGTTTTGCCACATACATCCCAAATCCTCAGGAAGAAATGGCACAAGCCTTTACCAAGCTGGCTCAATAAATACAAGAAATCAATAAAAGCTATTTCCCTAACTGAGTCTTTTGCCTCCTTTTCTTGGCATACTGACCAGACCACCAAGGCACAGGGTCTATCTATGTTGTAAGTCTTGTCGCGTGTTTATGTGATCCACATCTCTCTCGCTCAGAGGGTAACGACCATAAATAAGAAGGCCAGTATGGTGGCCTGAGTTTATGGGAGGAGCCCGGAGGGTATTTAAGCAGCATGCTCTTTGTCGGTTCAGTGTGTGGTACTACACATTACTGGGCCGACTCTTCCCAGCTCACCTCATGTCCGTGAGTCTGCGCATTCAATCGCAAGTGCATTGCGGCTTCTCCCCTCATGGTCTTCGTCAGCGGTTTGCCCTTCCCTTTTTCAGGGCACTTCTCAGCATATCCTTCTTCAATTAACTACACATTACTTACCTTGGGTATGCCCCCTTTTCTTGGCATACTGACCAGACCACCAAGGCACAATTCAGGTCTATCTATGTTGTAAAGTCTTGTCACAATTTTATGTGATCCACATCTCTCTCGGTCAGAGGGTAACGACCATAATATATATATATATATATATATATATATATATATATATATATATATATATATATATATATATTACTGTATAGAGCTTCAGGCCCGGATTCAGATACAACTTACGGCGGCGTATCTCCAGCCGCCGTAATTTCAAATCTGCGCCGTCGTATCTTCTCAAAGGCAGATACGTTAAAAAAATTGGCTTCCTCCACCGACGTAAGTAGCATACGCCGGCGTATAATTGTGTGCAATTTTACGCTGGCTGCTAGGTGGCGCTTCTGTTGATTTCCGCCTCGAATATGCAAATTAGCGAGATACGCCGATTCAGAAACGTACGTCCGCCCGCTGCATTTTTTTTACGTTGTTTACGTAAGGCTTTTTCCGGTGTAAAGTTACCCCTGCTCTATGAGGCGTAGCCAATGTTAAGTATGGACGTCGGGCCAGCGTCAAATTTTGCATCGTTTACGTCGTTCGCGTAAGTCGTACGCGAATAGGGCTGTACGTAAGTTACGTTCACGTCGAAAGCATTGACTATTTGCGGCGTAATTTTGTGCATGCGCACTGGGATACGTTCACGGACGGCGCATGCGCCTTAAGTCAAAAACGTCATTTACGTGGGGTCAGCCTTGATTAACATACAACGCGCCCACTGCCTGGATAATTTTTATTACGCAGGCTTACGCCAGTCCACATACGCTACGCCGCCGTAACTTAGGGCGCAGGTTCTTTCTGAATACAGAACCTGCCTCACTAGGTTACGGCAGCGTAGCGTATCTGAGATACGCTACGCCCGCACAAAGTAACGCCAGGCTTTCTGAATCCGGCCCAGTACATCCAGGCTTATTGGAAGCATTATTTCACCAAAGGGTAACTCATCCAATGCTTTTATAAAGTCCCTCATGTGTTCTATATAGGTTGGGAGAGTTTTTACAATAGGTCTTAAAATTTCATCCACAAATTTCATCCACATACTGTATCTTCTAATATTTTCAGTAAAATTCTGATTCCCAAAAATTATAGGTGGCCTGTGGGTGTTTTCTGGTTCTTATGCAGTTTAGGTAGCAATATTGCAATTGTTGGATTTCTATTTAACAAAAATGTAAACTCATTTTCAGAGATTCATTCAAGACCTTTAGAGTCTTCTTTCAGAATGCAATAACTTTTTCTTTTCAAGTATTTTGAAAGAGTGTCAAGTACATTATTAGATATTTTTCCCTGTCCATCCGGACACTATTTCCACTGTCTATAGCACTCGAAAGAACGAAAAAAGTTTTTCAAGTGGTCTAGACAGTTTTTTTTACTCTCATTTGATAATTCTATATATTTATTTTTTGAAAGGTCATTTTTGGTTGTTGTTTTTTTCTTTTTGCATATACATGAGATTTTGGTTGATGTCTGTTTATTTTTATAGACCTGCATTTCAGTATTTTGAAGACTTATGCCGCGTACACACGATCAGTTAAACCGATGAGAATGGTCTGATGGACCGTTTTCATTGGTCAAAAACAATCGTGTGTGGGCGCCATTGGTTATTTAACCATCGGTTAAAAAAAAGCCAACTTGCTTTACATTTAACCGATGGATTACTAACCGATAGGACAAAAACGATCGTTAGTAGGCACGACCATCGGTTAAAAATCCATGCATGCTCAGACTAAATTAGAGGACAGGAGCGCTCGTTCTGGTAAAACTAGTGTTCATTTTGGAGATGGCACATTCTACATTTTTCAAATTAGTGCCTCGTTTATTGCAGCGCATTTTTTTCTTCGTTCTATTGCTAGAATAAAGACATTGTTTTGCTGATGGTATTGAGACAGAGTTCTCCTATACTGACTTCTTTTATTTTGCTTCTGATCTCATGAATAATCCTTTTTTTTTTTTAATAAGCCAGATCTCCAAAATAATTTTTTGTACTCCACATTTTTTTAAATTTTATACAGTTATTTTTTCTTAAGTTATGACAACAATGTTTATTCCCCCCCCCCCCTTGAGGAGGTTGTGTCCTTTGTTAATTCCACATTGTATTTCTGAAATGTTTGATGGCTATTCACCAGAAAAACACAATAGACAAGTATTTAACTTAAATTAAATCTCCATTTATTCTGGAGAAAAAAACTTCAACATGAAGGGCAACAATTGAGCAATCAGCCAAATATATGCAGACTTTGGACACCAAAGGCACATTCCACCACGATAAACAACAAAATCAATAACATCAGGAGTCCCTCTAATTTGGGTCACAATGTGCTCCCCAAACCCCAGAAATCAGAAGCAGCAGCAGATGTCATACATGATCCCAAGCTGTGGTACTACAACAACCTCCGTTTTCTGGCAGATCATCTGGAAGCCAGGGAATCACTTTCTGGTCTTCCTTGCAGCCTTCCTTCCATGGCTCCCTGCAGCGTTCCTTCCATGGCTCCCTCCATGGCCCCTTGCAGGTGGTGTGAATGTGGCAGCAGCAGGAGGAGGAGGAGACTGGGCCGGGTCACTGAATTTTGTGGTCTCAGTCAGCAGGCCCCTTCTTCCCCTCTGTATCACAGATGTTATAAGCTCCTCTGCTAGGGCTCTTTGTGGCTGCTCCATTGCTTGCAGCTCGTGTGCAATGTAGGAGCTGAAGCCCTCAACAGGGTTAAGGGGGGCCCTCATTATTTCAGCTGCCTCCTTAATGACCCACAGAGACTCCTCCTCCAGCTGGGACATGCGTTTATGTCTTTTTGGTCACATCTGGAGGGGAGGCACCTGTGATACAGTGCTGCCACTGGGCCTGGGCACCTGCTAACTGCCACTCGGCCCAGCCTCCTCCTGTCTGCCATTCACCCTTTCCTCCTCCTGGCTGACACATTCCGGAGCTGCCTCCTCCTCTTGGCTGTTCTATTCCTGTGTATCAAAAAGGGACATGGTTTTATTTTTTGCTTCATCAATCACACACATTTTCCAGCTCATGACTGTTTTTTTATTTTATTTTTTTTAAATTGAACAGACTCTCATTCTGACCCCTGCAGTTGGCATCCCTGTCACAATTATTTCTGCCCACGACTTTTGGTTGTGTTTACAAGCTTTCATTTTGGTTGAAAAATAATCTCGTTAAACCAACAATAATTTGCGGCCAAGAAATATGTTGGAAACTACTATACCTGACTGAAGATGTGCAGATCTGGCTCCTCAATGTCAGCCAGCTCCTCGGCACACTCTGCAGGGGTGGGGGGAACCGTGGAAGGAACGCTGGAGGTAACGCTGGAGGGAAGGGTGGAAGGAAGACTGGAAAGTGATTCCCGGGCCTTGATCTGGTCGTCCAGAAAACTGAGGTGTTTATAGTACCACAGCTTGGGCTCCTGTACTTCATCTGCTGCTGCTCCTGACCTCCGAGAAGCACTGACCTGTTTAAAACGCTTCCTGATGTTATTGATTTTGTTGCTGATCATGGTGGAAGTGATCTCTGGTATCCAGGTCTGCATATAAGTGACCAATTGGGCAATTGTTGCCCTTCAGACATTGTTTTTGTGATAGTAGGGGTTTCTGATCTCCCACAGGCATTTGAGCTCCCTATACTTCTCAATGAATCGCATAAAGTTCTCAGGCTCAAGCTTTTGCATCTTGACTATAAATTTCTATAAGAGAAAACCAAAAACATATGAACACTAGGTCAGCTTACATTGACAGAATCTTATCACAATCTTTTGACCTTTAAACACAGTGTCTACTGCTGCCACTAAAATGCTGCTTAGCTCTGCCCTATTGTTGTGTAATGATGATTTAACTGCAGACCCTGTGTTTACATTTAAATAAATAAGTGGCATTAAAATATGCAAAAGTAATGAGAGCATTCATCAAGGCATCATTCATGTGTAGATCTCATGCCCCTCAGCATTGATGAGATGATACACTGCTTAATTACCTCTGTCCAACAATCACAATCATTGCCTGATCTGATACACAGTAAAATAAAGATGTTTTTGAGTCTCACATATATATATTGTAGATGTCTCCGAGCAGATGGAGAGCAAAATTGCATGGGGGGCCCCAAGATTAAATTGCTCAAGGGTCCAATCAACATAAACCCCCCATCCCATGACTCAAGTATATATAGGCCTCTGCTGGCCCCATATTCATTTTTACCTTTGTTTAAGTCGGTCGTCACTTCCGCTCGTCCAGACTCCGCGTAATCAACCTAGTCACGTCATTCTCCTTATATACCCCGCGCATGCGTGAAACGCCGCCTTCTTCGCCTGCCCATGATGGACCTTTTCCTCTATTCCACACCCCTAATCATTGTGAAACGACAATATGGCAGTGTCACAGGTGCGTGGTATATCCCGTCCCGATGAGGAAAGCCCGGAGGCGGGAAAGTTCCGATCCAGGCCCAGACGCTACAAAGCCACGAATATGTCACTTGAAGAGATGGTGGAGATGGTGGACATACTACGCAGGAAAGATTACGATGGCGATCATGGCCCATACCACACCCCTAATCGGAGGAAGGCCCAAATAATGAACAAAGTGGCGAGGAGTCTTTACGAGAAATTTGGGGTCAGGAGGTCCAAGGAGCAGCTCCGTAAAAGGTGGTCTGACCTGAAATTGCGGGAGCCAGAGCAGTATAGGAAGATCAGGAAAATTATAGACAAAAGTAGGTATTTTTCATTTGTTTGTTGCAATTATCGTTATTATATTTTTGCATGTTTTTCTCCATGTGCTTGTTTGGCCTGGTTGTACTTTTCAACATGGCAAGTTTCAGGTTAAAAGTGGGCAAAGTGTAGTATTTTCCATTCGTAGTACACATCGTTCCTCCAAAAATTCGATGTTTTCCGCAGATCCAGGAATAGCACACGTGGTCGTGCCTATTTGGCGTAAACCAACGTTTATAAACATTGTTGTCAAGATAAAGTGTGTGTTCGACCTTACTAGAATGTGAAATGCAAACCGGATTCATTCACACAGTGTAAAGGAGAGGATAATAAGCACAACAGGTCAGTGTCTGTCACCACAACTTCACAGGGAAGAAGAGATGTAGGTAAGCCTGCCCATTTATAATAAAAAAATTACCTAAAAATTACAAAAACGCACACGTTGTGCACAGAATAAAACCCCCAGCAAAAAAAACATTTGTGTGGCTTCTTCTTTCTATGCTCAAAACCAGTTTGTACATTTAAAAAGTGAGTGATTACTGTGACAATTGTGGTTATTTACTAAAACAGAGAAACACATTTGGCACTACAAGTGCACTAGTTGGAGAACCAGGGAGACAGATAACAGAAACCCAAGCAAGAATGAGAAAAATGTAATTTCAAAGATCAAATTATTATTTTTTTTATTAAAAAGAAATATGGTCTGGCATAGCAATGGCCCCCCTACCCGCGAAGTACTAAACATATTTGTCACGTGCATCACGAGCAGTTCGGGGGGCCAAGCCAGTACGGCCAGTGTCCAGGCCAATAAGGTTATCTGATGGTTGTCCGGCCTCAGGCCCAATATTGCTAAGGTATGTCTCTGAATGCCTGCGCAAAAAGTTGTGCAGAATGCAACAGGCAAACACCACAGTGTTTATTTTATATTCCGCCATGTGCATGGCTGTCTGGAACAGGCGGAACCGGCTGGCCATTATCCCAAAGGCATTCTCGACAACCCTCCGGGCTCTGGCCAGCCGGCAATTAAAAACCCTCCTCTCCGGGGTGAGGGTTCTTTGGGGAAACGGCCTCATCAGGTGTGGCCCCAGCCGGAAAGCTTCATCCGCGACAAACACGAAAGGGAGTCCCTCCACATTCTTTTCATCCGGTGGCAATGCCAGGCCACCAGTCTGGAGACGTTGGGAGAACTCCGCCTGCGCAAACACTCCGCCATCGGACATCCGGCCGTTCTTCCCCACGTCCACATACAAAAACTCATACTGTGCCGACACCACCGCCATCAACACAATACTATTAAAACCTTTTATAGTTGTAATAGTATGACCCCGAACGGGGTGGCGGCACTATGCGGATGTGTTTCCCATCTATTGCCCCTCCGCAGTTCGGGAAGTCCCACCGCAGGGCAAATTGGGAAGCCACAGTCTGCCATTCCTGTGGCGTGGAAGGAAACTGTGGGAAAAAAATTAGTACTTTGGCACATAAACATTGCAATCACATTACAAAAAGACATCCTTGTCCAACATCAGTATAACATTTATTATTGGAGTGAGTATTTCATGCCAAAAATAAAATAGGCCCACTTATCAGACTCCTCACCCCTCTGATGGGCCATTAAACATTTTAAGGGGGGTGGGGTTCTAGCTGAGTTTAGGCCCAGAAAAAAAGAACCTCTAGCACTCTGCCTAAATTGAATGAGAAGAATTACATTGGGAGACATTTTAGGGGGGGGCAGAACTACAATTAAGCAGACAAAAATCAGGTTGGAAACAGACTCCTCACCCCTCTGATGGGCCATTAAACATTTTAAGGGGGGTGGGGTTCTAGCTGAGTTTAGGCCCAGAAAAAAAAGAACCTCTAGCACTCTGCCTAAATTAAATGAGAAAAATTACATTGGGAGACATTTTAGGGGGGGGGGGCAGAACTACAATTAAGCAGACAAAAATCAGGTTGGAAACAGACTAGGCTAGGTGTGTTTGGGCCTAGGATAGCATGCTGGACAGGTTAGTGAAGGGAAAGATGCATGTAGGCCACAAAAGGACCATTCAAAGCTTACAACATGCTTGGGGACATTCACAGCATATTACAATCATGGTAATTAGGGAATAGTGCAAGAAATACAAGACATTAGCATACATTAAAGACATAGTGATGTGAAAGGAGAAAACTTACCTTAATATAGTCCTCCTGCATCACTTGGATGATGTCAGAACACGTCTCCGGTATGATGATCCCAAGGGCCTGGGGGAGATGCCTGTCGAGAACTTAAGGTCCTGCAGGCTCCTCCCAGTCGCCAGGTACCTCAACGTGGCATAAAGCCTCTGCTCGGCCGTGATGGCTTGGCACATCACAGTGTCCTGCCTCGTGATATAGGGGGACAGAATATCCAAAAGGCGGTGGAAAACGGGGTCCGTCATACGGAGAAAGTTCCTGAAGTCCTCAGGGTTATCTCCTGGGTTTCCCTAAGCAGAGGCATATGAGAGAATTGGTCACGCTGACGCAACCAATTCTTGGCCCATGAACTCCTCCTCGTCCTGTTCACGGCCACAGATCTAGCAACAATATGAACTGCAGAAGACAGCCCATACGCAGCACGAACTCGAGCATGAGAACGCACCTCCAACATGGCTTCAAACCGGTCGGCTGGTCAGACGCACTTAAAACAGAAAGCACCCAAATGCAGCAAGACCTGTAATGAACGCACTGAAAAACAGATACGAGTGGACAGGAACGCACTGCAAAACAGATACGACCTGACTGCAAGCACTGAATGACAAATACGAACCCACAAGAACAAACTGAACCCGAGAAAACGATTTGTATAGCACGGAGACTGAAAAGCGTGAATCGGCTCTAACCAAACTTTTACTAAAACGCAGTAACACGGAATCAGCAAAAGCAGCCCCAAGGGTGGAGCCATTGGATTTGACCTTCCCCTTTATAGTGCCGTCGTACATGGTTTACGTGACCGCGTTCTGACACGATCGTTTTTTTAACCAATGGTGTATAGGCGCGATGGACCATCAGTCAGCTTCATTGGTTAACCGATGAAAACGGTCCATCGGTCCGTTCTCATCGGATGGACTGATCATGTGTACGCGGCATTATTGTTTGTGCCCATGTCCTAATGAAGTGAAAATGTGTTGACAGAATAATATTGTGTTAGGGCGCTATACTTGCATTGTCTGTGTCGTATATATTATATGGTTAAAGTATTACTGAACCCATAACCGTAAAATTGGTCTGTATATGCAGTAAAGCATGCTTGTTATACTCACTGTGGAACCTGCATTGTGTAAAAAGACTGTTTGACCCTGTCTTCTCTGTTCCTCCCCTTCTTCCACAGTCCCCAATGTATGTGCTGATAGAACAGAGGCTAGGGGACAAGCTGCACATGCTCAGATTGATGTTTATTGCTAGAGTGATTTTTTTTTTCTTGGGAGAGTGCACGTGATCAGCACAAGGCCAATCACCACTGTCCAGTCAAAGGGTCAGAGGTCCTGCATCCTTATAATACAGCCAGAGCAGAATGAAAACTCTTCCTACAAGCTTTAACCAGACACTGATAAAAGTCACAAAACTAACTGCTGATGACAAAAGGTATTTAGCAGTTTATATTTACTAAAACTCATGCAATTCCATGTTCTATAGTGAATGCAGGGTTCTGGGTTTAGTAACACTTTAAGGTGTTTTTTTACCTTTTTTTTTTTTATACAGTTGGTAAAATAAATACTCTGTAGTTTTATATATCTATGTGTTATATGTTATATGGTCTACTGGATGGCATAAAAGTCCTGCAATTTTTTGCATTATATTCCATATTTACTATTGGGATGATGCCCTACGAATACTATACCTGGACAACCTTTAAATTCTGCTCTTTTCTTGCTGCACTATATATTATTTTTTAACAAATCTCCAGATAAGTTAAGAGAACAAATATGTTCTAACAAGATACATTTTTTTTCTCCAAGGTCACGAAGACCAAAAAAAAATAAACATTTATATTGAATATTCCAACACCTGATATGCAAATGCTTGTTCCAGGATGGTTGCTCTGTAAGTAGGGATGCTAGGAGAAAAATATCAGTTACAATGACATCTTCAATTTTTCTATCCTTAAAAAAGAAGTGCGCATACACACACACAAACATAACTAAAAACATCCAGGGATTGCCAAGTGTTGTGAAAATAAATCAATATATAAAAAAGTTAGTATCTTCAAACAGAAGTAAATAAGAAATTCCAGGCTCTCACCAGCAGAATGCACGAGACCATCAGCATAAAACATCATTTGTGGAATTCCTAGCTACCTCCAGTTTTGATTGACTCAGCCAGATAACTATATGCAGACCATAAGCAGAATGTTATGTAAAGGAACAAAGGTCGTACTTAGTGTAATTAAGTATTACAAGTTTATTATAAAAAATGTACAGGCAAGTTCTCACAATTTTGCAGTTAAAAACAGCGCACAATGATAAAACACCACAATGGCTTGCACTCAGTGGGTGTGATGATGTCACAAGCGTAGCCCCGCCCTATGCATTTTGTATCAATACGTGTCGTCAGGGGAAACGGAAGCAAGATATCACCTGGAATTCTGGTGAATGATAGGTGCAGCTCTTGACACTTTTATGTCAAGAGCGTAGCCCCGCCCTATGTCAAGAGCTTAGACCTGCCCTACAAGCGTAGCCCCGACCTACGCATTTTGCATCAATACGTGTCATCAGGGGAAACGGAAGCAAGATATCATCTGGAATTCTGGTGAATGATAGGTGCAGCTCTTGACACTTTTATTATTAGCACTAAGCGCAATATTTTTCTGTTTTATTTTTCTATTCTGACAGATACTTTTTAGATTGTATCTGTGCTTCACAGATAGAATTCTTGTTGGATTCATAATCATAAAGTCATGATCTTTAGCATGTGATTTTTTGCTATATAATTAAATGAGCTATATAGTCTTTTTAGCTTTTTTTTTTTGTTTTTGTTTTTTATAAAAACTTATACTATAAAAAGGCAGGTTAGTATGTTAAAGCTGTATATTAGATATATTGTGTGCTGAAGTTTCAAACATATACAGACAAATCTGTTATATACAAATGTCTGTTATAAACATATACAGACAAGTATTACTAAACTCTCTTTTTTTAATTACTATGCTGCTCACAATGCAATAGACATCCCCCAGTACAAAGTGTTCTTTTATACTGTATGTGCAAAAAACTTACATTGGTAAATAAACTTCCACAGTGCAGTAAGCAGTACTTTGCAGAGCACTACTTTCCTAAACTTCCAGGCAAGGGAGCATGTGCCTTAACCACTTGAGGACCGGACCAATATGCTGCCTAAAGACCCAAGGTGTTTTTACAGTTCGGGACTGCGTCGCTTTAACAGACAATTGCGCGGTCGTGTGACGTGGCTCCCAAACAAAATTGGCGTCCTTTTTTCCCCACAAATAGAGCTTTCTTTTGGTGGTATTTGATAACCTCTGCGGTTTTTATTTTTTGCGCTATAAACAAAAATAGAGCGACAATTTTGAAAAAAATGCTATATTTTTTACTTTTTGCTATAATAAATATCCCCCAAAAACATATATAAAAACATTTTTTTTTCCTCAGTTTAGGCCGATACGTATTCTTGTACCTATTTTTGGTAAAAAAAAATCGCAATAAGCGTTTATCGATTGGTTTGCGCAAAATTTATAGCGTTTACAAAATAGGGTATAGTTTTATTGCATTTTTATTAATTATTTTTTTTTTACTACTAATGGCGGCGATCAGCGATTTTTTTCGTGACTGCGACATTATGGCGGACACTTCGGACAATTTTGACACATTTTTGGGACCATTGTCATTTTTACAGCAAAAAATGCATTTAAATTGCATTCTTTATTGTGAAAATGACAGTTGCAGTTTGGGAGTTAACCACAGGTGGCGCTGTAGGATTTAGTGTACACTTAGTGTGTGTTTACAACTGTAGGGGGGTGTGGCTGTAGGAATGACATCATCGATCGAGTCTCCCCTATAAAGGGGATCACTCGATCGATGCAGCGCCATAGTGAAGCACGGGGAAGCCGTGTTTACATACGGCTCTCCCCGTTCTTCAGCTCCGGGGAGCGATCGCGACGGAGCGGCTATAAACAAATAGCCGCGCCGTCGTCCCGGATAGCTCCCCGAGGAAACCCGACCGCCGCGTGTAGCGGGGGGGGGTCCCGATCGGACCCCCGACCCACGTCTAGGCAGGGACGTACAGGTACGCCAATGTGCCTGTACGTGCCATTCTGACGACGTATATGTACATGCGGCGGTCGGGAAGTGGTTAAAGGGGTTGTAAAGGAAAAAAAAATTTCCCTAAATAGCTTCCTTTACCTTAGTGCAGTCCACCTTCACTTACCTTATCCTTCGATTTTGCTTTTAAATGTCCTTTTTTCTTCTGAGAAATCCTCACTTCCTGTTCTTCTGTCTGTAACTACTCTTCTGTGACTTGCCTGCTCGCACCCTCCCCCCTCAATTTTTTCCCGTCAATCTTTTCTTTGCGGAAACTCCGACAGCAATAGTCTGATGGAACATACACACGGTCATAATTTCTGTTCAAAAGCTCACATCAGACTTTTGCTGTCGAAATTTCTGATTGTGTGTACAGGGCATAAGGCATAAGGCATTGAGGAATAACCCTAGAGGTAGTATGATTTTATGCCCAGCCCTCCCCTTTTTTATTTTTTTTATTTCTATTGCTTCATTTTGTTTTTTGTTTTTTTCTTCTTTTTTTTACTTCACCCCATGTCCATGAATATTAATACTGATTTATAGTTCACCTACATAGTATTAATCTAGTTGATTAATAAATTAATTAATTAATTAATTAATTTGATTCAATGTTATATTCATTCCACTTGCATTGTGTCTGCTTAACCCCCCTGGCGGTATTCCCGAGTCTGACTCGGGGTTAAATTTTTTTGCTGTGATCGCTAACCCTGAGTCAGACTCGGGCTCGCCTCGCAGCATCCATAGGCAGGGTTTACTTACCTTGTCCCTGGATCCAGCGATGCCACCGCGCTGTGTGAGCGAGCAGGACCTCGCTCGATTCACACAGTGCCTCTGTGTGCCGCTGATCTCCGTTCCCTGCGACGTTACAACGCACGGGAGCGGAGAACGGCGTCAAATTCAAAAAGGTAAACAAACACCTTACATACAGTATACTGTAATCTTATAGATTACAGTACTGTATGTAAAAAATACACATCCCCTTGTCCCTAGTGGTCTGCCCAGTGACCTACATGTTCTTTTATATAATAAAAAATTGTTCTTTCTGCCTGACAACTGTAGATTGTCCATAGCAACCAAAAGTGTCCCTTTATGTCAAAAATGGTTTTAGAGCAGCTAGAAAACAGCGATAATAAATTATAATCACTTGCAGAATTGTGCGATAGCGATTTGTGGGGAAATTCGTCATAAAAAAATAGTAATGACAGCGACAATTCTGCAACTGAGCAAATTTCAGTGATTTTGAGTTGATTACATTATTGAATAATTCTTATTATAATTATATTATTATTTGTTAGAATTATTTATTATATTATCATTTTGTTATTAAAAACATTTCATACCCGGGATGCCTACTAGACTCCTGTTTGGTCAGATTTAAGTGAGTTATTCCTAAAAATTACAGGCCTACAGTATAAAACGCCAAATTTCCTTGCAAATAATGGTAACGCTTTCAGCACCTTAAATCGGAAATAATCATACCGCTAGGGAGGTTAATGTTCTTTGTTAATGTTCTACAGCTTTGCTGACCTTTTTTTTTTTCAAATCTCCATTCTGGCCCCGCCCCCTGTCAGCCTATAAATGTCCCATCCAACTCTCACACACTCTGTGCTTGAAAAAGAGGCACGGCCATTTTTCCACCAATGGCTTGCTAGGTTCGAAACATGTCGCATGTGTGTGATGTCATTGCCGAGCGCCATGCTGTGATGCTCTCCTTGCCTCACTCTGAATACACGGCTGTGTTTACTTTCTACTGTACAGAGACAGAGTGCACACCGAAGCCACAGCACGGATTGCCATAACCACTGACACTTGTCCCTCTTCACTACACCTTTTACCTGGAACCCATATTCTTATCAGATGGACTCTTCCTGATAGACTAAGATATGCCCAAGCCTGAATCACTGAAGAAAACCACGCTGTGGTTTTCTTCAGTGATCTGATGTGGAACAGATGTCGTGCCAGCTTTACAGGACTTGCTGTGACTTGCAGTCCCACTTTCATCTCTTCAGCCCAGCAACCGGATTTGAATGCAACTTACCTGTTCTCCATGTGAGTGGATGTTGTTGTTTAATAAATTATTCTTATGATATATACTCAGAGGCGCCCCTTTTCTTGTTTTTCTCCTAGTATACTGGAACCGGCTTTTGGTTTTCTTGGTGGCTGCCCTGAATAATACCCGGCCATATAGTTCTATGTGTGCATATATATGTGTATATACACACCTTCTTACTGTTGCCCTTGGACTATTGGGTTCTACTACTTGAGGTACTTGTGCTTTGCGCCTTTTTTACTTGTTTAAGAATCAACCACCATACATCTTGGACAATCCAGATTTTACATTGCTCCATTTGATGGGCACACATTTCCAGATTGGTGCCATGGACTTAAGTCTATATTTATATACAGTATATAGATTAATTTTGTGACTAATCCCAAGTCCAACCCATAATTTATTGGGTTGGGATCATCAGCCCCTATACCCAGGGCTACTGATAGAAAATGTGGGGGCCCTTACAGACTACCTGACAGCCCCCCCCCCCCCCCCAATAAAATATTAAAGCTATATTTCGCTAAAAATACAATAAAATTATTAGCAGACACAAATATAACATAACTCATATATTTCCTGATACAATTTAGTTAATATATAAATGAAGATGGGATAAAAAAAAAGTAATACAGGCTGGGCTCAGGGATCAGAGAGACAGAGTAAGAGAGACATACTTACAGACATAACAAACTCAGATGCACAGCTAACATTAGAGCCAGCGCTTAGAGGAGGGGAGTGCACAGTTAGGGGGATTAGTGAGAGGCGACTGTCTCATTTTCAGCAGATAGAAGCTGGCAGCAGGGAGAGGGGGAGAGACCAGCTTATAGTTGCTGGAGGAAGAGTGACACAATTTAATCTATCACTAATCCCCCTCCATGTGTGAGCCCCTCTGTGTGCTTGGGCCCCCTACAAGAGGTCCGCCCTATCAGCGGCCCTGCCTGTACCCCATTCACTCATTATTATATATACAGTATATACTCTAATTTACTATGTACATATGCATATGGGTACAATTTACAACAATATTTATGTGAGGGAGATGGATGCATGGTTTGAGGTGTGTATACTGTAATAGTGTAGTTTGGTACTATTTTAAGCTTACAAATGCATGATTTGATACAATGATGATTATATTAAGCCCAGTGAGTTGCAATATACAGTTCTTTTTTTGGTGATTGAGTCAAGGCAGGCTTTTATAACTCAGGTTTTGATATACTGCTAAATACCCCTTAGGGTCCACAGTGAGTATAACAAGCACATCTTACTGCATATGCAGACTGATTTTACTGTTGTGTGTATACTAACACTTTAAGGATAGTGCCACTGATGAACTGCATTTTATTTTGTGAGATGACACATAATAGTGATTTACAAGGGTTTGATGCAACTGCAGCACACTTTCTCTAACAATGTACCGTATATATATATATATATATATATATATATATATATATATATATATATATATATATAAATAAATAAACATGCCAACAAGGATGGTAATAGAGGAAGAATCTCTATATGATATTCTACTCAAACACTGAAAAGGTTATTCTGTATTGTGATTAGTGTATACAAAATAAAGACGGTTTCTTAACAGCTCTACTGTCCAGATGTCCTCATATCTCATTAGTAATTAGTGAGTCAGTAGAATCTTAATTACCTCCCCTATTTGGTCAGTGGGTTCCCACTCTCTTAGAATGGCCTCAATGTTGCCTTGCACTCCCCTTGCACATTCTCTGCTGCTTTGTTATTGATGATGGTACTCCTGTTTTAGGTAGCAATTGCATGTATGTGTATTCTATGCACGCATCCTTGTACCTCTATTGGCAGTTATACACTGCGGGACTGTATTGTAAGTGTGGAGCTTATTTTGTTTTTGTTTTTTTTCCTATTTTATTGGCAGTGTTTGTTCTTCACGCTGCCTATTCTTTTTTGTATTGTAATTGTACTGTTGCAAAACGAATACAAAAAAAGAATTTCTCTCTCAGAAAAAAAAAAGGATGATTTCTTGTGCCAGTAAATTATTTTCTAATGTTACATCAAAATGTCTATGCATACTGTGGAAATAGTAATTTTTCTTCACAAAATCAACAACTACTTCCGAGAAACAATTCTGTTTCATAATGATACCTATGCTTTGTGGTGATATTTAAATAAATCCTATTGTCCTATCAACTCAGTGAACTCAACATTACATAGTTCTTCTCTTTGTGATTGCTGATACAAACCTGCCATCTAGTGGACAAGACACAAATAGCTGTAACTTTTGATTCACAACTAATTGTTAAATAAAAAAAATGTATATATGTTTTGCAAGTAAATATTTTGCAAGCGATATCATATCAAGGCACTTCTGTCACTGCAAACTTATTTCAACCAGTGTGCAGCTTTTGTCATGCTTCAAAGCATAGATCATGTTTGAAAGCAATTCATAAGGATTTTTACTTATGCTGACCCCTTTGTTCTACTGTAGAGTTTACCAATACTGGAGTTCTGTTCTGAATAGCTTGTTCTGTCTCATTATACAGATGCTGATTTATACTGAGAACTGACCGCTGGACATGGCACTGCAAAACACTGATTTCATTATGATATAAATAAATTCATTCCAGGACAATCTTTTATTCATGTAACACAAGGGTTTATACTGTCTTCACACTGCTGCACTGCAGTCTCACCACAGTGTGGCTGTATATGCAGTTTTTGTGCATTTTATCCCTGGTTTTAGCCAAAGTCTTGTATTTTTATTTTTATTATTTTCAGCATTTAAAAAAAAAAAATCCAAACATTATCTTGAAACATATACAATGCAAAAAAATAAAAAAGAGAGGAACAAATTACCATTGTAAATATAGAACGGTCAGGAAGGTACAGAAACTATAAGGTTAATCAATATTAATTAATTAGTCATACTTTATCTTAACATCAGGGTCTGATATCATTTCATATTATAGTTTAGTTTCTTTCAAATTCAATCCATTTTGCCCATGTCTTAATATATATCCTGGTCAGCCCTTTATTTCTACAGGGTATTTATTCCATTAGACGGAGCTTGTCAACCCTTCGTAGACACTGTGAGATAGTAGGTATTAAACATTTCTCCAGTATAGTGGAATCAAAGATTTACAACCTTTTAACAAATATGGGGTCCTGGTTTTAGCCACAGTCTTGTAGATTTTCTATTAGGTCATGCAATTTTTGGCTAGTTTTCTGAAACTGTACCAAAGATGCAGTATGCAGGACTTTTGGTGCGCTTTCAGAAAATGCTCCAAAATTGTGCAACCTAATAGAAAGTCTATGGGAACAAAGCTAAAACCTTGGTGAAAATGTGCAAAAACTGCAAATGCACCCAGTAGTTTGACTTTGGTCTTAATAAACTAACACTATTAGCTGGATTCAGGTAGGCAGGCGCATCCTTGCAGCGGCGTAGCATATCGTATTTACACTACGCCGCCGTAAGTTAGCAAGGCAAGTACTGTATTCACAAAGTACTTGCCTGCTAAGTTACGGCGGCGTAGCGTAAATGGGGCCGCGTAAGCGCGCCTAATTCAAATGAGGATGTGGGGGGCGTGTTGTATGTAAATTAACTGTGACCTGACGTGATTGACATTTTTTACGAGCGGCGCATGCGCCGTCCATGTACATATCCCAGTGTGCATTGCGGCAAAGTACGCCGCACAGACGTATTGGTTTCGACGTGGACGTAAATTACGTCCAGCCCTATTCACGGACGACTTACGCAAACAACGTAAAATTTTCAATTTTCGACGCTGGAACGACGGCCATACTTAACATTACTAGTCCAGCTATTTGATGGAATAACTTTACGCCTGAAAATGCCTTACGTAAACGGCGTATCTGTACTGCGTCGGCCGGGCGTATGTTTGTGAATAGGCGTATCTAGTGATTTACATATTCTACGCCGAACGCAATGGAAGTGCCACCTAGCGGCCAGCCTAAAAATTACACTTTAAGATCCGACGGTGTAAGACACTTATGCCGCTCGTATCTTAGCCTAATTTAAGCGTATCTGGTTACCAGAATACGCTTAAATTTGCGTCGGCGCAGATTCAGACTTAGGCTGGCGTATCTACTGATACGCCAGCCTAAGTCTTTCTGAATCTGCCTATATATCTTGACTGCCACTAATCATTTCAGACAGACCAGTGGGTATCTGGATATCATACAAAGTTAACTGAAATGCTGACACATATAGGCTAATTTACTAAAGGAGTTAAGAATGTTCACAGAATAAATTGTGTGAAGATTCATTTCACTTAGCCAATTATGTGAAAAGAAAATCCTTGTTTGCTTATTTTATCTACGTGACTGAAGTGAATATTCTCACAATGTATTGTGTGAACATTCTCAAATTCTTTAGTAAATCATCTTCACAGTGTGATGAATGCATACTGCTTTGTGTGGTTTTTATCTGCATCCTTGATTTCCCATCACAGGGATAATGCACTTTGGTCTTTTGGCATCAGTGCCATACGAAAATTCTTACTAACGTGTTGCAAACATGAATGGCAAATTTATATGAATTTCAAGTGACTCATTTTTTCAACTGGCCATCGTTACCCAATGTCCTACTACTGGCAGAATGGTATTAACCTTTTTTGCATTTTTATTTTCACAGAATAAAAAAAAAAAAAAGATTTTATGTCTGAAGATTAGTAAAACCCCAAAAACATATATATTTTCTGACAGGAGAGATCTTGGAGAATAAAATAGTCAGTCACAGATTTTTAGATCACATGATATAAGCACAGCTGTTTATCAAATGCAAAAAAAAAAAAAAGAATACATGCAAAGGAGTGGGTTCAGGCATTATTTTTTTTATTTTTTTTGAGGGGGGAGTGTTTGTTAAGTTTTTTTTTGTTTGTTTTATAGTGAGTTTTACCCCTGGTTTTAGCCACAGTCTTGTAGACTTTCTATTAGGTCATGCAATTTTGTCTAGTTTTGTCTATGGGAACACAGCTAAAACTGTGGGTAAAATGCGCAAAAACTGCAAATACACCCACGCTGCAGCCAAACCGCAGCGCAGCAGGTTGAAGTTGGTCTTATCAAACCAACAGATGGATACACTATATCTTGACAGCCACTAATCATTTCAGGCAAATCAGTGGGTATTTGGATATCATACAAAATAACCTGCAATGCTGACACACAGAAGCTAATTTACTAAAGAAGTTAAGAATGTTCATAGAATAAATTGTGTGAAGATTTTCTTCACTTATCTTCTGAAAAACGACCAAAAACAAAATTAGAACATGCTTCAATTTTTTATGTCATTTTTTGTGTCATAAAAAATGATCGTGTGTGGGCAAAAATGACGTTTTAAACCCGCACATGCCCAGAAGCAAGTCTTGAGATGGGAGGTAAAATTACCATTCATAATGGAGTAAGCACATTCATCACGCTGTAACAGACAAAAAAGCACGAATCGTCTTTTACTAACAAGTAACCAGCTAAAAGCAGCCTCAAGGCAAATAGAACTTCCCCTTTAGAGTGCCGTCGCTTTGTTCATCAGTTTTTAAAAACGATGGTGTGGCTCAGATAGATTTGGTGTATGACCGTCTATTTTAGGGATGGGGGGGGGGGAGAATTTTTAGACTGGCTGGCTAGCACAGGATATACTGTACCGGGAGGTGGGGGGGGGGGGCGACTATGTGGGCAATTGTGATTTGACAGCTGGGGAGGTTGTCTGTGTAGGGACAAATGTACCTGGTGATTTTCCTTGGTCCCTGCTTCATTTAAATGCTTTTAGTGGTGTACCTGTTTGCTGATGTATGGATGTGCTGCGCCACATCGATTATGGGTACTGTTTTTGCTCTGGAGCTCTTTACTTGTACTGTCATTTTGGTTCAATAAAAACCTTTGTTTGAGAAAAAAACAAAAAACGATGGTGTGTAGGCAACATCATTTTTAATGATGAAGTTGGAAAAATTACATTTTTTTTCATGATAAAAAAATACATTTTTATTCATCACAAAAAGTGATCGTGTGTACGGGGCATTAAACTATTTAGGACAATTGATGCGACTTTTAGGGATCTTATATGGAAATATGGAAAACCAAGCATTAAAATAGAAACTCTGCAGCAAGCAAAAGATAGAGGGGGAATAGCGGTCCCTAAGGGCTCTTTCACACGGAGCGGACCGTTTCCGGGTCCGCTCCGTGTGTCTCCGTCGGCTCAGCGGGGATCCCCGCTGAGCTGTCGGCGGATAGGGCGGTCCCCGCACACAGTGCAGGGACCGCCCTGTCTCTGCTCCGCTGTCCCCTATGGGGAACCTGATGCAGACGGACCGTCTGTCCGTCTGCATCAGTTCCGCTCCGCCGAACGGAAGAAAAATAGGGTTTTTTCCGTTCGGAAAAGCGGAACCCGACTGACGCGGACGCTAGCGGATGCTCCATCCGCTAACGGACGCGTCCCCATAGGGATTCATTACAAGTCCGTTAACGGACTTGTAATGAACGGACAGACGGAGCAGACGTCTGAAAGGGGCCTAATTCAAGACTCTATTATATGGCAGCACAACTTCAACATTGGAGTGGGTGGGAGGAGATAGATAATGAAGACCCCATACAGAATATACTAATGACCCAATTTAAACCATCACCATTGGTACAGCAAATAGTTTCCCACCAATTTTTTAAGAAAATAAAGATTCCAACTTTTCACTAGGCATAAGCCAATATTGGCTAATTATTGTTTAACTGAGTTGAATAAATTACCTGAATTAGTAGTATGGAAAAATACAGGATTAACCCTTCTATATCAATTGTACGAAGGAGATGTGCTTTTACCCTTCGATATATTGAAAGCGCGTTTTCAATTATTAAATAGTAACTTCTATCAGTATCTTCAAATATGACATGCTTTGCAAAGCCAGACTATAACATTCCAACTACAATATAACCCATCAGAGATTCTGATGAAGGCAACCTCAGTACGATCTGTGAGACAAGGATTAATAGGGGACCTCTATTTAATGGTACTAAATGCAGAGAAAGTAAATGGACATCCGAATAGTCTTACCCATTAGCAAAAAGACCTGATAGATCTTAGTGAAGAGGAATGGAAAGGAGCTATGGAGATTTTACCTGAGGTATCTATTTCACCATCCCAGCAACTGAACCAGCTTTTTTTATAATACATAGAACTCACTATACTCCACAAAATTGATATGCCTGGGGAAAGTATTTATTGCCCCTATGCTGTGGCGCTGCTCTAAACTTCATAAATATTGGGAGAAAGTGTTCCAGACCCTGAATACATTATGTCGGACAGAAATAACAAGTGCACCTAAAATAGCAATATTGGGAATAATTACAGATGGAATATAGAGATGTATATGATCCCTTTACCTAGCACGTAAGCTTATCTTACAAAAGTGGACTTATACAAGGCCACCAACCCACAAACAATGGTGCAATAAGGTAAATTATATATTGAAAAGAGAAAGATTAGCTTACAAACATAGAGGAGCTCCCCACAAATTTAACAAAATATGGTCTTATTGGCTTAATTCTAGTAATTTGCTTTATGGTAGCTTATGTGGGGGGGGGGATGGGGAGAGGGGAGAGGATTAGATGGGGGCAAGTAGATCGACTTAAAAAAAATCAAGAAGCAGAAAATAGAATGAAAATGGAATCCCATACAGAGATTTCGTTTTTTTTGTTGTATTGTCTTGTTAGATCTTTTTTCTAAAATATATATCTATTATAGCCATAGCTTCAACTAATCTTCTTCTTTTTCCTTATGTATTTAAGAAATTAAATGAAATGTTTATCATTCCTATGTTCATTAACACATTTTTTTAATTTTTGTATGTAATAAGCAATATCAAAAACAAAATAAAAAAAATGATTTGATGAAGAAGAAAAAACGTATCCAAGTATGTGTGTGGCGCTGCTCCTGAATACTCCATTGTAATGAAACGCATTGGGAGGGCTTGCTGGTGTAACTTCCATCTACCTAGTTATGGTCTGTGGAAACAAGATGGTTTCCGAGTGCCGAAACCGCTGCATTACAATACATGCAATTTAGCTTGTGTAATGCAAGCAACAGTTTAATGTGAGAAGATTTTTTTATGTTTTTAATCTCCAATAAATGGTATCACTCTATGAGGTATTTGCCTGGTTTATGTTTCCCCTAACAGGCATGCATAACGGAACAACACAGAGGAACACTGATTAAAAAAAAATGAAAATTGTTATCAATACTTGTGAAGGGGTGGGTATTACCGCGCTACCAAAGGAGGTGGGGGGGGGGGGGGACAAAGGGGGTACAGCTGCGGCACTAAAAGGTGTATCAGACCATAGAATAATAACAAAAAGAAGGTAGTGCTGCGCTGTAAGTGGGGGATGGGAAAGGTGTGTAAAGGAAGTAAAAGATGGTCTGTCTGTGGTTGGAACAGTACAAACAAAATGGCATCAAAAAATGATCAGTGAACTGACTGACAAAGATGTATCAATTCTATGCATGAGTGCTAATAGATAACTTCATGAACTCTTCTTGGTATAGTGAAATAAACAATAGAATAATTGATGAAAAATGCAAATAAAGATAAACAATGTGCATAACACAGCACCCAAGTGACTGGGATAAGCTAAGCTAAAAGGTCCATGCAGCAGAGCTTAATAATAAGAACGGAAATATGAATGATAATCAAAAGTCCAAAATTAAAAAGTGCTGGTGTAGATCCCAACATGTGGTGTGAAGGATGGATATCCAGTGATCCCTTCAGGGTGAGTGAGGATGTCCCCTTACCTTACTGCTGTAAGGTAACAGCATATAGATCCAAACACACTTTCCAATCGTATCTGTATGGGTGGTTATCCGAATGGACTCTAATTCAAGGAAACACAGGTCCCTCTTGGTAGTCACGTCTCAGGATGGCCAATGACTCACACCCAGAGGGATAAAGTACCAATAGTGTGATACCGTTTAAAAAAGTTTATTCAGCAGAAAAAATACATAAGGGTACTCACATGGTTTAAGATAAAATCAGGCATATAAAAAGAGGGGAAGTAGTTCGCCAACGTCACCTCCGGTACATCTCGGTGGACTCTTACGCACATTCGTCACCACACGTGACTTTTTTTATGCCATTTTGTTTGTACTATTCCAACCACAGACAGACCATCTTTTACTTCCTTTACACACCTTTCCCATCCCCCACTTACAGCGCAGCACTACCTTCTTTTTGTTATCAATACTTACTGTAATTTTCCTTTCCTGGCCTGTCCTCACGTCAGCACACAATGGGTTAACCCCCTTCCTCCAGTACCACCTTAATTTAGCTGATAAATAGGGGGCCCCTCCTCCCTCCATTGCCCTTGTTCCACTTAACTGGTGGGTGACAGGCTTATAGGGAGGGAAAAGAGCTGTGCTGACATGAGGACAGGCCAGGAAAGGAAAATTACAGTAAGTATTGATAACAATTTTCCGTTTTCCTGGCCAGCCTCACGTCAGCACACAATGGGATCTAATTTAGCTGATATAGGGTGGGGGAAAAAAAAACATAAGACTCGAACAACAACTGAGAATGCTGCTTTAGTGAATATTTTATTTTGCTTGCAAAGGTGCCGACACCACTGCGTTCCCAAAATTCGATGTACTAGCCGCTGTGACATCTAAACTGTAGTGTTTAGCGAAGGTTTCGCAGGAGCTCCAACTAGCGGTCCTGCATATGTCTTCAATCGGTATCTTAGCCGAAGCTGCCCACGAGGCTGTCATCTTGTAGAATGAGCTCTAATAACTTGTGAAGGCGTCAGCCCCTGTTTCTCATACGTAAGGCTTATCACCTTGGTGATCCAGGTAGCTATGATTCTTGCTAACGCCACTTGTCCTCTTCTAGGCCCTCATAGCAGGATGAAGAGGGTATCAGTCTTGCGCAACTGAAGAGAGCGGTGTAGATAAATTGAGAATAAATTGACCAAGTCCAGGGGCCTGAGATCTAGCTCTTCCTTTGTCTTGGTGGTTGTGTGAAGCTAGGTCGAACCGCCTCCCAATTCACATGGAACTTGGAGACCATCTTAGAGGTTATGGTCGGTGAGAACTCAGGATCACTCTGTCCGGGTGGATGATGCAATATGGATCTTTGCAAGATAGGGCTGCCAGTTCTGCAAATCTCCTTGCTGACGTTATGGCTGTAAGGAAGACAAGCTTGACTGTCAAGAACTAAAGCGGACATGTCTCCGCAGGCACAAATGTAGGGTGTAGGAGGAAAGCTTTTAGTACCCTTCCTAGGTCCCAGGCTGGAAACAGGGATTTCCTTAGTGGTTTCAACTTTATGGCTGCTCTGAGAAATTGTCTTATTAGTGGTTCGTCTACCCACTTGGGACCTATGAAGCATGCTAAGGCTGACACTTTGACCTTCATGGTATCATAGGCTAAGCCCACTTTTAGGGCTGACTGTAAAAAGTCCAGCACTTGTGCAATGTTTGGGGACAACGGGGCAAAGCTTTGTTGCAAAGCAAACGCTGTAAACCTTTTCCAAATTCTTTTGTAAATGACATTGGTTGTGGCTTTTCTATATTTTAGAAGTGGAGAAGCGGGAGATGGTATGTTATTATTATTCATTACTAATTCCTACATGAGGCTATACTCCTATTTGTTCATAGATTTTACAAGTGTCAAAATGACTTCTTCTGAGATGCCTTGCGACTGCAGTCTGGCTGATTCAGCAGCCAAGCCATCAGTTGCAACCTGCCCGGGTTGGGATGATACCACTGGCCCTGCTGTAGAAGGTCTCTCTTCAGCGGCAGTCGTATTGGGGGAACTGCCGCTATCTGTGGGAGCAGAGGGAACCATGGCTCTCTGTGGCCAGAGGGGCAGGATTATAATTGTATGGACGTTCTCCCTCGCAATTTTTAACAGGGTTTTCATTACCAGCGGTACCAGTGGAAAAGGGTAGACATGGGGAAAATCCCACGGAATTGAGAAGGCGTCTTGCGCTAGCGCTTCGTTGCAGCGAAACCTTGACACGAAAGGGGGTATTTTTGCATTCCATGGGGTCGCCATAAGATCCACCGAGGGAGTCCCCCAACTGTAAAAGATTGTCTCTAGGACTTCTGTGTTGAGTGCCCACTCGTTCTTATTGGGGAAATACCAACTTAGACGGTCTGCTATGTAATTTTGACTGCCCTGAATGTAGGCTGCCTTCAAGGCTTCCACATGCGCTTCGGCCCAGACGAATATCTTGGTTGCCAACTGTAGCAGCGGCAAGCTCTTGGTTCCGCCCTGTTTGGTTATATAAGCAACCGCCGTTCGGTTGACCAAGATCTCTTAACCCGAGCTCCGTGAACCCGGTTCTCGAATGACTGCAGGGCTAGGTATGCTGCTTGAAAACTCCAGAAGGTTGGAGTGTCTGGTGTCCATCTTGCTCCATTTGTCTTCAACCCATCTGCCAAGTCAGTGAGCACCCCAGCCCCGGAGACTGGCATCCAAGGTTATCAGGATCCAATCTCCAGGGCTGAGAGGCACGCCCCATGACAGATTTCCTGGTGCTATCCACCACGTCAAGCCCCGGCTGATCCGTCTTGGTATGAGGATCTTTTAGTGGAATGATACGCCATGCCACTGGTTCAGAAAGGACGTCTGGAATGCCCATGTATGGAATCTTGCCGAGGGGACAGTTGGGATCGCTGCAGTGAACATTCATAGAAGCGTCATACAGTCCCTTGCCAACAGCGATATGGAGTCACTCAAGCTGTTTACATAGGCTACTAGCTCAGCTGTTTTGCGTCTTAGTAGCGACACATGGCCTTTTGCTTGTATCGAAAACAAGCCCTAGGTATTCCATCTCCTGGGAGGGAATCAACTGGCTCTTCTGCCTAACTTGGATAGAATCTTCAGCACCACCTCGCTTTGTGCCGTACACTCCTCGCTTGCATGGGCCACTACCAAGACGTCATCTAGGTAGTGGAAGATCTTTATGCCCCTCAAACGTATAACGGCAATGATAGCTGGCAAGATCTTGGAGAAGACTCGAGGTGCTGTGCTGATCCCAAAGGGTAGACATTTGAATTGGAAATGGTCTTCCCGTACCATGAAGCGCCAGACCCCATGCAACGGGGTAAATGATCTTGGCGGTCTGCAGTTGGGAAGGCTTCTCTCCCTCTGCAGTCCTGCCAGGTAAAGGAGATTGGCACATGCGTTTATACCAGCATGACAGAAGATGCCTTGTCAAGCTTTGGGCCTTCATGCAGTCGCAGAGAAATGAAATCGCACAGGTTGCCTCACAAGTATGTGGTTGTGCACAATTCTAAGGCCGCTAAAGCAGAAAGTATGCTGCAAAACATCCACGCAACAAGTGAGTGAAAAACTTATATAGCGCTGCACATGCGAACTGAATCGCCTTGTTTGACCATTTCTCCTTTGAACTCAAAAGAGACGGGTTTTGATCTTTCTCCTAAAGGCCAAGTGGTTCTCCTCCAACCGAATGGAGGTTGGTAAAGTGTTCCAAAGTCGAGGGCCTTGGACAGCAACACCCTTAACGATCGAGCGCAAATTGCTCGTTCATGAAGGATGGTCTTTTCCCATAATGGCAGAGCGTAAATCGCTCGTTCATGAAGTCTGACAATTTTTATTTTTTTTGCACAAAGTTGTCACTAAATGATATATTGCTCACACCCCAAAATTCATTCTGCTGCTTCTCCAGAGTACGGGGATACCACATGTGTGGGACTTTTTAGGACCCTAGCTGTGTACGGGACCCCGAAAAGCAAGCACCACCTTCAAGATTTCTAAGGGCATACATTTTTTATTTCACTCCTCACTACCTAGCACTACCTATCAGTGTTTTGAAGGCCATAAAATGCCAAGATGGCACAAACCCCCCCCCCCCCAAATGACTCAATTTTGGAAAGTAGACACCGCAAGCTATTTTCTTAGAGGCATGTTGAGTCCATGCAATATTTCATATTTTGCCACCAGTTTCTGGAATATGACAAACTTTTTTTTTTTTGCACAAAGTTGTCACTAAATTATATATTGCTCAAACATGCCATGGGCATATGTGGAATTACACCCCAAAATACATTCTACTGCTTCTCCTGAGTACAGGGATACCACATGTGTGAGACTTTTTGGGAGCCTAGCCGCGTACGGGACCCCGAAAATCAAGCACCGCCTTCAGGCTTTCTAAGGGTGTACATTTTTGATTTCACTCCTCACTGCCTATCAGAGTTTCGGAGGCCATGGAATGCCCAGATGGCACAAAACCCCCCCAAATGACCTAATTTTGGAAAGTAGACACCCCAAGCTATTTGCTGAGAGGCATGGTGAGTATTTTACAGCGCTCAATTATTTTTGAAAATGAAGAAAGAAAATGATTTTTTTTTCTTTTTTTAAATCTTTGTGACAAAAAGCAAGATCTGCAAAATACTCACCATACCTCTCAGCAAATAGCTTGGGGTGTCTACATTCCAAAATGGGGTCATTTGGGGGGTTTTGAACTCTCCTGGCATTTTATGCACAACATTTAGAAGCTTATGTCACACATCACCCACTCTTCTAACCACTTTTTGTTTACATGAAAAAAAAAAAAAAAAATTGAGAGAAAATTGCGTTGAACCCCCAAACATTATATATTCTTTTAAAGACATGCTTTAAAATTGCACACAAACGCGCAGTGGCGACAAACTACATACATTTCTAAGAGCCTTTAAAAGCCTCTACAGGTTACCACATTAGATTTACAGAGGAGGTCTACTGCTAAAATTACTGCCCTCGATCTGACCTTTGCGGTGATACCTCACATGCATGGTACAATTGCTGTTTACATATGACGCCAGACCGACGCTTGCGTTTGCCTTTGCGCGAGAGCAGGGGGGGGACAGGGGTGCTTTTTTTTATTATTATTATTATTATTTATTTTGCTTTTTTATTTTATTTTTAAACTGTTCCTTCCATTTTTTATATCATTTTTATTGTTATCTAAGGGAATATAAATATTCCCTATGATAGCAATAGTTAGTGACAGGTACTCTTTTTTGAAAAAATTGGACCCTAGATCTCTCCTCTGCCCTCAAAGCATCTGACCACACCAAGATCGGTGTGATAAAATGTTTTCCCAATTTCCCAATGGCGCTGTTTATATCCAGGGGGGGGACATTCCCTCCCACTGCTTGTAAAGGAAGTCTAGAGGCTAAGTAGCCACTAGGATTGCTTTTACATGAAAGCCGACCGCTGGCTGAAAAGAATGATACCAAGATGACACCTAAACCCGCAGGCATCATTCTGGTATAACCATTCAAAGTCCAGCAACATAACATACGTTGATGGTTCTTGTTGGACATGTATTGTAATCTTTTTTTTCATGCAGCCTGTTGGCTGAACGAAAAAAAGAGATTGATGGGTGGGTATACCCACCATTAGAATACCTCCCTTCATCCACCCACTTCTAATGATGGGCATACATGCACCATTTATATATGCCGAAGCATGGGGGCATCCTCCCGCAAAAAAGTTATGCCGCGCACACACACGGTCGGACTTTCGACCGTATGTAAGTGGCATAAAAAGTTATGGTGCATACACCCGGTCTGACTTTTCCACGGGCAAGCCTCCGTCTGAGTTTTGAACATATGTACGCGGCATTAGGAGCAAAATCGCTCCTTCGCCCCTAATGCCCCCATGCTTCGGCATATATGCTCTTTTTTTAACTGTGGTGGTGAAATCACCTCCTACAGCGTTGGAGTCGCGGCTTTATGTATCGTGGGAGCAAATGCTGTTGCTGTCAAGCTAAATAAATACGCGCTGCAACTGAATGGCGTACCTGCTAAGCAAATGATGGTTAACATTAAAACAAAGTAACATTACATTTTAACAGTAAGACCTTACCATACCATACCTGCAAAGCAAATACCAAAAAAAAAACAGTAAAAAATAAAACATTTTTTTTAACGCAACCTGTGCCTAAAATATATATACGCGGAAGCATGGGGGCATCCTCCCACAAAAAAAGTTATGGCGCATACATACGGTCGAACTTTTCCACGGGCAAGCCTCCGTCGGAATTTCGACCGTATGTACGTGGCATTAGGAGCAAAATCGCTCCTCCGCCCCTAATGCCCCCATGCTTAGACATATATGCTCTTTTATTTAACTGTGGTGGTGAAATCACCTCCTACAGTGTTGGGAGTCACGGCATTATGTATCATGGTAGCAAACGCTGTTGCTGTCAAGCTAAATAAATCCGTGCTGCAACTGAATGGCGTACCTGCTAAGCAAATGATGGTTAACAATAAAACAAACATTACAGTATAACATACCATACCTGCAAAGCAAATACAATAAAACATAGTAAAAATAGAGAGAACAATAGATATAGAATAATAGTGAGTGGACAGTAGAGAGTGAACATAAGAGAACAATATATATAGAGAGAGAGAGAGAGAGAGAGAGGAGAAAAATACAAGCACAACTATTTTTGGAATTTTTATTTTATATTTTTTTTGTGTTTTTGTGTGAATATTTTAAAAAAATTCCACTTTTTTCACTTTTATAAAAACTGTAAAAAAAACGTAAACTGAACATTGCAGATTATGGTCTCTTAAAATGTGATGACCATCACATCTTCCGAGACCCTGTGTTAGTGTGCCTAGGACTGTGTGGTGTTGTACCCTACGCTAAAACTCAACTAGTGTGTGGTAACGTTTGAAACATTCACCAATGCAGAGACCAGGTCAGGACAGGAGGGACAATAAAAGCGGGTGTCACGCCTAAATCCGCATTTGCTGCAGACACAACATCTTCTTTGGGGGGTTCTTTGGGTAGGGGTACCAGGGAGGACAAAAGGAAAATGCCTCTCATACAGCCGGCTCACTGCATTTGCGTTGGAAAGTTGGGCAAGAGCACCGTCTGGAAACAGAAGGGCTCTGACGATCTCTTCCTGGAATTTAAGGAAGGATCCAGTCCGTCCTGAAGCTCTGTATAGCACATGAGCGTTCAGCAAAGCCAATTGAAACAAATATACAGACGCTTTTTTGTACCAGCGTCTGGCCTTACGGGCAATTAGGTACGGTGCCAACAACTGGTCATTGAGGTCCACCCCTCCTATGTTCAGGTTATACTCGTGGATACAGAGGGGTTTCTCCACAAAACCAGTCGCTGTAGAAATTTGGACTGCCGTGTCTGCGTGAAGCGAGGACAGAACGAAAACATTCCGTGAATCCCTCCACTTCACTGCTAACAAATTATTACACTGCAAGCAGGCTTGCCCCCCCCCCCCCCCGACTAAGACGGGATTCTACAAGCCGTTGGGTGAAGCCCCGGTAATTAGGTCGCACGGTGCCACATGCGCCAATTCCACAATCAAAAAGGTGATTAAAAAGTGGCACACTTGTGTAATAATTGTCCACGTACAAGTGGTACCCCTTTCTGAATAAGGGTGACACCAAGTCCCACACTATCTTACCAGCACTCCCTATGCAATCTGGGCAGTTCTTCACCTCTACGTGACCATCTTTTCTCTTGTAAACCATAAAACTATAAAACTTGTATAGCCTCACAAAAAAAATAGTGGTGTTGCGCTCCCTCATATAAACCTAGATATATGAATGCAAAGAGAATAAATTATATAAAAAAACAATGCGTGTTGAGTTAGAAACAAATTGAAAGGTGCTAAAGTGCTGACGAATCTCAGAAGGGGAAAACCCATTCCTCTGGATCCAGGGTGCAGAGTGTAGTGTTGCTGGTGCTCTGTAAGGCCCCGTACACACGACCGAGTTTCTCGGCAGAATTCAGCCAGAAACTCGGTCGGAGCTGTATTCTGCCGAGAAACTCGGTCGTGTGTACACTTTTCAGCGAGGAACCCGTCGAGGAACTCGTCGGGCCGAAAAGAGAACATGTTCTCTATTTCCTCGTTGTTCAATGAGGAAAGTCGGCCCGTCGAGCTCCTCGGCGGCTTCCACACTGAACTCGACGAGGAACTCGATGTGTTTGGCACGTCGAGTTCCTCGGTCGTGTGTACAGGGCCTAACAGTAACAGGTGGCACTGTGACTTCTGTGAGGTGGCTCTTCGGTGTAAGTAACTTATCACCACAACAGGTCAGCGTCTGTCACCACAGCTTCAGGTAAAGAGATGTAGGCCTGCATATTTATAATACCGTTTTTAATTTTTTTAGGGGATGAACATGGTGGTGTGGCAGAAACTCCTACTACTCCTTTCTCAAGTGCTAGTGCACAAATATTGATTCAAGAAATAATGGCATGTAGTAGTGAACTGGACATTATGAGGAATAGGATGAATGTGATTGAGCAAAAATGTAAAAACATCATAGATATTTTGGGCGAAAAGATTAAACCCCAACCCCCCTTTGGCATGGGATCAGGATAAAAATACCCATTTTTCTGCACAAACTGTGTGCATCTTCAAAATTTGGCTTGTTCAGGGGTAACATCACCCCATCTCATGTTTTTCAAAGGTTGAACTTTGTAAGTTCCATAGGGCCAGATTCACAGAACAGATACGACGGGTGTATCTCCTGATACACCATCGTATCTCTTGTTCTATCTATGCGGCTGATTCAGAGAATCAGTTCCGCATAGCTAGCCCTAAGATCCGACAGGTGTAATTGACTTACACCGTTGGATCTTAGGATGCAGTACCTCGGCCGCCGCTGGGTGGAGTTTGCGCCGTATTCCAGCGTCGGGTATGCAAATTAGCAGTTACGGCGATCCACAAAGGTTTTTCCCGTTGTTACGTCGGCGCAAGTCTTAGTTTCCCGTCGCAAAGTTAGGGCTGCTATTAACATGGTGTAAAATTACTCCACCATGTTAAAGTATGCCCGTCGTTCCCGCGTCACTTTTGAATTTTTTTTTTCCCGGCGTAAGTACGTTACGCACGTCTCGATTCACAAACACGTCGCGCCGCCGTAATTTCACGCAAAGCACGTAGGGAAAATTGCGAACGGAGCATGCACAGTACGTCCGGCGCGGGAGCGCGCCTAATTTAAATGGTACCCGCCCCATTTGAATTGGGCGGCTTTGCTTTGTGGATTGGGCACTTAGACTGAAAACTTGCAGCGGTGTAACGTAAACGGGGTACGTTGCGCCGCCGCAATTGTGCCTGAATCTGGCCCATAGTTTTTATATTGTTTGAAACATGCCTGCTTATGCAAACGAAAAAAAAAAGTATATTTTTGTAAAAAAAAAAAAAAGTTATATTTTTTGAAAATAAATGAAAAAAAAAAAACGCAAGTTGTGCAAAGAGTAAAAATAGTTTTCTACTCAACAATGTGTGGCTTCTTCTTTCTATGCTCAATACCAGTTTGAAAATGTAAAAGTTCTTGTTTACTGTGACAATTGTGGTTATTTACTAAAGACAAATCCACTTGGCACTGCAAGTGCACTAGGAGAACCTGAGAGACAGATAAAAGAAACACAAGCAATAATGACAAAACAAGTTTTTGAAAGAATTTTTTTTTGGGTTTATTTTTTCAACCAAAAATCTGAGATTGTCTGGCATAGCGATGGCCCTCCTACCCGTAAAGAACTCCATGTATTTATCACGCACTTCACGGGCACTTTGGGGGGCCAAGCCAGTGCGGCCAGTGTCCAGGCCCGTCATTGGATTGTCCGAGAGTCCGGCCTCAGGCCCAACTGTTGTGATATAATTGATTGAATTGTGACGTAAAACTTGGGAAAGGATGCAGCAGCTGAAGACGTTATGGTTCAGTTTGTATTCCACCATGTGGATGGCTGTCATAAACAGGCGGAACCCGCTAGCCATTATCCCAAAGGCATTCTCAACAACCCTTCGGGCTCTGGCCAGCCGGTAATTAAAAACCCTCCAGGGTGAGGGTCCTCTGGGGGAACGACCGCATCAGGTGTGGTCCCAGTCCGAAAGCTTCATCCGCAATAAAAACAAAGGAAGGCCCTCCACATTATCTGCATCAGGTGGCAGTGCCAGGCCACCAGTCTGCAGACGTTGGGAAAATTCCGTCTGTGCGAAGACTCCCCCATCCGACATACAGCCATTCTTCCCCACATCCACATACATGAATTCATAGTGTGCCGACACCACCGCCATCAACACGATACTATTAAATTCTTTATAATTATAATAGTACGACCCCGAACAGGGTGGTGGCACTATGCGGACGTGTTTCTCGTATATTGCCCCTCCGCAGTTTGGGAAGTTCCACCGCTTGGCAAACTGGGATGTCACAGTCTGCCATTCCTGTGGCGATGAAGAAAACTGAGTCAAACAAGAAAAATAAATTAGTACTTTTGCACATAACATTGCAAGCAGATCACACAAAAAACATTCTTGACCAACATCAGTATAAACATTTATTTATAGGAGTACCGTATTTATCAGCGTATACCGCGCACTTTTTTCCCCTTAAAATCAGGAGGAAATCGCTGGTGCGCGATATACGCTGATCCCCGCGCTGTGTTTGAATGCCACCGCCGACATATACCGAGCGCAGTACACTGTGCCGCCTCCTAGCCTTTATGCAAGAGGAGCCGAGCATGCCCGAGTGTACTGCGCTTGGTATATGTCGGCGGCGGCATTCAAACACAGTGCGGGAAGCAGGAATCGACTCAAAAATAACTCGGGAGAAGCGGGGAGGACACCACCAAGGCCGCAGACGGACGCCGGACAAGGCTGCCGATGGACGCCGGGCAAGACACCGACGAGGGGCATTCAAACTAAGTATTTTCTTTTTTCCTAAAATTTCCCTTCCAGGTTGGGGGTGCGCGCGCTATATGAAGATAAATATGGTATTTAAAAACAAAATTATAAGGCCCACTTATATTCCTCACCCCCTCTGATGGCCCATTGGAAAAAATTAACGGGGGGGGGGGGTTCTAGCTGAATTTGGGCCCTCCAAAAAAAGCCTCCACCACTCCGCCTAAATTAATGAGAAAAAAAAAACATTTGTACACATTTTGGGGGGGGGGGGTTCTAGCTGAGTTTGGGCCCTCCACAAAAAAACCTCTACCACGCTGCCTAAATTAAATGAACAAAAAAAACATTTGTACACATTTTAGGGGGGGGGGGGTAAAGCACTACAATGGAGCTGACAAAATACATTGTTAACAGACTAGGCTAGGTGTGTATGGGCCCAGGATAGCATGCTGGAGAGGTTAGTGAAGGGAAATATGCATGTAGGCCAAAAAAGGAGCATTAAAAGATTACAGCATGCATGGGGACAAAAAGGGACATTCGTTTTGGACGGTCGGAATTTAGTCTGATAGTGTGTATGCAAGACTGATGAAAGTCAGCGTCATCGGAATCCCGACGAAAAATTCCATTGGATTTTATTCCATCAGAAATCCGATCGTGTGTAAGGCTCAAGCAGCAATATCTTGTACCAACAAAATAATGGAAAATTGTATCAAATACTTACCATAATTTTCCTTTCCTGATGCCAAGACATGGCAGCATTACATATGATATAGCCCGCCCCTATATCTACCCACAGGACACGTTTAACTCTCTTAAAGTCTGACTGAGAGCAACCTCCCCATTCTCTGTATAAAGAACAAAGATCAGAGGGAGGGTTCGTATGCTGCCATGTCTTGGCGTCAGGAAAGGAAAATTACGGTAAGTATTTGATACAATTTTCCATTTTCCTGACGCCAGACATGGCAGCATTACATATGATAAATGAGCTTTTTAGAGGGAGGGTATAATGCTGTAAACTTAATCTTTATTCAACGAAAAGACATAGAAGCTTGGATAGACTTCCTCCCAAACTCTACTGTAGTAAGAGCTGCTAGATCCACCCTGTAGTGTTTTAAGAACATATAATGTGATGACCAGCTAGCCTCTTTGCAGACTGCCTCCAGAGACAACCCTGCCTGTGCCATCCAAAAAGATGACATCACCCTGGTTGAGTGATGAGCTCTAACCACCTCTGGAGGATCCTTCCTGGCCGAGATGGTTCTGGCCGAAGCATTTTTTGCTGTGAAAATGACAATGGTCCCAAAAATGTGTCAAAATTGTCCGCCATAATGTCGCAGTCACAAAAAAAAAGCCATGTCGCACGACCGCGCAATTGTCTGTTAAAGCGACGCAGTGCTGAATTGTAAAAACCCCTTGGGTCATGTAGCAGCATATTGGTCCGGTCCTTAAGTGGTGTAACTCCTGGTCTCTGGCAAGCTGCCTGAAGCAGTTGCTGCAAAGTAGCTTTCCAGGCATAGGGTCGCCTCCACATGACCAACATTTGCCTTTCGGGCGCTGAGCCCTCATAGGAGAAGCTGTGGGCGTTCTCTTAAGCGTACATTTGCGCCCTTTGTACTGGGGTCTGCCAGGACTGGAGGAGACACTTTCCGCCCTGAAAAATCCTAATGATCCAGAGGGCCTCTGAACCTCCTTGAGCGGGTGTGAGCGGCCGGGCTTGCAATAGATAAGAAGGCACGCTCGTCAGGGCTCGATGCACTCTTTTCTCCCGCGTCTTCTTACTTACCAAAAGTTGGCCCTTTACCTGATGGCGCGGTGGTCTTTATTATGTGGCGGTGGGCTCATGCTAATGGAAGTTACTGAAAGATGCAAGGGGGACTGCATGGCGTCTGCATGACAGAGAAATAAGGGAAGTGAAAGAGAAAAAAATCTACATATATCTTTTTTTTTTTTCTTTTTTTCTTTTGGGGCAAATAGTAACAAATTTAAACAAAATAAATCTGGGAAACCCCCATCCCCCAGGAATACATTTCTCCTTACTCCTCCCCCCATCTATTCCCATTACTAGGATAGCAAGACTTACCTGTCATTGACTGTTCCTCAGAAGGAGATGCTGCCTCTCTGGATGCTCAAATAGCAAAGGCATTCATTACCTGTCCATTCGTTCCCTGTAATTAGATCACCTGAGACTCAGCCCTCTCTCACTTCTTAAAAAAAAAAAAAAGGGCTAATACAATTAGGAGGGCCAACGCCCATCCACACAAAAGGACACTGTTAAGCTGGCTACACACTATACAATCCTCTGCAGATTTCTTCCCTCAGATCTATCAAAACCACACAACATGAGGCCAAACCTTAAAGTCTCAACCTGTATGCAATCAGGCAGGCACCACATGGTCCCAGCAAATCTAAAGAAAATCAGACAACAAAAGTTGCAGTGTGTATGGGGACTTTAAAAACATGAGAGCAAGAGGAAAAAAAAAAGTTTTATACAAATTGACAGACCTGGAAAGGGTTCCATACAGGGGCGTAACTAGAAATCACAGGGCCCCATAGCAAAATGTTGTATGGGGGCCCCCCCCTCCAAAAAAAATGAACTAATGCCATTGAACAACACATTACTACACTCATGTGGCACAGTACCCAAGCAACAGCTCATATTAATTTTGAACAGAAAAACAAAAATGTAAATAACCATATAATAAATAAAAAAATTGTTTGGGTGCAAAGTCCCACGACTGCACAATTGTCAGTTAAAGCGACGCAGTGCCGAATCGCAAAACGTGCTCTGGTCAGGAAGGGGGGGGGATTCTTCTGGGGCTGAAGTGGTTAAAATGACTAGGCTAGCATACTTCAGTAAATCCTGACAAATACCGTACATATGATTCACATAGTGGGAATGACACAGTATTTGAAATCTTCAATACGTTTGTAGAGAGATAAATGTATGACGTTTACCATTGCCACTATTGCTATTACTGCTGATTTTTATTTATTTTTGCCATTTTTTCTACAAAGACAAAAAGAAAAATTCTCACTCGAATACAGGGTTTTTCTCCCCCCACAGGACACCTTACGGATACATCAAACTGGCAATGTTAGCAATCTAATCACAAACCTGTAATTCTGTGAACAACAATTTCTTATTGTGAACAGTATTGCAGCTTTTATGTTCATTTAGGTCAACTGAAGATCAGTAAGGGCTCTCCACAGCACACTGTGTCACCTACCTTAGCAGCCTCAGCCTTAAGTTGGTGTGCGGTCACAGCAGGGCAGGCACTGGCAGTCAGAGGAGCAGAGGAGAGCCGTGCGGCGGCCGAATTGTAATTCCCGCCGTGGAGCCTGCAGCGCCTATGATGGACGTCCCGCGTCGCGCCATTGGCGCTGCAGACTCCAGAAGGCGGGGCAGCATCCGAGCACATTTTTAGCCCCGAGCGTCTGGGAGTCAGGACCATCTGATGCAGAAGGTTGCCGAGTGCCGTCAGCGCCGAGTGTTACCGAGTACAAAGTGGGCAACATTACCCCATAAAGATGGAGCTTCAATACCAAACAAAACTGTTGTTAACCAATAACAGACCAACATGCTTAGTCACCAAGACTCAAGAAGCAATATCTTACACCAGACAAATAACAATGTACCAACCACTGTCCACCCACAAAGTGGGCAACATTACACCAAATAAAGGTGGACCACAACAAAGGAAAATAACAAAGGGGAGGGTGGACGGGGGGTGCAGGTCAAAAGATTCAAAAGTAAGGCTGAGGATAATCCAGTAACAGTTAAGGATATACAAAGTTACTCCCATTGGCTAGATGTTTGCTGCCAAAAGATCTGTCACCAATCCATTGCTCAGCAGCAGGAGGTAAATTCTCCCAGCAAAAGCAGGCAGCTTGCCACTTGAAACACAAAACAGAAAGAACCAGCAAAGCAGCCATAGAGTCACATGCTTAACAATAATCAAATCCCTCTAGTAACCACTTAAGGATCGGGCCTATTTTTCAAACTTGTTTACAAGTTAAAATCATTTTTTTTGCTAGAAAATTACTTAGAACCCCCAAGCCTTATATAATTTTCTAATACCCTAGAGAATAAAATGGCAGCTGTTGCAATACTTTTTATCACACCATATTTGCGCAGCAATCTAACAAGCACACTTTGTTTGGGAAAAAATACAGGGCCAGATCCACAAAGCCGGCGTAACGTAAAATTTCCCATTTAAGTTACACTGCCTTAAAATTTCTACCTAAGTGCCCGATCCACAAAGCACTTACCTAGAAATTTTCGGCTGTGTAACTTAAATTCCGCCGGCGCAAGGCGTTCCTCTTCAAATGGGGGCGATTCCCATTTAAATTAGGCGTGCTCCCGTGCCGGCCGCACTGCGCATGCTCGTGACATCATTTTCACGAAATTACGTTACGCCGAGCTTTGTGGATCGCGTCTGGTCAATAAAGTTGCGTCGGGAAAAAAAAAAGATACGGCGAAAAAAAAAAAATGTAAAACAAAAAAAAAAAAACGCGCCGCTGGACAGAAGGGTCTACTTTTACAAGGTGTAAACAGTTTACACTTTGTAAAAGCAGCCCTAATTTTACACATGCAACTTAATACTTACGGAGAAAAAAACGAAGCGTAAAAGCTTTGTGGATCTCCGTAAGTGCTAATTTGCATACCCGAAGCGGCATTTCGACGCAAAATGCCCCCAGCGGCGGATGCGGTACTGCATCCTAAGATCCGGCAGTGTAAGTCTCTTACACATGCCGGATCTTCTGTCTATCTCTTGGAAACCGATTCTGTGGATCAGTTCCAAAGATAGAAACAGGGAAAAACAAGATAGAAACAGGGATACGACGGCGTATCAGTAGATACGCCGGCGTATCCCTTTTGAGGATCTGGCCCACACTTTTTTTAATTAAAAAATAAGACAACAGTAAAGTTAGCCCAATTTTTTATATAATGTTATGCCGAGTAAATTGATACCTAACATGTCAAGCTTCAAAGTTGGGCCCGCTCGTGGAATGGCGACAAACATTTACCCTTAAAAATCTCCAAATGTGACTTAAAAAAATTCTACAGGTTGCATGTTTTGAGTTATAGAAGTCTAGGGCTAGCATTATTGTACTCGCTCTACCGATCGCCGCAACACCTCACATGTGTGGTTTGAACACCGTTTTCATATGCAGCCGCTACTCACATATGCGTTCGCTTCTGCACGTGAGCTCGGAGGGACGGATGAGTTTAAAACATTTTTTATTTCTTATTAATTTTACCTTTTATTTTTATTTTTTACACTGTTCTTTTAAAAAACAAATTGTGTCAATTTTATTACTATTCCTAGTCATATTAATAGTTTTTCAGGATTATTGGGTTAAAATAATTTAAAAAGGCCTGTATATTGTATATTTTACATACATATGCTATGAACATGAGAGAAGCCATTTTTCTCTCTAAAGTTGAATCAGAGTTCATGATTGCTCAAGAATGTCTCACAATGAGACTGTGTAAGTCTTGTCTGTACCATCTTCCCAGGTTATACATTTTGAAAGGTATTAGTTAAATAAACAAGATAAGGGAGCAATGAGCTTACAGACCTAATTGGTATTTCCAATATTGAGCCACGAAACAAGAGGGGTTATTCACAAATGAAGCTATTGTATTATATTAAAAGAAAAAAGTGGGGTTGGGACTTTATATGAGGCATGTGGTATGCACCACCACAGGCCTCCATCCCTGTAAGGGTTTCAAAAAATGGAGGGTTGGGACTTTTGAAAAGCTATTGTATTATATATTTTAAATAATTTTCTTTCATAATATTTTCATAATGTATTGTTTGGATATTCATAAAACCCCTTAATACATATATATTATAATATATTATTACAAATATGAGATCCTCTGAAAAGTTTGAAAGTATTAAAAGTTGTATTTGTGAAATACACAGGGTTAAATTCCACAGATCTGAGTTTCAAGGAATTTAACGATACAAGAAAATTTGTGTGGGTATATTGTTTTTAAAGTGATAAATATTTTAAGGGCTCCACAATGTCTGGAGGAAATTAGCACATGATTGTGTCAACCTTAAACAATTAATGGTTTTCTGCTAAATCTAAGTCAAGGACTTTCATAAATTGACTTAGACATAAACGAAAATAACATTTATAGTCAATTATTAAATAATATCGCCCCCTGGTGGTGAAAATAGTAAGAATTCAAGATGGCCACACACACTTGGTTGTCATGGTAACATGGGAACAGCTCGTCATTTTACACCATTCATTACGTAGTAGTGACACACACACACACTTTTTGGGTGGGATAAAAGTAGTTACACATAGCAGAAAGAGGAGGCTAGGATGGCAGAGAGAGACTGGGAGATCTTGAAAAGGCACAAAGATGTAGGAGGTTAAAAGAAGTCCTGTTGGACTCATAACCTGATACTTCGGTAAAGTATTAATTTTCTATATTAATCTTTTCATGTGTACCTTTTTGGTAATTGAATTGTTTTTTCATATACAGGGGGTCCCCGACTTATGGACACGCTAGGGACTTTCAGTTTGTTCTTAAGTCGGAAATGTTCGTAAATCGGGCCACGCATGCGCAGAATGGCAATTACGAACATTTCCGAAATTTTCCGATGTTTTCCAATGTTCTGTCTGGCCGTGCATGCGTAGAACGGCAGATAGTCCCCGCAGCGTCCCGTTCGTAAGTAGGAGTTGTTCTTAAGTCGGGACCCCCTGTACATTATTTAAACCATTTAAATATATGGCTGAGCAAATTGGAGTTGTATTATTTTTAACTGCAGTATGACATAATTATATTCCAAATATTAAGAGACATACACATTTTTGTCTGTCTCTAAAAAGCTAAGGCCAACGTCTGTATAATGGTTTTGTCATGATATGTGTTTAAAATAGATTTATTCTAAGTTTTAAAATTAAGTCTTGATTGGATTATCAAGCCATGTGCACAATATAACATTTTGTCTGTGCATTTTTAAGTGTAAGTTAGAAGGTCTGTTTGTTTTGAGAAGGAATCACTGTGCTAAAATCAAAACCAGGTGTTTACATAAGTCCGTGTAGCCACGGAAAGCTATTCACTAAGTTACCAAGTTTAACATTTACCAAGTTATCATTCAAGTATTGAAATGTGGTATTTTGTTACAGCCTCAGCTAATACCAAACAGCGAGGTACTCTCATAGCATTTTATCGCTCCACTCCATTCACATTGCACTCAGAAATTAAAGACTCAGAAGGTCGTTATCTATTACTAACGGGGTATATCATGGACACTGCTGTAACTCTGGTCTCCTACTATGCCCCTAATCTTAAACCTTTACCATTTTTATCTCATCTCTTTAAAGTCATAAGCACACACAAAAAAGCATCAATTATTGTATGCAGGGTCATTTCTGGACAGATCCCCTTATACCCCATCACGATATCAATCCAAATGGTCCCTCTCAGCTTCTTTCCAGATACAATTTGGTTGATTCCTGAAGAGAATCCAACCCAACAAAAATAAATTACACGTATTTCTCTAATCCACATCAAACATTTAGTCGAATAGACCATATATTCCTAACGATAGGTATGGTTCCAGAAATACTGTCATCTGCCATCATCCACATCCATTGGTCAGACCATGATGCAGTATGTACTACTATTGCTTCTATCTTGCCTAAGGCACATGACCCAACCTGGTACCTCCCGGATATACTACTCAAACACCCTTCTCACCGCATTCTAATTGAACAAGCAATAAAGTAATGAGTAGATCAAGAGATAATGGGGGGGTGCTACTTGCAGATCCCCAGAAATATTATGAAGCAGCAGCAATAAAAAGAGTTATAGACTGGGTTCATAATACATCACATAAGAAATGGGTGTCTCTAGAAGAGAATATATGAGTAAAACGGAGTTAGGTCAGATTATCTGGATTCCGAAAAAATATAGAGATCTCCCTAAGATTTCTGCCCCAATTACAACAGAAACACTGAAGATATGGGATAAAGTAACTAAGGATATGAATGGGCAATATAATAGCCCATTGATGCCCTTAATGGGAAATAATTATTTCCCAACGGGGAAAAATAATAAACTATACCCAAAGTGGACCCATTCGGATAGACTGAGGTTAAAGGATGTTTTAAAAGGGAATAGGCTATGCCAATTAGAAGAATTACGAGAGAAATACGGAACATCGCAGTGGGATGGGTGGAGATATATGCAGATCCAACATTTTACTGAATCCCTTCCAAAACCCTTGCAAAGTGCTGAAAGATTAAATCCCTGGGAGAGATTGATAGATCAGGGAGGGATGAGCAGAAAAGGAATGATCTCTAAAATATATAGGTTGCTGATACCCTCTAATGAGGATGGGTTAATACACCCTCTGGAAAAATGGGAGATAGAATTAAACCAAAAAGTCCCAGAGAGGTTGAAGAAGAGGGTCATGGACTATGTACACTCCACCTCAAAGGATACAAAAGTGAAAGAAATGAACTATAAATTATTGGCCAAATGGTACTATGTCCCCACTAAAATGTATAAAATAAATCATGATACATCACCCCTGTGTTGGCGGGAATGTGGGGAAGAGGGAAATCATGCCCATATCTGGTGGCAATGCAGATTTATTCAAACATATTGGGTGGAGGTACTAGGCCTAATGAAACAGATAGAAGGGAAGGAGATAGGACTGGATCCCTGGAAATGCTTATTCCATGCTATGGAAGGTCAGAGGAAAGAATACAGAGCTGCCCTTACCCCATTTCTATTAAATGCAGCGAAAGCACTACTAATCCCGAGATATTGGAGAATGAAGGATCCACCAAGGATAAAGGAATGGTTTAGTGAGGTAGATAAAATAAGGGTAATGGAAGAATTAATAAGCTTTCAAGAAGATGCAGAAATAAAATTCCAAGAAACTTGGGGGAAATGGATACATTTTAAGCAATCTTCGATCTATCTGAAGATTATGGGGAGAGAAGAAGAAAATCTATAGGCTGGCACATAGGAGGGGATTTGTTCCCTTCTCTCCTTTTTATACTCTCCCTCCTTCCCCCCTTTTTTTTTCTCCTCTTGGTCTGATGACAAGAGACACATGGGTGTATATATATATATATATATATATATATATATAGGGATGGGTTGGGCGCGGGGGGGGGGGGGGCAGGTACGGACTATATGGAAGTACTTGGATAAAACCCCCCTCGCTCCTGCTCCCTCTTTTTCACTAAAGGAGAAGGAAAGAGCGGAAGGATCTTAAATTTAGAGGGGGTGTCTTATTCCCCCCCCCCCTTTTTTTTTTTCTTTTTTTTTTCTCTCTTATTAATAGAAGGGGGAGAGATAGGGGAGAAGAGAGGGGAATGTGCCATAGTATAAAGAACACATCATAGATGTAGTATTATAAGGATGGACCTAACTCTGTACCCACACAAATTTAATTGTATTTTTGTGGTATGTAATATGTATATGTTAATGTTATATGTAAGAAGAACTTATGAATTTTATAACGGTTGTTGATTTTAAAAAAATGTCTAAGAAAGCCTGCAAAGTTCTTTTTTTCTATGTGAAAACAATAAAATAATTTAAAATAACTAATTGAACAAGCATTAAGGGCCAGATCCACAAAAACCTGACGTAACTTAAAAAATCCAATTTAAGTTACACTGCCTTAAAGTTTCTACCTAAGTGCCTGATCCACAAAGCACTTATCTAGAAATTTCAGGCTGTGTAACTAAAATTCCGCCGGCGCAAGGCGTTCCTATTCAAATGGGGCGAGTCCCATTTAAATGAGGCGCGCTCCCGCGCCGGCCGTACTGCGCATGCGCGAGGTTACGTTACGCCGAGTTTTGAGGATCGCGACGGCTTAAAAAAGTTGCGTCGGGGAAAAAAAAAAAAAAAAAGCGTCGCTCGGCATGCATTCCTGAGGGAGAACTCCATGCCAATTTTCAAAGAAAAAACCGGCATGGGTTCACCCCCCAGGAGCATACCAGGCCCTTAGGTCTGTTATGGGTTGTAAGGAGACCCCCCTACGCCGAAAAATCGACGTAGGGGTCCCCCTACAATCCATACTAGACCCATATCCAAAGCACGCTACCCGGCCGGCCAGGAATGGGAGTGGGGACGAGCGAGCGCCCCCCCCCTCCTGAGCCGTGCCAGGCCGCATGCCCTCAACATGGGGGGGTTGGGTGCTCTGCGGCAGGGGGGCGCACTGCGGGCCCCCCCACCCCAGAGCATCCTGTCCCCATGTTGATGAGGACAGGACCTCTTCCCGACAACCCTTGCCATTGGTTGTCGGGGTCTGCGGGCGGAGGCTTATCGGAATCTGGGAGTCCCCTTTAATAAGGGGGCCCCCAGATACCGGCCCCCCACCCTAAGTGAATGGATATGGGGTACATCGTACCCCTATCCATTCACCTGGAGGCAAAAAGTAAAAGTTAATAAACACACAACACAAGGCTTTTTAAAATATTTTATTTTTCTGCTCCGGATGCCCCCCCTGTCTTCGTTATTAGCTCAATTAGCAGGGGGGGCTTCTTCTTCCACTCTCCGGGGGTCTTCTCCGCTCTCCGGGGGTCTTCTCCGCTCTCCGGGGGGGGCTTCTCCGGACTCCGGGGGGCTTCTTCCATCTTCTCCCCTCTTCCGCTGTTGACTCGGCGAACCCCGGTTCTTCTGCAGCTCTCCGGTGCCTTCTTCTTCAGCGCTGGCTGCCTGCTATGTTTGTGTGTTAGCTCGATTTCAAACAGGCAGCCAGCGCGGTCTTCTGTGGCGTCAGGGTCTTCTCTTCCTTTCTTCCGATGTTGCCTCGTCGCCTGTTGTCGCTGTAATGATGGAAGCGCGCCTTGCATCCCATTTATATAGGCATCACCGTCCCATCATGCTCCGGCAGGTACCCACGTGGTGGGTGCACGTGGGTAGGCACCCACCACGTGGGTACCTACCGGAGCATGATGGGACGGTGATGCCTATATAAATGTGATGCAAGGCGCGCTTCCATCATTACAGCGACAACAGGCGACGAGGCAACATCGGAAGAGGGGAGAAGACCAGAAGACCCTGACGCCACAGAAGACCGCGCCGGCTGCCTGTTTGAAATCGAGCTAACACACAAACATAGCAGGCAGCCAGCGCTGAAGAAGAAGGCACCGGAGAGCTGCAGAAGAACCGGGGTTCGCCGAGTCAACAGCGGAAGAGGGGAGAAGATGGAAGAAGCCCCCCGGAGTCCGGAGAAGCCCCCCCGGAGAGCGGAGAACCCCCCCGGAGAGCGGAGAAGACCCCCGGAGAGCGGAGAAGACCCCCGGAGAGTGGAAGAAGAAGCCCCCCCTGCTAATAGAGCTAATAAAGAAGACAGGGGGGGCATCCGGAGCAGAATAATAAATTATTTTAAAAAGCCTTGTGTTGTGTGTTTACTAACTAACTTTTTGCCTACAGGTGAATGGGTAGGGGTACGATGTACCCCATATCCATTCACTTAGGGTGGGGGGCCGGTATCTGGGGGCCCCCTTATTTGAGGGGACTCCCAGATTCCGATAAGCCTCCGCCCGCAGACCCCGACAACCAATGGCAAGGGTTGTCGGGAAGGGGCCCTGTCCTCATCAACATGGGGACAGGGTGCTCTGAGGTGGGGGGGCCCGTAGTGCGCCCCCCTGCCCCAGAGCACCCAACCCCCCATGTTGAGGGCATGCGGCCTGGCACGGCTCAGGAGGGGGGGGGGCGCTCGTTTGTCCCCACTCCCTTCCTGACCGGCCGGGTAGCGTGCTTTGGATACGGGTCTGGTATGGATTGTAGGGGGACCCCCTACGTCGATTTTTCGGCGTAGGGGGGGTCCCCTTACAACCCATACCAGACCTAAGGGCCTGGTATGCTCCTGGGGGGGAACCCATGCCGGTTTTGTCTTTACAAATTGCCGTGGAGTTCTCCCTCGGGAATGCATACCAAATGCCGTCGCTGGAATGGGCTTTTACATGGTGTGACTAGTTTACACTTTGTAACATCAGCCCTAGTTTTACACTTGCAAAATAACACTTACGGCGAAAAAACGAAGCTGGAAAGCTTTGTGGATCGCCTTAAGTGCTAATTTGCATACTAGCAACGGCATTTCGACTCGAAATGCCCCCAGCGGCGGATGCGGTACTGCATCCTAAGATTCGGCAGTGTAATTCAATTACACATGCCTGATCTTCTGCCTAACTTTGGAAAAAGCCTTTTGAGGATCGTTTCCAAAGTTAGACACAGACTGAACAGCAGTTAAGTCTGCGTATCTCTTTTGAGGATCTGGCCCTCAGTACTTAACCACTTGGCGCCCAGAAGACGTCATATGGCGTCCTGGGCTTTGTGGTACTTTGTGGGGCTATATCTGAATGATGCCTGAAGCTACAGGCATCATTCAGATATCAGCATTTTCAGCCGGCGATTCCCTACACCATAGGAATAATCACAGCAGCTGTTCTGCCGATTGATCGTTCCTACGGGCGGCGAAAGGGGACATCCCCCCTCCCGCCGCCCTCCGGTGCTTCTACCGACTCACCTGTGCGATCGGTGAGTCGGTGACAGGAACCGCCGGCCCCAGGATGCAGATCATAGAGAATTCCAGCCAACCAGATGGTCGCCGAAGTCTCTATGATCGTCGGAGGCCGGGCGCGATGTTATGATGTCACACCCGGCCTCTGCATTCAAAAAAACGGCGCCGCTTCGGCTGTGAAGCAGTGATCATTTTTTTTCTTTAGCCTTCCCAGCCTAGCGGTAAGATGTGGGGTCTTATTGACCCCATATCTCACTGTAAAGAGGTCCTGTCATGCATTATCCTATTATAAGGGTTGTTTACATTCCTTGTGATAGGAATAAAAGTGATCAAAATTCTTATTATTTTTTTTTAAAGTGTCAAAATGTAAAATAAGTAAAATTAACAATAATAATATATATATATTTTTTTAAAGTGCCCCTGTCCCCGTGTGCTCGCACACAGAAGCGAACGCATACGTAAGACCCGTCCACATATGAAAATGGTGTTCAAACCACACATGTGAGGTATCATCGTGAACGTTAGAGCGAGAGCAATAATCCTATCCCTAGACCTCCTCTGTAACTCAAAACATGTAACCAGTAAAAAAAATTAAAGCGTCGCCTATGGAGATTTTTTAAGTACCGAAGTTTGGCGTCATTTCACGAGCGTGTGCAATTTTGAAGAGTGACATGTTAGGTATCTATTTACACGGCGTAACTTTATCATTTACATTATACAAAAAAAATTATGTTTTTGTTTTTTTTTAATCGCGTTTGAAAAATTGCTGCGCAAATACTGTGCGAGATAAAAAGTTGCAATGACCGCCATTGTATTCTCTAGGGTCTCTGATAAAAAAAATATATAGTGTTTGGGGGTTCTATGTAATTTTCTAGCAAAAAATAGCAAAAAAAGATGATCTTTACATGTAGAAACGAAGTGTCAGAATTGGCCCGGGCCTGAAGTGGTTAAAAACCCAATACACAGAGACAAATACCGTATTTATCGCGGTATAACGCGCTCCCGCGTATACCGCGCACCCCTAAAGTGGCCCCGAATCCTGTGGAAATTTTTTATTTTTTTTTGTACTTACAATTTTGGTGTTTTGCGCAGTGTCCATCGGCGGCCCCGTTGGGTCCGGGGTCCGTCTGCGGGCTTCGGGTGTCCTCTTCGTCGGGTCCGGGGTCCGTCTGCGGGCTTCGGGTGTCCTCTTCGTCGGGTCCGGGGTCCGTCTGCGGGCTTCGGGTGTCCTCTTCGTCGGGTCCGGGGTCCTTCTGCGGCGTCCTCGCGTCCTCCCCGCTTGTTTCCCGTGCCGAGTTTGAATACTGAGCCGACATATACAGAGCGCAGTACACTCGTGTATTGTCGGGCAGGCTCGGCAACACTCACGCTCACGTCCTGTACATCCAGGACGTGAGCGCGGAAGAGCCGAGACTGGCCGACTATACCCAAGTGTACTGCGCTCGGTATATGTCGGCGCAGTATTCAAAACTCGGCGCGGGAAAGCGGGTATCGGCGTATACCGCGCACCCACGATTTTGCCCTGATTTTCAGGGCAAAAAAGTGCGCGGTATACGCCGATAAATACGGTACATTTAATCCCTCTGCAGCTGATTCTTTCTTCTCACAAATTAACTTACCCCAGATGACAGAATCTCAAAAAAAGATATTAGAAAAATCTATCACTAGCGATAATGTACCTGCAGCCATCAAAGAATTAAAAATAAATAAGAGACCTGGTCCTGATGGTTACTCAGCTTTATATTACCGAACATATAGGGAAATTCTCTCCCCCATGCTTACAGAAGCGTTTAATGATCTATTAAAAAACAAATCATTTAGGCAAGAATCTTTGCTGGCTATCATCTGTATGATTCCGAAGCCACAAACAGATGATACCCTAAGTCAGGGGTCTCCAAACATTCTAAACAAAGGGCAGGTTTATTGTCCTTCAGACTCTTGGAGGGCCAGACTTTGGAAATTTTCCTGGCATCAGTAAGAGTAAACATCAGGTATTATTAAGGGGAGGAATAGTGCCCCATTGCTGGTATCATAGGGAGGAATATTGCCCCATTAGTGGTGTCAGTGGGAGAAATGGTGCGCCATTGTTGGTGTCAGATAGCAGAATAGGGTCTTGTATCAGTGGGAGGGATAGTGCCCCAAGGGCCGGATAAAGGCAAGCAAAGGGCTGTATCCGGCCGCCGGGCCGCAGTTCGGAGACCACTGCCCCAAGTAATAATTATTGTTGCCCCATTTCCATGCTAAATATGGATATCAAGTTACTGGCCAAAATGTTAGCAACCCGGCTAAACAAAGTCATTGGTACACTCGTGAATTGTGACCAAGTAGGCTTCATGTCATCACGCCAAGCAGGCGACAATGTACGCAGAGCTGTCCTCTTAGCGCAAATTGCAAAAAAGCGCTGCATACCTGCACGTTTTCTCTCTCTCGATGTTAGAAGGGTCTTTGATGCAGTATCCTGGCCTTACACGTTACAGAAATGGGGCTTTGGCCCAAACTTTATGAACTGGATTAAAGCACTATACAATAAACCAAGAGAATATATAAGGTATGCGGGATACAGGTCTGATCCTTTTGATATTGAGAGAGGAACAAGACAAAGTTGCCCACTCTCCCCTTTACTATTTGCCCTCCTAGAACCGCTTGCACAAATAATCAGATCAGAACCCACTATCACAGGAATTGAAATAGGAGGTTATCAGCACAAAATCTGTCTATTTGCAGACTATATCCTCCTGTTTCTTTCATCCCCACAAGTATCAGGCCCTAATCTTATCCCAATTCATAACGATTTTGCTACATTTTCAGGCTTATATATATTAATCCCAAGAAAAGTTTAGCACTAAACATATGTCTTTCAAATATTGAGCTGTCGGCAGCAAAAGCGGGTCTCCCCTACACATGGACAGATAGGGCACTCCCATACTTAGGAATACAACTTACAGAATCCCTCCCAGATTTGTTCTCTTACAACTACTCTCCGATTTTGAAACACCTATCAAATCTAATGAACTCTTGGGCCCATCTACCGTTATCATGGTTGGGAAGAATTAACGCCATAAAAATTACGATATTACCAAAAATATTATATTTGTTCAGAGTTTTACCAATTTCGATACCAGCACACTATTTGAGAATAATACAGAAGAAAACATCATCATTCATATGGGGCTCTTCTAAACCGCAAATCAAACTACACACGCTTTATCTTCCAAAAGCAAAACGGGGGCTTAGGCTGTCCAAATCTTGCATGCTACTATAGGGCGGCACATATAGCAAGTCTCACTAAATACCATGCCCACAATGAAATTATATTATGGGTATTAATTGAAGCTTCCGAATGCGATCCTATTTCAATCTCCAATTTACTCTGGACCCACGCAAAAGACCGTAACGATTTACAGAATCCCATTACTAAACACTTCATCACCCTGTGGTAAAAGTCTAAAATTAAAAGCCAACTACAATCCTTACATAACCCTTTACTTTCATTCTACAAAAATCCTGCATTCTACCCTGGATGGGTCTCTCCTAAATCTTTTAGAGAATGGATTTATCGGGAGGTCCTATGTATGTACAAATTTGTACCTTTCCCAACCCTTTGCGAAAATTACGGTTTACCACATTCAGAACTATTTAGATACCTCCAAATAAAAAAAAAATGTCACACCATTATTAAATACTTCAAACCCACTAACTCAACTGACCAGTTTCGAAGCCACCTAAAAGAAAGACCCACATACTAGGGGAACAATATCCGCCTTATATTCTAATTTGCTGGTCCATGCTGACACAGACAAGCCTCACTATGTCCGGAAATGGGAGAAGGACTTACAACGAAAATTAGATAGTTCAGAATGGAACCAAAATCAGCCTCCCCTAACATATTGGCGGTTGAGGCTAATTACAAAGTGCTAACAAGATGGTACCTTGTACCAGCAAGGATAGCGAAATATGTGCCAAATTATTCCGCAAAATGCTTTCGAGGATGCACGGAGTTGGGAGCACAATTTCATATTCGGTGGAAATATCCAAAAGCTCCAATATTTTGGATGGAACTTTTTAAAATCGCTTCTAAAGTGTTAGGTAAGACAATTCCTCCAGACCCAGCGATAGCAATACTCAATTTGAAACCAGAAAGTATAACACATATTGAATTTAAACTGCTATTGCAACTTTTCACAGCAGCTAAACAAACATTAGCAAAGGCTTGGAAATCTCCTAAACTATTCGTGAATGAAGTAATGGCTAGGATGAACAACGCTAATATCCATGCCAAGATGATAGCTATTGAAATGGATATGATCCCAAAGTTTGAAAAAGTGTGGCAGCCCTGGATTAAATATGCCATGCCATCATCTTTTGACAACAAAGTACTTTTTAAGGGACCAAAAGTACTGGGACACATTAACAATCATAAATCAAACTTTCACTTTTTAATACTTGGTTGCAAATCCTTTGCAGTCAATTACAGCCTGAAGTGTGGAATGCATAGACATCACCAGACGCTGGGTTTCATCCCTGGTGATGCTCTGCCAGGCATCTACTGCAACTGTCTTCAGTTCCTGCTTGGGGTATTTTCCCTTCAGTTTTGTCTTCAGCAAGGGAAATGCATGCTCAATCGGATTCAGGTCAGGTGATTGACTTGCCCATTGCATAACATTCCACTTCTTTTCCTTAAAAAACTCTTTGGTTGCTTTCGCAGTATGCTTCGTGTCATTGTCCATCTGCACTGTGAAGCTCCGTCCAATGAGTTCTGAAGTATTTGGCTAAATATGAGCAAATAATATTGCCCGAAACACTTCAGAAATCATCATGCTTTTGATGCATGTTTTTAACTCTCCTCAAACACCTAGTAAAGTGGCCAGCAGTTGCTAATATGGACAGCGCACAATGCTGTTCACATTATCACAACACAAAGCTTCATGTGGAGTTTGGAAGGAGCTGAAACATCATACCCCAAGTCTATGGCAATGCACCATTAATGAGCCAGCACTTATTTGCAGCACGTTTGTGGTGTGTTAGGCCCTGTTCACAACAACAACAAAAAAATAGGCATCTGCGTTGAGTTTTTAACATGCCTTTAACAACTTGACCTCTGAAAGATTTACCCCCCTTCATGACCAATCCATTTTTTGCGTTACGGTACTGCGTTACTTTAACTAACAATTGCGCGATAATGCGACACTGTAACCCAAAAACATTTATGTAAGTTTTTTCCCCACAAATTGAGATTTCTTTTGGTGGTATTTGATCACCATTCCCTATTCACTAAGCCATTCAAACGCAGCCACTATGCCATTCAAAAGCAGCAATTGTGCATGATTGTGTAGACAGGTCCCCAGTCTTAAGATGGCACTGGCTGGCGGCGCATATGTGTGCCCCCTGCAAGCGGAAGTGCAGGATCACATATAGTATATATATATACACACACGTGATCCTGCACAGAGCTGCTGTCCTGTAGCAGTAAAAGTTCTATAGGGCAGTGAGCAAGCAGTTAAAATGGAAGTAAACCCTCTGGGGAAGTCACACCTACAGGTAAGTCTAGAATAAGGCTCTGGCTGGGTTCACACTACGGTTTTCCCGTCCGTCAGCCGCATACGATTTCAGTATTGAAAACGTACGGGCCCGGACGGGAAAACGTAGAGATAGACAATGCATTGCAAATCGTATGCACTCGGATGCATCCGGGTGCGTACGATTTGCTGGCAAAACGTTTTTTAAACGTACGCAAAACCGTGTTCAACCACGGTTTTGCGGTCGTTTTTAAAACAGTATGGCAAACGCATACGTTTTCCTTTAACATTAATGTTAATGGAAAACGCACATATGTGCGGTGCCATACGTTCCCGTCCGTTTCAGCCGCATACGTTTTTTCATATAAATCGTATGCGGCTGACGGACGGGAAAACCGTAGTGTGAACCCAGCCTTACCTGTAGGTGTTTGCAATATCTCTTAAACCTACACGGTTTAAAAGATATTTGCCAAAAAGAATGCACCGAAGACTACAGCGCATGTGTCAGGATAAGTACTCACCGAGGCCGAGATGCAGAGAGCGGCTCACCTTTGCGACTCTGCACATTCCCCCCTCTGGAGGTGAGACAGCGGGGAAGGGCGCAAAGAGGCACCGGTTACCAGCAGCGGACTGAGCATTGATAGTAGATCAAGGATGCGCTGGTCAGCAAGCTCAGTAGGAAGAAGGTAGCAGGAACAGGCAGTAGGTCAGGCACTGTAAAAGTTCAGAACAACTGAGAGCAATTTCAAGCTGAGACTGTAAACAGATCCGGGATGCAAGCCAGAGGTCAGGGATTGGAGAAGGTAACAAGGTCCGAGGTACAAGCCAGAGGTCAGGGATTGGAGACAGCAGCAGATCCAGGGAGACAAGCCGGGGGTCAGGTACTGGAGAGAGGAGAGTAGTCGGGTCAAATCCGGGTCAAATAAGTTCAAGCACAGGTACAGGAAGTTTCAAACAAGCAGGAGCTGACAACAAACCAGCAACCCGTCATGAGACTGGGGCTGGTTTAAGTAGGCAGGACCGGGCTCTGATTGGTGCACATGGATGGGCTCATGCGCGCACATCGTAGCACAACTCGGCGGTTAGAGATGCTGATTCTCTGACAGCATGCGCGCCGTAGACAACAGCGCAGGCGCACTAAGAATGCCGGTTTTGTGAATGGCTAATGCCTGGTTTGACGGCTCCCGTGCGCATATGCGGAGATCTGTCTTCGCCGCTCCGGCCAATCGCAGCACCGGAGCAGCGATACCCGGAAGTAGCTTTCGGAGAGATGTCTGCAGCCGGAGGGGGAGATGAGGACGGCTTCGATCTAAGGTAAGTAATTCATAATGAGCTAGTATGCTAGTCATACTATCTCATCATGCCTTTGTCTTGCAGGTTTCTTTTTTATCATTATTGGGTTTACAACCGCATTAATGTGTGTCAAGTGCGAATGGGTAATTTTTTGGGAGTATTTTAGCACATTAACGCTATAGGCAAATTTGTTAAAGGATAAGTTCCCCTTTGGGAACATGTTCCCAATGCTGCAGCTGCTTCCCACTGCCCTCTCTCCCTGTGGCAGCAGTACAGGGAGAAGTTTCCGTACTAGCTGTCACGTACTAGCTCCACCCACACCGCTGCGTCATTCATTCACACACTTCTGCGTGTGAATGAACTACAACCCTGACATCCTTTGCAGTTGTCGGCTTGGAGTTCTCAATGCACTCCAACGTGCCGTGGTAGTTGATTGATTTGTTCCTGTCAGTGTATCTGCTTGGCCATACAGGATGTACGGGTATACAGATGTACTGACAGGTCTGCAGGAGACCCGAATGGCACGAGTGATCTTCTGATCGCTGGTGTAATGCTTTACAGTCTTCAAAAGAAAAAATATAATAAATGCACATTTCTTTACCTGCAAGAAACGTGTGCATTTATAAAAAAAAATCTAAAAGGTGAACTTATCCTTTAAGTGCCAGGATTTGGAGTAAGGTTGAACAAGGCCTAAGAAATTATTCTTTGAAAAACAGCTTACATGGCTATTAACCAGTTACCGACCAGCCTCCGCAGTTAAGCCTCATATACACGATTGGACTTTTGTCTGAAGGGCGTTGGCCAGGAACTTGTCTTGCATACAAATGGCAAAGAATTGTCGTCTAACAAACACGAAACAATGTGTTTTTTCAGCTCTTTAGTGCCACTCTTTGTGCAACTTCATGCGTGTTTGTAATTTTGGAGTTTTGTACACACGATCGGAAAATCCGACAACACACAATTGTTGGCGGACAATTTTAAAGCATGCTACCCCACATTTGTCTGTGGAAAACGGTTGGATTTTCCGCCAACAGCCTATCATCACACAATTCCCGTTGGATAATCCGATCGTGTGTACGAGGCTTAATACTACAGCAGGTTGGCTTGGATGTACGAATTGCCATAGGTGTACCGGCATCCTCAAGGTGATTGGATTTTCTACGGAACCAATTGATCTTCAGGTCCAGGCCAATGATTTCTGGCCTGGACCTGCTGATCGGTTCTGGCGAATGAGTGACTGTCCTCTGCCTGTGTAATGTAAACACAGGCAGGGGAAGTGATGTAATCTCCCCACGTGGAGCCCTTTTCGGTTCCAGCTCGAGAGGAGAAGACATCTACTGTGAGTACACCAACACGACATTGACATCAGTACATATAGGCACACTTTTAACCCTTTGATCGCCCCCCAGGTAATGCTTTCACTCCCTGTCACTTTGTCACCAAGTACAGTACAGTACAGTATTCAGATTTTTCACTGATCACTGTACTGGTGTCACTTGTATAAACAGCATTAGGGCAGTTAGTGGTAGGCCCAGGTAGGTTTAGGGTACCCCCCATTAACCCCCTAATAAGAGGTTTACCCTTCTGATTACCCCCCAGTGTCCAGTGTCACTAGTATAGTGTACAGATATTTTTTCTAATCACCGTATTAGTATCACGGGTGATGCTAGTTAGAGTCACCATCAGTCTTTTATAGCGTCAGGGCATCCGCCATATATTGTGATAAAAAGAAAGGTTGTGCCCTTAACAGATGACTAGAGTCCACATTATAGGAACTTAGCAAAGCCTGGATTAGTATAATACATACGATCCGTCCATTGGATGTAGACAGGATGATGGAAGTATCAACACAAGTGTGCTGCTCTCTTTGTTTCTCAATCCCAAGTATGATAAAATAAAGGAGAAGAAGAATGCCAACATAGCATAAAACTGCAATGGTTTATTTTAAATAGCAGAAGTCCAAACAGACAAGGATAAAAGTTTCCAATCTAAAAAACAATCTGCAGATAACATAGGAACTAGCATGGTGAAACAGAGCATAGACTCCATCCTACTAGTTTCGTCATAAATTACACCATCGGGGGTGTGAAGTCCATGCCAGAAGCCACGCTATTGTGACCATGTGACATATCTTCCCACCCCGGGGTGATCGATGTGCTGATCTCCATCCACAATTGATTTTTCAAAATGTGGTCTCCATGCTGTGGGTGCGCAAAGTCCCAAAGCTCGGGATGGGCCTTCACAGCTGTAATAAGAGCTGGCGGTGACACAGAACTGGCCATGCCTTGTTCCTCCTCTTTCTTTCTCTTTTCCACAATCCCCCAGGTGTGCAAGGGATTTTTGTGTAATTACAGACAGGAATTTCCTGTTTTTCCTTACATACAGTGGGCAATCACATAATACACATTGTTAAGCTTAAAAACGCAGACACTAAAAAAAAACATTGGTATATCGCTAATGTGTGTTTCTGAGCTTTTTTCAGCGTTGGCGTCAAAACAGCTCTAGCGCTGGAGCCTGTTTTTTTGGTGATTTCACAACCACAGTTAAAAGCATGGGGGCAGGGGTGAACATTAGGGGCAGATTTTCCCTATGCGTCGGCATATATTTTTTACTCTTTTTTTTTTGGCACAGATTGCAATAAGTTAAAAAAATATATTTTTATTGATACTGTGATTTATTGTTACCATTGTTTGCTTTGCAGGTATGCCATTCAGCTACAGCACTGATCTATTGTTTGCTCTCACAATATGTAAATCAGCAACTCCAGCACTGTAGGAGGTAATTTCACCAAGACAGTTAAAAAAAGAGCATATATGCCGAAGCATAGGAGTGGGGGTGGACATATATGCTTTGCCTTATAATTTTATTTACTTTTCTTGGCAGAGAATTCTTTATCCACGTTGATCCATGTAAATGGAGGAATCTGTCCTATAGGCTGAACGAAAAACTGGACTTTGAGTGGTTATATGATGCATGCTTGCAGGCTTAGGTATCATCTTGGTATTCTTTTTTTCAGCCGGTGGTTAGATTTCATGTAAAAGCAATCCTAGCAGCTAATTAGCCCCTAGACTACTTTTACAAGCAATGGGAGGGAACGTTGCCCCCCCCCCTCTCTGCCGTCTTCCATGGTTATCTTGTGACCTCCTGTCCCACTGGGAAACCGAGAGTGCAGTCGGTGGTTCCACCAGCTGACTATTGAGCTGATCAGAGACTAGAATGGCTTCAATCATCTCTATGGCCTAATGCCGCATACACACCATCACTTTATGTGATGGAAAAAAACGACACTTTCTGCGAAGTAAAAAATGACGTTTTTGAAACTTCAATTTTCAAAGACGAAGTTGCCTACACACCATCGTTTTCTCACAATGTTCTTGCAAAGTGAGGTTACGTTCACCACGTTTTACCATTGAAGCTTGCTTCATAAGTAGCTTCTGGGCATGCGTGGATGAAAAAACGTCTTAGAAAACGACGTTTTTTGCTACACACGGTTAATTTCTGTGAAGTAAAAAGTGCACTTTTGAAAAACGACACATAAAATTGAAGCATGCTTCAATTTTTTTTGGTCGTTTTTTACAAGACATAAAACGACGTTTTCCCCCACACACAGTCAATTAAAGTGACGTTTTTAAAAACGTCATTTTTTTTCATCACATAAAGTGATGGTGTGTACGCGGCATAAGAAACTGGAAGCTATGAGCATTTCATGACTTCAGTTTTGCCGAATATAAACAGCGCCATTGGGAAATTGGGAAAGCATATGATCACACCGATCTTGGTGTGGTCATATGCTTTAAGTGCTGAAGAGAGATCTAGAGTGTAATAGACCCCACATTTTTCAAAAAAGAGTACCTGTCACTACATATTGCTATCATAGGGGATGTTTACATTCCCTGTGATAACAAAAAAATAAAAACATAAAAGAATTAAAGGTACAGTGTACAAATAAAATAAAAAGCAAAATTAATAATTAAAATAATAATAATAATAATAAAAAAATAATAATTAAAGCACCCCAGTCTCTACGTTAACACAAGGTAAACACAAGCGTTGGTCTCATGTCGTATGTAAACAGCAATGGTACCATGTATTTGAGGTATGATCGCAGTAGACCTCCTCTTTAATTAAAAAAAGTGTTTTTTTCACCCAAAAAATTGCATTTAAAAAAAAAAATCAAAATCGCTGCACAAATACTTTGTAAAAAAAGAAAAGGAAAAAATTGCAACACCCACCATTTTAATATGTAGGGCCTCTGCTTTAAAAAAAAAATATATATATATATATATATATATATATATATATATATATATATATATATATATATATAATGTTTGGGGTTCAAAGTAATTTTCTAGCAAAAAATATTTTTTCGTGTAAACAAAAAGTGTCAGAAAGGACTTGGTGGTTCAAGTGGTTAGAAGAGTGGGTGATGATTGGCATAAGCTTCTAATGTTCAGCATAAAATGCCAGGACAGTTCAACCCCCCCCCCCAGTGTCTGTACAAGGTCATTTGGTCATTTGGTGATGGAAAACCCCCGCCGGGTGTAAAGAAAAAGTCAGTGTCGTTTCAAAACAAGAATATACCAGTCCCTCCCTCCAACAGAGAGATCACTCCGCATGCAGCAGGACTAGTTGGCATTGCACTCTGGCCGGACCTACAACACAGACAGTACACACGTACAGGAGGGAAGAGCAGTCAAGAATCACGTTATTATAAAAAAGTCTGCGACGGCCACGGACAATACAATGACCGCTCACAGACACCAGTGTCAATGTGCGAGCACCTTGCTGTACCCTGTCCATGCTGCATTTTACAGAAATTAAGAGAGAAGTAAGGGAATTTTTTTTTTTTTTTGCCAGACCATGGTGTATGCAGCATTGGCCCGATGCCAGTAGGGCAGTCGATGGTGACAGTAACAGTAGGGTAGTGGATATATGATAAATAAGGGGGAAGTAGAAATAAAATAAATAAAATAACGTGATTGAAAAAGTGTGCCCAGCCTCTTATAACAAAACTCATGTTCTGTTGGCAAAACCCCCTTCTGACAGAACAAACAGAAAAAAATGTGTGTTGGGACTCCCTCCCGACATAAACTGTGTACAGTGTAAAGTTAGGTTTGAGTGTAGGATGTTGTTATGTTTTCCTTTTTTTCCTCTTCATATATTTTTGTACATAATTTATTTTTATCTTATGAGATTCCCTTGCTCTTGGGCCCAGGAGCCATTTTTTTGTAAATCCAGCTGAGGGGCCAGCTGTTATTTAGGGGGGGTGAATGTAGCACCTTCTACCTATTTAGGTGACAGAAGTTAGGATTTTTGTAGTACAGGCAAATTTAGGCAGGCCTATCTGGAAGCGGCTCAGAGCAGCAGCTGTGACTCACAGACAACATTACTCCACTGTCACCTCCCTCTTTCTTCTGGAGGATTCTAGAAGAGGAGGGGAAGAGAGGTGGAGCTGTCTGGGATGTCTCAGGGAGCTCTGAACAATCCCTAACTAGGATTGGCAAGGGGCAGGCCTCCTTGAAATACAGAGGGTCAGCAGAGCTGGGGATGAGTTGTCTCATAGTGTGCCTCTGCTCCTTTATGGAGGGTTGGGCTCCCTCCAGTCATCTGCCCTTCATCTATCCATCAGCATACATGTGCTTCCATTGAGGAGACTTTACATTTTAGAGTTAGGACTGCAGTAAACAGGGAGCCTTGATGGGGCCTGCAGCTTACGCATGTGTAGCTCTACCCCCGGAGGAGCCGCTGGTTAGATTTGGGATCGGCGTGTTTAAGTTACCTCTTACTGTGTCTAGGGGTGATGGTAGTTCTGAGAGCAATAACAGAATGTCCAGGACCGTTGGTTGACGTTTTTCAAATGCTTTAATTTCCCAGTCCAACACGACCAACATGTAACTTGAGGTAGACAGGATAGGTTGGTGAAGGTAGAGCAACTTCACAGTATCAGGCTATGGATAATAAAGACAGTCCTGCCTTTAGCAATGGTATTTACATGCGTCGCCACTCCAGCCGGTGGGTGAAGTGCCCCTGGACAGACCTCTCTCACAGGCCTGGCAGCCAGAGCGCCACTTAAAGGATCACTAAAGGAAAAAAATGTTTTTGCTGAAATGACTGTTTACAGGGTATAGAGACATAAAAATTAACTGATTCCTTTTAAAAATGATTAAAAATAGATTAAATTCAATCATATAATGTGCCTGTAGTTTCACTTTCGTTTTTAAACTGGTTTCATGTTTATGTGAAGTAAAGAGACCCACAGAACAAAAACAAACAAATCCAGGGCAGTGTTTTGTTTTTAAAATGAATCTGATTGGTTCTGTTAAGTTTTAGACACACAGTAATGACAGCTTAGACCATCGTGAAAAGCTCCCAGTACGATGGTTATAAGGAGCCAGACAACCAGGAAGTGTGGAGATCAGAGCAGTTTTACAGCAACATCAAAGCAAAAACGAGCAATGAGGACATGAAACCAGTACTGCAGTAAGGTAAAGGAAGCTATTTAGCTAAAAAAAATTCCTGACTATTGCGAGACTTCCGTTTCCGGGGGTGGTGACGTGAGCATGGAGGAGTGAGCGCGCTGGTCTAGCGGAGGTCTGTGGTGCGCCTCGACAGGAGAACGGCTGATTTGAGACCCCCCTCTCCCTTCGCCCCTCTCGGCAAGTGAGGGAGAGTGGCGCCTAGTATGCTGCTCTGAACAGCTGATGTCGCGGCGGGGAAAGAAGAGCGGTAGCTCAGGAGGAGTGCACATGCCCGGCCACTCGTACATTACCCGATATATGACGGTACAAAGGGGCAGTGCACAGCAGGAGGACGCCAGTGGAAGTGCCGCGCTGAGGAGGGAATCCCTGACAGAAAGCTCTCTGCAAGCCGCCGCCGTAACATTGAAACCATACGCAGCGGTCACAGCAGAGGCAGAAGGAAAACGGCAGACAGCAGTACCGGAGGGTGCCACGGCAGTAGGACCCGCTGTAAAGATCCTGACGGCAAAGGAGGATCAAAACTGGACGGGAAGCACGGTAGCAGCCCCCGAGGTGGAGTGGATAGCGGAAGAGCTGACCAGAGGTATCCCGTATCCATCTACAGAGGTAAAGTCACCATTACCATTACCATTAACGCCAGATATACGGAATTTATCGGGGGCTTATATCGCAACGCATACAGAGACACTGACTACGCTACCCACACTAGAAATTAAAAGTGTGAAAATGGCCATAGTAGGTGAAATGTCAAGGGTAAAGGAAAAGATACACTCAGCGGGAGAGGACACACAGCCTGACCCACAGAATAGAGGGGACACAGCGAACACACCTGTACAAGAGCAGCCTCCTGACATTAGACAACTAAGCAGGCTTATCCAGGCCCTTCCGACCAAAGAGGACATTCAGAAAATGTTAACGGCCTTGACATGTACGCTGAAAGAAGAGATGGAAGAGGTCCGGATAAGAGTGTCAGATGGGGAACAAAAAATAGCTGTATTAGAGAGCCAGCAAGTTACAGGTGACTGTAGGTTAGAAGTCCTGGAAGAAAAAGTTTGTAGACAGCAACAGCAGCTGGTTAGACTGCAATTAAAGGCTGAAGAGGCGGATAATAGAAGCAGAAGAAATAATGTGCGCATTAGAGGTATACCGGAAAGTTGTGAGGGCGCTGCGCTAAGAGAAGCTGTCGTATCTATTTTCAACAAAATACTAAAAAAAAATCCAGAGTCCCTAATAGAGCTGGATAGAGTGCATAAGGTCCCTACAATAAGAAACCCGGATCAAAGCAGTCCTCGGGATGTGTTATGCCGAATACATTTCTTTAGAATAAAGGAGGATATTCTGAGGGAGGTATGGAAAGAAGGAACTGTGATATGGGAGGGGGCAAGTATACAGCTATTTCCAGATTTGTGTTGGCAAACAAAAGCAAGACGACGTTTGCTGAGACCGCTACTTGAATATATACGCAGTCAAGAAGCTACATATAGATGGGGATACCCGCTGGCTGTAAATATAAAAAGGGCAGGAAGAAATTTCAATCTAAGAGATCCCTCTCAGCTCCCCGCTCTCTTTGAATTTCTGGAAGCAACGCCTATAGAAGTACCGAATTGGTTGGACTTACCAGACACAGTATCAGATAAATAGAGGGAGGATATAGACAGCAAAGGTCCACAGCAATAATGACATTGATACCATGGAGAGTCATCCCTCAATAATGGAAGAAAGGGAGAGGAAGCTAATCACTTGCCCCCAGTTAAAGGGGGGTTTCTGACAATAATCTACACCCCCTTCTTTTTTTTTTTAGCCCTCTCTTTTTTTTTTTTTTAGGGCTGGGAAAATATTTCGGATTTTGGAAAAGTTTGAGTAAAGTGTGCAGTATAACACAGATAGGGGTTAAGCACAGAAACAATGAGGAATTCTGGTGCCTTTTTTTTTTTTGTTTTTTTGGTGGTATCCTGAGAACATCTTTCTCCCTATGTTTTTTTTTTTTTTTGTGAAGGCCCTTATTAGGCCATATCCAAACGCTGGCTGGTTGTTGGTGTTTTACTGCCGGTGTAGTAGGATTTGGTGTATATGTATTTTGGGTATGTTCATGTTTATAGAGGATTAGAGGCCAGAATGGGAATCCAGAAAACAATATAGGGTATGATCGGCTTCCCCGTCCACCATAGGGGTGGGAGGGAATTTGGGGTTGAGATGGGAGGGGGTAGGGGGGGGGGGAAGGGGAATAGGGAGAAGGGTTGGGGTTGGGTTAGAGGGGAATTCTGTTTTTTGTGTGTATGATATTGTATTGTATGATATTGGGTCGGTAGGGGTTCGGTGGTTAAGAGGTGGACACCATTTCACTAAATGAAGTATGATAAACATTATAAGGGGTTTAAGTATCAAGTGTGAACAAGGATGGGTAGGAGGTAGACACGAATAAGTAAGGGAATGGGAAGAGTAGAGATGCAGTGTAATAAGGAAGGAATTGCTCACAGGGGTAAACAAGAGCACTTGAATTATGAATGATTTGACACTTATGTCTAGTATATCTAGACACACCAGAGGATGGGGATAACACAGTCAACAGAGGACTAATTTAAAGAAGTGACACGGGGAGGGGGGGTAGGGAGGGAAGGATTTGGTGAGGGGGGTGGTAGGGGATTGGTTAGTGGGATTTGGGATGAGGGGAGGAAGGGGGGGAGGGGTGGAGGGGAAGAATAAACAAGCAACCCAAAATGTTAAGATAGGGAATCTGTGGAGCTAGGGAATAATGCAAAAGTATTAAGATTGCAAGATCTCTGTGCTAAGGCAGGTGAAAGAGATAAGAGAGATAGAAGTGGGAGGAGGGAAGAGGAGGGATGACAGGAACGTTATGTATATATAGAATGATATGTATGTATAATACTGTAAATATGTGGATACCGATGTTATTGAAGGGGGATGAAAAGGCCCAGATATTAAAACGGCCGGTAGCTGTCTAGGAAGTAGGGGGGGGGGGAGATGGGGAGGGGGGGGGGAGTGGACGGGGGGGGGGGAGAGGATTTTTCTCTTTTTCTTTCCTTCTCCCCCTTTCTTGCCCCTCTCCTCTCTTGGTCTTTGTTTTTCTCCTTCTCTGGAGGGGAAGGGAGGGAGACCAAATAGACGAGGGGTACCCGGACCTGCGTGAAGGCGCGATTCTCCTTGATGCTCATACACCGACCCCCATTAGAGCGCCTCTCCTCCGTGTGGAGGGAAGTCGGAGACGCTAGGTGGAGGGTGGAGGAATTTTTTGATTGTTTTTTTTTTTTTTTTTTTTTTTTCGGGTTTGAGATCCCAGGGGATTAACCAGATCAGGTCACTTTTTTTTTTTTCTTCCCCCTTGACACTCCTTTTCTCCCCCCCTTCCTCGCTCGCTTCCTCTCGCGCATCCTTTTTGGCCGGGGGGTGGAGCCCCCTGACTTTTTATTATTTTACCCCCCCGATCCCTTTCCCCTCCCAAGGAGAGCTGTGGGGGATAACTTAGGCAAAATTTCAAAATGTCAAAAATTACGGTAATGACCTATAACGTTAAAGGGCTAAATAAACCGGAGAAACGATCAAAATTAATGGCAGAACTATGGAGATCAAAGGCACAAATAGTATTTCTTCAAGAGACTCATTTCAAAAAAAATAAAATTCCAAAGCTAGAGAACCACAGATTCCCAAAGGTGTATCACAGTTCCTCATCGTCAACAAAGACAAAGGGAGTATCAATTATGTTCTCAAAAACGATTTTATGGAAAGAGTTAAGCGTAATAAAGGAAGAGGAAGGACGCCTCCTCATTGTGAAAGGATACATAAACGAGCAGAAGGTGACCCTGGTAAATGTGTACTTGCCCAATGACGGTCAAATAGCAGCATTGGAGAAATACACAAACAGGGTACAACAGATTATGGAAGGTATTGTAATAATGGCAGGAGACTTAAACATTGCTCTAGATCCTATTTTAGACACATCAAGGGGAACCTCACATTTAGCATATAGCAAACTAAGCAAAGCAAATAGACTCCTACAAGAGACACAGGTAGTAGACTGCTGGAGGACCACCCACCCACATGAGAGAGACTACACTTTTTTTTCAGCGAAATATAGAACCTATTCCAGAATAGATTATATATTTGTATCACAAAATTATTTACAGGGAATAGACGAAGTTACTATTGGGTCTTTTTCAATATCTGACCACGCACCCATAAAATGTACATTGAAATGGGGGGAAGCTGTAGCACGTGAGTGGCACTGGAAAATCAATGAGTCCCTTATAAGGGACCCAGAGTACGAGGAAAAGATAAAACAGGAAATGGAGACCTTTTTCTACAATAATGAGGACGGAGAAGTGACCCCAATGTGCATTTGGGAAACACATAAGTGTTATATCAGAGGAATACTGATATCTCTGGGAACACATAGGAAACGAAAGATAGGAGCACAGATGGATGCTTTGATGAGAGAAATCCGTAGATTAGAAAAAACACATAAAAGATCATTGGCAATACAGGTAGAGGAAGAGCTGAAGAAGGCACGAGAGGAATTGAACCTACTATTAACAGATAAAGCGAAAGCATCATTAAGAAGGTGTAAACAAGCATTTTATGAATTTGGCAACAAACCAAGTAAGATGCTAGCGAGAGCTTTAGGAGAAGTAAGATCCCAAAACCATATAGAGGGTATCAAAACAACGGGGGACAAAATAACGAAATCCCCAAAGAAATTGCTGAAATATTTAGAAACTATTATGTGAGTTTGTACCAACTAGATGGGGAGCAGAGGATGGCGAAAACGGGGGAGAGGGAGGGAAAGATAAAAGAATACATAGAGAAGTCAGGAATGCCGAAGTTATCAGAGGATATAGGGAGAAGCCTAGAAGGCCCGATAACAGCAGAAGAATTTAGAAACACGCTTAAGCAGTTAAAACCAGGTAAAGCACCCGGTCCAGACGGATTTACCCTTCTTTATTATAAGACCTATGCAGAAAAGTTGTTGCCGAGATTTTTAGATGCTTTCAACTCGATACGAGAAGGACAGGAGATGCCAGAAGAAACTCTTATGGCACACATAGCGGTTATACAGAAAGAGGGGAAAGACCCAGCGCAATGTGCAAATTATCGCCCAATATCTTTACTGAATGTTGATTTGAAGATCTTCGCAAAAATTTTAGCAAACAGAATATTACCACACACGCCCAGCCTGATACATCAGGACCAGGTAGGCTTCACGCCAGGAAGAGAAGGTAGGGAAAATACGCAACGAGTGATAAATGCGATCCACCTCTCGCAGTCACATAAAAAGCCCTTAGTATTAGTATCTACGGACGCTGAAAAAGCATTCGATAGGGTAGACTGGAAGTTTTTAAAATCTACTATCCAACATATAGGACTGCGGGAGGGAATGCAAAGATGGATTATGAGCTTATATTCCAGACCAAAAGCGAAAATAAAGGTAAATGGCATTATGTCAGAACCCTTCGATATATGCAATGGGACACGGCAAGGGTGTCCTTTATCGCCATTGATCTTTGTTTTAACACTAGAACCTTTTTTAAGGACAATAAGGCTAAGCACAGACATTAGAGGAATAAAAGTAAAGGGGGGAGAGCAGAAGCTCGCGGCATTTGCCGATGATCTAATGTTTTTTGTGACAGAACCGGTGCTATCTCTGCCCCCACTGCTAGCGGAGATAGATAAGTATGGAAAAATTTCAAACTTTAGAGTAAACTATGATAAATCGGAGGCAATGGGGGTAGAGATGAACAACACACAACAACAACAATTAGCGAACTGCTTCTCATTTAGATGGACGAACTCACATGTAGGATACCTGGGGACTAAAATTCCGAAGAAACTAAGCAGAATACTAGAGTTAAATTTAGCCCCGTTGGTAAGACAATTGAAAAAAGACTTACAGAAATGGGACAAGGAGGTGTTTACTTGGTTCGGGAGGATTAACATCTTAAAGATGAATGCAATGCCGAGGTTATTGTACGTACTACAGACACTCCCAACAAGGATACCGCAGGGATTCCTTAAAGGAATCAGAGCGAAGTTTGCGGGATTCATATGGGCAGGGAAACCGGCAAGAGTGAGAAGAGATATCTTAACACTGCCAAAGGAAAAGGGGGGAGTAGGATTTCCAGATCCTCTAGCCTATTATGAGGCAGTTCACCTGTCGAGAGTACTTGACTGGTGCGTTGCGCCAAAGATCAAACCTTGGATCCTCTTAGAACAAGCAATGACGGATATCCCACTGGAGGGGCTAATATGGCTCTCTAAATCGGTCATACCACAGACAGTCAAGAGACACCCAACGATAGGGACGACAATTAGCACTGTTAAAAAAATATTCAAAAACCTAGAGGACGAAACGGAAGTTAACCCGATGACACCAATTCTAGGGAACCCAGTGTTTACCCCTGGCCTGAATGATTCAGGCTTTGGGAATTTAAAAAATAGAGGTCAAACTAGACTGATACACTTTCAGAGAGAGAATCGGGTAATGTCTAATGAAGAAATAGAAAGGGAATTGGCCGAACATTTAGACCCTTATAGGAGAAGACAGTTAGGGGGATTTCTTCGAACTATTCGAGGACAAATCAGGGTGAGAGAAATACTGACGGAATTCGAGAAAATGTGTCTTAAGAGAGAACCAGTAAGACATTCACTCTCCCTGTTCTATTCAATGGTAAATGAAATAAAAGCGCCACGAGTAATAGGTTTTATTCAGAGATGGGAAAGAGACCTAGAGGTAACATTCACGGAAACTCAGAAGAAAAAAATCTTTCAATTTAATCATAAAGCATCAATAGCATCTAAATTCCAAGAAGGAGGATATAAGATCCTGAGCAGGTGGTACAGAACACCGGAGGTCTTAAATCAGATCTTTCCCCAAGTGTCAAATATTTGCTGGCGATGTCAGAAAGAAGAGGGAACTCTGCTACATATTTTTTGGAACTGTGAAGGAGTCAAAGACTTCTGGAAAATGGTATCTGAAGTGATAGAAGAAATAACTGAGATATCATTAGGGGATGAACCGGTGACTTATCTGTTATTAGACTTACCCATGTCAACAGAAAAATTTAAAAGATCCCTAGTGAGACATTTAGTGGTCACAGCCAGATCGTGTATCCCGGTTCTTTGGAAGAGCACATGTTCTCCAAGCAAATCACAATGGATAGCCAAAATTACTGAAATGCAAAGCATGGAGAACCTCACGGCCTCTTTGAGGGAGGGGGAGGAGAGGGTGGAGGAAATATGGGCACCATATGTCAGATATAGAGCGCGGGGGGGGAGGGATAGGGGGGAGGAGGAGAGTCCACTAGGAGGAGGAGGGAGAGCTTCAGGCCTTCCTTTTTTTTTTTCTTTTTTTTTTTGTGGTGTTTTTTTATTTTTTATTTTTATTTATTTTTTGTGCCGGGTAATAGACTCAGAGGTAGGGGGGGGGAGGGGGAGAAGATGGGGTATTAGTGCCTTAAACGGGGGAAGATCACGTCAAAGATGAAAGAAAAGGGAGGAAAAGAGGAAAAGGAGAAAAAGCATTTGGGTAGAAGAGGTGTAGAGGGAGAGCGGCAGATAAAAATAGAGGAAACCTAAATAAGGAAAAGGACAAACATAAGAATGTAGAGAATGAAGCTGTTTATATTGTTTGATGTGATACGAACCTGGGTTTGAGGCAATGTGATATGTTGAAAAATGAAAAATAAAGAATTTGTAAAAAAAAAAAAAAAAAAAAAATTCCTTTAGTGATCCTTTAAAGCTTCTTGGAAAGGAAAACAAGTCTCTGCCACAGACTTGGCTCTAAATTAGATTTGAGCGTCCAGATGAGACCTCTGCCACAGGCCTAGTGCTTGGAAGTTAGGACGGTAGAGCAAATCCTCCCAGTATGTTCTTTGGGGTCACCGACTGACAGCTTGAATGTGACCTGTCAGTGTCCGGTGCCCAGATCCCCGGTGGTTCGTTCAAGCCCTGTTGGATCACCTGCCTCCGGGTTCTCCTCAGACCGATCCCCCACCGAACAGCACCCAGCTTGGGATCTTCTCAATAGAAGAGGGGACCCAGTAAGTCACTGGGGCCTCTTTGCAGCATCAGTTTCTCTGGGCTATGAGAGCCCAGAGTCAGGAACTCCGCGTAGCACGCGACCCCGGCCTGGTAGGCCATAGTGGTGGGGCCCGTGATGTGCGCACACCCTAAAGGTGGGTGCCGCATCCGGAACCAGGAACCTGCGAAGAACCCCGAACAATGGCCTCCGCCACAGAAATACTATTCCCCAGCAAGGGAAAACTCCTCCAATTGGCTGCTGGGAAAAAGAGGCTCCGCCTGGACCCCTCTGGCGCCACCTGCCGCCCAGAGATGATACTGCATTTCTGGGGCACAGACTGACCCACAGGACAATCCAGATTTGGCGACAGCCAAATTTGTCAAATTAAAGAATGAGAGCAACATAACTCTCTCATTCTCCCACTAAATTTAAGCATAGCACCTGTACGAAAGCACACAGGCGCTACACATGTATTTGCAAATGCGTGCAACTAAACCCCTGTTTTTAACGCACGGTTAGACAGGTGAATTTGGTTGGTTGCTGATTGGTTGGTAAGTTGAGCTTGGTTATTCTGTGTGTTTCTTGACATGCGTCCGCCCTTCCAATGCTCTTTACTGTGAAGATCAGTCATAGGTAGGGGCAGTGACAGTTGTTTTTTTGTATAGATGAACTGAGGATGGAGTACTAGGCTGTTGGGCTCCTTGGAGGTAGCTCCCCAGTTGGGGGGGGTGATCTTGGGCCTGTAACTCGGTTGCATGATGGAGCCCTTCAAGAAAGCTTGAAGGATCTGGACAGGAGGCAACAGAGGAGTCAGAGAAAACAGCAGGAGCTAGTAATGTTGGGCAAGTCTTCAGGAGGGAACCACCGGTTGCAGCCAGGAGGGCTGGTGAGTGACGTGCAGTCAGAAGGACTGGAGAGGCATGCCAGAGAGGAAACAGAGCTGGGTGTGGAGCCAGTAGGGAGGATTTCAATATCAAGAGCAGTGAAGTCAGGCAGCTGCAGCCAGGAGGGCTGACAGGGCCTGACGAGGACTGACTGGGAGCAGAAGTAAACCAGTAAGACAGCTAGCACTAAAGAGACTTTCCATATTTCTGCTACATTATAGGGGCCCGCAGTCCCTGCCTGCAAAAAGGCTATTGCTAAGGCCTGGCTGAGCCAGTGTCAGGCCTAACCACCAAGTGCTAGCTGTTCCTGGAATCACAAGATAGGAAGTGAAGAGTTGTGCTGGAGAAGTCTGGAGAAGTGTACAAAGAGTGTACATAGTTGTCCCTAGCAACTTTGCTATTATTTCACTGGCCATCGCATATTTTCAAGTTAAATTCCCTCAATAAAAATAACAAAAACAAAGCAAAGTTCATTGTCTCGGAGTGTCTGAGAAGTGAATGCCAGGCTGGGCAGGGTGACAAGTGGGACACATCACTAAGGGGGGTACCGCTACATACATTTTGTGTAGGGGGACTAATTATTTTATTAACATGAGGTGGGCCGTGGGCGGTCTCCTCTGAAAATACCCTGCAGTGGTAATTCCCTGTTGCTTAATAAATGGAACACCAACGTATTTCACTGAATTTCTGGTACTTTAATCTCGCTATGTCTCACAAGATTACTGAGCCAGGAGGCGTTCACCACAGTTTCGAAGCGTTTGTAGATTGCTTTACTCTAGGGTGACCAGACATCCCCAGTTTCTGTGGACAGTCCCCGGATTAAGAACACTGTCCCCGGACCAAGTCTGTCCCCGGTTTTGTCCTTGTCCCTGGATTGGATTTGAACAGGGGCTGGGGCAATTTCAAAGACAGTCAGTGCAGAATAAAAAAAAAGAAATTCTGAATTACACACCCCGCTCCAATGCTCCTACTAGCTTAGGGAGGTGTATTTTCTATTATCTGTGCCCCTTTCTGATGATCATGTGCTGGTCAGAGCGGAAGGAATATTTATTTAGTTTCGGGTGCATGCCTATTCATCTCCGCTCGCATGTTCTTCTGCCTTGGCTCAAATCCCGGGCAGCCGCTTGCCTGTTTATCTCCTTGCCTTCCCTGGCGGAGTGATCTTCCTTTGCTTCTCAACCTGTAGTAGCCGGGGCCCTGAGAGTAAGATTTGACATTCTGTGAGGCGGGCGGGTGTGCCGATGGGCAGAGAGTCGCTGATTGCAGCCATTTCTAGTAAAAAAAAAAATTACCAGTTACACTTACCGGTAGCTGAATTTCTACAAAGTCTTACAGGACGGCTCGTGAGAGAGTAGACTGGTCCACCTGACAGGAAACACAATCAAAAATGAGGTTAAAAGGCCCCACCCCTCCCGTGTGCCTCAGTTTGAGATAAGTAACCGCTATTAGAACACGGCCTAGGAGACCAAGAAAATAAATCTGGATAGCAGTAAAAGGGAGGGAAGTAGGCCTGCCGTCCTGTAAGACTTCGTAGAAATCCAGCTACCGGTAAGTGTAACTGGTAATTTTTTTTTTTTACTAGAAATGGCAGCAATCAGCGACTCTGGTAATTTTGGTAACTGGTAATTTCTCCCTTGTCTTCCAGGACGGCACGCTGAGAGAACAGCAAGTAATTTCAGGTCTACCTTAGGGCGGGACCACCATCTGTAGGACCTTCCTACCAAACATCAAGTCTTGCGGTGACAGCAGTTTGAATCTGTAATGTCTGAGGAAGGTATTCTGGCTTGATCAGGTCGCCGCTCTACAAATTTGTTCTATGGAAGCTCCTGCCCTCTCTGCCCAGGAGGCTGCCAGTGATCTTGTGGAATGGGCCTTGATAATAGGAACTGACCTACCCGCTTGAGTCTAGGATAAAGAAATAGCCTGTCTAATCCATCTGGATATTGAAGCTTTCGTTGCCTGCTAACCCTTTTTCTGACCTGAAAAATTAACTAAAAGATGAGGGGAATTCCTAAACTCACTTACCCTCTCTAAGTAAATCAAAAGGCAACGTCTTACATCCAAGCAATGAAAAGGAAGGGAGGACTACCTCCTGGGATCTGTGGAACTTAGTTGCCACTTTGGGAAGATACAGAGGATCCTGACTCAGTACCACCCTGTCTTCAAACACTCGAAAAAACAGCTGTCCCTAGCTGTTAGAAACCTCTTGATAAGAGGGTCCCCTGAAAGGCTCTTGTCCAGAAAGTAGGACAAGGCCGCGACTTGGACCCTTAAGGTCCTAGTGGCTAAGCCTAGGTCCACCCCATCCTGGAGGAAATCCAGGATGGTGGAGGTCCTGGGGCAAGAGATCTGTTTCGCGGAGCACCAATGTGAAAAGACCCCCCAGATTCTCGCGTAGATGTGTCTGGTGACCCTCTTGCGGCTAGCCAACAAGGTGTCTATCACTCTGTCAGAACAGCCCCTCTGCTGCAGGTTCCACCTCTCAAGAGCCATACCGTCAGGCTGAAGAACTCTGGATTTGGATGAGAGACCGGCCCCTGCCGCAGAAGACCCACCTGGAGAGGGAGGGGAAGAGGGGGAGCTAGAGACCAGTGCTTTAGGGTGGGAAACCAGGTCCTCTTGGGCCACCAGGGTGCAATCAAAATCAGGTTGGTATCTGAGGTGTTCAACTTTTGCAGGACCCTTGGAATGAGATTCAAGGGAGGGAAGGCGTAGGCCAACCGGAACTTCCAGGACTGAGCCAACGCATCCACCCCCTGTGAACCCTGCTCCCGGGTGAGGGAAAAGAACCTGTTCACCTTCTTGTTCCCTTTGCAAGCAAAGAGGTCTATTTCTGGACGCCCGAACTGCTGGCAAACCCAGCTGAAGGTCTCTGGGCACAATTCCCATTCCCCCTGAAGGATGGGCTGGCGGCTCAGAAAGTCGGCCTCCAGATTGAGGGCCCCTCTTATATGGACTGCCAGAAGAGAGGGTACCCTCTGTTCTACCCAACCCAGGATCCTCAGGGAGAGGGCTAGGAGAGAGTGAGACCTGGTGCCTCCTTGCCGGTTGAGAAAGGCGACCATAGTCACATTGTCGGAGAGAACTAGGACCTCTCGGCCCCAAATTCTCACCTCGAACGCTTCCAGAGCCTCCCCAACCGCCAATAACTCCCGGTAGTTGGAAGAAGCCCGCCTTTGCTGGTGATTCCAAGAACCCTGGGCTCGAAGTTCCTCCGTATGGGCTCCCCACCCCCAGGAGCTGGCGTCTGTGGTGACTTTGATCGGGTTCCCTTCCATCCCAAGAGGAGAGAAGGAAGACCTGCAGAGGTCTTGAATGAAGTTGGGCCCAAGGGACTGCAGGGATGCACAAAGTCATCCAACCCAACAAGCTCATAATCTCTCTGAAAGAGAAATTTACCGCACCCACTAGGGACCTGACCGCTGCCACAAGCCTCTGGGCTTTGTCTTGGGTTAAGACCAGTGCTTTAACTGGGCCGGAACGCGGCGGTACTCAGTACCGCCACTTCCAAAAATGGCCCTGGAGAGTACCAGCACCTCTCCCTGCGCCCAGTACGTGGGTTTCCCGTACCGGAACGCAGCCCCAGGCCAGGAATATGATGATACGGCCCGACGGACCTTTTAATCCGGCCCCCGGGCGGAGAGCTAGCTACAGCATTGTAGTGGCTGGCCGCTGGGCGAATTACATTGCGCACCGTCTCCTCCATAATAGTCATTGGCTGGGCCGGCCATCAGCTAGTGGAGGGGGGCGGGCCGTGTGCAGAGTACGGCTTGAGCCGTACGTGCAGGCGCAGGCAGGGAGTTGACCTCACGTTAGATGATGTCAACTCCTTTCTGCGCGCCTGTGAGGAGCGATCAGTGCGGCGTGGTGGATGTGAGCGGGTGACTGGCCCTCCTAGGACGGTGCAGCAAAGTGAAAAATCAGTCATCGGACTTTGCTTTGGATCTGAAGTACAGATTCTGTACTAATGGTGAGTGATGTTTTGTTGCTATGGCTGCTCACAGACTGATATGTATATTCTATACTTCTCCTATCTATTTTATGTGGTGTCTGTCCCTTGTCATGCTTTGTGCCCATTTTATCTTCTCTTTTTTTTAGTTTCTGACATCATGAGCTGGTTTATGTAATTTTAGCAGCAAAATCAAATGTTAGGTTTCGTCTAAGAGAGGGTTTGTAAAATATATATATTTTCATGTTCAGAATTGGGGGGGGGGGGGGGAGCACCGGCGCCTAATAGAGTACCGGCACCTCTTTTGGCCCACTTAAAGCACTGGTTAAGACAAGCTTCTTTTCTAGGGAGTCTATGAGAAACCCCAGGTACATCTTCCTTTGTTCTGGAAGAAGGGAAGATTTTTCCTTGTTCAATATCCAACCAAGGGATTCCAGAGTGGTCATGACAGTGGCCAGGTCCGCGAGGAGCTGATCCCGACTCGGGTTGAAGAGCAACAGGTCGTCTAAATAAGGGACGAGGGAGATCCCCTTTAGATGCAGAAAAGCCATCACCTCGGCCAGGACCTTCGTAAACACCCTCGGACTGCAGGCCAGTCCGAAGGGGAGGGCTGAGAACTGCCAGTGCTGAATTCCCTGGACGGAGGCGAGGGCGAATCTGAGGAACCTCTGGTGATCTGGAAAAATTGGGACGTGAAGGTAGGCGTCCCTTAGGTCTATCGTCACCATGAACACGCCCTCTTGTAAGAGACCCCTGAGGCTGTAGACATTTTCCATACGAAATTTTTTGTAGAGAAGATGGACATTCAGGGGTCTTAGGTTGATGATCAACCTGAACTTCCCGGCTGGTTTGGGAACTACAAAAATGTGGGAGTACACTCCCTGACCCTCTTGATCTGGTGGGACCGGGACTATGACCCCCTGTTGCGCCGGATTCGCAACGTTCTGAGAGAGGCCTGCGGCCTTGAGGGGGTCCCTGGGTAAGTATGTAAGGAGAAAGGTCGGGGGGGGGGGGGAAACTGGCGAAATTCTAATCTGTAGCCCTCCATGATTATTTGGAGGACATGGGGGCTCTGGGTTATGCCCTCCCAAACGGAAAGGAACCTGGAGAGCCTGCCCCCTACCCTCCCGTCACTTGGGATCTTTTCCGCTGGGTTTTGGGCTGGAAAAACGATCCCCCCCTTGGGTCTATCCTTCCCAAAACCCCAGCGCCTGTTGGGAGCCAGTTTCTTCTCCGATGGAGGGTTCTTTCTCTGATTGGGACGAAAAAACCTCCTCCTATTAGATCTAGGTCTGGAGGGAAATGTATTTCCCTTCTCTGAGGATCTAGACAGGGCCTGGTCTAACGCTGTACCAAACAGGAGGGAACCTTCAAAGGGAATAGCGCACAAGCGGTTTTTAGAGGTGAGATAGCCCCTCCAGGTTTTTAACCATACAGCTCTCCTAGAGGAATTAATAAGTGCTCCAGTCTTGGCTGTAGCGCAAACTGTTTCGATAGCTGCGTCTGCCAAATAGGCCACTGCACTGCCAATAACCTGGAGGGAATCTCGAATTTCCCTAGTCTTGGAGGAACTGGAGAGATGATCTAACAGCCTAGAAGTCCAAGCGGCAGCATTCCTTGCAATGCACACTGATGCTAACGCAGGACCTAAGGCGGCTGCATTGGCTTCCCAGGCTCTACGGAGGGAGGTATCAGCACGCCTATCCATGGCGTCCCTCAGACTCCCTGCATCCTCAAAGGAGAGGTCGAACAGCCTGGAGACATAGGCTAAGGAGGCGTCATGACGAGGTACTTTGAAAAAGGTATCCTCCACATCATCCTTAAAGGGACAGCGGCGCTTCCAGGTATTGTACTTGGGAAGCCTTTTTTCTGGCTCAGCCCACTCCTTCAGGATAATATTCTTGAGGGATTGATGTAAGGGAATAGTCTTAGATTGGGGTTTTATTAAACCTAAATACATCCTATCTTGGGCAGAAACCTGCTCTGTTGGAATAAAAAACGTTTCGCTGTAGGGGAAACACAATCAAGAACTGAGGCACACAGGAGGGGTGGGGCCTTTTAACCTCGTTTTTGATTGTGTTTCCTGTCAGGTGGACCAGTCTACTCTCTCAGCGTGCTGTCCTGGAAGACAAGGGAGAAAATATATCCCCGGATTTCATTTTAAAAATCTGGTCACCTTACTTTCTCCTCAAAAGGAGAAGCAATCTACACTGCTTCATAAACAGGCACTCAGAGAAGAGTAATGCCTCGTACACACGTTCCGAATATCGTACAACTTTTTTTCGTTTACTAGTCGCAAGTAGAAATTAAATAGGTTATTAAAGTCACGAAAATTCTCGTACAACATAAAAAAATAAAAATAAATCGGAAGTGATGTCATGTGTTGTAATGTATTTGTATTGTATGTTTGGACGACAACTGTACTGACTAAACGAAAATCGTACAACCTGGTACTGTACGAGAAAAATTTTCGTGCATGTCCGATAAAATAATATCAGATGAACAGTGATGATTGGCTCTCAAAAGCTCTGTACTAACGATCCGATTATCACGCGACTCTTCCTCGGACGACATTTTTCGTACGATATTATGATCGTGTCTACGGGCCATAAGGATGAGCTCATTCGTGTTCGCAAGCTGCACATGCAGAGCCCGCTATGAAGTCGGCACTGCACAGCGCTAATCACAGGCAGCGAGACATTTCTCGATCTCTGCAGTCGTGGATCGGGAAAATGTTTCACTGCCTGCAATTAGCACTGTGCAGTGCCAACTTCCTAGCGGGCTCTGCACGTGCAGGTTAAGAACAGGCCTGAGCTCATCCTTAAGGCCCCATACACACGTCCGAGGAACTCGACGTGCCAAAACATCGAGTTCCTCGTCGAGTTCAGTGTTGAAGCCGCCGAGGTTCTCGGCGGGCCGACATTCCTAATTGAACAACGAGAAAATAGAGAACATGTTCTCTATTTGGCCCGACGAGTTCCTCGTCGGCTTCCTCGCTGAAAAGTGTACACACGACCGAGTTTCTCGGCAGAATCCAGCTCCGATCGAGTTTTTGGCTGAATTCTGACGAGAAACTCGGTCGTGTGTACGGGGTCTAAGAGAGCAATCTCCTTGGAGAATGTTGGAAAACTCAGAGGTTATTTTTCGCTGCCTGATAAACGGACACCTATGTCTATAAAAATTAGGCATTTTCATGTGAAAACACAGACTAAAAAGTGGATGAAAAAAAAGCAACAGCAGACATGGATAGATGCACCTTGCTTGGGGGAAAAGAAGGGGTTCCTGATTCATTGATACACCTGCAGCTTAGACTGCATATATGAGGTTGCTTTAGGTGTATAGTTAACCCAACATTCATGTGTCCACCAGCATGTTGTAAGAACCTTGTTTTGCATGACGCACTTTATTATTATACTGTACTAGATCCCTGTATAATGTCCAGGGTTGCCCATAGCCTCATTCCCCAGCTCAACTTCCCGCCTACACCCCTTCACCTAACGTCATTTCCCGCCTCTCAACAACTCCGTTGTAGCTCCGCCCGTCCAGTTTGTGAGGGATCTGTAGAGGGTGGAGCTTGGTTGGCTGCTGGCGGGAGAAGGAGCAGTAGGCTGTGTGCTCCGTGTAGGTTGCAGTAATAAGACGAGCAGGTAAGAAGCGTGTATATTAGGTGCTCAGGGGGTACTGTAGAATGTGTGCGGTGCATGCAGGCGGTGGCTGACATCACACAGTATTTGTTGTGTCCTCCTACGCATCATGTTTTCTCCGCACAACGAGTCTGGTGATAAATGTGACGAGCCATGTTCCCGTTGGACGCGGAGTGTGTGTGTTTCCTTTTGCTGGTCGTGTGAGGGGGATGGAATCGTTGTGTTGTGTGAGAACGCACCGCCTCTCTGCAGCCTCCTCGCTCCATGTTTTTGTGTGAGTGAGATAGAAGGGGGAGTGGGAGGCATTTAAACATTGCAGACCTGCCTGAAGGCTCCTAACGGCAAGCAGAACATTTCCGCGTTGTCTAGTGTGTTTTGTTTCCTTCAGCCCATGCTCTGTACAGCAACACATAAGCTATGCATGGCATAACATGGCCACGTTCTTCTGCTTCATTTTCACTTTCCATGTAAGGATCACGTGCACATAACTAAAGGTTTAGTTAAAAAAAAAAAAAAAGTCTTGCTTGCCTCCTGTGCAGTTGCTTTTGCACAGACTAACCCCAATCCTCCTCCATCTGGGGGAAGCTCCTGGCTCTTTCTTGAGTGCCCCCATCCAAGAAGCGCTCTCCCTCGGGGCGTGCTTCCGTGTCCTGCTGCATCCATTGACACAGACAGCAGTACTTGGCACCCGCATCATTGGATTTGATTGACAGCAGCGGGATCCAATGGCTGCGCTGCTATCAATTTATCCAATTGGGACCCGAGACACCCCGCTGGAGAGGTGTGCTTGTCCCCAGAACGAACAGGCTTGGGTAAGTTAAGGGGGGCGGGGCTGGTCGACTACAAGAGTTTTTTTCACCTCCATGCCTTGAGGTAAAAAACCACAAGGGTTTACAACCCCCTTTAAAGTGCTAATAAACTCTGTACTACCACTTGTACCTACAGGCAATCCTATAGTAAGGCTTACCTGTAGGTACTGTGAACATCTCCTAAACTTGCACATTTAAGCGATATATTCGGAGTGCATGCAGCCATTGATGATACCACAGCGCATGCACTCTCATTGGCTGGCATAAAGTGCCTTCAAAGCCCGTGCCAGAAAAAGGGGAGTGACATCATCGCACACCCAGCCACTCATAGCTAGATAACGTGAACATGTAGGGAAGATCGGGGAAAGATATCAGCCCTCTCAGCGGTGACAGTGTGGCGCTGGAGGGCTTCATTCTAAGGTAAGTCTCTTATAATGTGCTAGTATACAATGCACATTATGACATTTTGCATTACAGGGGATTTTTTTTATTTGTGATGGCATTCTCTTTCTATTTTCATCTGGTGATTTTTTTTTTTAACAAAAAAAAGCTCTCTTGCACTTACACGATGACACAAACTTCTTCAGACCCCTTTCACACTGGGGTGTTTTTCAGGCGCTTTTGGGCTAAACATAGCGCCTGTAAAGCACCTGAAAAAATTTCTCCCCTGCAGTCTGTGTGAAAGCCTGAGTGCTTTCACACTGAGGCGATGCACTGGCAGGACGTTTAAAAAAACTTCTGCAAGCAGCATCTTTGAAGCGGTGTATACACTGCTCCTCCACATTGAAATGATTGGGCAGCACAGCCGAATCGCCAGCAAAGCGCCACTGCAGCAGCGCTTTGCGGGCGGTTTTGGCCTTTTTCGGCAGCTATTGGGAGGTAAAAGCGTCCCGCCAGCGGCCAAATACCTCCACAAAAACAACGGTAAAGTGATGCTAAAAATAGCCGCGCTTTGCCAACGCCCACGTCCCAGTGTGAAAGCAGCCTTAAAGAGGAACTGCAGTCTGCTCTCATAATTTGTAATAAAACATCTTTGCCAATCTGAAGCTTCCCTCCAACCACTTTGCATATTTTATATATACTGTGATTCTGTACTTGCCAAATATGCTACAGAAATCTTCCTCTGCTGATTCTGGCTGCAACCATTTTAACTGTGGGCAGCTGAAGCTTTACCTGGATTTACAGACACAGAGGCACCCCTCATTGGCCCTCTTATGACTCATCCCCCCCCTTTTTGGCAAACTCACGAGAGTGAGAGAGCTGTGCACGATGTCATAAGCCTAGGCTTATTTCCAGTCAAAAAACAGGAAGCGGGCTGTATGAGGTATTTACTGTCAGGAAAAAAAATGTTTTACTATCCAAAGTTTAAAACAAGGGCAGACGATTTAAAGGGGTTGCATCCTATGCATTAAGGCAGGGATCCTCAAACTACGGCCCTCCAGCTGTTGTAGAACTACACATCCCATGAGGCATTGTAACACACTGACATATACAGACATGACTAGGCATGATGGGCATTGTAGTTCCTTAACAACTGGAGGGCCGTAGTTTGAGCACCTTGCAGTGTCCCCTGCCTTCCGTTTTACTTACCTGAACCCTGAATTTCCATGGGCGCGATCCTGCGTTGCTCTCTCCATGGCTTCTCGGCTCTTCATTGGATATATTGATAGCGCAGCCATTGGCTCCCGCTGCTGTCAATCCCAATGATGCGGCCGAGTCATACACTCGGTGTCGAACGATGCCGAGTGTATGACACAGGTGCGCCCCCACAAGGCATCCCCCTCGAGAGCTTTCCAGAGGGGGTTATCTAATGCAGGGAAGAGCCGCCGTGGGACCCCAGAAGAAGACAATCTGGGCCGCTGTGCAAAACTAACTGTACAGTGGAGCCAAGTATGATATAAAAATCTTTAATACATGGAAAGTTGAAAAAATTACTGGAGGTCCGGTTTAAGCACTTCAATAGTGGGCACTTTCACCCCCTTCCTGCCCGGGCCAACTTTCAGCTCTTGGCACTGTTGCACTTGTGCGGTCATGCAACATTGTACACATGTGAATTTATAATTTTCTTCAAACAAATAGAGCTTTCTTTTGGTGGTCTTTAGTCACTGCTGTGTTTTTTTTTTTTTATTTATTTTTTTTACTAAAAAATAAAGGTTTTTCTTAGTTTGCTGGTACATTTTGTAAAAAAAAAAACTTTTTCTCCTTCACTGATGTACGCTGATGAGGTGGCACTGGTGGGCACAGATAGGTGACACTGATGAGCAGGCACTGATGGACTTTTAATAATCACACTTGCCTGTCTGTCCTGGAGTCCAGTGATGTCTGCACCGCAGCTGAAGTTTCCATCAGCTGTCTGGTGCATGCCGCTTCCATTGTGAGTAAGGGAACCCTACTGCGCATGCGCAAGGCTCCACTCCTCTCTCCTACTGGTCCGGAGGAGGAGGGAGTCCAGGCGGTGACTTCAATACCCGCACCTGAGGCTCCCGGAAGTGTTAACAGGATACCTGTGAAAGACAGGAATCCTGTCCTGCTCAAAGGTGCAAAATGTGGCAACGGGGGGTTAGGAGAGCACAACGAGCAGTAGTTCCACTTTTGGGTGGAACTCTGCTTTAAAGCGGAGCTCCACCCTAAAGTGGAACTCCTGCTGATCGGAACCCTCCCCCCCTCCGGTGTCACATTTGACACCTTTCAGGGGGGAGGGGGGTGCAGATACCTGTCTAAAGACAGGTATTTGCACCCACTTCCGGCCACACAGTCTCAGGTAAACTGCGGGCATGACGTCACCTCCCGTCCCCCACCCCGTTGTGTTCTGGGAACACTCGGCTCCCAGAACACATCGGGAGCCAATCGGCAGGCGTAGCGCGACTCGCGAATGCGCCGTAGGGAACCGGTCAGTGAAGCCGGAGCGCTTCACTTCCTGGTTCCCTCACCGAGGATGGCGGTGGGGGCAGCAGAGTGACGAACGATCACTCGTTCTCTGCTGCGGACGGCGCTGGACTCCAGGACAGTTAAGTGTCCTAATATTAAAAGTCAGCAGCTGCAGTATTTGTAGCTGCTGGCTTTTAATATTTTTTTTTCAGCGGACATCCGCTTTAATTCAACCTGATTTAAATTATAATTTTTAAAGAGCAACTGTCATCTCTGTTCCCCAGCAGCTCCTCTGACACGCTGTTGACTCACCGACAGTCCCATTCACTTTAATAGGACGACAGGTGATGAGGCAGTGACACAACAAGGTGAGGGACGTGGCAGCAGGTGAGTGGATGTTCGCTTAACAGGCACTGCCATGATGGATCTGAAGTGACAGGTGCTCTTTAAATGTAAGGGCTCATTGTTAACGGTAGTTAGAATCTTTTAATATTTGCAAACAAAATGAAGGTTTCCTATTTAGATTAATAAGCTGCCAGGTTAGTAAAACGGCGATATCGGAACCATTTCAATCATACAGTTTTGAAGTGTACATAGATTTGCAAAACAATGGGATAAAGGAATATTCATGACCTTTGGTTTTTTAAGGTTACTGTGTAATTGTGTGAATGCATCAATGCAGTGCATGTTATGTCAGTTTGCAGAGCTTGGATTAATTGAATGAATTTAACAAAAATTTAAATATTGCAGAGTATACAGCAGGGGTGTCCAAACTTTTCAAGGAGAGCCAGATTTGATGAAGTGAGGGCCGACCATTTTGCCTGGCATTCTTTGAACCATTAAAATTCTGTCTAAGTGTGTTCCTCCGAGCAAATACACTGCCCAACAAGAATTCTCTTGCCTTTGTGGCTGTGTGTGGTGAAGAGATGAGCTCGGGTGTATTATTTGGATATACCGTGTTTGTTGGCGTATAACACACGCCTTCACTTTAACCACTGGGCACGTAAACCCACTTAAAGCGGTAGTTCACCCCCCCCCCGACACGATTTTACCATCGAGACAGGCATTGTAGCGCGAGCTACAGTATGCCTGTCCCGATTTTTTTTTAACCCCGGACTCACCTTGTAATCGGAGATCGTATTTTTCGGCTCCCGCGGGGAATGGGCGTGCCTATGGAGAGGGAGGATGATTGACGGCCGGCCCTGGCACGTCACTCTCCCCGAAGACAGCCGGAGTAGGTCTCGGCTCTTCACGGCGCCTGCGCACAGGCTATGCGCACGCGTCGTGAAGACCAAGCCTATTTCGGCTATTTCCGGAGAAGCGTGACGCGCCAGAGCCGGCCGTCAATCATCCTCCGTCTCCATAGGCACGCCCATTCCCCGGTATCTTCGATCTACGCGTACAAGGTGAGTACGGGGGTAAAAAATTCGGGACAGGCATACTGTAGCTCGCGCTACAATGCCTGATTTTATGGTAAAAGAAAAAAAAAATTTTTTTTTTCGGCGATAGGGTGAACCCCCGCTTTAATAACCAGACCAATTTTCAGCTTTCGGTGCTCTCACAATTTGAATGCCAATTACTTTGTCATACAACATTGTACCCAAATTAAATTTTCGTCCTTTTTTTTTCACACAAATAGAGCTTTCTTTTGGTGGTATTTAATCACTGTTGGGTTTTTTATTTTTTGCGCTATAAGAGAAAAAAGACTGAAAATTCTGTAAAAAAATAAAAAAAATTTTTCTTTGTTTCTGTCATAAAATTTAGCTTTTTTTTTCCATTATTTTGCATAAATGTGAAAGATGAAGTTACGCCGAATAAATAGATACCCAACATGTCACCCTTCAAAATCGCACACGCTCGTGGAATGGCGCCAAACTTCGCTACTTAAAAATCCCCATAGGCAACGTTGCAGGGTAGTGTGGGGTATTGCAGAGTAGTGCACAGTATGGGTATGGAGTATTGCACAGTATGGGGCAGGTATGGCTGCATTTGTCACAGATCCAGCCCACAGCACTCGTGCTGCATCCGCTCTCCCCCCCCCCCCTCTCCTCTCACACTGTACCGTTCGGTACAGAGAGGGGAGGGAGGAACCGGCGTCCTCACATGACGCCGGTTTGTTTACAAGTGATCGCTCCGTCATTGGCTGGAGCGATCACGTGGTAAACCGCCGCTATCGGCGATTTACCGTGATCTCTCGCCTTGTAGACGTATATCGTCTATAGGGCGGTTAGTAACTGGTTAACTACTTCCAGACCTTGGGTGTTTTTCCGATTTGGCGTTTGTAAGACTAAAACAGTTTTTTCTGCTAGAAAATTACTTAAAACCCCCAAACATTATATATTTTTTTCTAACACCCCAGAGAATAAAATAGTGGTCATTGCAATACTTTTTGTCACACCGTATTTGCGCAGCGGTCTTACAAGCGCACTTTTTTTGGAAAAAATTCACTTTTTTGAATTAAAAAAATAAGACCAATAAATGTGGCCCAATTTTTTTACATATTGTGAAAGATAATGTTACGCCGAGTAAAATGATACCCAACATGTCACGCTTAAAAATTGCGCCCGCTCGTGGCATGGCATCAAACTTTTACCCTTAAAAATCTTGATAGGCGACGTTTAAAAAATTCTACAGGTTGCATTTTTTGAGCTACAGAGTAGCTCTAGGGCTAGAATTATTGCTTTCGCTCTAACGATCGCGGCGATACCTCACTTGTGTGATTTGAACACTGTTTTCATATGCGGGTGCTACTCGCGTATGCGTTCGCTTCTGCGCGCAAGCTCGACGGGGCGCTTTAAAAAAAAATTTTTGTTTTGTTTTCTTATTTATTTTTATTTTATTACTTTTTACACTGAAAAAAAAAAATTTGATCACTTTTATTCCTATTATAAGGAATGTAAACATAATAGAAAAAAGCATGACAGGTCCTCTTAAATATGAGATCTGGGGTCAAAAAGACCTCAGATCTCATAATTAGACTAAAATGCAAGAAAAAAAATAAAATGAAACTGTCATTTTTTCAAATGGCAAAAAAAAAATTGTCTCTTTAAGAGGCTGGGCGGGACTGACGTTTTGACATCACTTCCGCCCAGCAGAGCTATGGGGACGGGCGAAGGAGATTTTTCCTTCAGTCTCATCCCCAGTCACCAGCCGAACGGTCCCGAAAATTAATTACAGGAGAATCTCCTGTTTACACAGCGGCCTCTTTACTAGAAAGTCCAGCCTCCTTTGGTGGACAGAACAGTCATCCAATGGCAGCGCAGGACTTCCTATTACAGATGCCGCCCGTAAACAGGAAATACTCCTGTGTGTGTACAGCGGCGGCGCTCGTCCTGCCTCCTCCCGTTCCAAGGCATATACATCTTTTGTGGCCCCAGTGCTGGGAGATTGTCGGGGGCCACAAAAGATATATATGCCTAAATAATCCGGCGGGTTGCGATTGGCCCCCGGGCCGGACTTTGGACATGCCTGGTATACAGCCTTATGCTACATAACTAAGCTCCATTTCATGCTGAATAAACAAAATTATGAATGTATCTTAAATAGAAAACTATCTTTTAGCTAGGTTTTTACTCAAATTATTTTATTAAAATAAATTTGCTAAAAATCAAACATCTTAAAAAAAAAAAAAAATCATTGATTTATATCCACCCTGCCTTTTAAATCATGTTATACAGTGCTTGTGCTCTGTAATTTGGTCCTTTCTATCACCTAAAATATCTGTCTGATCCTGCCCGTTTCTGCCCTCCCAATTGTAAACTGACCACAGTATATCATGGCAGCTGAGCCTTGACACTGGTCAGTTTACGTGCCTCTGTCATCTGCTGTGTCTCCTGTGCTCTCCTCCGTCCTTTCTCCCCCCCCCCCCTTCTCTACCTGTCAGCTCTATGTCCGTTCCCACCCCCCTCCCCTCCTGCCGCTCAAATTATGCTTAAATTTACATTATCCTCTTGGTTGATTGATATAATGCCCCCCCAACTGCTATATATATATATATATATATATATATATATATATATATATATATATATATATATATATATATATATATATATATATATATATATATATATATATATATATATATATATATTGCAGCTATATACCGGTTTACAGAGCGCAGACACGCGTTCACGTGACCCGCTACTCTCTCTCTCATGACAGCTGCAGTGTGTGGGGTCGCCTCTCTCCTCTTCTCCTGACTGATGTTAGCAGGGGATCCACGTGCGGTACAGGCCGAGAGAGTAGAAGGTCATCGGGTCACATGAGCGCCAATCTGTGCTCTAAACGGGTATATAGCTGCATTATTTTCACAGGGGGACATTACATGATTGTTTCTGGCCAGATCACCAGGTGAAAATGAGAGAATATTTTAAAGTAACAGTGATGCTTAATTTTTTCAATTTAACTACTTCAGCCCCAGAAGATTTTACCCCCTTCCTGACCAGAGCACTTTTTACAATTTGGCACTGCGTCGCTTTTACTGACAATTGCAGTCATTCACTGTACCCAAACGAAATGTGCGTCTTTTTTCCCCCACAATAGAGCTTTCTTTTGGTTATATTTGATCACCTCTGCAGGGTTTTTTTTGTGTGCCATAAAAAAAAGTGAAAAAGTTAGTGTTTACAAACTTTGGGAAAGATTATTTTTATATATTTTTTTTTTTTTGTATTAATTAATTTTCTTACTAATATTGGTGATCTGCGATTTTTTTTTTTTTTTTTTTTTTTTTTTTTTTTTGCGGTACTAGGAAACTTTTTGGCATTTATACAGCAATCAGTGCTATAAAAATGCACTGATTACTGTGTAAATGTCTCTGGCAGGAAAGAGGTTAATTGAGGGGGCGATCAAGGGGTTAATTGTGTGTTCTAACTTTATGGGTATAGGATTGACTAGGAGACATATTTTTCTTCTTGGTAGCAAACGATATGGCTCATTTTCCTTGACACCACAGGGATTTACACACACACATCCCTGTGCTAGCACACTCATGATCATGCCCGCTGGCCACACGTATTGGGGGGCCCCCCCACCGTGCAGTGCTTTCTGGTGGCCGAAAAAGGAAAGCAAATGCAGCATAGAAGGTTTGTTAACCTTAATGCATAGAATGCTATATTACACAATCCAAATGTATTTATTTTTAAACATAAGTTGCATAATCAAACCTTTGAAATGCAAGCAGTGTAGGAACCTGAATGTAAACTAGTATCAGGATGTTGCCAGGCTACAGTGAGACAGAAACAGCACTAGGAATCTGCTCAGCAGAAGCATGCTAATAGAAAGCGAAATGGAGAGAGGGGGGGAAAACGCATTAAAGGGTCACTAAAGGAATTTTTTTTTTTTAGCTAAATAGCTTCCTTTACCTTACTGCAGTACTGAAAGCACAAAAAATATGCATACAGAAATGCATCCAGAGTGAGTTTTTGCAGTGTGATTTGTAAATGGGAATGCATCCGGAGTGCATTTTTGTGGTGGGAACCAGCCCTAAAGCATAACTCCAGGTTTTAGTGAAGTTTAAATGGTTACATCCCTAGCAGATAAACAATCTGTACAAGCTGTATTTAGCCTCTGCTACATACTCTCTATACAGCAATATTTTCCAGTAGGTATAAAGGAGCTTCCCATCCCACTCCTATAACAAAATAAAAAATTGTGAAGAGTTGCTCAACCATTCCCAGGATGCTTTGTATTCTATGAATGAATACAAAGCTTCCTCTGGCTGAAGCAGAGATTGTCACCTGCCCACCGGTACACCTCAACCAATCATAGGAAGCTTTGTATTCATTCAGAAAATACAAAGGTACCTACAAATAGCTGAGCAACTCTCAGCCTGTCTTGAATTTGTTCTGGGAGCAGGACGGGAAGGTCCTCATCCTGCTGCTGGAACACAATGCTGTATGAAGCTGAGGCTGCATACAGTTAAATACAGTGCACACAGTTGCTTCATCCGTTAGGGAAGTAAATAGTTTTTGAGCCAGCTTGGTCCAAATTAATTATTTAAACTTCATTAAAACTTGGTGTAGGGCCTTAAATCAAGCTAACGGTATGGCGTGTGTCTGGTACCAAAGATTATTATGCAGCATAGAATGTTGGTGAAACAATTCACTTATAGGGAGTAGAGAATCCCAGTCTCCTGTTCAAATGTTCAGTAAAAGTACTGACTGCTAAACTGAGTGAGCTGCTAGCTTGATGCTGTGAACGGGTAGAGCTGTCAAAAATCCAGGTAACTGCACTGAAAGGCAATGGTGGGTGAAAAAAAAAAAAAACCCTGGTGTGCATGCTGAATCCACTGTAGCGAGTTGCAGAGAGATTCTTAATTCAAGCCTAGCAAATTTTCAGCAGAGAACAAATGCCTGATTTCCTTGAGAGAAATGCGGTGTCCTTGTCACTTCCTGTGATGTGCACAGAAGAATATTTTCCTTCCTAGATATCTTCTAGAGATGCATCGAAATTTCGGCTGCTGAAAATGGGGTTATCAGCATTTTGCAGATAGAGGAAAAAGTGTTATTGGCACTGCAAACGCATACATTTTGCTGTGATTTTACTGTGCTTATGGTATTTCATAGGTCACATGACTCAACCGCATCAAAATAAGAAACTTGGGTGTGTTGATGCATTCTTACTGTTTTTCTGTGGGGGGGGGGGGGGTTGGTTAAAAGCGGGTGTTCACCCTAAAAAAAAAAATTTTTTTGTCGATCATGCCATGCAGCATACTAGCGTCCGCTACAGTATGCATTTATTTTATTTTGTTCCGCTGTACTCACTGTTTAATCCGTTTCAGACTCCCTCGGGGAGTAGGCGTTCCTATCAAGAGGAGAACATGATTGGCGGCCAGCTATGGCGCATCACGCTTCCCGGAAATAGGACTTGGCTCTTCACGGCGCCTGCGCAGTCAGCTCCTAGTCTGTGCGCAGGCGCCGTGAAGAGCCAAGACCTACTCCGGCTATTTTCGGGAAGCGTGACGCGCCATAGCCGGCCGTCAATCATGTTCCCCTCTTGATACGGTGTTTCCCCGAAAATAAGACACCGTCTTATATTTATTTTTCCTCAAGAAAACGCACTATGGCTTATTTTCAGGGGAAGCAGGCACAACAATCTACATTTAGTCAAATACAGTAGCAGACTGTTTGCTGAAGCTTTTCCCCCTATCCCCTGGTGTTTGTGTGGGGTGAGAGACTGTTGCTGGTCAGTGCTGGGGAGCAGCTTTACTTCTGATGTGGAGCTGGGGTGATCTCTTTGGGTTCAGTAGCAGACTGTTTGAAGCTTTTCCCCCTATCCCCTGGTGTTTGTGTGGGGTGAGAGACTGTTGCTGGTCAGTGCTGGGGAGCAGCTTTACTTCTTCTGATGTGGAGCACAGTGGAGCTGGGGTGATCTCTTTGGGCTCAGTAGCAGACTGTTTGCTGAAGCTTTTCCCCCTATCCCCTGGTGTTTGTGTGGGGTGAGAGACTGTTGCTGGTCAGTGCTGGGGAGCAGCTTTACTTCTTCCCCTGAGGACAGAGCGTCCTGCTCCTCACTTCACTGAGGAGACTTTTTACTTTCACTTTCAGCGGGACCTGACAGGGGGAGCCGACCTTATTGATGGTGCTGCCGACACCTCTCCGGTCACCTAGAGATACCGTAGCAGCTGTCACGATGGAGCAGATGAGAAGGGCTGCACGACTTCTTTACAGCTCCGCACCAGTACACTACGGTACATACGCCTATCGCGTCTTGTTTACCGCTGCGCATAGTCACGCCCATCACTATGTCTTATTTTTGGGGGTATGGCTTATATTTGGGAAATGCTTGGAAATCCTGCTACGGCTTATTTTAGGAGTACGTCTTATTTTTGGGGAAACACGGTAGGAACGCCTATTCCCCGCGGGTGTCTAAAGCGAAACTATTGGATAACACTGTGAGTACAGCGCAAAAAATAATAAATAAAGGCATACTGTAGCTGACGCTAGTATGCTGCATGGTAGAAAGTAGTTTTTTAGGGTGAACCTCCGCTTTAACTGAGCAAAAATGCAGTTGCAAGATTTTTAAAACCACAACAGAAGTGCAACGGACCAGTGTAAAGGGATGGCTTTTCCTTTCCCTAAAGGTGCTGATAATGGCCGACAAATTCATATTCATTTAAATAAATGTTAGGTCGAAAATAATACATTATATAAAAAAAAATGTATGAACTCCTTTTCAGTTTTGGCCACCTGCATGCTGAATTTTTGGGTTTGGCATCAACATTTTTATTTTGGTGCACCTCTTAATATCTTCTATAATTTACCAATTGGTTTGCCCTCTTTTGCAATAGAGATGAAGAGATAGACATGTCTGTAGTCCGTATCAGGAGAATAGCCTAGGGTCACAATTACTTTCTCCATAGATACGCTGGAGGAGTGAGGGGTAGCTACATGGGGACAGGAATGATTATTTGCTGGATAGCCAGATGAAAATGGAGCAGGACTAATGAGCTACATAATATATTGACCTTTTGGTTTTGGGTTTAGATACATTTTAAGCATTAAAGGGGTTGTAAAGGTACAGTTTTTTTTTTATTTATCCCCCCCCCCCCAAATAGCTTCCTTTTACCTTAGTGCAGTCCTCCTTCAATTAGCTCATCCTTCCATTTTGCTTTTAAATGTCTTTATTTCTTATGAGAAATCCTCACTTCCTGTTCTTCTGTCTGTAACTCCACACAGTAATGCAAGGCTTTCTCCCTGGTGTGGAGTGTCATGCTTGCCCCTCCCTTGGACTACAGTAGAGTCAGGACGCTCTCTACGTTGCAGAGAATTGAGCTGTGTGTTAGTGGGCGTCCTGACTCTCCTGTACTCCAAGGGAGGGGGTGAGCACGACACTCCACACCAGGGAGAAAGCCTTGTATTACGGTGTGGAGTTACAGACAGAACAACAGGAAGTGAGGATTTCTCATAAGAAATAAAGACATTTAAAAGCAAAGTCGAAGGATGAGCTAATTGAAGGAGGACTGCACTAAGGTAAAGGAAGCTATTTAGGGAAAGAAAATTGTACCTTTACAACCCTTTTACTGTTTGCTTTAGCTTGTCGATTTTGTCTGGATTTCTTCTTTTAAAGTAGAGCTACAAGAAACATTTTTTTGGATAAAGTAGGGCCTGATTTACGCTGGCAGTGTCAAACATTTGTTTATATGTATTTAGAGGAAATTTCTAAACCCATATGCATGAAATTATTTAATGGTGCCATTCATAGCCCCAATTCCCAAAAAGTTGGGATACTGTGTAAAATCTACATAAAAACAGAACACCACAATTTGCAAATTTCATACACGCATATGTTAACCACAGTAGAAAACAAAGTACTGTATATCAAGTGCTTAAAGCGGGAGTTCACCTGAAAAACATTTTTTAACCTTCGATTGATGCTCATTTTGTCAAGGGGAATCGGGTAGTTTTTTTTAAATCGAAGCAGTACTTACCGTTTTAGAGAGCGATCTTCTCCGCCGCTTCCGGGTATGGGCTGCGGGACTGGGCGTTCCTATTTGACAGGCTTCCGACGGTCGCATACATCGCGGCACGAGTAGCCGAAAGAAGCTGAATGTCGGTGCGGCTCCATACGGCGCCTGCGCACCGACGTTCGGCTACTTTCGGAAAATCATGACGCGATAGATGCGACCGTTGGAAGCCTGTCAATCAAATAGGAACGCCCAGTCCCGCAGCCCATACCCGGAAGCGGCGGAGAAGATCGCTCTCTAAAACGGTAAGTACGGCTTCGATTTAAAAAAAAACTACCCGATTCCCCTTGACAAAATGAGCATCAATCTAAGGTTAAAAATGAACTTTTCGGGTGAACCTCCACTTTAATCTGGGGCAATGTACAATTTTAAGAAAACAACTTAATTTTGTAATTGCCAGCAACACATCTCAATGTTAGGACTGGTCCAAAAAAAGGGGGTGCTTAGGGCTGCGCATCTTCACCGGTCTCACGATTCGATGCGATTACGATTATCAAGTCCACGATTTGATTTGATTCCGCGATGCATCACGATGCATCACGATTGCAGCGCAAGTGTGCATGGCTCTCCCCCCAAAATACTAAATGAGATGATCAAAGACTGCAGACATAGTACAGGAGATGATCAGAGACTGCAGACATAGTACAGGAGATGATCAGAGACTGCAGACATAGTACAGGAGATGGTCAGAGACTGCAGATATAATACAGGAGATGATCAGAGACTGCAAACATGATACAGGAGATGGTCAGAGACTGCAGACATAGTAGAGGAGATGGTCAGAGACTGCAGACATAGTAGAGGAGATGGTCAGAGACTGCAGACATAGTAGAGGAGATGGTCAGAGACTGCAGACATAGTAGAGGAGATGGTCAGAGACTGCAGACATAGTAGAGGAGATGGTCAGAGACTGCAGACATAGTAGAGGAGATGGTCAGAGACTGCAGACATAGTAGAGGAGATGGTCAGAGACTGCAGACATAGTAGAGGAGATGGTCAGAGACTGCAGACATAGTAGAGGAGATGGTCAGAGACTGCAGACATAGTACAGGAGATGGTCAGAGACTGCAGACATAGTACAGGAGATGGTCAGAAAGTGCAGACATAGTACAGGAGATGGTCAGAAAGTGCAGACATAGTACAGGAGATGATCTCAGTGTTTGTATATGCCACGCTCATGTGACTGCCCAGAACGGCCCGCCAATTCGGCACCCCTAATATATATATATATATATATATATATAAAATTTGTCCATATTAGAATGTTTTTTCTACCCACTTAAACCACTGTGTAGCCAGACAGTACTGGGACCCCTGTTCTTTTGAGCTCCAACCCTATTGCATGGTCTGCTTTGGCTATGGTTACTCTATTAATGGTGGAGCTGGGAGACAGCATGGGGAGCAGAAAGTGTTACACAACAGTGAATGTATGAAATATTTAATATCATTTTCATTCTATTTTGTCTGTAGTGACATTAAAAAAAACAGTTTGTCTCTGAGTAAAAACTGCAGTAGAAGAAACTTTCCCTGGGTCTGTGATTCCTACCACATGTTATTTTAAACGTTTTCATTACCTTGAAAACTTAGCTCTTGCTTCTACCAAAACACGCAGCAATATTTTCTTTCTTCTTTTTTCATGCTGCCTGAACGTGGCCATAAAGCTGAGAGGAGTGAGAGAGCAGGTAGCTGAAATGCAGCTCTGTTCTTGGCTTGTCCCGGGATACAGGAAGAAGCCAGCAGATTGATAGTTAAACACTCGGCTCTGCCCCCTGATCTGTTTAATGTGGACGTTCTCTCTCTCCTATCATCTCTCACGTCTCACATCTCTCCTGGCTTCAGCCCCTCCCGCCTCTCCTCTGAGCTCGATAGCTACAGTCAGTGGGCGGGGCTGGAGGGACGTGAGAGCTCAGAGCAAAAAGGAGAGAGGCGGGTCGGGAAGTCACACAGCAGTAGGAAACAGTAGGAAATTAGCTATAGGCTGCACGGAGCGCTCTCCCGGGAGGGGGCGGGGCTAGGCATCGATTATTACGATCGCCTGCATCAGAATCGCATCGGGGACACCCGAATCGCGATGCACCGATTAAATTCGACACCCCTAGTGGCAGTAACAAGAATGTGCTGCAAGAACCTTTTTGCAACTAATTGGGGTAAATTACAACAGGTCGGTAACATGATTGGGTATAAAAACCACTAACGGGGTTTGAGGAGATATGCTTAAAGGGAGAATCAATAAAACACTCACTATCATACTTCTATGCTAAACTAACTGAAATGGAAGCCCCACAGGAAGTTTTCTACAGAATGGGAGATAGACCTGGGTGTAACATTCTCGCAGACACAGATAAATAGGATTTTGACATGTAATCAAAAGGCATCAGTAGCGAGTAGATGCCAAGAAGGGGGATACAAAATACTCACCAGATGGTACAGAACACCAATGAAATTACATCGATATACCCCCCAAGTATCAGAACTTTGCTGGAGATGTAAGGAAGCAGAAGGAAATATAATGCACATTTTCTGGGAATGTGAGAAAATTAAAGAGTTTTTGAGAACAGTAGCTGAAACTATTGAATTAATAATAGGAATGCGGTTAGGAGAAAACCCGGCTGCGTTTCTATTGTTTTGACATTCCTATTTCAGCAGGAAAATATAAAAAAATCTCTGCTGAGACATTTGCTGGTGGCAGCGAGAGCATCCCTGTCCTATGGAAAAAATGAAAGCCCTCCATCAATAGATCAATGGTTTGAGGATTGCAGAAATCCAACAAATGGAGAATCTTACTTTGGCAATGAAGGACCAAGACAGTAGGTACCGGAAGACATGGCTTCCTACATGACGTATAGAGAAGAGACGAGAGTTGTTGAGTGAAGGAAAGTGGCGGTAGACGGCAGGGGGAGGGGGATCGGGGGCATGGTTGAAGGAGGGGGGGGGGGGGATTTCTTTTTTTTTTTTTTCGTGGGGGGAAAAAACGGAGAGAAGAGTTTGAAATAAGTTGAATGGTAATGTGGCCCTCGCACCTCTACTGAGCTCCAGACCCTTACTTTTCTGCTTTCAAGCAATGCATCCAGCTTCTTTCCAGCAGCAGCATAAGGAAAGGGGGGGGGGGGTGCACTGTGATGTTATGGAGAGTGGGGGACTCAACTTCTGATGGTGGGGTGGCTCTTGACATCTAATGGGGGGGAGAGGAAATGTATGCTGGACATCTAATCTTACAGATACAACTGGCCCTTTTGAGGGCAATCATAGTTAGGGCCGAAACAACTAATCGATTATGAAATTAATCGATTACAATTTTCATAATCGGCCAGTAACATAATGGGGTTAAAACAACTAAAATTGGCCCCTTATTAGTACAAAAAAAGCATTGCTACTGTGAATATCACTTTCACTGTCCCACAGTAAAAAAAAAAAAATAACCCCTTACAGTAGCGATTATTTGCTCTTCTTGTACTTTTTTTTTGTTTTTTAACCCCATTATGTTACTAAACATCTCAGGCCGGGGTCACACCTCTGTTTTTTTTGGTGCTTTTTGCAGAAACAAACTACAGTCCATTTACATGTTTTCCTATGGCACACGTTCACATCCATGATTTTTTTTCAGCTGCTGCGTATTTGGAAAGGGCGAGGACTTTTTAACGCAAAGAGTCCTATTTTGTTTTTTTTGGTTCAATATACTTCAATGGAGAAGCTGCAGAAAAGCGTGTAATGTGTTTTTGCTCCAATTTGTGTTTTGTAATCTGCCCAACAACAAATTGGCCCCAATTTTTTTTTTTTTTAATGCAATTTTTTTTTTTTAAAGGCTATTATCCGATTAATCGAAACAATAATCGGCCAACTAATCGATTATGAAAATAATCGTTAGTTGCAGCCCTAATCATAATGCTGAATGAAATTGAGTTTGACACCCCAGTCTAGACGTTTTCTATTGTAAATAAAATATGGGTTTAGAAGATTTGCAAATCATTGTATTCTGTTCAAAATTCTACCAGAAATGTAGTTTCCTGCTTGTGTGATTGGCTCACTGATTTTTTTTTTTTTTATGCACAAAGACCATTTATTTTTGAAGGGAAAAAAAATAAAATCTTCCCTCTGTGTTGCAGTACAGTGCTGCCGGCTGGTGGCACTGATTGATTGGGGGGGAAAACAGTTGTACAGAAGTCGATCTACTGATCAGAGTGCTGCCCATGCATGGATTGAAATTTGTCTGATCCCTGCTAAAGTGACTGAGTTGCCATCTATTTATGGCCAGCTTAAGATGGTCAGATTTGAGGGATCCGGTGAGATACTTAAAGGGGTGGTTCACCCTAAAAACTACTTTTTTTTTTTTATTACAATGGCCCCCCACATTACAATACGGTTAAGGCTATTATTATTTTTTTGAAGCTGTACATACCTTTGTACAGCATATTCACCCGTTGCGAGTCCCGCGGGAGTGGGCGTTCCTCACATGTCTGTGATTGACATTTTGACCAAAAACGAGCTCCCCCCGTCGCGTAAGCCGCGTCACTGTTGGCGAAAGGAGCCGAACGGCGAGTCGGCGCTATACTGCGCATCGCCGTTCGTCTCCTTTCGCCAATCGTGACGGGGGGGAACTCGTTTTTGGTCAAAATGTCAATCGCAGACATGTGAGGAACGCCCACTCCCGCGGGACTCGCAACGGGTGAATATGCTGTACAAAGGTATGTACAGCTTCAAAAAAATAATGGCCTTAATCGTATTGTAATGTGGGGGGCCATTGTAATAAAAAAAAGTAGTTTTTAGGGTGAACCACCCCTTTAAGTCACTTCCAAAAGGATTCAAACCCTGCAATTTTCCTCATAACACTGTTGGTATATCAGCTGAAAATGAAAAAGTCACTCTTTCAGATTTACTCTGCGCATCCACATCCTTGAAATGTACTTTGATTTACCCAAAGGGGATTTTTATTTTTTATAAAAAAATTTTTTTTATCCCCCCCCCCCCCTCAACAAGAGTTGGGCCTCATGTACACTGCTGCTGGTAAACAGACGTTTAGGATAAGGCTGCAACTAACTATTATTTTCATAATCTATTAGTTGGCCGATTATTGTTTCGATCGGATAATAGCCTTAAAAAAAAAAGAGAGCATTTTTTAACTTTTTTTTTTTTTTTTTTTGGGCCAATTTGTTGTTGGGCAGCTGAAAAAAAATCATGGATGTCAACGTGTCCCATAGGAAAACATGTAAATTAACTATAGTGTGTTTCTGCAAAAAGCACCAAAAAAGAGGTGTGAACCCAGGCCTGAGATGTTTAGTAACATAATGGGGTTAGAAAAAACAAAAATAAGTACAAAAAGAGAAAATGGCTACTGTAAGGGGTTAATTTTTTTTACTGCGTGACAGTGAAAGTAATATTTACAGTAGTGATTTGCTTTTTTGTACTATAAAGGGCTAATTTTAGTTTTTTTTTTAACCCCATTATGTTACTGGCCGATCGATTATGAACATTGTAATAGATTATGAAATCGATTAGTTGTCGATTATTTGATTAGTTGTTTCGGCCCTAGTTTAGGAGCAGTTGGGCTTTTTTTTTTCAGCTGCCCCTTAAGGCTGCTTTCACATTGCAGCGTCGAGCCGCGGTGACGGTATAGCCGCGCTATTTGTAGCGTAGCTATACCATCGTGTTTACCGCCATATTCGGGCGCTAGCGGTGAGGTTTTAACCAGGGCTGTGGAGTCGGAGTCGGGGGAAATTTTGGGTACCTGGAGTCGGCAAACAATGCTCCGACTCCTACTAAATTTAGATTGGAATTGGAATAAAAAAAAAAAAGCAAGTTTAAATGTCCCAATTCACAAAAAGTTATAATTAATGACTTCTCAACTGTAAGAATAAAGACCAATGCATGCAGTGCCTCACGTAACCGCAAAACGAACACGTTAAGTGACCGTGAAGAAGCATGCTTTTCATGTGCTTCACTATATGGCACGCAACACACAATTAGGAGCTGCAATACTTATACTTTCCATAGTGTTGTGTTCTGCTTTTACAGGGAACGCATGTTAGAGAACCAGTAAGTGTCCAAATAAAAAAATTCCAACAGGAGTTTTATAAAGCACTAAAAGAAGTTGAAAAGTATGATCGCTCATCAAAACTTACTGTTGAAGAAGCCATCCTTGTTTATCCAGAGATCGTTAGTGATGTGGCCAGAATAGTTACTGCAATGCCACCCACCCAAGTCGTCGAAAGATTATTTTCAGCCCTAAAAATAATAAAGTCTGACTTAAGAGCCTCTATGAAAGAGGATCTGGCAGAGGCAATTCTCTTCCTTAGAACTCTACATTGAATTGATTTGCATTTGCTAAGCCTATACCTACATTTCAAGATTAATATAAACCATTTCTAGGTTTTGCAGATTTTGTTTTTGGTTCATTATAGATAAGCTTTGTTTTTGTTCTAAAACAACCAAATAATGTGGTTTGTATTTTTGAACTGGTAAAAATCCTGTTCCTGATGTTTATGCCTGCTGCTACTATCCAGCCACTTGATTGTTTTCATTGTGTTTGTCTTTTGCTTAAACTGTGCAATACAGTAGACTGTTGGCTTCCCAGCCAGTAGTCCTGTGGTAGGTTGCGTTTCTTTCCCTCAAGGAATGTATAAAATACATTTGCATATTAATACAGAGGAGTCGGAGTCGGAAGTACATAAAACTGAGGAGTCGGAACATTTATCTACCGACTCCACAGCCCTGGTTTTAACCCCCGCTAGCGGCCGAAAAAGGGTTAATACCGCGGTATTACCGCGCTTTCCCATTGATTTCAACGGGAAGGCACGGTATAGGAGCGGTGAACACACCGCTCCTATACCGCGGTAAAGATGCGGCTAGCAGGACTTTTGGAGCGTTCCTGCTAGCGCACCGCTTCAGTGTGAAAGGGGCCTTACACTCCTCTGTTATTTTATCAGTACATGTACACAGGGTCATTTATAGTTGTTTCTAGGCAGTTAAGTTTAGAAGCAGTTTTTGAAATGTGTTCAGGACAGATGTTCAGAGGCATTTGAAATTCCAAATGCCTGTTACCGCTTGTAAACACGCGTTTTAGCTGCGTTTCCTTTTTACAGGCTTTTTTTTCTAAACGCAAATGTGGCAAAACGCCCCTAAACACAGCATGTAAACGTGGCAAAATTGACTTTTTCAACGTCATGTTACTATCTGTCTTGTTAAATCGTTCAGGAGAGGTTGTAAAAACATCCCGTGTACATGAAGCCTAACTCTTTAAGATTGGAGGGGTATCTATCCACTTCCCTACCGGCCTATTGCGGAATGACGCCCGCAAGGTGGCTGTTATCCTGACTGGGCATCATATGATGTCCAGCAGGATAAGCTGCTTGTGCGCGCCCCCAGGGGGACGCAGCAAGGCGATTTAGTGGTGCAGTGTGTCGCTCTGACACACCGTTATCGCCGACCTTGGTAAAAAGCCTATGATGACCAGGAAGTGTGATCATCGGGAAGTGGCGGTAATCAGCTTTCCTCAGTTTGTGGTGACGAGGCATGAGCAGAGGAGAGCCAACCGGCGGCTCTCCTGACGGGGAGCGCATTAAATGCCGCATTAATTATCAGCGCAGCCCCCATCGGAGGTGCCAATCACCGATATAAATAAGTGCCTGTCAGTGCCACATATTAGTTGATCCTTGTCAGTGCATCCTCATCCGTGCCCATCAGCGAAGGAAAAAACAACAAACTATATATATACATACATACATACATACATACATACATATTTTTATTTATTTATTTTCCCGCAAAAAAATAAACCCAGTGGTGAATACCACCAAAAGTAAACTATTTGCAGGAAAAAAAATGGAGAACAATGTATTATGGGTACAGTGTTGAATGACTGCAGTTACCATTTAAAAAATATTTTTGTGAGCTTTATTTTGCCATGGGACTGACATTTTCAAGTATATTGGTCTAATAAAAAAGAACCTTTTTATCCTGGTGAGTTTTGTGGCTTGAATCTGTGTTGGTCATTATTCCCACCTGTAAAGGTAAAACATTGTTTGTCTTGTTTAAGAGTATTTGGTAATTTTATCTTTTTTTGTTTTTTTGTTTGTGCTTTGTGTGAAGACAAAATGACACGAGATTACAAGCCTGGGGACCTAATTTTTGCCAAGATGAAAGGTTATCCTCACTGGCCTGCAAGGGTGAGTTTTTTTTTTTTTTTTTTTCATAAACATTTAGAATTGATGTGATAATCTGCTGTAGTTCTTATTTTTCATACATAACTGCTTCAAGAGTTACTAGAAGTATTGTATTAAAATAACATGTACTCGCCTGTATTGCACAAAGCAGCCCTGAACCCCTCTTCTGGGGTCCCCCATCAGTTATCTTGGCTCCTCCTCTTTTCCATGTGCCCCCATAGCAAGCCACTTACAATGGGAGCACACAGAGCACGCTCCCTTCCAAGCTGTGTTTGTCTTTTTTAATCCGCAGTCCACACACACAGTAAGTCTATAGGGTGGTTGAGGAAGACAAAGCTGAAAAACATTTACTTTAATGCACAAAAACACCTGTATTTTGTGTTTTGACTTTAGAACCACTTTAACCACTTCCCGACGGTCGCATGTATATGTACGTCCACAATATGGCACGTACAGGCAAATGGGCGTACATGTACGTCCTTGCCTTTCCGTGGGTCGGGGGTCCAGTCGGGACACCCCCCCCCCCCTCTACATGCGGCGGTCGGGTTCCCTTGGGGAGCGATCCGGGACGACGGCACGGCTATTTGTTTATAGCCGCTCCGTCGCGATCGCTCCCCGGAGCTGAAGAACGGGGAGAGCCGGGTGTAAACACGGCTTCCCCGTGCTTCACTGTGGCGGCGTATCGATCGAGTGATCCCTTATATAAGGGAGACTCGATCGATGACGTCAGTCCTACAGCCACACCCCCCTACAGTTGTAAACACACACTAGGTGTACCCTAACTCCTACAGCGCCCCCTGTGGTTAACTCCCAAACTGCAACTGTCATTTTCACAATAAACAATGCAATTTACATGCATTTTTTGCTGTGAAAATGACAATGGTCCCAAAAATGTGTCAAAATTGTCCGAAGTGTCCGCCATAATGTCGCAGTCATGAAAAAAATCGCTGATCGCCGCCATTAGTAGTAAAAAAAAAAAATTATAAAAATGCAATAAAACTATCCCCTATTTTGTAAACGCTATAAATTTTGCGCAAACCAATCGATAAACGCTTATTGCGATTTTTTTTTTTTTTTACTAAAAATAGGTCGAAGAATACGTATCGGCCTAAACTGAGGGAATTTTTTTTTTATATATATGTATTTATTATAACAAAAAGTAAAAAATATTGCATTTTTTCAAAATTGACGCTTTTTTTTTGTTTATAGCGCAAAAAATAAAAACCGCAGAGGTGATCAAATATCACCAAAAGAAAGCTCTATTTGTGGGGAAAAAAAAGGACGCCAATTGTGTTAGGGAGCCACGTCGCACGACCGTGCAGTTGTCTGTTAAAGCGACGCAGTGCCGAATCGCAAAACCTGGCCTGGGCATTAAGCTGCCTAAAGGTCCGGGGCTTAAGTGGTTAAGCAAAATTTTTGTCTGGTTATGGCCATATAGTACCAGTTCCTAGATGCCCAATGTGAATCGGAAAACTGGTTAGAGGTAAAACTTTTGGCAGGGTTTTTTCCCCCCCACTGTTGCATACATGAGATTTTCACTTTACAAATGGTAAAAAGGTCTGGTCTGATCATGTAGGCCAGGGTTTGCTTGGAATCTAGGAGCCAGAAAACGCGCCTCGTCCAGACGAGCTCGCACGCAGAAGCGAACACATACGTGAGTAGCGCCCGCATATGTAAACGGTATTTCAAACCACACATGTGAGTTACCGCCAAGATCGTTGGAGCGAGAGCAATAATTCTAGCCCTAGACCTCCTCTGTAACTCATGTAACCTGTAAAAAAAATTTAAACGTCGCCTATGGAGATTTTAAAGGGTAAAAGTTTGTCGGCATTCCATGAGCAGACGCAATTTTGAAGCGTGACATGTTGGGTATCAATTTACTCGGCGTAAAATATTATCTTTCATAGTATTAAAAAAAAATTGGGATAACTTTACTGTTTTTTTAATTTAAAAGTAATTTTTTCCCAAAAAAGTGCGCTTGTAAGACCGCTGCGCAAATACGGCGAGACAAAGTATTGCAACGATCGCAATTTTATTCTCTAGGGTGTTAGAATAAAAAAAAAAAAAATATATATATATATATATATATATATATATATATATATATATATATATATATATATATATATATATATATATATATATATATATATATATATATATATATATATATATATATATATATATATATATATATATATATATATATATAAAATATGTTTGGGGGTTCTAATTAGAGGGAATGAGATGGCAGTGAGAATAGTGAAAAATTACATATTAGAATTGCTGTTTAACTGGTAATTCCAACGGCCACCACCAGATGGCGCCAGCTGACAGAAGTAAGAGCTTGGGACTTCACAAAGCCGCGGCCTCACTTACCGGCCGCCGCGATCGCGCGGCGGGGGAGGTGGGGGCGCACGGAGACACAGGATCCTGTGCCTCCGTGCTCCCCCACTGCGTGATCGCGGTGGGCCCGCGGCGGCTGGTAATTGAGGCCGCGGCCTCAATTAACGGCGGGCGCCAGGTCACAATTTTATTATCGCAATTGCGACCTGGCACCCGGATATTGTCAACCCCTGATGTAGTTCTTTACGGGATAGTTTAGAATCTGTGACTGGGTTCAAAGAGAAGGCGAACTTATTAAATGTCTTCTTCAGCTCTGTGAATTCAAAAGAAAAGGGGGAAGCATAAGTCCATAATAGGGATAGTATTGGCTTTGCTCCAAAAGAACCCCAATGGCCCAGAGACTTTGAGTGGGGATATCCGATTTGATGACTTCAGCTACAGGCATCATTCAGATATGTTTTAGAGATGACGATTCCTTCTTCGTAAGAACAATCACAGCGGCTTGCCTGTACGATTGACGAGATGGAGAAGAAATTGGTCCATGCTGGAAGTTTACCATGGAGAATCCAGCAAACCATATGACAACCCCCCCCCCCCCTTTCAGAGACCGGGCGCAATGTTATGATGTCACGCCTGGCCTCTGCATTTGAAAAAATGCCGCCGCCTTGGCTGGCAAACCTAATTTGTGTGTGTGGGTTTTTTTTTTTCAGGCTTCCCAGCCTAGAGGCAAGATCTGGGGTATTAGTATTATTGACACCAGATCTCGTTGTAAAGAGGACCTGTCACGCACTATTCCTATTGCAAGGCATGTTTACATTCCCTGTAATAGAAATAAAAGTGATAAAAAAAGTCAAAATAAAAGTAAAATAAGCACATTCTCGCGCGCAGATGTGAATGCATACATAGGTTGTGCCCACATATGTAAACATTCAAACTATACATGAGGTATTGCCGCGAACGTTGGAGCAAGAGCAATATTCTAGGGCTAGATATCCTCTGTAACTCTAACTCTAAATGGGTAACCTGTAAAAAAATTAAAATTAAAGTGTCACCTATGGGGATTTTTTTAGGTAACAAAGTTTAGCGTAATTTCAAAGCGTGACATGTTGGGTTTACATTTACTCTGCATAACATCTTTCACATAATGTAAAAAAATTGTGCTAACTTTACTGTTTTAATGCATAAGATTAGTTAATTTCTACAGTTGGGGAGATATTTGAGTAATTAAAATACCACATACAAGTAAGTTTTTTTACTAGAAAACAATATTTAAAGCAATAGACGGCAAACATTTATCTTTTATACCACTTGTCCTTTTATTAGATTGTATTTAATGAAACTGTGTTGCACTGGTGTGTGGATGTGAAAAAAATCAATATTTGAAAACAAAACAAATCTAAAGATATTCAATTTAAGTGTATATCATCACATATGCACCATAGTGTATATTACAATACATAGAAAAAGTCCATAAACCATTGAAAATCCTCATCTTTTTTTAAAGTCCTTACACCAATGAAAGTCAATCATCCAATATCAAAAATATTCAGTGATCGCAAGGATTCTTCATTGGGGATGACCCAGTGTTTTTCAGTACATGAGAATTTTCAAAAAGCGTTGAATATATGTGCCGGTCTGCAGTCAATTAGCCAGATTCAGAGGTTTACGCCGGCGTATCAATAGATACGCCGCCGTAACTCTGAATCTGCACCGTTCAAAATGTAAGTGTATTCTCAAATTGAGATACACTTCAATCAAGCTAAGATACGACAGCGGGCGCCGTCGTATCTTAGCTGTCTATTTAGGCCGGCCGCTAGGGGCGCGTACGCTGATTTACGCCTAGAATGCGTAAATCGTCGAGATAGGCCTATTCACGAACGTACGCTTGCCCGTCGCAGTAAAGATACGCCGTTTACGTAAGGCGTTTTCAGGCGTAAAGTTAGTCCAACAAAAAGCTGGCCTAGCCAATGTTAAGTATGGACGTCGGTCCTGCGTCGAATTTTGAAATTTTTACTACGTTTGCGCAAGTCCGTGAATGGGGCTGGGCGTCATTTTACGTTCACGTCAAAACCAATAAGTCTTTGCAGCGTAATTTGGAGCATGCGCACTGGGATATGTCCACGGACGGCGCATGTGCCGTTCGTAAAACACGTCAATTACGTCGGGTCACGATTCATTAGCATAAAACACGCCCACCTCTTCACAATTTAAATTAGGCACGCTTAGGCCGGCACATTTACGCTACGCCGCCGTAACATAGGACGCAAGTGCTTTGTGAATACAGCACTTGCCTCTCTAACTTACGGCGGCGTAGCATATATGCGATACGCTACGCCTGCCTAACGTTAGGCTCTCATACTTGAATCTAGCTAAATATGTGGAAATGAACAATACCCCTTAAGACTAGGCACAGAACCCTGAATTGATGCTCAAGGGAAACAACGATTGTAAGGTCTCATGAGCAGTACCTGGAAGTGTGAGATCACGTACTTGGTACGTGATCTGACACAGAGCTGCTGCAGTATGTGTGTGGGGCGGTTGCTAAGCAGTTAAGAAGTACAAAATTCTCTTGTATTGTAACTGTACGGTCTTCCTTACATTGTGAAGTGCTGTGCAAACTATTGGTTCTATATCAATCCTGTACAATAATGGATTCATACTATGAATAGTCTAAGGTTATTAGTGGTGTACCCCAAGGTTAAGTATTGGTATCCTTCCTTTCTCTTTCGTTCATGGACGGACACAGCATCCTTTGACAGTAGGGTTATGCACCTTCCTTCCAGGAGAGTTTAGGCAGAATTTACAGCACTTAAAGCGTTAACAACCTTTCCCTAGTGCCGCTCCTCCCAGGGGGCGTGGCTCCCCGGGCATAACCCACACCCTGCTCTAGCAGCCTTAGTTTTTTTCTGCCCAACGACAGGAGAGGTCAGGCACTTTTAGAGTCCCTGTACTCTGGAGATTTTTTTCTTGCGATTTTTCTCGTGATTCTTCTATCAACAGCCAACTGGGTGACAGGCTGGGTCTTGACTCTTGTAGTCCCCCCATGTTCGGCCATCGAGCGTGTGCCGGCCCTTAGCTCAGCTTTGGGACGTCCACGACTGGCCCCATTGCTCCAGGGGTGGCCGGGGAACATCTTGTTCTAGGGCACACATATGACCGGTCTTTTATGGCTTTGTCACAGTGTGTCTGGCCGACAGCCATGCCGTTTAGCAGACGTTGGATCTGTCTGGGATACCTCCAGCCGGTGGTCGCAGGACGGGTAAGTAGTGGCCCTTGCTCAGGTAAGTGGTCTGGCTGGAATTTTCCCCTGGGAGGTCGACGGAGGGCTTGCCCTGCTTTCCTCTCTCCCTTATTTCCTCTCCCTCCTTTCCCATGGGGTTATCGGCTGTGAGAGGAGGCTTTTCTGGGGTCTCTTTTATACTCCTGGGCCTGTGTGCGGAGCGGGGGGCTGTGTGTGTTCACTGCAGGGAGCTGTGTGTGTTCACTACAGGTGCTATGGTGTGATTTTGTGCTGTGCTGTTTTTTGCTGTCACGGTCTTTTTAAATGCGCAACGGCCGCCATTTTGCCGGAGTCGCGCTCTATATAGCTCGCCGGCCATTTTCTTGTGGTCCTGTGCTGTTTTTTTCATTCGGCGGCCATCTTGGAAATTCGTTTGGCCTCGTGTGACCGTTTTAGCGCTGCAAAAGGACCGCAAATCTGCCTGAGGGAGACAGGCGCAGCACAGCCGGCTTTTCAACACACCTTGTCCTTCTCTCAGACCGCGCTGCACCGGGAGGGGTGGTGAGTCCCAGGGGCCCCCATACTCTGTAATAGCAGCAAGGAGGTGTCGTGTTTTTTTTTTTTCTGCCTTGCAGTGAGGGTGACACAGCACTGGGGCATTATGGAGCCTGAACCAGGTACTTCTTCCCCAGCAATGCCTGAGTTAACCCTTGACGCCCCTCCCCCTGCCACATCTGTTGAGGCAATGTCGGCTGTCCTGGAGTCTTTTCTCGCCAGGTTTGAAGCGGCTAGTGCCCAGAAGGGGGGTAAAAAGCGCCCCCTCCCTGAGCCTGCTTCTGGGGATGTCTCTGACGCAGAGTCGGACCATGCTATTGCTGCATATGGTTCTGTAGTGTCAGAGGCTGCGGGTTTAACCCACGCGGACAGTGAGGATGACTCTGCTTCAGGGTCAGTTGCTGACAAGGAATTTGTTGGAGTTCTTATTTCTGCGGTGCATGATACTCTGAAACTTGAAGAGGTGGCGGAGGCACCTGACGTGCCAGTCCCTTTTGGGTTCCGCAAACCGCCACGCTAAAGTGTTTCTTTGTGTTCCTTATTTGGACAGTATGTTGTACAAGGAATGGGATACGCAGCAAAAAGATTTTACTGTTCCAAAAAACTTTGCAACCCGTTACCCCCTTGAGGAGGACTTTTTGAAAAAGTTGGTCTCTCCTCCGTCAGTGGACCCTCCCGTGTCCAGACTGAGCAAGGCCACCACGTTGCCTGTAGAAGGGGCTCCTGCATTTAAGGACCCTGCTGATAGAGTGGTGGCTGTGGCCCGCTCCCTAATCACTGTTGTGGGTTCGGCGGTGAGGCCGTTTCTGGCCAGGACTCTGGTGTCGCAGACTCTGACTGAAAGGGCGAAGCTCCTGCAGCAGGAGCTGGAGGAACGGGATGCTTCCGAGGACTGTAAGGACCTGGCTGAACAATTGGTTCAGGGTCTAAAGTTTGTCGGTGTCGGCCATGGACACGATCCCCTTGCTTTCCAGAGCTTCCGTCTATGCGGTGGTATTGCGCTGCCTTTTGTGGCTGAAATGCTGGTCGGCAGACCAGTCCTCTAAGAAAGCTTTGGTGGATTTGCCCTTTAAGGGTGAACGGCTTTTTGGGGCATCCCTGGATGACATCATTAAGGATGCCACGGGGTGGTAAGAGCACCCTGCTCCCACAGTCTGGGAAGGGTAAGGAGCCTCGCCGCAAGCAAGGACCCTCCTTTACTACCCCAAAGCGGTTTTTTTCGTGTGCCCGGCGGGAAAAGGTCCGCAAGGTGCTAAGGCCCCCGCCCACCGGTGGGTTTGTGAAGTGGTTGCCTCGGGGTACAAGATAGTTTCTCCCTTGTCCCCCAAACAGATTTTTTCCTTCCAACTTCCTCCGGTTTGCCGGCAGGCCCTGTCAGGGGCTGTCCAGGATCTACTGGACAGGGGGGTGATCGTGCCGGTTCCCTCGCAGGAACGGTTTCAGTGGTTTTCCTCCAATCTGTTAGTGGTCCCCAAGAAGGAAGGGGTCCACCCTGTCCTGGACCTCAAGGCCCTCAATTGCTTTGTCAAGGTACAAAAATTCAGGATGGAGTCGATCAGCTCGGTGATAGCGGCACTCCATCAGGGGGACTTCATGGCGTCCTTGGATATCATGGACGCATACCTACATGTTCCCATATGCACAAAGCACCAGAGGTTTCTGCGCTTTGCGATCTGAGAGGATCACTTTCAATTTGTGGCCCTCCCGTTCGGCTTGGCTTCGGCACCGCAGGTTTTCACCAAGGTGCTCGCCCCGATACTAGCCCTGCTAAGGCAGCGAGGGATCGCTATCGTGGGATATCTGGACGACCTTCTCCTGAGAGGTTCCTCAGAGTTAGAGGACGTGGCTATCACGTGTCAGACTCTCCAAGAGTTTGGCTGGCTTCTGAATCTCCGAAAGTCAGTGTTGGTTCCGTTCCAGCGACTGGAACACCTGGGTCTAGTCTTGGATTCGGTGGAGGCGAGAGTGTTCCTCCCATCGGAAAGACTAAAGACCCTGCAATCTGCGGTAAGACAGTTGTCGACCCGAAAGTGGTCATCCCTTCGCTTCTGCATGAGAGTCCTTCGAGGTGGTTCCATATGCCCAATTCCACACCAGGGTACTACAGAAAGAGATTCTGTCACGTTGGGACAAGGTCCCATCTTCTCTGGATTACCAGATTCGGTTGAGCCATCTGGCCAAGTCTTCCCTGGCGTGGTGGCTGACATCTCCGGTGCTTTGGTCCGGGAAGTCTTTTCTTCCGTGCCGCTGGACAGTGGTAACGACGGATGCCAGCCTCTCCGGCTGGGGGGGCGTTTGGGGCACCCAGGGGCGCTGGACTCGGGAGGAGTCCCGCCTGCCGATCAATGTTCTGGAGCTCCGAACAATCAAGCTGTGCCTTGCCAGGTGGTCCCTGGAGCTGCAGGACCGTCCGGTCAGGATCCAGTCCGACAACGCCACGGCCGTGGCATACGTCAATCATCATGGCGGCACGAGGAGCTCGGCTGCAGCGACAGAGGTCGCACACATCCTTCGGTGGGCCAAAAGGTCCGTTCCGGCTCTGTCGGCCGTGTACATTCCGGGAGTTCAGAATTGGCAAGCCGACTTCCTAAGTCGCACAACTCTGGATCAAGGGGAGTGGTCTCTCCACCCGGAGGTGTTTCAGAACCTGTGCCAAAAATGGGGCACTCTATACGTGGACCTTCTGGCGTCCCGTCTCAATCGGAAGGTGCCACGGTTCGTGGCCAGGTCAAAGGACCCGTGAGCAGACGCGTTGGTGGCTCCCTGAGGTCACTATCCCCTGATTTACGCCTTCCCTCCTCTGAAGCTCCTCCCTCGCCTGCTGCGCAGGGTGGAAGCCGAAGGAATTCCGACAATCCTGATCGTCCCGAACTGGCCGCGTCGCTCTTGGTACGTGGACCTGGTACATCTGGTGGCAGACGCCCCCTGGCGTTTTCCACTGAGAAAAGATCTCCTGTCTCAGGGTCCGATCTTCCATCCTGCCTTACAGTCACTGGCTTTAATGGCATGGCTGTTGAGAGCCAGGTACTGAAGGACCGGGGCCTGTCGGGCCCGGTGATCTCTACCATGCTGCGTGCACGGAAGTCCACTTCTCGGAAGATTTACCATCGTACATGGAAGGCATACATCTCTGTGTGAGGAGATGAAGTGGCACCCCCGTACATACGTGGTGTACCGGATCCTGCTGTTCCTGCAGCGGGGAGTGGACCAGGCTCTTGCCTTGAGCACGATCAAGAGTCAGATTTCTGCTCTGGCTGTTTACTTTCCGCGTCCCTTGGCGGCTCACTCCTTGATTCGCACGTTTGTGCAGGGGATCCGCCATGTGGCCCCTCCGGTGCGCCCTCCACTGCCCTCATGGGACTTGAATTTGCTCCTCTCGGCGCTTCAGCGTGCCCCCTTTGAGGACATTCGGAAGATCCCTTTGCTGACTCTGTCACAGAAGGTGGTCTTTCTGGTAGCTATTACCTCTATCAGACGGGTGTCTGAACTGGCCGCCCCCTACTTGGTCATCCATCAGGATAAGGCGGTGCTGCGCACGCAGCCCTCTTTTCTTCCAAAGGTCGTTTCGGCCTTTCACATTAACGAGGACATTGTTCTTCCATCCTTATGTGCTCAGCCGAAGGAGGTCATTTTACATTCCCTGGATGTGGTTCGGGCCCTTCGAGTTTACTTGTCGGCGACGGCTCCGTTCCGGAAGTCGGACTCACTGTTTGTCCGTGTCCGGTCCCAGTAAGGGCCTGGCAGTCTCGTCGACCACCATTTCTAGGTGGATCCGACAGGTTGTGCTTCAGGCCTATGCCCTGAAGGGGCGGGTGCCTCCTTTTCGGGTCACGGCGCATTGGACCAGGGCGATCGGGGCCTCTTGGGCTTTCCGACATCAAGCCTCTGTGTTACAGGTGTGTAAGGCAGCGACCTGGTCGCCGGTCCACACTTTTCAAAGTTTTAGAAGGTGGATGTGAGTGCATCTTCTGATGCCTCCTTCGGCCGCAGGGTGTTGCAGGCGGCAGTTTAAGGTTGGAGTTCCTCCGTTGAGTAACTCCGGTTTTGTTTGGGGTGTAACCTGGTTTGCTGTTTTTCCCACCCCTCGAAATTTTTTGACACTGCTTAGGGACGTCCCTAATGTCAAAGAAGGCTGTGTCCGTCTATGAACGAAAGAGAAAATAGGATTTTTGTACTCACCGTAAAATCCATTTCTCTGCGTTCATAGACGGACACAGCACCCACCCCTCCTTTGTTTGTACTGCTTGTTACGAACTGAGGCTGCTAAAGCAGGGTGTGTGTTATTCCTGGGGGAGCCACGCCCCCTGGGAGGAGCGGCATGAAGGAAAGGTTTTAACACCTTAAGTGCTGCCTAAATCTCCTGGTAGGAAGAAGCATAACCCTAATGTCAAAGAAGGCTGTGTCCGTCTATGAACACAGAGAAATTGATTTTACGATGAGTACAAAAATCGGGGGGGTTTAATTGTCTTATTCGGAAAATGACTGTAAAGCAATACCTTGTCTCTAAATCTTTTATTTTTTATTATTATTACTGGAAAGACCCTACTTAATGAAATGAGTGTGCCATGATAGTTTCACCTTTTTTGTATGTCTTTATTTAAAACGAGCAAGGCTGTTTTTCATCAGTTCAAATATTTTTTTTTTAGCCTGGGTTCACACTTGCGCAGTGCGGGACACTGCATACAAATCCGCACAGGCATCGCACTGCATTCATTTTGTATGGCTAAAATCGCATTGCATCCGCACCAAAGTTCTGGCAATTGCACTGCGTTTTGCGAGCTGTTTTTAGAGTGTCATTAACTTAACATGGACACCCGCAGCAGATCTCATGAAACGTGCGATTTCAATGTGGTACAGGAAACGCACAGGATGTGCTGCGTTTCCAGTATTGCATCAGTGTAAACCTAGGCCGACAGTGGGATTGTACTTTCTGACATAAACATTAACTATTTTTTTTATTGACAAACTGTTTTACATTTCTTTCACAGGTCGATGAACTTCCTGATGGCGCAGTTAAGCCTCCGTCAAGTAAAATGCCTATTTTCTTTTTTGGAACCCATGAAACGTAAGTTTAATGTATTTTTTTTTTTCTTCTCTGCTGTTCTAAAAGAAATTTCTAAGTAATGGTTTGTCAGGCTTTCTTTTTTAATATTGTATTATAACCCCCTTTTGGTAGAAAGTTGCAGTTTTGGGGATTAAGAGTATCGAAGGTATTTCATTTCCAGTACAGGCCAACTTTTTTTTATCAGACCGATTCCTACACTCCTCAAGGCTAGAAAGTCTACCTTTCACTTGGTGTGAAATTGGTAAGTTCCATCTTTAACAGTATGTTGTGGGGCAGATTCTAGCTTTTTTTTTTTCTCCAATCTGGTCTGGAGATGTCCTTGGCTTTGACTACCATCAAATCTTGCCTCTGTTAAGTGGGAGAGCAGCCGGAGGGGGGGGCGATGCCGCCGCAGAGACCACCATTATCGTAAACTGGACCGCCTGCTGAAAAGACCGATACCTCGGTTATGGCAGCAGCCGTCCTTTTTACAGTGAGATCTGAGACCCCACATCTCACCTCTAGGCTGGGAAGCCTGAAATCCCCCAAAAAGTAAAAAAAAATATCCCAGCCGAGGCAGTGGCGTTTTTTTGAATGCAAAGGCTGAGCGTAACGTCATAACATTGTGCCCACCTCCGATTGATCATAGAGACTCCGGCGACCATCTGGTCTGCCGGAAATCTCTATGGTAGGCGTCCGGGCCCGGCGGATCTGTTCTCAGACTAACCAATCGCAGCAGTGAGTCGGTAGAAGTACCAAAGGGGGGGGCGTGGGCACATCCCCTCTCGCCGCCTGTAAGAACGATCAAACGGTGGAACAGCCGCTATGATCGTTCTTGCAGTGCACAGAATAGCCGGGTCTAAAAGACGATATCTGAATGATGCCTGTAGCTGCAGGCATCCATCAGTTATCCCCGCTCAAATTCAAGGATGTCCATAGACGTACCTTGGACAGGAAGTGGTTAAAATTGTCAAAAAAATATACAGTGTATTTGAAATCTAATCCTAATTTTTGGCAATAACTTTGTGGGTGGATATCTGCCAATCACAGGTTGTGTCATGCCCCTCCAGCCTGTGCCTTTGAAAAACAGGGAGGTGAAGCCTCAATCAATGTAGATGTTATATCCTGCCCCCATTGTGTTTATCTGGTTAGTGGGCATTAAAGCGGAGTTCCACCCAAAAGTGGAACTTCCGCTTAATCCACTCCTCTCCCCCTTACATGCCACATTTGGCATGTAATTTTTTTGGGGGGTGGAGTGGGACATCCTGTCCCACTTCCGCCGAGGGGCTGCTAAGGCGATACATCATATTACCTTTTGGTGGGCCCCTCCCTGTAGGTGATCGCCTGTCCAATCAGCGCAGCGCCACTCGCGCATGCGCAGTGAGTGCCCGGCCGTGCAGCCGAAAGCTGTCACGGCCGGGTGCCCACAGTAACAATGAGGACGCCGGCCGGAGAGGAGCGGACCTCCGGCCGGCGCGCGTTGCTGGAACGTGGAGCAGGTGAGTGCATGTTTGTTAAAAGCCAGCAGCTACACTCTTTGTAGCTGCTGACTTTTAATAAACATTAAAAATGCCTGGAACACCCCTTTTAAGGAGAAGGGAGTGGGCTGTCATTTACCATTGTGTATAAGTCCACATGTGTGCCTCTATGTTCACATGGGCTGCTCAGATGTGATGGGGAGGAAATACTCAGGGTATATACAGTGAAAACTGAGCATGTGCACTAGCTGCCAACACTGTTCTGCAAAATCCCCAACTGCATTGAGGACATGGACAGGAGGGGGAGACAGGATAGCAAGATTACTGTGTTTTTTTTTTGTTTTTTTTTTTTTTTTGCCATTATAGAGTAGATGGGGCACCTTTTTGATGAGCTACATTTGTAGTGCATAAATCGTGCAGATTCTGCACTGCCGTTCTAATTTTCAGTGTTTTTTCAAATATATTTAATCCTGCGTCCTTCCATTTAAAAAATAAATAAAAATGATGGTCCTCCCATGAAAGACCTGCTGTTATAGGGTGACAATGCTTTGTCCCTGTCTCCCAATTGCTTTCTTGTGTTTTCACCTTGTCACATCACATATCTCTCCTGACTACAGGCAGCAGTGCTGACACGCATTGCACAGACATGGTCACCAATAGGAAACCTGCACTGAGAAATGCTATTGTTGGAGAGTTCATGTCAATAGGAAGTGGCTGCATGAAGATCAACAGCAGTTGGAGGCAATAAAGCATAAGGAATGGGGGAAAAAAAATTATGTAAATGGATTTCTGATGCACAGTACTGTTTTTAGCAAACTTCAGTGAGGGTTTATATCCCCTGTAACTCTTTTTTAGGGATTGTAGTAGAGGTTGTTTAGTGTTTCTATGTGTGCAAGTAGGTACACACGCTTGTGTGGAAAAGTTAAAGGGGTATTAAAGGTTAGATTAGGTTATGCTTGCCTCCACTGTGCAGTTCGTTTTGCAGAGTGGCCCTGATCCTGCTGTTCTGGGGTCCCACGGCGGCTGTCTCGGCTCCTCCCCGCTACAGCTAACCCTCTCCCGGAGAGGAAGAAGGGGGAAATGCTAATGTAAACAAGCATTTCCCCATTCTTCCTAGTGACAGGACACCGATCACAGCTCCCATTACTAGTAAAAAAAAAAATTATTAATAAAAATGCCATAAAACTATCCCCTATTTTTGTAGACGCTAAAACTTTTGCGCAAACCAATCCAAACGCTTATTGCGATTTTATTTATTTTTTCCCCCAGAAAAATATGTATCGGCCTAAACTGAAGGAAGGAATATTTTTTCTCTTTCGTTCATGGACGGACACAGCATCAATCAGGAGAAGACTAGGCAGAAACGGGTTAAATGTTTAAACACATCAAAAAAACTGTACAATACCGCCCCTGGGGCGGTCCGTCTAGGTACAATCCCTTTTCCTGCCTCATGCAGCTCAGTTTTTTTCTGCCTAGTGTAGGAGATGGACATGGTTCCGTTCGGGCCCATGGTACGGCTGAATTTTTTTCAATTTTTCTCTTTTTTTGTTCCTGAGAATCTACTATCAACTGCCGACTGGGCGACAGGCTGGATCCCAGATCCTTGTAGTCCCCCTGTTCGGCCATCGAGCGCGTGCTGACCTCTAGCTACGCGCTGGGTTGTCCACAACATGCCCCGTTACTCCAGGGGCGGCCAGCGAGCTGCACGCTCCAAGGCACACATATGACCAGGATCTGTGCCTGAATCAGTGTGTCGGGCTGACAGCCACCCCCGTAACTGCGTGGGAGATGGACCTGTCAGGAATGCCTTCCAGCGTATACACACACAGGATGGGTGAGTAGTAGCTCCCCTGCTTTGGCGGGCGGACTTGGCTGGACATTCCTGGGGGGGGGGGGCGGGGCCCTACCCTCCCCTCCCCTCCTACCTGGGTCCCTGGACTAGGATGGCTGCATGTGCTGGGGGTCCGCCCGGGGGGGGGGGGCTTCATCTGTTGGCTGGTTCTGCGCTGCTGCTCCGGCCTCCTGGGAAGTTGTTTCGACTGCCATTAGTGTGCGGAGGCCCAGGGTGCTTGCGGCCTTGCTGCGTGGCTGTTTTCTTACATGCGGCCTGGCGCCGCTTTGTGCTCTAGTTTCTTTGGCAGCCATTTCTTGTGGCCGCTCGGAGGCCATTTTGATGGAGTACTTTTGCCTCTGGTGTCTGTATACGGCGCATCCGTGCTATAGTGAGACAGTGTGTCACGGGCAGCGGTGGAAGAAGCACCTCTGGCGGGAGTCAGACGGCAGCTGGGAGGTACCATTCTGGTGGTGAGTCCTCTGGGGGGGGGCCCCCTCATTCTTTCTGCAGCTACTAGGTGGGTGTGCACCTTGCCATTACATCCCCGGGCGTGTCAGGCACATGGGTCAGCATGGCGTCGGAAACGCACGCCTCCTCCCCAGTCCACCGGAGTTGGCAGCGGGTGCCCCTGCACCTGCTGTCAGTAGGCGTTCTATCAGCGGTCCTGGAGGCCTTGTTACCAAGGTGGAAGCAGCGCGTGGGCAAACTAGGGGTAATAAACGCCCCCCGCCATCTTCCGCGGATAGCCCTGAGGCGGATATATGACCAGCTCCTTCTAGTGGGCCCTGGTTCTGATGCGTCGGGGGATGAGGACCACTACCGGTAGGACATTAGGAATGTCCCCGGGTCCGGGTCAGCACCCAAATAGGCTCTGGTAAGTGATCTGATCCCGGCAGTACGTGATACGCTACTGATGGAGGATTCTGCGGATGCGGCGGGGATATCGGCCCCTTTCGGGTTCCGTAAGTCGGCCCGCACTGCCAGGTGTTTCCATGTGTAGTTTATCTGGATAAGCTTCTGTACAAGGATTTAGGAAAACCCATTGAAGGTTTTTTTTTTCTTCGGCCCCAAAGAACTTGGTTGTCCGTTGCCTCTTTTGGGAGAGTTTCCTGAAGAATTGGACCTCTTCCCCTATGGTGGACCCTCCTGTGTCCAGACTTAATGTTGTGACCACAATTCCGATGGTGGGTGACCCTACTTTCAAGGATCCTGCGGACATGAAGGCTGAGACAATCGCCCGCTACCTGTACACGGTGGTGGGCTCAGCGGGGAGTCCAGCGGTGGCTGGGGCCTTGGTGTCTTGGACCCTTACTGAGTGGGGAAAAATGCTCCTCCATAGGCATGTCGGGCTCCACCCGACGGGGTGGCTCTGGCTGACCAATTGGTACAGGTGTAAAGAAAAAAATTGGGCGGGGGGGTAGTGGTACAAAAGAAACAATAGTTTCTCATTAATTAAATGAGTGTATAAATGTATAGTCACTATACTAAAAACAGTGATGATGGTGACAACAACCAATATTAGGTGAATATATATGTGGGTGAAGTCCACAAACAAAACAAGACGTGACAATATTGAGTCCATGAATGAATGATGAATGATGAAGAAGATAAACGTATGACCACGCAGATCCTCAGAGGCAAACAGTCATTCCTTCCAACTAAATATAGATGCGAATGTGCTTACCAGAACCAGTGGATCTACCTGTCAGCGACAGCAGATCATGTAGACATGAGAAATCACGGGGGGGAATCAGCTCGGCTTCACTGGAAAGTGGGAACCATGAACTGGATATAGGAAAACCCAGGAATTTCAATAGAGGACCATAGATAAACGATATCCTGGAACGGTGAACCGGATCTCCCAAAATGTCCACCCCAAATCCAACGAATGGAGGAGATGGTAATGTGGCCCCTTAAGGGCATAAGGCACAACGAAACTGAAAAGCTCCAAAAAACATGTGGGGAGAAAAGAAAAAACAGCCCCAATGGTGCAGATCAAAAGTATAAAGGTTTTATTGTAATAAAACCACAAAATGAAACCTTAAAAGTGATCACAAATGATAAAAAAGGCAATATGGGGAGTGGCGCAAACCAAGGCCTACACGTTTCGTCCTAAAGGACTTCAACTGGGGCATCAACCTGCTGATGCAGGGCCTTACGTTTGTCTGCGAGTCAGGCTTGCTGTCCGGAGCTTAGGTCTATGCGAGTGTTGGTCTGTGGACCAGTCTTCCAGGACGGCCCTGATGGACTTGCCAAGATAGAGTTTTTCTCTTGTCCACCAAACAGATTTTTTTTTTCCCTCCCAGCTTCAGTCGGCCTGTTTTGGGCCATTCGGGATCTGCTGAACTTGCGGGGTAATCATACCTGTTCCGTTGCAGGAACGGTTTCAGGGGTTTTTACTTGGATCTGTTCGTAGTGCCTAAGGATGGGGTCTGTCCTTCCTGAGCCTCAAGGCCCTCCAACTCTGGTGTCCTCAGAGGCAAAAAAAAATCTTCTTGGGAGGGGGGGGTGGTTTTGGGTGTTGCAGTCTCATCGGGCTGTGGTGCGGCAGCTGGCATCCCAACGTTGGTTGTCATTCCGCCTTTGCTTGCGAGTCCTGGATCTCGTGGTAGCCTCCTTCGAGGCGGTACCGTAGGCTCAATTTCACACTCGAGTGTTGCAGGGGAGAATTCTGTCCAGATAGGACAAGTGTCCATCGTCCCTGGTTTGTCAACTCCGGGTGAGCCACCTAGTCAGGACCTCCCTGGTTTGGTGGCTGGCATCACTGGCACTTCCGTCCGTATACATTCCAGGCTTGGAAAACTGACAAATGGACTACCTGAGTCGCCAGATGCTGGACCAAGGAGAATTGTGTCTCTACAACCGGTTGTGTTTTCATCTCATTCACCGGAGATGGGACATGACAGACATGGACGTCATGGCTTCTCGCCTCAATCGGAAAGTATTGAGGTTTGTGGCCAGGTCAAGGACTCCTAGGCAGACGCAAAAGACGTCTTGGTGACACCGTGGGGTCAGTATTGGCTGACCTATGCCTTTCCTATTCTAAAGCTTTTTCCGTCTGCTCGCAGAATGGAGGAAGAAGGGATCCCGATGATCCTGATTGCTCCGAATTGGCCTTGGCGTCCCTGGTGCGCTGACCTAGTGCGTCTGGTGACAGACGTCCTCTGACGTCTGCCACTATGAGGGGGCCTTCTATCGCAAGGTCCCGTACTTCTTCCTGCTTTGCAGTCGCTGGGTTTTAATGGCATGGCTGTTGCAAGCCTGGTTTTCTGGGGCCGAGGCCTGTCTGTTTTTCGGTGATTGCTACCATGTTGAGGGCACGAATGTCGTCCTCTCGGCCGATTTACCGTCGCACCTGGAAGGCTCACATCTGTGTGATGAGATGAAGTGGCGTCCGCGTACTTATTCGGTTGCCAGAGTCCTGCTGTTCTTACAGCGTGGGGTGGACCAGAAGCTTGCCTTAAGTACATTTAGGGGCATATTTTCTGCTTTGCCTGTCTTCAAAGACCCTTGGTGGATCACTCTCTCTGAGTACATTTGTACAGGGGGGTTTGACGTGTGGCCCCTGTGGTCCGTCGGCCACGGAGTGGTCTTCCTGGTGGCTATTACTTCAGTTAGACGTGTTTCTGAGCTGGCAGCCTTGTCTTGTAAGGCTCCATATCTGGTCTTCCACAGAGTTATGGTAGTGCTGCGTCCACAGCCTTCTTTTCTTCTTCTTAAGGTCGTTTCGACTTTTCTTTTCAATAGGGACATTGTGTTTCCATCCCTGTGTCCTCGCCTGACGCGTCTTAAAGGGGCGGAATGGAATTCCTTGGCTGTTGTCCGAGCTCTGAGAGCTCAGACTCACTTTGTTTCGGTGGCTGGTCCTAGGAAGTGCCTGGCGGTCTCGTCGGCCACCATCTCTAGGTGGATCCGACGGATCGTGGTTCAGGCTTACACCATGAAGGGTCGGGCCCCCCCCCCCCCCCTTTTCTTGTCACGTCGCATTTGACCAGGGCAATGGGTGCCTCTTGGGCCTTCCGAAGTCGAGCGTCTGTTTTCCAGGCGTATAAGGCGACGACCTGGTCGTCCGTTCACACTTTTGCTGAATTTTACAAGGTTGATGCGAGTGCATCTTTGGATGCTTCCTTCAGCCGCAGGGTTTTGCAGGCGGCTGTTTAAAAGTTGCAACTGCTCCATTAGGAGTTCTGTTTTGCTTTGGGGTGAAGTTTTGTTTTTAATGCTGTTCCCACACTTCGTTTTTTGACACTGCTTTGGGACGTCTCACTTTGTCAAGATTGATGCGGTGTCCGTTCATGAATGAAAGAGAACATAGGATTTTTGTACTCGCCGTAAAATCCTTTTCTCTGAGTTTACGGACGAACACAGCACCCACCCCTCTTTTTTTTTTCCTGTTTGTGTTGTTTTTTGATGAACTGAGCTGCATGAGGCAGGGAGAGGGGTTGTACCTAGAGGGACCACCCCTGGGGCGGTACTTTACAGGTTTTTGAGGTGTTAAACATTTAACCTGTTTCTGCCTAGTCCTCTCCTGATTGAAGGCTGAATACCCACTTTGTCAACATTGACGCTGTGTCCGTCTATGAACGAAAGAGAAAGGGATTTTACAGAGAGTACAAGAATCCTAATTATATATATATATATATATATATATATATATATATATATATATATATATATATATATATATATATATATATATATATATATATATATAATATAAAATAAATATTATATATATATATATATATATATATATATATATATAAAATAAATATTATATATATATATATATATATATATATATATATATATATATATAAATTTTAGGATTTTTGTACTCGTGATTATATATATATATATATATATATATATATATATATATATACACACACACATTTTATTATAGTAAAAAATCTAGTTTTTTTTCAAAATTGTCGCTATATTTTTGTTTTATAGTGCAAAAAAAAAAACGCAGAGGTGATCAAATACCACCAAAAGAAAGCTCTATTTGTCGAGGTCAATTTTGATTGGGTGCCACGTCGCACGACCGCAATTGTTAAAGCGACGCAGTTCCGAATCGCAAAAAGTGCTCTGGTCTTTGGCCAGCCAAATGGTCCGGGGCTGAAGTGGTCAATGCAAACAGTAACACACTGCAACCAATTACTGTGCTCCTGGCACAGTTTTTCTAATTCGTAACTGTCAGACACTGGACTTTGCATTAAATGGAACTCCAAACTATGTTAGATGTGTGAGTTGAACACAAAGCATTGCTCTAATGAATTCTTGGTAAACTAATGACTAAAAGTTTGTCAGTTGTTAATTGGTAGTCAACTCACTAAAAGGAAAAAAATAAAATAAATAAATTGGTTTGTTTTTGTTAATATGTGTGCTGCAAATTTTAATTTGTTTTCTTTCATTTTGAAGAGCTTTTTTGGGACCAAAGGACATGTTTCCATATGAAGAAAATAAAGAGAAGTATGGCAAACCCAACAAACGAAAGGGATTCAATGAAGGTTTATGGGAGATAGATAACAATCCCAAAGTTAAATTCTCAACTCCTCAGGTACATGAAATTTAGGCGTGAACATTTTTATATTTGATCTACTGTTTTGATGCACTCGCTGACCAAAAAAATTAGTCCACAGCAGTTCTACAAAATGTTCCCTAACTCCAGCTTGCGGATGATCTGTACCATTTTGAAGTCCTAAAATGTTTTTTCTATCCTTGAGTTTTTTTCAAGGTACCAACAATATCCACACATGCATGTATGGGGGGGAAAAAATACTTTTATTACAGCATGTATCATATGTGAAAGTCTAGTGTGTCTAATGACAGGTAAATGCAAAAAAGTGCATTATCCTGACAAATGTTGGTAAGAAGTTTCACACATTTTGCAATGTGCTTGATGGGGGAAGATTGCATTTATAATCAATCAATCAGTATGATTAACCACTTCCCGCCCCGGTCTATAGCAAAATGACAGCTGGGTGGTGGTTCAGTTATCCTGACTGTCCGTCATGTGACGTCCAGCAGAATAATCCGCAATCGTGGGCCTGCGCACAGTGCAGAGGTCTGTGGTGTTAGTCTGAAACAATGCATCACTGATCTAGGTAAAGAGCCTCTGACTAAGTTTCTTTACTACGTGATCAGCCATGTCCAATCATGGCTGATCAGTGTAAACGGGAAAAGCCGTGTATCGGCTTTTCCTCACTCGAGTCTGACAGGTGTGAGTAGAGGAGAGCCAATCGGCAGCTCTCCTGACATGGGCGTCCAGGACCACCAGGGATGCCAATCGGTGCCCATTAGTAAAGGAGAAATCTTGCTTATTTACAAAATGTTATAACAAACGCAGAACGTTAACCACTTCAGCCCCAGAAGATTTGGCTGCTCAATGACCAGGCCATTTTTTTGCGATATGGCACTGCGTTGCTTTAACTGACAATTGTGCAGTCATGCGATGCTGGACCCAAACAAAATTGATTTCCTTTTTTTCCCTACAAATAGCTTTCTCTGCGGCTTTTATTTTTTGCGCTATAAATAAGAGCGACAATTTTGAAAAAGTTTAGGCCAATATGTATTGTACATATTTTTGGTAAAAAATCGCAATAAGCGTATGTTGGTTTGCGCAAAAGTTATAGCGTCTACAAAATAGTGGGTAGTTTTCTGTCATTTTTATTTATTTGCTAGTATTGGCAGCGATCTGTGTGGGTGTTTGTTTTTTTTTTTTCTCCCCCGGGACTGCGACATGGTGGACACATCGGACACTTTTGAGACATTTTTGGGACCATTGGCATTTATACAGCGATCAGTGCTATAAAAATGCAGATTACTGTAAAACTTCACTGGCAGGGAAGGGGTTAACACTAGGGGGTGACTGTTCCCCATTGTGTTCAAACTGTAGGGGAGATGGGACTGACTAAGGGAAGAGATTGATCATTGTTCATACATTGTATCAACACACGATCAGTCTCCTCGCCCCTGAGAGAATGTATGTATGTATGTGTGTGTGACACACACACACACATCCCCGTTCTCGTTCTGTAACGAGCAATCTCATGAGCTCCGGGGACACCCTTTGGGCACCTGCGGCGCCGGAGGCGTTTTAAAGGGATTGTAAAGGTTCGTTTTTTTCACCTTCATGCATCCTATGCCGCAGTATAACCTGTGTCATACGTTGTGATCAGCCTGTCGAGGTAATACATTTCTATACCCAGGGAAGGAGGGGTCCCTGGCCCCATAAGTGGTCCACAGGAAGGGGGCAGTAGGTATAGTACACCCACAAAATATGCAAATGTTTCTTAATCTGAGGGAAAGCAGTCTGCTATGATTCCACAGTGTACCCACACTTACTCCTAAAAACAATATTCAGAATGAACACCAGAGTGCAGAAGCAATTCCATATAGAGCAGGTGTCTCAAACTGGCGACCCTCCAGCTGTTGCAAAACTACAAGTCCAATGAGGCATTGCAAGAATGACAGTTACCAGCATGACTCCCACAGGCAGAGGCATGATGGGACTTGTAGTTTTACAACAGCTGGAGGGCCACCAGTTTGAGACCCTTGATATAGAGGTTCCTATGTAAATCACAGATCAGCAGTAACCAGTATGTAATCCAAAAGACCACCATATACCAAGATCATAGTTTTCATATCTGCAACAATTAGTGGTGTATAGACCTTCCCATAGAGTTGTGTAAATATCACAAAGTCAAAGTGACCACACCAAAATGGCTGCTGTCAACTAAGCATAATTAACTACAAAAACTTGCATCGCATACTAGCCCATTATGTTGCACTTACCGGCAAACGAAGTTCGCAATGTCCCCGCTGGTGACCATGTCCATCTTCACCCCTCTTCCTTCCGGGGCTCCGGCTCTGTGACTAGCCGGAGTCGCGCAGGAGCAGACCGTCACGGCATGGGCCCTGTTGAAACGGCACGGTCGTGCCCTCTCTTTAGTGCGCATGCACAGATGACGGCACAAGCGTATTTGGCAAATATCTCCCAAGCTGTGCAGGTTTAGGAGATTTTTCCAGTACCTACAGGTAAGCCTTATAGGCTTACAAAAAAGGGGATGAATTTGCGCTAACTAAAAAAAGATGTGTGCTGCAGCTCTGAAAACTTAAATACTAAAGTTCAAGATAAATTTAAAAGGGGAGAAGAGCGCGCATACACCAAGTTAAACTACACCCAAAAATGCCAATGAATAAATATGTGCAATAATGGTGCATTCAATAAAGATATATTCTAAAATATCAATTTAAAAATTGTCCATGTGTAAATCCATGAAGTATTCAACTTCCTAAAATAAAAAGTATGTGCAAAAGTGTACCCAGTAAAGAATATATCATTCAAATAAATTCAGTGAACAAATATCTGTAATATTTAAAAAAAAAAAAAAAAAAAGTCCAAATGTGTGAGTAGTGGAGTATTCAGCTTTCAAAAAGCACACAGGATCTTCAATCAATGAGATGTTCCAGCATATAGCATCACAAAATGCTCCAGCTTATAGTATAACAAACAGCTTACCAAATTTGTAGGATCTCATTAGGTAGAGCAGGGTTTGACAAGTTTGCTTGGAATCTAGGAGCCAGCTAAAAAAGTTAGAAAACAAAAAACGCACCCTGTCCCGCCAAGCTTGCGCGCAAAAGCGAACGCATATGTGAGTAGCGCCCGCATATGTAAACGGTATTCAAACCACACGTGAGGTATCGCTGCGATTGGTAGAGAGGGCAATCATTCTAGCCCTAGACCTCCTCTGTAACTCAAAACATGCGACCTGTAGAATTTTTTAAACGTCGCCTATGGAGATTTTAAAGGGTAAAAGTTTGTCACAATTTTGAAGCTTGACATGTTGGGTATCAATTTACCTGGCGTAACATTATCTTTCACAATATAAAAAAAAATTGGGCCAACTTTACTGTCTTATTTTTTAATTAAAAAAAGTGTATTTTTTTCCCACCAAAAAAAGTGCGCTTGTAAGACCACTGCACAAATACGATGCAACGAAAAGTATTGCAACGACCAGCATTTTATACTCTAGGGTGTTGGAATTAAAAATATATATAATGTTTGGGGGTTCTAATTAGAGGGACGGAGATGGCAGTGAAAAACACAGAACTGCTGTTTTGCTAATTGTAATGTTAATGTGATGTAACCTGTAATGCCAACGGCCACCACAAGATGGCGCCAGATAACAAAAGGAAGCCCCGGCCTCAATTACTGGCCGGCGCAGGCCCGCCGCAATCGTGCCCCACGCTGGCCGGTAATTGAGGCCAGGGCTTTGTGGCCTTCTGCAGGGTTAAGCTTCCCCAGGCGCCAGGTCACAATTTCTTGTCGCATTTACGACCTGCCCCCGGGATTTTGTCGAGGCCTGAGGTAGAGAACATAAGCGCTTGTGCATCAGCCTACCAGCATGAGGCATCCACCTGCAGTCTTCTAATGAGAGGCAATGTGTTCCTGGCTATCAAAGCAGACCACTCCAAGAGGCCTTGTATCCAAAATCTCTCCTTGGTTAAAAAGTGTCTAAAACACCTTGATCAATACAGAACAGAGGAAGGCTTCACGGTGTAGTATTTTCCAAAACAAAGGTTTATTTTTCACACGCATCCAAAGAAGCACTCCGCAAACAAAACATGCTGTGGATCAGATCAGCTGGCTGTTCAGCGTGATAGCGTCACAGGTTATGCTCCACCTGACATTTTTCCTCTTTACAAGGCATCCACTGGCATATCTTTATTAAATGCACCATTATTGCACATATTGATTCATTGGCATTTATTATAGGCTTCCCCGTATGTAAAAGTGTCGTGTAAGGGTTTACAACCTCTTTAAAATTGTTGGAAATGCCTAGCTCTGTCACATTTTTATCTAATGTTTAAATTTTTAGTTCTCCTATGCCAAACTCGCCAAAATTTTCATTCCATTTTTAAGGGCTTCGCCACCTAAAATGGTTCTCTTGTGATTCAAAAAAAATCTGATCACTCATCTCTGCTAGTCCATCACTTTTTTAAATACCCTTTTTTTTTTTTTTTTTTTTCTTTATAGAATATTTTGTCTCTTGCCGATGCTGTTGAAGGGGATGAAGAAGATGCACAGGAAATTTTAGAAGAACCTGGGGAGCAGTCACCTCCAAAAAAAACGGAAGATTTTAACATCAAAGGTGGGTCTAACTCTGTGGTAACATGGTAAAGCAATTCAAGGGATTGTATGCTGATTGCATACTTTGACTATGACAGGGTTTTACATCCTACTCTCTCAATATCTGGACAGATGCAAATCTTTTGTGGTGGGCTGTAATCCAAAAATGTAGGCCTAATATTCTGACTGTGGTGATTTTTGCTTGCTAGGGAAATTTCCTTTACGACTTGACCTATTGACACAATTTGTAGAAAGGAAATCTGTCACTGGTGTCTGGCGGCAAGACCTGACAGATTCCTACCCCACGGTGTTGGCCAGCTCATTAACAAAAAAATCAAAATTTCTGACAAAAAAAAGTAATGCAGTTATGAATTAAAACCTCAATTGCATTTTAAATAGAAATTCAGTAAATGCCTGAATTGTTTTAATATTGGCAACCTGTAATCTTCTGCACAGCAGAGGCCTGGCTGGGAGAGGCAAGGCCAGGGCTCTAAGGCCCTTTTTCTCAGTGTTTTTTAGGCTGGCCCGATCGGAACGTCTCTATGGAGCAATGGTCCAATGACACCTGACATGTGATCCGGTCGGCCAAAAACAGATGGTTGGGGAATCCGTTCCCCATCTGTCGGTTGGATGGAAACGGACAGGTGGTCCGGTCTCATCTGGCTGCACATAGAGGAAAGCAGGCTGTGGCTGTGTTCGCTCTACATAAGCAGAGTGGACACTTGCCTACCTGCCCACTTAGCGGACAGATTCCCTGCTGAGCAGTTGGATCTGCTGGCGGAAGTCCGCCCATCTGAAACAGGCCTAAGGCAGCTTGGGTTCGGCTGCAGTTTGTGAGTGAGCAGAGGGATTGCCTCTGATACTTCATTGTCTGTTCTGCAAACTAGCAGGACGTTCTTTATCAAGCTGTGGTGTAGAAGTAGAGGACCTTTCTGTGCTTTTTGGCAGAGTTGCAAATCCTTGAAAAAAAATTCTGAGAAGGCCAATAGCATACTTTTTTTTTTTTTTTTTCTTCTTTTTTTATATATATATATATATATATGTGTGTGTGTGTGTGTGTGTGTATATATGTATGTATGTATGTATGTATATATGTGTATATATATATATATATATATATATATATATATATATATATATATATATATATATACATACACACATTTCCTATTGCCCGGTTCATTTTTATTAACAACTCTTTTTTTTTTAAATTAGACTTCCAGCAAACATTCTGACTCCAGTGGTCTTGGGTCACCAGAAAAAGATCTCAATACTTCAAAGGAGGACAGTAGTGACCAACTTGGCAGTGAAGTGAGTTTTTACCAAATGCAAAATTACCAACCTTGTCTCTTCCCAAATTAGGAAAATGATTTGCTTTTCGTGATGTCTTAGTGTGGTTTTGGTTTTACTGTCATGTTGCTTCATTGCTCTTGCTTAGGAATACTTAGACCATTCCATCTATTTTTCACTTAAAGGGGTTGTAAAGGAAAAACAATTTTTTCATAATAAGCATCCTTTACCTGCAGACATTCCTCTTTTCACTTCCTCATTGTTCGTTTTTGCTCATAAGTTGCTCTATTTCTTCTCTGTTCTGTTCACTTCCTGCTTGTCTGATTGTTACTCACCACCGTGATGGGAGGGTTTACTGCGGTGGTCAGTGACGTGCTCACCCCCTCCTGGGAACTACATCTGTGCGGCAGGACGCTCTCTACGTGTTAGAGACTTCAAGGAGGTGTGAATTACTGGGCGTGCCGCAATGCATACTAGGAAATGTAGTTCTTGCATGAACAAACGATGCAAACCAGGAAGTGAATGAGAGAACAGAAACTAGAATGCCGGAGGTGATATAGATGAAGGAATTTAATAGGAATTTACTCGTTTTTTAACAGAATCATTACACTATTCTGTCTGTCTACCTTGCAGACATTAATTTTAGGCAAAAAATGTTTTTCCTTTAGTGACCCTTTAAGTTGTACTTGGTGCTGTTTTTGTTCCTGATTTCACTAGGCCTTTATCATTTTTCTTCTTTTAGCGACCTAACCAATCAGTGCTTTCTCAGTGATGGTGCATGTTTTTCTATTCTTTCTGCAATTTATCACATGTATAGCATATTACCATTTTAAAGTAAACCTGTTGCTCTAACCAATCGCATAAACTTTTGGTACATGTTGTGTAATTAGACATTTTAAGACTAAGTTGCTCCAGTTCATAATTAAAAGCAAGCATCACTGGGGCTGTAATTTTATATGCAGATTGCAATTTAGCAAACTGGTTGCCAAAGGTATTATATGCATTTTATAAGATTTAGTAACAACAAGAGGTGATTACCTGTTTCAATGGTTTGGCAAGATATACTGTCTCTATGGGAAGAGGTAGTTCCTAGTTTCCTGGAAAATATTCATGCATTTTGCACTACACTTGTTTTGTTCACTATTTTATGCTCAAATTTACTTATTAATGCCAGAACACCAAATTTTGACAATATGTAATGAAGCATAGTGTTTGACTCCTTTTCAGGATGGACCAACTAATTCACCTGTTAAAAACAAGCGAGGCCGAAAGAAGAAGGTGAGGGGAATATTGCATTACTGTTTGCACTGCAGTCTAGACTGTACTTACAAAAGGATGCATGTAGTATTAATGTCCCCTACACTTTTTATTTTTTTTTATTTTTTATATGTGTAATTCTTTTGTGAAAGCATTACATTTAAATGAGAACTCTGGAATTAAGAAAAAAAATCTAAATTCATAACTCTTTGGCTGCTGTCTCTCCCTGGCTCTAAGACTGAGAACTGAGAGATCACATGACCAATGACCGCTAATTTCTCGGTCCTCTTAGCAGAAAGTGGTGACTCACTGGAGTGCCAGGCTCTGGAGCGGACGAGAACGTCTGGTTCAGCCTCTCTGCAGTGCACTGAGTGGCTAAGCCAGTTGCCGGGGAGGCATATGGGTTGATCACAGTGGTTTTGGTATCCTTCCAGAGCCTGGATCTGCTGATGTCTGCCGACAGCATGCTTTATTCCACCGTCCGCTGAGTCTGGGTCACAGGAGAGCAAAAGTACACTCCTGTGACCGAGAAGAGTAGTGTGCCCAAAAATGCCATGGCCGAATGACAGCTATAGTGCGGTCGCCTTATTCTGGGAGAGTGTACGATGACATCCTCCCAGAGCTTCCTGTGTGCCCCCCGGCAATGTATGTGGTCGTCGGGGTAAAGGGCCAATGACATCGGCCCTTTACCACGTGATCGCTCCACTCAATGACAGCGCGATCACTTGTCAACAAACAGCGCATTTCCAGTTCAGCTCTCTCCTCGCACGTTGTACACACTGATCGGTACAGCAGAAGAGGGAGACTGCAGCAGTACTTATCCATGCCTTTGATTTCTAATTTTATGTCCCTGTTGGTCCTCTGTAGTTTATTATTTTATTATTTTTATTCAGGATTTACTTTATATAGCGAGTTTGTGCCACGCTTAACATGAGGGCAGACAGTTGCAATTTAATACAGGGGAATCGGAGGGTCCTGCTCGATTAGAGCTTACTATCTAGTGAAACAAAAGCTAATAACTGTGGGGGATGAACTCATGGTGAAAAAAAATCAAAGTACAGTTGTTAGGTGTGGGTAGGATAGGCTTCTCTGAAGAGGAGGGTTTTAAGGGATCGTCAAAAAGCTAAAAGAGTAGGAGATAATTGGACAGGTTAGGGTACAGAGTTCTATAGGATTGGAGAGGCTCTGGAAAAGTCCTGGAGGCAAGCAAAGGAGGTGATGACGAGACAGAGAGCAGGAGGTCTTGAGAGGAACGAAGAGAACGATATGGTTGGCTGGCATTTTGAGACTAGGCTAGTGATGTAGCTAAGGACTAAATTGAAATTTTGAATTACATTTGTTGGGTGAGCTGAAGCCAGTGGAGGGATTGACAAAGAAGTAGCAGACAGAGCGATTGGTAAGGTGGATGAGTCTGGCGGCCGCATTCATGATGGATTGAAGGGGCGGTAGCCTATGTAGAGGTAATCCAATGATTAGGGAGTTGCAGTAGCTGAGGCGAGAGCTGAACAGGGATGTAGCCAAAAGTCTTGCAAATGTAGAAGCGCCATACTCTGGAGTAGCAGAATGTATTTTGGGGTGTTATTTGTGGTATGCGTATGCTATGTGTTAGAAATATCTTGTAAATGGACAACTTTGTGTGGGGAAAAAAAAAATTCTTTCCAAGTTTTCCAAAAACTTGTGGGGAAAAAAATGCCATGTTCAAAAGACTCAATGCCCCATAGAATGTATGTTGGGGTGTTTGCTTTCCAAAATGGGGTAATTTTGTGGGCGTTTTAATAGTCCTGGTGCTCCAGAGCCTTAAAAAGTATAATAGGTTGTCAGGAAATTATATGTGTAATTTTATGCTCCTAAAACGCCTGATGGTGCTCCCTGCGTGTTGGGTCTCTCTATGTGGCCAGGCTGTGTAAGTCTCACATGTGGTATCCCCATACTCAGGAGTAGCAGAATGTGTTTTGGGGTGTAGCTGCAAGTATGCCTATACAGTGTGTGAGAAATAACTTTTTTGAATTGTGGGGAAAAAAAACTCATCATGCCACCTACTAAATATTGGGGGGTCTACTTTCCAAAAAGGTCATTTGAGGGCTATTTGTACTTTCCTGGCTTGTTAAGGCCCGTACACGCGATATATGAAAAGCGGACGTAACATTTACGGATCGTTGGTAACAGACGCAAAAGTGTAAATATCCAAATCTCTCTAAAAATGTAAAGGTGTTCATTTTTCCCTTACAGCTTTAAAATATTGTGAAATCCCCCCCAAAACCATATGACCTCTAGAATAAAAAGGTGCTACAGATTTTTTAGACCCCGCGGTATTTGCGCAAATGTTTCGTCAAACAAATATACTCGCAAAAAATACACTAAAACCATTATTGGCAGATAAAAAAAACAGCTAATTTTACAAAATTCCTGCTAAATCTCTACTGAATATAAAAGCTTTAACCTGGTATGAAGTTAATAACAAATTGTAATTTTTACATTGCGCCTTTGAAGTATCGGAGATCTAATCGGACTCCCATATAATTTTTTTTTTTTTTTTTTGAGACGGTCTCTACAGCACTTGAATGAATAGGGAATTTGTATAGAGATTCCTCATTCATAAAAATAAAAGTCTGATATATAGTAACCATGATTGCTGCTATGTATCAGCTGTCAGTGTCAGGTCTCTACTACAGGGGGAAGCTTGGTAAACACCTTTTTATCGAGCCTCAACTTCATTACCACCCACACTAGCATGCCCTCAAGCCTGACAGATCACGGAGATCAATGCAGGGAGAAGCTGCAGGCAGTGGGAGGGGAAGAAGGGATGCCACTTGGAGCGTCCATGAATCGGGGAGGCAGTACAGAGGGGGTGATCTGAATGATGAGGGGGACACTTCGAAATCCCCCCCCCCCCAAGCAGCACCTGAAGCCAGTGGTAGAGGGATGCCAGCTAATGATGGCTGCAGGGAATGCGGTTGGCTGGGGGGGTCGCATTGGGTGTGGGGAGGTTAAATTTGTGCTGGGGGAAAGAAGTTGGGTGAAGGGGCTAGGAACGGAGAGTGGGGGAGAAGTTTTTAGGTGGAAGTTTGTGGTCGGAGGTGGAGAGGCAAGGGACAGGGAAGCAGCGGCATTGGGGGGGGGGGGGGGGGGGTCACAATAGGGGTTAGGAACTCTGATCAGCAGGTTGTAATCCGTTAATCAGCAGTGTGCTGAACAATTCTGCTATAATTTTATTGTAATTGAAGTGACCATGAGCTTATAGCAGAGGGAGAAATGAGGTACGTATAGACTTGGCTATCTGCAGGCACTTTTGTAGGTCTGAATGGTCCTGGCAGTAAAAGGGTCAATTAGCATGGTTTTCGTACGAAAAAACTAAGCGCAAGACTATGCATGTTTAGAAATGAATGAATGCATACAAAACTAGTCAACACATTACATCACTTCTGAAATTGTGTTCTGTTGCGCGATAATTTTTTGTTTAGTAAGTAACCTCTTCACTTTCGACATGACACTAGCATGCAACAGAAAACGGACGAATGATCTGATCGCGTTTAACCACTTAAGCCCCGGACCAATATGCTGCTAAATGCTCAGAGGCGTTTTTACAATTCGGCACTGCGTCGCTTTAACAGACAATTGCGCGGTCGTGCGACGTGGCTCCCAAACAAAATTTGCGTCCTTTTCTTCCCACAAATAGAGCTTTTTTTTATGGTATTTGATTGCCTCTGCAATTTTTATTTTTTGCGCTATAAACAAAAATAGTTTTTTTTTTTTCAAAAATGTCGCTCTATTTTTTACTTTTTGTTAAAAATTTAATAAACTAAATTTTAGTCAAACATTTAGGCCAAAATTTATTTAGCCACAAAAAAGTAAAAAAAAAATCCCAATAAAAAAAAAAATTGGCTTCCTAGCGGTAACAGTGACACTAATACAGCGATCAAAAAAATGATCGCTTAGTGACACTGGCAAAGGGGAGTGAAAGGGTTAACTAGGACGGCGATCAAGGGGTTAAAACTTTATTAGGGGGGGTACGGGGCTACCCTGGACCTAACACTAACTGGCTGTCACACTGACACTAAATGCAGTGATCAGTACATATAGGATCACTGCATTCAGTGACAGTGTGACAGGGGGGTGGGGGGGGGGGGGTGATCGGAAGGGGTTAAGTGTGCCTATGTGTGTGTGGTGTCAGTGTAGTGTTGGTGCGATTTACTGTGTGAGTCTTCTCATCTCGGCGGTTTGAAAATACCGCCGAGATGAGAGCTGCATCACTTCCTCTGCCTATGTTTACATTTTACAGGCAGAGGAAGTGACACGGCGGAGGCTCGCGGGATTGGCTGGGAGCGGTCACGAGGGGGCAGACAGAAACGAACAGCCGCCCCCTCGAGTCGGATCGCTCCCGGAGGTAAGCCGCACGCAGCGGAGGGGGTCCCGATCGGACCCCCGACCCGCTAGAAGGCAGGGACGTATATATACGCCCATCTGCCTGTACGTGCCATTCTGTGGACGTAAATAGTCGTGCGGCGGGCGGTTAAAGTGTCTGAAGAAATGAGAGGCTGTCAGTACATCAGGTGTGATCAATTTTCAAGGCTTGCCACGATAACTTGTCGACTCCAACTTTCTCAAACAATGTACCGTATATACTCGAGTATAAGCTGACCCGAATTTGGGGTGCCCGGCTTTGAAAAATCAGTGCTCCTCGGTCGTAGGTCCCCCAGACAGCAAACTTGGCACTCTTGTAGAGGAGAACTGGGGATATATGTGTGCCAGGTTTCGGGTCCTGGTGACCTACAGCCGGCCGGTACCGGGTCCCCAAATCTACAGGAGAAATTACTGTTTAACATGGGAGTCTTTGGAAGGGGTGCCGACTTTGAAAAAATCGGTGCTCCCCAGCCGTAGGTCCCCCGGACAACAGTCTTTGCACACTTATAGAGGAAGAGTGGGGCTATATAGACCGGTACCGGGTCCCCAAAGTCCGGGAGATCAGGTGCAAAAAGGTGACTCGAGTATAAGTAGAGGGGGGCATTTTCAGCACAAAAAGTGCTTAAAAACTCGACTTCTACTCGAGTATATACGGTAATATACACACTTATTTAGGTTATTTTTACCAAAGATATGTAGCAGTGTAACTTTTGGGCAAAATGTATAAAGCTACATTTTATAACCAAAACGAAGAAGAAAAAATTAACCATTTTCAGTATTTTCATTGACGGTGCAAAAAATAAAAAACCCAGTGGTGATTTAATACCACCAAGGGCGGCATATGCGGTGGGTCAGCATGGCGTCCGAACCGGAAGCTTCTACCCCAAGCATTCCAGAGTTAACCATTAGTGCCCCTGTTCCTGCGGCCTCAGTGGATGCTATGACGGCAGTCCTTGAGGTGTTTGTTGCCAGGATTAAAGCGGTAAGTGGCCAGAAGGGAGGTAAAAAGTTCCCCCTCCCTCTGCCTTCTTCTGGGGATGTCGCTGACACGGAATCAGGCCCTGCTTCTGCGTCTGGCCCTGGTTCCGTCATGTCAGATGATGCAGGCTTAGCCCACACGGACAGTGAGGATGACTTTGCTTTAGGGTCAAAGCATGATAAGGAATTTGTTGGAGCTCTTATCACTGCGGTGCGGGATACCCATAAACTTGAGGATTTGGCGGAGGCATCGGACATGCCGGTCCCTTTTGGGTTCCGCAAGCCACCCCGCAGTGCGGGGTGGCTTATGTGTTCCATATCTGGACAAATTGATGTACAAGGAATGGGATCGGGTGCAGAAAGTTTTTGCTGTTCCAAAATACTTTGCGGTCCGTTACCCGTTTGAGGAGGATTTCCTAAAAAAAAAGTGGGTATCTCCTCCGTCAGTGGACCCCCCTGTGTCCAGACTGAACAAGGCTACCACGTTATCTGTGGAAGGGGCTCCCGCTTTTAAGGACCCCGCAGATGGAACTGAGGCCCGCTCCGTGTTTACAGTGGTGGGGTCGGCGGTGAGACCAGTTTTGTCCGGGGCTCTGGTGTCGCAGACACTTACAGAACGGGCAAAGTCCTTGCTGCAGGAGCTGGAGGCGCAGAATGTCTGAGACCCAAGGAAACTGCTGAATGGCATGTTGAGTCCGTAAAAAAATTTTTTTTTTTTTTTTTTTTTTTTTTGTCCCAAGTGATTGAATAATGACTTTTTTTTTACAAAAAGTTGTCACTAAATTATATATTGCTCACACATGCCATGGTTATATGTGGAATTGCACCCCAAAATACATTCTGCTGCTTCTCCTGAGTACGGGGATACCACATGTTTGGGACTTTTTGGGAGCCTAGCCGCGTACGGGACCCCAAAAACCAAGCACCGCCTTCAGCATTTCTAAGGGCGCAAATTTTTGATTTCACTCCTCACTACCTATCACAGTTTCGAAGACCATAAAATGCCAAAATGGCACAAAACCCCCCCAAAATGACCCCATTTTGGAAAGTAAGACACCCCAAGCTATTTGCTGAGGCATGTCGAGTCCATGGAATATTTTATATTTTGACACAAGTTGCGGGAATATGACAAACTGATTTTTTTTTTTTTTTTTTGCACAAAGTTGTCACTAAATTATATATATTGATTACACATGCCATGGTTATATGTGGAATTGCACCCCCAAATACATTCTGCTGCTTCTCCTGAGTACAGGGATACCACATGTGTGGGACTTTTTGAGAAGCCTAGCCGTGTACGGGACCCTGAAACCAAGCACCGCCTTCAAGATTTCGAAGGGCATACATTTTTCATTTCACTCCTCACTACACTCCTCACTACATATCGCTACCTATCACAGTTTTGAAGGCCATAAAATGCCAAGATGGCACACAGCCCCCCCCCAAATGACCCCATTTTGGAAAGAAGACACCCCAAGCTATTTGCTGAGAGGCATTTTGAGCCCAATGAATATTTTCTTTTTTTTGCCCCAAGTGATTTAATAATGACCAAAAAAAATAAAATTTTACAAAACGTTGTCACTAAATGATATATTGCTCACATATGCCATAGGCATATGTGGAATTACACCCCAAAATACATTCTGCTGCTGCTTCTCCCGAGTACGGGGATACCAGATGTGTGGGACTTTTTGGGAGTCTAGCTGCATACGGGACCCCGAAAACCAAGCACTGCCTTCAAGATTTCTAAGGGCATACATTTTTGATTTCACTCCTCACTACTTATCACGGTTTTGAAGGCCATAAAATGCCAAAATAGCATAACCCCCCCCCCCCTCCAATTGACCCCATTTTGGAAAGTAGACACCCCAAGCTATTTGCTGAGAGGCATAGTGAGTATTTTACAGCTCTCATTTGTTTTTGAAATTAAGAAAGAAAAAAAAAAAATGTTCTTTTTTTTTTTAAATTTTCAAAACTTTGTGACAAAAAGCGAGATCTGCAAAATACTCACCATACCTCTCAGCAAATAGCTTGGGGTGTCTACTTTCCATTTGGGGGGGGGGGGTTTGTGCCATCTGGGCATCCCATGGCCTCCGAAATTGTGATAGGTAGTGAGGAGTAAAATAAAAAATGTACACCCTTAGAAAGCGGTGGTGATTGGTTTTTGGGGTCCCGTACGCGGCTAGGCTTCCAAAAAGTCTCATACATGTGGTATCCCCGTACTCAGGAGAAGCAGCAGAATGTATTTTGGGGTGTAATTCCACATATGCCCATGGCATGTTTGAGCAATATATCATTTAGTGACAACTTTGCGCAAAAAAAAAATATATATATATTTATTTTTTCCCGCAACTTGTGTCAAAATATAAAATATTCCATTGACTCGAGATGCCTCTCTGCAAATAGCTTGGGGTGTCTACTTTCCAAAATGGGGTCATTTGGGGGGGGGGGGGGGGGGGTTTGAATTATCCTGGCATTTTATGCACAACATTTAGAAGCTTTTGTCACACATCACCCACTCTTCTAACCACTTGAAGACAAAGCCCTTTCTGACACTGTTTGTTTACATAAAAACATATTTTTTTTTGCACGAAAGTTAAGTTGAACCCCCAAACATATCTTTTTTTTTTTTTAAAGCAAAGGCCCTACAGATTAAAATGGTGGGTGTTGCATTTTTTTTCACACAGTATTTGCGCAGCGATTTTTCAAACGCAATTTTTGGGGAAAAAATACACTTTTTTTTTTTTTTTCTAAAACACACTATATTGCCCAAATTATTGATGAAATAAAAAAGATGATCTTAGGCTGAGTACATGAATGCCAAACACGACATACTTTAAAATTGCACACAAACGCGCAGTGGCGACAGACTACATACATTTTTAAAAGCCTTTACAGGTTACCACATTTACAGAGGAGGTCTTCTGCTAAAATGACTGCCCTTCGCGGTGATACCTCACATGCATGGTACAATTGCTGTTTACATATGACTCCAGACCGACGCTTGCGTTCGCCTTTGCGCAAGAGCAGGGGGGGACAGGGATGCTTTTTTTTTTTTTTTTTTTTTTTTTTTTTTTTTTTAGCTTTTTTTATTTATAAACTGTTCCTTCCATTTTATTTCTTTGTTTACCTTTTTTTTTATTGTTATCTCAGGGAATGTAAATATCCCTTATGATAGCAATAGTTAGTGACAGGTACTCCTTCTTCTTTTTTTTTTTTTTTAAATGGGGTCTATTAGACCCTAGATCTTTCCTCCTGCCCTCAAAGCATCTGACCACACCAAGATCGGTGTGATAAAATGATTTCCTAATGGCGCTGTTTATGTCCGGGGGGGGGGGGGGTCATTCCCTCCCACTGAATGTAAAGGCAGTCTAGAGGCCAATTAGCTGCTAGGACTGCTTTTACATGAAAGCCGACCGCTGGCTGAAAAGAATGATACCAAGATGATACCAAAACCTGCAGGCATCATTCTGGTATAACCATTCAAAGTCCAGCAACATACCAGTACTTTGATGGTTCTTGTTGGACATGTATTGTAATGTTTTTTTTTTTTTTTTTTTTTTTTTTTTTTTCATGTAGCCTGTTGGTTGAATGAAAAAAAGATGGTATGCCCACCATTAGAATACCTCCCTTCATCCACCCACTTCTAATGATGGGCATACATGCACCATTTATATATGCCGAAGCATGGGGGCATCCTCCCGCAAAAAAGTTATGCCACGTACACACGGTCGGACTTTTCCATGGGGAAAGCCTCCGTAGGAATGTCGACCGTATGTACGCGGCATTAGGAGCAAAATCGCTCCTCCGCCCCTAATGCCCCCATGCTTCGGCATATATGCTCTTTTTTAACTGTGGTGGTGAAATCACCTCCTACAGCGTTGGAGTCGCGGCTTTATATATCGTGGGAGCAAACGCTGTTACTGTCAAAATAAATACAGTGGGGATCGAAAGTTTGGGCACCCCAGGTAAAAATGTGTATTAATGTGCATAACGAAGCCAAGGAAAGATGAAAAAATCTCCAAAAGGCATCAAATTACAAATTAGACATTCTTATAATATGTCAAAAAAAAGTTTGATTTTATTTCCATCATGTACACTTTCAAAATGACAGAAAACAAAAATGGCGACTGCAAAAGTTTGGGCACCCTGCAGAATTTATAGCATGCACTGCCCCCTTTGCAAAGCTGAGACCTGCCAGTGTCATGAATTGTTCTCAATCATCGTCTGGGAAGACCAGGTGATGTCAATCTCAAAGGTTTTAAATGCCCAGACTCATCTGGCCTTGCCCCAACAATCAGCACCATGGGTTCTTCTAAGCAGTTGTCTAGAAAACAAACTGAAAATAGTTGACGCTCCCAAACCTGGAGAAGGCTATAAGATAGCAAAGCATTTTCAGATGTCAATATCCTCTGTTCGGAATGTAATTAATAGGGTTGTCCCGATACCACTTTTTTGAGACCGTGTACAAGTACCGATACTTTTTTTCAAGTACTCGCCGATACCGAATACAAATACTCCTTTTTTTTTTCTTTTTTTTTTTTTTTTTTTTTTTTTTTTTATTATTATTTACATTTTAATTATTTATTGCAATCTTTTTTTTTTTTTTTTTTTTTTTTTTTATTATTATTTACATTTTAATTATTTATTGCAATCTTTTTTTTTTTTTTTTTTTTTTTTTTTTTAGCCCAGTTGGGGGGGGGGGGCTTTGGTGAGATATCAGGGGTCTTAACAGACCTCTGATATCTCCCCTTTGATGCAGAGAAAGGGACTAAGGACAGTCCCTTTCTCAGCTGCACTGAAAATGAATGGAGAGAAGACAGAGGCTCCTATCCATTCATAAACTGAAACATTGTAAACACAGGTTACGATGTTTCAGTTGTATGAATGAACAGTTAGTGATCACTGACTCTGTTCATTCGGAAAAGGTAGGAGCCGGGTTCAGCGGCTCCTACCGCCGCTCTCCATCCTGACAGAGGGGGTGGAGGAGGAGGACATGGAGAATGACACCACAGAGGGGGGACAGCTGCGGCACGGAGGGGGACAGCTGCGGCACGTCACGGATGGGGAGAGCAGCGGCACGGAGGGGGGACATGGAGCATGGAGGGGAAGCGCAGAGCCAAGGAGGATAGCAGCGGTACAGAAGGGGGGACACAGAGCATGATGGGGGAGAGCAGAACCCAGGAGGATAGCAGTGGCATGGAGGGGGAGAGCAGAACGGATAGGGGGAACTGGAGGAGGATACAGGGAAAGTCAGGTATCGGGTGAAGTATCGGAGCATTTTCCCCGAGTACAAGTACTCGGGGAAATGCTTAGTATCGGTCCCGTTACTAGTATCAGTATCAGGACAACCATAGTAATTAAGAAATGGTAGTCATCAGGAACAGTGGAAGTTAAAGCAAGATCTGGAAGACCAAGAAAAATATCAGACGGAATAGCTTGCAGGATTGTGAGAAAACCCACGTTTTGACTGCACGATCACTCCAGAGAGATCTGGCAGACACTGGAGTTGTGGTACACTATTCCACTATAAAGAGATACTTGTACAAATATGGTCTTCATGGAAGAGTCATCAGAAGAAAACCTGTTCTACGTCCTCACCACAAAAATCAGCGTTTGAACTTTGCAAATGATCATGTAGACAAGCCTGATGCATTTTGGAAACCAGTTCTGTGGACCGATGAGGTTAAAATTTAACCTTTTGGCCGAAATGAGCAAAGGTACGTTTGGAGAAGAAAGGGCACAGAATTTAATGAAAAGAACCCATGTCCAACTGTATGGGGGTGGATCAATCATGCTTTGGGGTTGTATTGCAGCCAGTGGCACAGGGAACATTTCACGAGTAGAAAGAAAAATGGATTCAATTAAATTTCAGCAAATTCTGCATGGTAACTTGATGCCATCTGTGAAAAAGCTGAAGTTAAAGAGAGGATGGCTTCTACAAATGGATAATGATCCTAAACACACCTCAAAAAATCCACGGGGGATTACATCAAGAGGCGTAAACTGAAGGTTTTGCCATGGCCTTCACAATCTCCTGACCTCAACATAATTGAAAATCTATGGATAGACCTTAAAAGAGCAGTGCGTGACAGAGCCCAGAAATCTCAAAGAACTGGAAGACTTTTGTAAGAAAGAATGGGCAAAGATACCTCAAACAAGAATTGAAAGACTATTGGCTGGCTACAAAAAGCGTTTACAAGCTGTGATACTTGCCAAAGGGGGCAGTACAAGATATTAACTCTGCAGGGTGCCCTGTGAAATGCTTTACCCTACGCTAATACTTCACTCGTGTGTGGAAGCGTGCAAAACATTCACCAATACAAAGACCATGATTGGCAGTACAGCGGGGACAAAAATAACGGGTGTCACGCCTAGATCCGCGCTTGCTACAGACGCGACATCTTCTTTGGGGGGCTCGTTGGGTAGGGGTACTCTCGAGGACAATGCGAAAAATGCCTCTCATGCAGTCTGCTTACTGCATTTGATAGGGGATGGTGAGGTGCAGAACCGTCTGGATACAGGAGTTCTAAGATCTCATCCTGGAATGTAAGGAAGGATCCATTCCGTCCTGAAGCTTTGTATAAGACATAAGCATTCAGTAAAGTCAATTGAAATATAGACACTTTTTTGTACCAGCGTCTCGCCTTACGGGCAATATGATACGGCACCATCAACCGGTCGTTGAGGCCTACCCCGTCCCACATTTTGGTTATATTCGTGGACACAGAGGGGTTTCTCCAAGACCAGCCGCCGTACGAATTTGTACTGTCGTGTCTGCGTGAAGGGTGGTAAGAACGAAAACATTCTTATTGTCCCGCCACTTCACAGCAAGCAAATTATTACACCTGCAGCAGGCTCCCGCCCCCAGCCTAAGACTGGAATCTACAAGCCGCTGGGGAAAGCCCCGGCGATTAGGTCGCACGGTGCCACATGCTTTAATCTGATGATCAAACAAGTGGCACGCTGGTGTAATAATTGTCCACGAATAAGTGGTACCCCTTTCCGAATAAGGGTGACACCAAGTCCCACATGATCTTGCCAGCGCTCCCCATGTAATTTGGGCAACCCTCCGGCTCTACCTCACTATCTTTGCCCTCCTAAACCCTAAAGCTCCATGTGTAGCCCGTTGCCCTGTCACAAAGCTTATAGAGCTTGACCCCGTATCTGGCACGCTTGCTGGGAAGGTACTGCTTGAAAGACAAGCGGCCAGAAAATGTAATCAGGGACTCATCAACGCAGACAACTTGCTGGGGATTAAACAAGGCTGCATAACGTTCGTTGAAATGGTTTGAGGGGCCGAATTTTGTAGAGCCGGTCAAATTCAGGGTCTCCACCCGGACGACAAAGTGCATTGTCACTGAAATGCAAGAACCGCAGGATGGCCTCGTATCGTTTCCTGGCCATGCAAGCAGAGAATATGGGCATATGGTGGTGTGGACTTGTGGACCAATACATCCGCAACTTCGGAAATTGGTGTATACCCATGTTGAGGGTAAGGCCCAGAAAGGTCTTAAATTCGGAAACCGTAAGTGGTTTCCATTCTCTGGCAAGGACGGACTGGGGATTAGCGGCGATGTAAGTACCAGCATATAAATTACTCTGGTCCACAATAGATCTATAGAGATCTTCCGTGAAATACAGGGAATAAATATCAAGTGACGTAAAATCAGCTGTATCCACCTGAATACCGGGTTGGCCAGTGAATGGGGGAAGTACGGGTTCTGCAGAAGTGGTGGGGACCCAATCACGATAGGCGAATTCTGCAGGAAGGGCATGACGGGCCTGTCTTTGTCTTTTCTCTGTGGCAGCGGGACACTACTTGTGCTTGCCACCTCGCCAGCTTGAACTGCACTTATGGGACTCGCCACGTCACCACGTGATACTGCAGTGCTGGATGAACGACCAGGGTGTACTAGGCCGCTGGTGCTTGCCAGTTAACCAGAAGGAATAGCGGTGCTAGTACTTCTCTGCTCCATACAAGGGTCCTGCGGTTCTTGCTGCTCAACAACATCAGAATGGGGTCGGGTACGCCTGGCCTTAGCAGGGACCACAACTTCGTCGTCAGAGCTATCTGGCATGGAGCCGCTGTCATATACAGGATCGTATTCTGAGCCAGAATCTGACAGATGTGTGACCTCCTTCACTATCTGTCAGGCTCAGAATCCTGTAGGCCTCTTCACCAGTGTACATTCGCTTTGCCATTTTGGGCTCTAAATTTAGTGGCACACTAGTAAGATTCACAGGTAAAAAAAAGCACCTGACTGTCAGCAAACGTAGAAAACGCTTCCAAAAAAAAATAGCGATTGCAGGGATCAGGCCTGTCTCTGCGAACGCTGCAGTTATGTGTGTTGTGTTGTGTTGACAGTGATCGATACTGCACTTGGGTGGGTTGGGCTGGGCGGAGGGGCAAAACGCAGGTGCTAGCGGGTATCTGGGCTGATTTCGCTAACCTTGGGTTTTTGGGTACCCTAAACTGCTGGGTACGCTAGTATAGATCTGATCAGATCAGGTATCGATCCGTTCAGATACTATACCACTAAGAGGGTGTATGCTTTGCGCGTGGGTGTAAGCGTTACTGGCACTAACCTAACGCTGCCTGGGGCGACGCAGACCCTGACTGACGCTAAAATTTAATTGATATCACCCGCCGGGAGATCAAGGGGTTAAACCTTTATTGGGTTATATACGGCGGGTGCCCTGATGCTATAAATGGCAAACTAACCAGCGTCAACCGTAAAAAACTTATACGGCGATCACTGGTGAAAGGGTTAACTAGGGGGCAATCAGGGGGTTAAAACCTTTATTAGGTAATATATGGGGGTACCTGACGCTTTCTAAAAACCTGGCGGTGAACCTAAATAACTAACTGGCTAACCAGTGTCACCAGTGACACTTATACGGTAATCACTGGTGAAAGGGTTAACTCTAGGGGCAATCAGGGGTTAAAACCTTTATTTAGAAAATTTATGGGGGTACCCAACGCTATAAAAACCTGGCGGCGAACCTCAAAAAATACCTAGCGGCACCAGCGACACAAATGCAGCAATCAGAAAACCAATCGCTTAGTGACACTGGCAATAGGGGGTGAAAGGGTTAACTAGGGCGGTGATCAAGGGGTTAAACCTTTATTAGGGGGGGTAGGGGGTTACCCTGGACCTAAAGGGGCCTAAGGCTAATGTCCCTAACAGTTTTTTCTGTCACAAATGATACTAAATGCAGTGATCAGAAAATAAATGATCACTGCAATCAGTGACACTGTGACAAGGGGACTGGGGGGGGGTTATGTGCCTATTTGTACCTGGTGTCAGTGTACTGTTAGGTGCAACTCACTGTGAGATGTCTTCTCTCCTCAGCGTCGGACGAAAAGACAGACACGAGGAGGGATGACATCACTTCCTCTTCCTGTGTTTACAGTTACACGGGCAGAGGAAGAAGATGACTGGCTGGGAGCGATCGCGAGGGGGTGGCCCCTCATCCCGGATCACTCCGAGCCAACGGAACCGCCGCATGTACGGGGGGGGTTCCCGATCGGACCTACGTCAAGGCAGGCACGTACAGATACGTTGATGTGCCATTCTGCCGACGTATATGTACATGCGGCAGTGGTTAAGGGTGAATGGCTTTTTGGGGCATCCTGGATGACATCATATAAAGGATGCCACAGGCGATAAGAGCACTCTGCTCCCGCAATCTGGAAAGGGAAAGGAGCCTCGCCGGAAGCAAGGGCCCTCCTTTACTACCCCCAAGCGTTTTTTTCACCCGCCAAGTGCGGCAGAAAGAAAGAAACGTTAAGGTGTCAAAAATTTGTAAGAAAAACACCTCAGTCTTTCCACATCCCTATATTAAAACTATCCTGGGTACACCACAAGTGGTGTGTTTTCCTCCAATGGGACTTTGAATTGGAAGACTGGGTTTGTTTAGTGACAACAAATAGGTCAAAAGAGGTATCAAAATAGTATAAATGTATTGATTAAATGACGGCCAGGACTTGACATGAAAGACGGCATCCAGGTGACCAAGGGGAAAAAACATGGGAAATACACTAGTTAGGCAGCAAAGTTATTCAATCAGAAATGATAAGACATAAACAACAGCAAATTATTTTTTGGATTACAAAACCAGAGAAACTGTCTATACAGTGGAGACAGATATTCCAACGTTTCGAGGCTTCTTTATTTTGTATGGCCTCTTTTTCAGGGGAGGGGTGATGCAACTTGTGTTGGCAGCATAATCTAAAGATATCCAAAAGGAAAAATGCAAATAAGAAACCAAAAATAGTAGTCATAAGATATAAAAACACAAAAATTCCCTCACCAATGCTCTCAATGCCCATAGTGCAGTATTAAAGTACATGGGGAGGGAAGGAAAGCCCCAGCAAACCACAGCATGCAAGTAACAAGTTTAAACAACAATGTAGCATCTCATAACTAATCAGTACTAACCAATTTGTGTGCTAATGTCTCATTTCAAGGAGAGATAATTTGTCAGTCATGAAAGGGTGTCCCCGTTCAAAGAGTTTGTTTGAAAAGAGGAAAGACAAGCGCTTTCAATTCATTTCATGACAGAGGGGCGTTTTTCGAGCGTTTTTTTTTTTCAGCGCCCAAAAGCTGTTCTAAAGATGCTGCTTGCAGGACTCAGTGTGAAGGGTCCATTGAGATGCATGGAGAGCGTTTTAATAGCGCTATTTTTAACACTAAAACGCTTCAGTGTGAAAGGGCTCTTATGGGATTTTTTTTTTTTTTTTTTCGATCAGTCATACTTGCCAAAGTGGATGCAGCATCAGACCCCTTGGGCTCTAAAGCTGAGAACTGAGCGATTAAACACTTCTAATCGCTCGGCTCTCTGCTCCCTGAACAGAATGCTGGTAAATGTCATCTTTGGCTGTACTTCTCCTTTTAAAGGGTTGTAAACCCTTGTTTGTTTTTTTTGTTTTTTTTAATAACAAACATGTCATACTTGCCTCCACTGTGCAGTTTGTTTTGCACAAAGTGCCACATTGAATACTCTCCTAAGGTGGACACCCGTGCGGGTGCACTCCCGAGTCTGCATCTGTGTCCATTCACACAGAATGCAGGACTCGCTCCTGCATCATTGGATTTGATTGACCGCAGCGGAAGCCAGTGGCTGCGCTGCTATCTATCCAATCTGGACACGAGACACCAGCTAGAGCTGGTGTGCTTGTTCCCGGCCGGAAGATGACAGCGTTCAGGTAAGTAAAAAAAAAGGTAGCACTACAGAAGCATTTTCACCCTAATGCATAGAATTCTGTATCTGAGTGCAGTACAGGACACAGGTCTCTCCCCCTCTCCTCTGTGATCTTTATTGCTTGCTGGCAGCATATAACTCATGGTCTATGAATTGATTCCTGTGCCCACCACCCCCCTTCTTTTATTTTTTTTTTTATTTTTTTTCTTCATTGCTTTAATATGAGTATACAGATTTTTGCATGTCTTTTTCTTAGATTTCATCTGTTATTTCTAGGCCACTTTCTTACTGTTTATCTTCTAAACCAGGGGTGGGGAACCTTTTTTCTGCCATGGGCCATTTGGATTTTTGTAACATCATTTGGGGGCCGTACAAAATGATCAACTTAAAAATTAGCCTGTTATATTTGGTCAAACATTTGGTCAAAAAATGCATGCCAGACGTATACGTTTTTATGTCATGGTAGATACAAAAACACAATCCCCACAATGCGATTCCCCCAATCCCCAAAACACAATCTGCAGTCCCTCACCCCCCAAAAAGCACAATGCAATCCCTCACCTCAATCCCTGGTTCCGGTGCTGCTGGGCTCTGTGGTTCCGGTGGTGCTGCTGGGCTCTGTGGTTCCGGTGGTGCAGCTGGGCTCTGTGGTTCCGGTGGTGCAGCTGGGCTCTGTGGTGCTTATGGGCTTTGTGGGGACTGCTGGGCACTGTGGTGCTTCTGGGGCCTGGGCTCCGTGGGCATGCTAGTTCTGCCACTGCCCCCAGGTCAGTCTGTCACCATTATAATCCCCCCATGTCAGTCTGTTCCTCAGTACAATCCACAAAGGTCAGTCAGACTGACCTAGATGGATCGTTCTGGGGTACATACTGACATGGGGGGATTATAATGGTGACAGACTGACCTGGGAAATGGGAGGACTGTATTGGGGAACAGAATGACTTGGGGTGTGGGATTATGTTAGGGGACATACTGGGTGATCACAGTGTGCACAAAAACAACCTAACCCCCCCACACAGATCAGCAAGTCAGTGTGCACAGCCACAACCCCTCCCCTAGATCAGCGAGCGACAGTGTGCATAACCACAACTCTTCTCTCCTCCACCCAAGATCAGACACTCACTCCCCCGTCCATATTTACACACAGTATGTGGCATGTGTAATTTCTCCCAGGCTCTTGCAGGTGCAGTTAGAATGCCATCATTGTCCGTCCGTCCGTCCGTCCGTCCCCCCCATGCCGATCCCACACACAGTCGCAGTCTGCTCCTGGAAATCGTCAGGGAAGGGAAGTCACACAAATCTGTTGTGACTAGAAGCATAACTTACACAGGACGTCCGTGCAGGCTGCTGGCTTCATGTGGAGCTTGTGTCTGTGTAGATTCCCTGCCCCTCTCCCTCGTCTGCTCTCATGTGTAGCGCAGAGAGGGTTCTAAACAGCCGCTGACAAAGCAGAGCATCCAGAAAGTGACGGGGGCCGGGTGGAATGATTTTGCCTGCCGCATGCCGTAGGTTCCCCACCCCTGTTCTAAACAATGGCCTGGTTGTTCTCATTTATCCTTGGTTATTTCTGTTTGTATTGCGTGCACAGAAAACTTACTACAGTTGTCTGGGTGCTATATACCTCCTTCATATTACATACCTTGCCTAACGTTTTCTTTAAATATGAAGGCATAAGGTCATGAACCAGATCGACAATGCAATTGTTTGCAAAAAACGCAAATATGATTGACTTTTAATTCAGTGATTTCTGTTCATTCAGGTGGATATTTTGGCTGAAGCTGAGCGTAATGCAAGTCCTTTAGCAATAGATCAACTAAAGCCAAGTCCCAAGAGAGGCAGACCAGGTAAATTTTAATATCTTATAATTTAAGAGAAATATTTTTATGCTTAAAGTGTAACTAAAGGCTTAACTTTAATCTTGGAACACCTGCTACCTTTATTGCTGTCTGTGTCCCCGTTTTGGAGATTCACCCTCTCCATTTGTCTTGTTTACTTTTATCGAAGGTAGAAGAAAATCCCAAATTCTGGGTTGACACCAAAACGGCAGTGGGGTGCGGGGGGAGGAAAAGGTGAATCTTCCAATAGGGACACTAGTTCTGGTGGCACCCTTGTATTCTCTCACTTTGGAGGTATTTCCTCACTTCCTGTTTTGGCTGAGATGGGAAGTAAAGGGGAATCTCCCCAATAGGTCAAAGATGGCAAACAAATTGTTCAACTGCTGCAACTAGCACCAGACATGGTTTTAAAATATAGTAAAGGTGGATATCATTTTTGAAATTTTGTATTTTTTTAGATGTGCCAGTGGTCCACAGGGAACCACTACGACAGTGGCGGATGTCCCTACAATCAAGGGTCCTTCTGATTCACATTGGAATAACTTTTAAAAATTCTATTTTTTCTAGCGATACTTGCCCTTCAACCTATTCTGGCTATAACCATTGTTTTCAAACCTTAACAGAATGGTCAAAATCCCTTAGATGATGCTCTTTGCTGTCGGTGAATCCTTTCCTTTACCCTTTTGCTTCCACCAACATAAGGCTTACGTTGGTGGCAGCAGCAGCTTTTACACGCACTTCCACAGGCGAGATCTGTGTTTCATTTGCTCCAGTGGAGTGCAAGGGAAGACACCAGGTGTATAATCCATGAACCTGTCGCAAGTTTTATGCCATCACGTGGTGGACTTTTGTTCCCTGTGTGGCAATAAAGTTACGTGGAAAGTTACATTCCCTACAGATGCGAGACTAGAGTTTCTCTTTAAATAACCCAGATGGCTCTCTTGTGGCCTGTTTTAGCAAACTCTTGCTGAGTAGGCCAGGTTCCCGGATTTAAACCTGGAACTTGTTGAGCGTCTATTAGATAACTGTATCACTTAAAGCTGATCTCCAGCTTTAGTTTCAGTTCAGATCGTTTGTGCGGGCCAAGCTGGCCTTAACTAACAATTTCAGTCGCTAATGTGCGGCCACTGGGTGTGGTTTATAATCTGTGTAGCTGAGGCTACATTATAGTAAATGGAGACATTGGGGTCGATTACACCACTAATGTCTTCATAAAGAGTACCTATCACCTACCTAATGCTATCACATACAGTGGGGATCGAAAGTTTGGGCACCCCAGATAAAAATGTGTATTAATGTGCATAACAAAGCCAAGGAAAGATGGAAAAATCTCCAAAAGGCATCAAATTACAGATTAGACATTCTTATAATATGTAAAAAAAAGTTAGATTTTATTTCCATCATTTACACTTTAAAAATTACAGAAAACAAAAAATGGCGTCTGCAAAAGTTTGGGCATCCTGCAGAATTTAAAGCATGCACTGCCCCCTTTGCAAAGCTGAGACCTGCCAGTGTCATGGATTGTTCTCAATCATCGTCTGGGAAGACCAGGTGATGTCAATCTCGAAGGTTTTAAATGTCCAGACTCATCTGACCTCGCCCCAACAATCGGCACCATGGGTTCTTCTAAGCAGTTGTCTAGAAAACTGAAAACAGTTGACGCTCACAAAGCTGGAGAAGGCTATAAGAAGATAGCAAAGCGTTTTCAGATGTCAATATCCTCTGTTTGGAATGTAATTAAGAAATGGCAGTCATCAGGAACAGTGGAAGTTAAAGCAAGATCTGGAAGACCAAGAAAAATATCAGACAGAACAGCTCGCAGGATTGTGAGAAAAGCAATTCAAAACCCACGTTTGACTGCACGATCCCTCCAGAAAGATCTAGCAGACACTGGAGTTGTGGTACACTATTCCACTATAAAGAGATACTTGTACAAATATGGTCTTCATGGAAGAATCAAATAAGGATGGGGAAAAAGGGGGGAAGGAGAAACAAACACAGGGAAGGGTGGGACACGATCCACAAGGAAGAGCACTCACATTAGCCACATCCGTATTTGGTAAGAATAGGGAAAACCCAATCACTGGAGTGAATAAAGGTCGGACTTTGAGGCAAAGCGGAAGTATATATAAAAATAATTATTTAATAGAAAAATACAGAGATACAAAAATATAACAATAAAGAAATAATAAATAAAATAGAACCATCTAGATTAATAATTTATTAGTGATAGACAAATCCTTTGGAGTCGCCTACGCGTTTTGTCGTTGGGCTTCTTCAGGACGAGACGAGCAGGATTTTTTGACAATATATAGACATTGTTTCATAATCTGGAACAATATATACCAAATTAGTACAATATTAAAGCATTATTTAATGGTTTTGCACAAAAGAAAGAGGGCAGTTGTAATAAAATTCAAATTAAGAAAACAAAGTTACATATGTATATACACACATAGCATGATTATGTCACCTAGTACACCGTGGCCAGTGTATTCATCTAGACTACTCTGGGCATTTCACAAAAAAATGCCGAGATATCAGAGTCGATGTAATGTCACTTCCAATGGTATCAGAAAAATTGATTATCTATTAAAAGATGTATATACGAAAATTATTATATGGAGTTCACCATGAGTAGAGAAAAAAGGACTTTTGAAACACCAAGCAGAAAAAGAAAAATGAAAAGGGGGAGTAGTTTAAAAAAAGAGCGGAAGGGGGGGGGTTGGGTTTTTTGGAAGGGGGGGGGGAAGAAAGAGAGGAAGTGGAGAAGGTAGAGAGGCAGGAGGGAGAGAGGAAGAGGGAGGGCAAGGGGGGAATGAGTTAGGAGGAAAGGGGGAAAAGAAGGGGATAGGGGAGGGTAGGAAAAAACAAACAATGTTAAGGGACTACATAAAACGCACAATGAGGAAAAGAATGTAATGGTAGATTAAATTAATTAGTTAATTGATTTAACATACCAAAAGTCCAGGTTAATTACATCTATGGTGATAATCCCATAATGTCAAGGATTGAGTAATCAAATGGAAAACCAAGACAGGGTTGCAGGGGTTTTGCCGGGGAATCGGCAAAAGAAAGAACCCCGTTCTGTAGAGAAATACACATAGGGATTGCGTAACTAAATAAATGAATGAGTGATTAAATGTACTTCGCATAAACAAACATGTATGTGTCAGCAGAAGGGTTGCACAGAATAAACATATCAACCCTAAAAATTATAACAAGAAAACGCAATATACCTAAGCAATCCTGTGGTGGAATTAAAGCTGGGGCAGATTATCACCAAGTCGGATATAGGCACAAATGCAGTGGAGATCCAAACAGTTTGAGCACTCAACACAAAAGGACAGTAGAGTGCAGGTAGCCCAAGGCTCCTGAAGGAGCAAAAATAAATATAGGTCAGAAAACATAGCCCAGCAGCAACAAGATCAATGGATGGATTGTTAAAGTACTTACTGTGGTTGGATAAGGTCCGCGCGTGCCCCAGGGTAACAGCCAGTGCTGAATACACGGCTAGTACTGTTAGCTGGGTTTAAATATGCTGGGGAATCGACGTGACGTGATGACGTCTATGTCAAGCGCTGCATCGACAGCGGCGCATAAACATAAAGAAATCGGTGAGTGAATAAGGCGGAGGGATAGACGTAGTGACGCATATGTTGCTAATGGGCTGGGTGTCTCCTATTGGTCAAGGGGCAGTCAAGCAAACAGCACGGGTGCGCGGCAGCGAGTGCCAGCGCATCCAAGCCTGATCAAACGCCCGCTGTTGGCCTGGCGTGAACGGCACCTGTAAGTGGCAAAGAATAAATACCACAGCTGCACACAGATTGGAAAATCTCATCGCTGGTCAGATCAGTGTAGCCCCGCAGCGGGCCGTAACTACGCAAAAAATTAAATGTGAAATAAAGGTTAAATATAAAAATAAAATAAAAGGAAGGAAGGAATATCCAAAAGGGGGGATAACAGTAAGGAAGGACAACAGAGGGGAAAAAGAAATGGGGGAAAAGGAGAAGAAAAACGAAGGAGAGGGGAAAAGAGAAGAGATTCTACATGGTGACCAGATGAAGCGGAGTTCCCAAAAATTAAAAATGGGAATAACAGTGGGGAAATGAAAAAACAAAATGAAAGGTATCGTTTGTTGGGTGGATGAGACACTTTTACCACAATGTACCAGAAGGCACGAGTCACATGCATATACAATACAGACATAACAATAGTACATGATGATAAAAGGATACTTAAACTAAATTAAAATACTTCCTAATTAGTATAACACTAATATAGTGATGGTATAGCATTATTTGTATACAAGGGCGATAATATATCACCCAAAAATTGTTATGGTTCCCTGATCACTTGGAATCGGTATGTTACTGATGATATTATCTTACTGGGGGTCATTCTGAGCGACTGATGTATCGGTCGCACCACGCTTCTTTGAATGGGCGTAAGAGGATTGTAAAAGGAGGGATTTGTAGGTAGGGACATCGGCAGGATGGATTATTTGATTAACTCTCCAAAAAAGGTTTGAAGCTTAATGGCCTCATTAAGGCCTGGGAAGTGGTTGGCTTGGAGACGGTAGATCCATTTAGCTTCACATTGGAGCACTTTTTGATCGAAATTGCCCCCCCCACCCCCACCCCCGCCCTTGTGTCTTCAAGAATGCATTCCAGAGCGGAGAATTTAAAGAGAGAGGGTTCATATTTGTGTCTAAATGCCACATGGTGGCCAATAGTAGTATTTAAAAGGCCATTCATGGCATAGTACACATGATCTTTGATTCTCTTCCAAAAGGAACGAATGGTCTTTCCTAGGTAAAAACTGCCACATTGGCAGAAAATAATGTAGAGAACTCCTTTCGTTTGGCATGTGATACCGTATCTTATGAGTTTGGCCATTTGGCAACCGAACAGAGGCACCTTCTAGTATCATATCGCAAAAGTTACAGCACCCACATTTAAATAAACCTTGGGTGTCAACTGGCTCCATGCTTGATTTACAATATTTGCTCTTGACCAATCGGTCGCAAATTGAAATGGCACGTCTATAGGTAATCTCCGGATTGTTACCTATATACTTCGATAAGGTCTGATCGATAGTTAGAAGGTGCCAGTGTTTGTGCATTATGGCCCGTATCTGTTTGTGCTGGTCGGAATATGTGGTAATAAACCTGGTGGTACTAGATACCGGTTTCTTTCTTTCTTTTGAGAGTATCTCCACTCTGTTTGCCAATTGCTCTATTAAAGGCTTTTTTTAAGGCATGTCCTGCTATAGCCCCTGCTGGCAAGTCTAATATAAAGCTGGTCTGCTTCCGTCTTAAATTTCTTGTAATCTGAACAATTGCGTCGTAGACGCAGATATTGCCCGTATGGTATACTACAGACCAGGGGAGATGGATGGGCGCTCGCAGCGTGCAAAATCGTATTCCCAGCTGTGGCCTTTCGGTAAAGAGGGGTTAATCATTCCTGTCTCGTTCACTTAAATAAGAATGTCTAGAAAGGCAATTTCTGATTGGCTTGAACACATCATGAACTTTACATTTGTAGCTATTGCGACTCAATAGCTGCATAAATGTTTGTAAGTTTTCAAATGTTCCTGTCCATAGTAAGAGTACATCGTATTTTTCTATTTTTGTAATAAATAATTATTTTTATATATACTTCCGCTTTGCCTCAAAGTCCGACCTTTATTCACTCCAGTGATTGGGTTTTCCCTAGTCTTCATGGAAGAGTCATCAGAAGAAAACCTCTTCTACGTCCTCACCACAAAAATCAGCGGTTGCACTTTGCAAATGAACATATAGACAAGCCTGATGCATTTTGGAAACAAGTTCTGTGGACCGATGAGGTTAAAATATAGCTTTTTGACCGGAATGAGCAAAGGTACGTTTGGAGAAGAAAGGGCACAGAATTTAATAAAAAGAACCTCTGTCCAACTGTTAAGCATGGGGGTGGATCAATCATGCTTTGGGGTTGTATTGCAGCCAGTGGCACAGGGAACATTTCACGAGTAGAAGGAAAAATGGATTCAATAAAATTTCAGCAAATTTTGGATGGTAACTTGATGCCATCTGTGAAAAAGCTGAAGTTAAAGAGAGGATGGCTTCTACAAATGGATAATGATCCTAAACACACCTCAAAATCCACGGGGAATGACATCAAGAGGCGTAAACTGAAGGTTTTGCCATGGCCTTCACAATCTCCTGACCTTAACATAATTGAAAATCTATGGATAGACCTTAAAAGAGCAGTGCGTGACACAGCCCAGAAATCTCAAAACTGGAAGACTTTTGTAAGGAAGAATGGGCAAAGATACCTCAAACAAGAATTGAAAGACTCTTGGCTGGCTACAAAAAGCGTTTACAAGCTGTGATACTTGCCGAAGGGGGCAGTACAAGATATTAACTCTGCAGGGTGCCCAAACTTTTGCAGACGCCATTTTTTTTGTTTTCTGTAATTTTGAAAGTGTAAATGATGGAAATAAAATTAACCTTTTTGACGTATAAGAATGTCTAATCTGTAATTTAATGCCTTTTGGAGATTTTTCCATCTTTCCATTAATACAAATTTTTTACCTGGGGTGTCCAAACTTTCAATCCCCCACTGTAGGGGTTTGTTAACCCCCTTGTGATGGCAATCAAGTAAAAATTGTGTGTAAATTTTATTTTATAATCAAGTATGTTAAAACAAATTGCCGAAGCCCTACTCAAACATGAGCCCAGGGTGAGCCTGTAAACCACTGTGCATCACGCATGTGACATATTGCCGAAACATCAGTGAGAACAATAATTGTAGCACAGGAGCTGCTAGCTAACTCTTAAAGTGGTTGTAAACCCCACTTTTTTACTTTTACCTACAGGTAAGCCTATAATAAGGCTTACCTGTAGGTATAAAGAATATCTCCTAAACCTGTACGGTTTAGGAGATATTCCCCTCGCAATGCGCCGCTGATTGCAGGGGGGATCCTAGGCTGAAGGGCCCTTGCCGGAATGAAATCTCCCGCGCATGCGCGGGAGTGACCTCATCGCCGCTCCAGCCAATCACAGCGCTGGAGCGCCGATACCCAGAAGACACGCCGAGTCAAGATGACATCTCGCTCGGCGTGGACCAGGTAAGTTCTCTTCTCCTCGTTCCGAGGTAAGTATTTCATAATGAGCTAATATGCGGTGCATACTAGCTCATTATGGCTTTTGCCTTGCAGGTAAAAAAAAAAATGTATATGCGGGTTTACAACCGCGGATGAGCTGTAAATGCTTTTAATGCATCACCTATTGGGATTTTTGGGCACCATCGTTTTTGGTGATATTGCTGGAGCATGCAAGACATGGAATGTTTGGTATCCATTTACTTGATGCAACCTCATCTCTATATATTTTAACCAAAATTTGGTATTTTATATGGTGTGGTTTTTGCACTAAAATTAATTTTTATAAAATGTTTGCATTTAATAAACAGTTGTGCAAATATCATTTGAAATTTCTTTTTTGCAACTATCCCCTTTTTATTCTACCGGGCCTCTGCTTTTAGAAAATATATAATGTTCTGGTGTGTTAATTTATTTTATTGCCAAAAATATAAGATTTTTACATGTATGCAGAAAATAACCAGTTCAGCTCCAGAGCAATTTTTATGAAAATTCAGTCATATTGTTCTGTTGCAGTTTCCACATCCACCTCACTGCTTGTAGAACATCCCACCACCTGTGTTTTTATAATGCAGCATTTAAAGGGCCAGTTACTTAAAGCCTTGTCCAGTCTGTTCCCTGCCTGATAGCTTCCATAATGCATTATTTTTGCTTGCCTCAGAGCGAACTATCGGTGTGAGTGTACAGCTAGTTAAAACATTACCTTAATTTTCATCGGCAAGTGCATCATCTGGCCACGCATGGACTCTGACCTGGTTGTATTGCAGTATTCTGTGATACTGACCATTAAAGAGTAACTCCGCTTTTGTGGGAAAAAGCAGAAAAAAATGGCATATACAATAGGATTTGATTCGCAATTTGAATGTTCTTTAAAAGTTACCTTTCCTTTTCAATCTGCAGCTCTGTAGTTTTCTGTAAAATTCAATATGGCTATCTGTAGGTGTTCTGTACACAGAACAAAATGCCTCTCCCCTCACTCCAGTGTGAAAGCCGAATTGCTTTAACACTGGAGCTCCTAAAGCGACCCTGCCCATTGAAATCAATGTGCAGCGTTGCCGAATCGCTGCCAAAGCGCCTCTGCAGCATCACTTTGCGGGCGCCTTGAACCCTTTTTCGACTGTTAGCGGGGATTAAAAGAGCCCCGCTAGTGGCCGAAAAGCGCTGCAATAAACGATGATAAAGCGTCGACGCCCACCCGAGCGTGAAGTGCTCTGAAGGGATGCAGATGCTTCACTTTTCCTCATTAGAGCCCTGCAAGTGCAGCAGCTGATTGAATTTAATGGGAGTGGTTTCATAATTATCACTCGGCACAGAGAAACGCACAGGGATTTCTTCAGAATAACAAGGTAGGAATCTGCCACAAAGTTTGTTAAAGTCCTTGTAATGTACATAGATCACCCAGAGGGGGAGATTTATTTATTTTTCTCGACAAAAGTAGTTACTTTTCTGACCGCTGCTTTCCTTGCTGCTACTGCTAATTGCTAACATCTAATGCAGAAACAATTTAATTGGTTAATACAGTTGGTGATCTGTATGCAATTTTACTTCTAAGGCCCCTTCCAGATGAGGCGGCGTCTGCCAGCTCAGCGGATGTCTGGTCCCTCTCTGCTCACTGAGCAGGGATGTATCAGAGCCCCGCTGATTTCTATGAGGAGATCGGGTGAAAACGGACAGCATGTCCATTTTATCAGATCTCCTCCGATCCCCCAAGACAGATGGCAGACTTGTGTCAGCGGACATCTCGGCTGACATCCTCCGCCTGCCCATAGGAGTCAATGGATGGCCCGCACGGATCTGCCTGAAAAACGGAAAGGGGGATCAGAGCGGGCTTATGCTGTGAGACATAATTTAAATTGCCCTTGTGACAGGAACCACTTTTATGTGGGCCCCCAGTTCTATATTGAGGTTATGGTTGTGTTTGTAGTTTTCTTTATATTCCACTACACAGTGCGAGATTGGCAGACAGGTATTCGATTGCCCCCCCCCCCCCCCCTTCAGCTTTAACCTTAAGGACACTAAGGTGGGCAAGTTCAATACGCCAAAGCTGCAAAACAAACTATTCTCAGGCTTTTTTGTCTCTTCGGTATAGTAGTTGGTGTAAGGATTATTACTTTATTGGAGATCAGGTAGACTTGCACAATATAGTTTTAATGTCTTGTGTCGAATTCCTTATTTATACATTGAGGCCTTTTCTCTTTATCGCTTGTTCCTTATGTTTTCAACTCGGCCCAACAGGGACTTTTTGCACGGTTTTACCTTTTTGAAGACATTGTTCACCCCATGGGGGCTCCTGATCAGGATAAAGCAACCCATTTCAAGTGGTTTACGGTCTGTATAACCACTTGCCGACCGCCTAACTGTAAATGTTTGTCATGTTTTTTACATTTAATACCAGGGTTATGGCTGCAGCTAGATGCCATAACCACTCCCGGGTAACCATCTCCCCCCCCCCCCTTTTTTTTTTTCCTTCGTTAGGCCAGCTTTCCAATAAGTGAACCCAGCGGCGGTCGTTTTCTACCTTACCAGAGTCAATTGGTAGTTTACTGGGCAAGATGGGCCCCCCTTGGAGGATCGAAGCAACCTCTGATGTCACTTTCGGTTCTCGGGCATAAATAAAGGCTTTTTTTCCCCTCAAAGTTTTACTAAACCCTGGACCCTGCATTCACAATATCTGGTCTCCCACAGTACACAGCGCCTGTTGGTTTAATTTAGTAATTATAAACTGCTAAATACCTTTTCTCATCAGCAGTTAAAGCAGTCTTTTCACTTCTATCAGTGTCCAGCCAAGCACTAGTTAAAGCTTGTAGGAGGAGTTTTAGGACTGACCTATGGGACTGTAAGACCCTTGAACCTCTGTCTGAACAGTGCTGATCGCATGCCTGCTCTCAAGAAAAATTAACGAGAAAAACGCACCAAACTGAGCATGTGCAGCCTGACGCCATAGTTTATATCAGGAAATTATTAAAGGGTTTGTAAAGGTAAAAAAAAAATTCCCCCTAATTAGCTTCCTTTACCTTAGTGCAGTCCTCCTTCACTTACCTTAACCTTCGATTTTGCTTTTATTTCTGTCCTTATTTCTTCTGAGAAATCCTCACTTCCTGTTCTGTCTGGAACTCCACACCGTAATGCGAGGCTTTCTCCCTGGTGTGGCGAAAGCCTCTTGAGGGGAAGGGGGAAGCAAGAGTATCAGGGCACTCTCTACTTTGCAGATAGAGAAAAGAGGCTGTGTGTTAGTGGGCGTCCTGACACTCCTGCTTGCCCCCTCCCCCCTCAAGAGGCTTTCGCCACACCAGGGAGAAAGCCTCGCATTACGGTGTGTAGTTACAGACAGAAGAACAGGAAGTGAGGATTTCTCAGAAGAAATAAGGACATTTAAAAGCAAAATCAAAGGATGAGGTAAGTGAAGGAGGACTGCACTAAGGTAAAGGAAACGGGAATTTTTTTATTTAATTTTTTTTACCTTTACAACCCCTTTTAAGAGTCATAAAAAGGATCAAACAGTCTTTTTACACAATGTGGATTAACCCCTACGGTTCCACAGTGAGTATAACCAGCATGCTTTACTGCATATACAGACTGATTTTACTACTGTGAGTTTTTTTGTTGGGGAAATGGCTGGTGTCTGTGCTTCAATCATCACAACGCCATGGTTGTTATGGTGTCAGGATGATTGAAACGCATAATTTCTATTATTACATTGTAATAAAAAAGAAATAGTTCAACTCACCATAAAGCAGAATCAGTGGGAACCCTGAGCGTGTCACTTGCCAGATGGGGACACTGTCACTTGCCAGATGGGGACACTGTCACTTGCCAGGTGGGGATGGAGCTGCTATACTTAGGTAGAGTTCATTTAGGTATGGCTCTATCATTGTAGTGGAAACATGTGAAAGTGGACGCAGAGGGACTGCAATGAGCTACAACAAGGATTGTAAAAAAACATGCGGCAATTTGGGTCGGCAGTGAGAGATTTCATTACTTCAGTGTAGTGATCGTGAGGACTGGACGGTGGTGGGGCAGGGCGGGCAGTGAGAGGTGACATCTCTCTGCTTTCACACACCTGGCCGGCTGTGTGGGCGGAACAGCTGTGATGCAGGGCGGGCCGCGAGAGGTGATGTCATCTCTCTGCTCGCCCGCTCCTGCCGAACATCCGAAAGTGCAGCCTTCACGGCCCGGCTGCAAATGGGCTACGGCCCGGTAGTGGACCGGGGGTTGGAGACCCCCGCTTTAACAGCTTCCAGACTGCCCACTGTTTATATACTGCGGCAGGGCGGCCCAGCTGTGCGAAATCACGTACTCCTATGGGCACTAGGTCTGGGGCACGCATCGGTGGGTCTGACAGCCGCAATGGGTCTTGGCCACCCACGATCAGGAAAGGCAGAATGGCAGTCTGTGAGGGAGGAAAATTAAGGAAAATTAAGATCTTGTTGCTGCTAAGCATCTGGTTTCCTCCAGTCACAGCATTATCCCCACCCCACCCTCCCGCACAGTTAAAAATCACTCCTTAAGAGCACATTTATTTATTTATTCCTGGTATTGGCCACGCCATTTTTAATACTGATTGAATCTTTTGTGGACGTCATTTCCGCCCCGTACTTTGATTTCCTGTCCAAGTCTAAACCAAGCATCTATCTCAATTGCTGTTACTACAGCAACCAAGCTAATCCTTTACTGACAGCAAATCGCTCTCTGTGCTGCTCTGGTTCCCTCCCCCTGTCTGACGTCTTATACAGCCACAAGGGGGAGAATCGGTAAGATGATCAGAGCAGCATACCGAGACTTCCCTCTGTGCCGTTCTGAGAGGAAGCTATTGAATACTAATGACCCGACGTGCAGAGGAGACAAACGGCACATCTAGTGTGCTGTTAAAGGGGTTATAAAGGTTTGTTTTTCATTTCTAAATAGGTTCCTTTTTAACTAGTGCATTGTTGGTTCACTTACCTTTTTTTCCGTCTGAATTTCTCACTTCCTATTTCTCCTCAGTAAGCTTGCCCCCATAATCCGAGCCATTCTCGTCACATTCGGCTTCCCATTGCAGATTGCTCCGGAAGTGAAGTTTCATCGCCGCCATCTTGCTACACCCCACACTCCTGCATAGTAATGATAGTGTTAAGGGGGCAAGCGGACATCTTGTTACACCTACCGGAGTTTTAGAATTCAGTTATTTTCAACACCAAGCAGAGCTTATATGCTTAAATACAGTATTTGTAAATCCGGACTGTTTACATGTTAAATGTGAAAAGCAGAGGTGTTCTGTCACATTAGCAAGCATGTAAGGTCAGCAGGTTTGCTGCTGCTTTTAAAATGTTACATCTAAACAGTCCATGCGGATTTCCAAATACTGTATATAAGCTCCGTTTTGTGTTGAAAATAACTGTGAAATCTAAAACTCCGGTGGGTGTAACAAGATGTCTGCTTGCCCCCTTCTCACTCTATCATTACTGTGCTCCTGGGGTGTAGCAAGATGGCGACAGAACGTCACTTGCGGAGCAATCTGTGACGCGGGGGCCGAATGTGACGAGACACCGTTCTGGCTTGCGGGTTAGTCAGCCAGAACAGCTTACTGAGGAGGAACAGAAAGTGATAAATTCAGGCAAAGGGGAAAAAAAAACATTTAGAAGGGAAATGGAAGGAAAAGGTAAGTGAACCAACAATGCACTAGCTTAAAGGAACCCATTTTAGAAAATGTAAAAAACAAACCTTTACAATCCCTTTTTAAAGAATATACCTAGTGCGCAATCGCGCCTGACGTCGCTCAAGATTCAAGAAAGATTGCTATGGAAACCAACAATGAGTGAACTTTCGCCTGTGCTATGTAGATTTCATAGAGCTTAAGTTGTATTGGAGGGTTTACAACCACTTTAAGCACTGATCACTGTATTGGTGTCACTGGTCCCCAATAAGTGAAACTTGGTGTCTCCCAAAATGTTCCAGTCCTGCTAAAAATCGCTGATCACCACCATTGCGAGTAGTAACAAATAACTTTTGCGCAAACCAAGATAGGCTTAGTGCGATTTTTTTTCTAAATGTAGCAGAATACATTTTGGCCTAATGGCCTCTGGTGAAGAAATTGTATTTTTTACTGTAAAAAAAAAAATTTGAAGATACATTTTTTTTGTTTATAGTGCAAAAAATAAAAACTGCAGAGGTGATCAAATGCTACCAAAAGCAGGCTATGTGGGGGGAAAAAAGACATCTGTTTTATTTGGGTACAGTGTCGCCAAAAAATGACTAATATATATAGATATATAGACATACATACATACATTTTTTTTTATATTTATTTACATTTTTAAACGGTAAATAAAAGATCTGGGGTCTTTTTGACCCCAGATTTTTATAAAGAGGACCTGTCATCTCTATAAAAAAAATATTTAGGTGCCTCATCCCATTCCTCTGTGCTCGCGCTCAGAAGCGAACACATACATAAGTCACACCCTTATATGTAAACTGTGTTCAAACCACACATATGAGGTATCGTTAGAGCGAGAGCAATAATTCTAGCGCAAGACTTCCTCTCACTCTAAACGGGTGACATGTAAAACATTTTTTTTAAAGCAGCACCTATGGAGATGAAGTACTATAGTTTGTCGCCATTCCACAAGCGTGCTCAATTTCAAAGCATGAGATGTTGGGTATCTGTTTTACTCGGCCCAACGTAGTCTTTCACATTATACAAAAAAATTAGGATAACTATTGTTTTTTTTTTAATTCATTGAAGTGTGTTTTTTTTTTTTTTTTTTACCCCCCAAAACAATTGCGTTGAAAAACCCCTGCACAAATACAGTGAGACATAAAATATTGCAACAACTGCCATTTTTTTTCTCTAGGGTCTCTGCTAAAGAAAAAAGTTTGGGGGTTCCAAGTAATTTTACCAGCAAAAAAATACTGCCTTTAACTTGTAAGCAACAAATGTCAGAAAAAGGCTGTGGGGTCAGCAAGAGGTTTTTACCTCCTTCGTTTGGTTGTGGGCTCTGAGTATTTTGTGCTTGGATCAGGCTTTGCTGAACTCCACCCTGGTGGCAGATGGCATTTTTGATCCACAAGAGGGGGCTAGTTGACCCCTTATGCTTTTTTTTTTCTCAGATTTTGCCATTTCCCACATTGCTTCTCCACAGACTAGATTCTGCCTATTCGCTCCTCCAATTCAGGAGACCCCATTGAGGATGCGATTCAACTTTGGTGTCCCAGGTTCTGGCAATATTTTTTTCTGCTAAGGTACCAGGAGTTCTGTCCAGTATTTTACCAAGCCATCCTGTAGGTCGGGCTCTATTCATACAGCTTATTGTGGCACATGTTCTGTTTTTTCTTGCAATGTTACTCATGCTATTAGTCAAGGAATAGTGGTCTTCATTAGGAATGCACCGATACTGGTATCTGCACCGATACTAGCAATTTTCGCGAGTATCGGTACTCGCGAAAATGCTCAGATACCGGAATTGACTTCGCTTGAGAGAGCACTGCCTCCTCCCCTTCAGATAGTGCCATCCCTACTGCTTCCTCTTAGTGGCATCGCTTGGTGCAGGCCCGCCAAGCTGCCTGTCCTAACAGCCCACCAGCCTTGTCTCCGCACTGCACACCTCCCTCCAACTCTGACTCCCGGCCACAAAGAGCACTGGATCCGGACTTTTCCTGGCTGGATGCTGAGGCAGAGAACAGGGGGCTCTGTATGAAGACACTGTACAGCAGTATCCTGTTGTACTGAGCAGCAGGGCTCTCTCCCTCCTCCGTGTACTGTCCAGCCAGCTCCTCTCCCGCGAGAGACACCTGTACCCTGCCTGCAGTCTCTTGTACCATGCCTGCAGTAAATTCTGCCTGTTGCCTCCTCCTTCCCTCTACCAGCTGTCACCCCTGCCCCCTGTTTCCCAATAACCCTCCTATCCCCATCCTCTCCCGCCCCCCCCCCCCCCCCAGCGATCAGCCTTTTCCATCCCAACTTTCCGATCCCTATTTTACCCCATCCCCAACTACCGCCACCTCCCAAACCACCCCTCTTCCTAGGCATCGGTAATTGGTATCGGCGAGTAACTGCAAAAAAAGTATCGGTACTCTGTGTTTAAGAAAAAAAAATGGTATCGGTGCATCCCTAGTCTCCATTGTACCTTCTAGCAAGCTGTAGTAAAGATGTCAGGAGAGTTTAACAATGGATTTCTTTTGACACCCTTCCATCACGTAAGACCCCTTTCACACTGGGGCGTTTTATCAGGTGCTTTTGCGTTAAACAAAAAAAAAGCACCTCAATGGGAAGGGGCGCTTTAGGAGCGGTTTAGCGCTGCAAAGAAGCTGCTTGCAGGACTTTTTTGACACCCTGCCTGCCTCAGTTTGAACTCACTCAGGCTTTCACATTGGGATTGCAGATGCAGCTTCTTTCAAGCGCTTTACAGGCGCTTTTTCTCTACCGTTCATGGACGGACACGGCAGCAATTGACCTTAGACCTTATCATTCCTTTTTAGGAGATTGATTAGGCAGAAAAACCAGCATGTTAAGTGTTAAAACACTCCACACAGTACAGTACCTATCAGGGGGCCTCAGGTTTTTTTTTTCTGCCTAGCAAAAGGAGATGACATGGCTCTTCTGGGCCCATGTGCTCTGGAGATTTTTTTTTTGCGATTTTCTTGCTTTTCTCTTTTTCCTGCATTTTTGGATCCTGGGATCTACAATCAACTGCCGACTGGGTGACAGGCTGGATCCCCGATCCTTGTAGTCCCCCCATGTTCGGCTATCGAGCATGTGTCGGCCTTTAGCTACGCGGTGGGCCGTCTACGAAATGTCCTGTTGCTCCAGGGGTGGCCGGTGAGCTATACGCTCCAGGGCACACATATGACCGGGCTCTGTGTCAGTGTGCCGGGCCGACAGCCATGCCGTAACTGCGCGGACGTTGGTTCTGTCCGGGATGTCGCAGAACGGGTAAGTAGCAGTCCCCTTGCCCCTGGCATGGTGGTGCGTTCCTGGGGAGGTCTGTCGGGGGTCCGCCCGGCTTTCCTCTCTCCCTCCTTCCCCGCATTCTGGGTGGTCGACCGTGAGATGGGGGGGTCCACCTGGGGGGCTCCGTCCTGTGGCTGTGGGCTGCGGTTTTGTCAGGGTTGCTGTGTGCAATTTATTGTTGCTGTGTGTGCGGGGGGGGGCCTGCCCGGGGGTCCTGGGTGTTTCACTGTGTTCTGCACTGTCACGGCCGCCATATTACCGGTGCCGGGCACCTTTGATGATCGGCGGCCATTTTCTTGTAGCCTGCATGCTGTTTTTTGCATGTTGGCCATTTTGAAAGGGGTTTTTGCCTCTAGTGATCAAAATAACGGCGCGAACGACACTTCCTGGGGGACGGCACAGCACGGACAGCGCTCTGGGCAGTTAGCAGCAGCAATACAGCTTGGTCGGTGGTGAGTCCTCTGGGGGGGGTCCCCTGTCCTCTGCTGCGACCGGGAGGGTGGCCTGTGGGTCTTGCCTTGCAGTCCAAGGGCGGCAATTGGGTGGGTCAGCATGGCGTCCGAACCGGAGGCTTCCCCCCTAGACATGCCGGAGTTAACCCTTAGTGCCCCTGTTCCTGTCGCCTCTGTGGATGCTATGACGGCAGTCCTTGAGGCGTTTGTTGTCAGGATCGAAGTGGCGAGTGGCCGGGGGGGGGTGGGTAAAAAGCGCCCCCTCCCCCGCCTTCTTCTGGGGATGTGTCTGACACAGAATCGGGCCCTGGTTCCGTAATGTCAGAGGATGCAGGCCTAGTCCACACGGACAGTGAGGATGACTCTGCTTCAGGGTCAGCGCATGATAGAGCGCTTGTTGGAGATCTTGTCACTGCGGTGCGGGATACTCAAAAACTTGAGGATTTGGCGGAGGCATCAGAGATGCCGGTCCCTTTTGGGTTCCGCAAGCCGGCCCGCACTGCAAAAGTGTTTCCTTGTGGGATGGCCGCAGAAAGTTTTTTCTGTTCCAAAATACTTTGCGGTCAGTTATCCTTTTGAGGAGGACTTCCTAAAAAAAAGTGGACCTCTCCTCAGTCAGTGGACCACCCTGTGTCCAGACTGAACAAGGTGACCACGTTGCCTGTGGAAGGGGCTCCCGTATTTAAGGACCCCACAGATAGGAGAGCTGAGGCTGTGGCCCACTCCATGTTAACAGTGGTGGGGTCCGCGGTGAGACCGGTCTTGGCCGGGGCTCTAGTGTCAGACACTTACTGAACGGGCAAAGTTGTTTCTTCAGGAGTTGGAGGCGCATAATGCCTCAGGACTGTGTGGCGCTGGCCTACCAGTTGGTGCAGGGCCTAAAATTTGTCTGAGTCAGCCCTGGATACGCTTCCGCCTACACGGAAGTGTTACGCCGCCTTGTGTGGCTGAAGTGTTGGTCTTGCGGACCAGTCTTCTAAAAAAGGCCTTGGTGGACTTACCCTTTAAGGGTGAATGGCTTTTCGGGGCGTCTCTGGATGACATCTTTAAAGATGCCACAGGAGGGAAGAGTACTCTACTCCCTCAAGCGGGTAAAGGTAAGGAGCCTCGCCGTAAGCAGGGGCCCTCCTTTACCGCCCCCAATCGTTTTTTTCGTCCGCCCGGTGCGGCAGGTAAACGATTCCAGGGCGCTATGGCGCCCGCTGAAGGGCAGAAGCGACCCTGGTTCCGCAAGCCCGATAAGCCTGCATCCGCATGAATGTCTGCCCCCGCCTGTATCTCGGGTGGGGGGGCCGGCTTCGCAAATTCGCGGCTCGGTGGAGGTCTCTTCTTTCTGACCGATGGGTTTGCGAAGTAGTTTCCTTGGGGTACAGGATGGTTTCTCTCTTGTCCGCCAAACAGATTTTTTCCTTCCAACCTCTAGCTTCCTCCGGGTTGTCGGGAGGCCCTGTTTGGGGCTGTTCAGGATCTGCTGGTCAGGGGAGTGATCGTGCCGGTGCCTTTTTACTGGAACGGTTTCAGGGGGTTTACTCCAATCTGTTTGTAGTCCCCAAGAAGGAAGGGGGCCGTCCAATCCTGGATCTCAAGGCTCTCAATTGCTTTGTCAAGGTGCAAAAGTTCAGGATGGAGTCGGTTCGCTCGGTAGTGGCCGCACTCCATCAAGGGGATTTTCTGGCGTCCTTGGATATCAAGGACGCGTATTTGCATATCCCCATATGCACAAAGCACCAGAGATTTCTGCACTTTGCGGTCGGAGAGGACCACTTTCAATTTGTGGCCCTCCCTTTCGGCCTGGCCTCGGCACCAAGGGTTTTCACCAAGGTGCTCGCTCCGATTCTGGCCCTGCTGAGGCAGCGTGGGATCGCTATCGTAGGATACCTGGACGACCTTCTACTGAGAGCTTCTTCAAGCGAGGCGGTTCCGTATGCTCAATTCCAGACTCGAGTGTTAGAGAGAAATTATTTCGCGTTAGGACAAGCTCTCTTTGTCTCTGGATTACCAGATCCGGGTGCGTCGCCTGGTCAGGTCCTCCCTAGTGTGGTGGCTGACGTCTCCGGTACATCGGGCCAGGAAATTGTTCCTGCCGTGCCATTGGAAGGTGGTCACGACAGATGCCAGTCTCTCTGGCTGGGGGGGGTGTCCAGTCAGCCCAGGGGCGCTTGACTCGGGAGGAGTCCCGTCTGCCAATTAATGTCCTGGAACTCCGAGAGATCAGGCTGTGCCTCTCCAAGTGGTCGCTGGGTCTGCAGGGTCGACTGGTCAGGAACCAGCCCGACAACGACACGGCGGTGGCGTATGTCAATCATCAAGGGGGCACAGGAGCTCGGCTGCAGCGGCAGAAGTCGCGTACATCCTCCGGTGGGCCGAAAGCTACGTTCGGGCTCTGTCGGCCGTGTACATTCCGGGGGTACAGAACTGGCAGGCAGACTACTTAAGTCGCCAAATGCTAGACCAAGGAGAATGGTCGCTACACCCGGATGTGTTTCAGAATCTGTGTCTGAAATGGGGCACTCCAGACGTGGATCTTCTGGCGTCCCGTCTCAATCGGAAGGTGTCACGGTTCGTGGCCAGGTCAAGAGACCCGTGGGCGGACGCATCAGATGCGTTGGTGGCGCTGTGGGGTCACTATCGCCTAATCTACGCCTTCCCTCCTCTGAAGCTTCTTCCTCGTCTGCTGCGCAGAGTGGAAGCTGAGGGGATACCAACAATCCTGATCGCTCCGGATTGGCCTCGCCGCCCATGGTACGCAGATCTGGTGCGCCTGGTGGCAGACATTCCTTGGCGCCTGCCTCTGCGAGAGGATCTCCTGTCGCAGGGCCCTATCTTTCATCCTGCTTTACAGTCATTGGCTTTAATGGCGTGGCTGAGAGCCAGGTGCTGAAGGATCGAGGCCTGTCGGACTCGGTGATCTCTACCATGCTGCGGGCGCGGAAGTCTACTTCCCAGAAGATTTACCATCGTACGTGGAAGGCTTACATCTCTGTGAGGAGATGAATTGGCACCCTCGTACATACGCGTTGTCCCAGATTCTGCTGTTCTTACAGCGTGGAGTGGTGCAGGCTCTCGCCTTAAGTACGATTAAGGGGCAGATTTCAGCCTTGGCTGTTTACTTTCAGCGACCCTTGTCGGTGCACTCTCTGGTGCGTACGTTTGTGCAGGGGGTTCGACATGTGGCCCCTCCTGTGCGGCCTCCATGGGACTTGAATTTAGTTCTCTCGTTACTTCAAAAGCCTCCGTTTGAGGACATTAGGAAAATCCCTTTACTGACTTTCCCAGAAGGTGGTCTTTCTGGTGGCAATTACTTCAGTCAGACGGGTTTCTGAATTAGCGGCCTTGTCTTGCAAGGCCCCTTACTTGGTCATCCACAAGGATAAGGTGGCGCTGCGGCCGTCATTCCTTCCTAAGGTTGTTTCGGCCTTTCACATTAATGAGGACATTGTTCTTCCATTCTTATGTCCTCGGCCGACGAACCCAAAGGAGGCCACGTTACATTCATTGGATGTGGTTCGGGCCCTACGGGTGTACCTGTCTGCTACAGCTCAGTTTCGGAGGTAGGATTCACTGTTCGTGTCGGTGACTGGTCCTAACAAGGGTCTGGCGGTCTCATCGGCCACCATCTCTAGGTGTATCAGACAGGTCGTGCTTCAGGCCTATGCCCTAAAGGGGCGGGTGCCCCCCCTCTCGGTTACGGCGCATTCGACCAGGGCGATTGGTGCCTCTTGGGCTTTCCGCCATCAAGCGTCTGTTTTACAGGTGTGTAAGGCAGCGACCTGGTCGTCAGTTCCACACCCTCTCAAAGTTTTACAAGGTGGATGTGAGTGCATCTTCGGATGCCTCCTTTGGCCGCAAGGTTTTGCAGGCGGCTGTTTTAAGGTTGAAGTTCCTCCGTTTGGGGTGAAGTTTGGTTTGCTGTGTTTTCCCATCCCTCGATTTTTGACACTGCTTGAACGTCCCTAAGGTCAATTGCTGCTGTGTCCGTCCATTAACGGAAGAGAAAATAGGATTTTTGTACTCGCCGTAAAATCCATTTCTCTTCATGATTTGTACTGCTTGTTGACGAACTGAGGCTGCATGATGCAGAGAGAGGGATGTACCCGGGGGATCCGACCCCTGGGAGATACTGTACTGTGTGGGGTGTTTTAACACTTAACATGCTGGTTTTTCTGCCTAGTCAATCTCATAACAGGTAGGATAATACCCTAAGGTCAATTGCTGCTGTGTCCGTCCATGAACTTGGAGATATGGATTTTACGGTGAGTACAAAAATACTATTTTTTTTTAATCGCTAAAGCGCCTGAAAAACGCCCCAGTGTGAAAGGGGTCTAACTGGTGAATCACCTGAGTAACAGTTGTATGTAATGTGAATGGGGGAATACTCCCACTTCCCTGTTGTGTTCTGATGGAGGGGAGCCTTCCCTGCTGTCAGAATTCAATGATCAGTGCTGCCTGGCTATAGTACTGAATATAGACAAACCGCAGGGAAAAAAAACACCCGATACAGGTCCAGTCCCTTCTCTCCAAAACTGACTAATTTGTGGTATTTGTTAATTTTCTGAATTTTGAAAATGTATCTTTTATTTTAAAACTTTTAGCTTCCACAGAACCCAAAGTGCCTAAACCAAGAGGAAGACCAAGGCTGAAGCCACTACCTACTTCACCAGATCGTGAAATGTGAGTGTTTTTCTTCATTGTTTACAAGGTGGGGTTAGTATGTGTAAACATTTGATATACAGTGGTACCTTGGTTTAAGAGTAATTAGGTTTGAGAGCGTTTTGATTTGGGAGCAACGAGTGACTCGCAGAGTGACTCACAAGACGAGAAGAATTCAAGCTAAATAGGCCTGCAGTACCTCATTTGGCCTGAGGTACGGGGGCGCATAAGCTGAGCCGAAGTGTCCTTGGGCCTTTTCGGATGTTTTCTGCACTTTGCCCCCGTGGCTCCCAAACAGAATTGATGTACTCCAGCCCCCCCCCCCCCCCCCCACACACACACACACACAAATAGAGCTTTCTTTTGGTGATATTTGATCACTTCTGTGTTTTTTATTTTTTGCGCTGTAAACAAAATAGTGACAATTTTGAAGAAAATGCAACATTTTTTACTTTTTTGTTTTAATAAATATCCCCAAAAATATATAAAAAAGTTTTCCTCAATTTACGCCAATACGTATTCTTCTAAATAGAAAATTAGTGCAGCGCAAATAACACATTAAATGAAATAATACATCAATAGATCAATTTTGGTAAAGTCCATAAAGTGCAAAGTGATAAGGTGCTCCAAAAAATCAATGGTGATAAAAAGTGCAATAATCTTCAACAGATCCGTGACCCACAGGAAAGGGTTATCCTCCACCAAGAGTAAAGGGTGGCCTCTCACCTCAATAATTCGACCTGTGGCTAGGTCAAAAGGCAAGAAGCAAAACCTCCAAAGATAGGCAATCAGCTTTACATGGGTTCAATTCCAAAGAATCCACCAGATGGCACCAGCGGGCAATAAGCAAGGCAACACTCTCCCATACAGCATTTAAATGGACCGAGAAAGGAGTAAGAAGGACAATTCTAAGTGCTCACTGCTTAAAACGTTTAATAGAAATAAAAGCATAAAGTATAAAAACTCACATGGTCCTGCACTCATAAACCGAGTGCAGGTATAACAGCAATTACCGGAGCGGAGCGTCCGGATCAATGTACACAGCTTGTTTAGGTCTCTGTGAGGCAAACGCGGGTGACGTCGACGTAGCTCCTCCCCGTTACGTCCCAAAGTGGGCGGGACTTCATCAGCGTGGCCCCCCCCACGCTGATGAAGTCCCGCCCACTTTGGGACGTAACGCGTACGAGGGGGAGGAGCTACTTCGACGTCACCCGCGTTTGCCTCACAGAGACCTAAACAAGCTGTGTACATTGATCCGGACGCTCCGCTCCGGTAATTGCTGTTATACCTGCACTCGGTTTATGAGTGCAGGACCATGTGAGTTTTTATACTTTATGCTTTTATTTCTATTAAACGTTTTAAGCAGTGAGCACTTAGAATTGTCCTTCTTACTCCTTTCTCGGTCCATTTAAATGCTGTATGGGAGAGTGTTGCCTTGCTTATTGCCCGCTGGTGCCATTTGGTGGATTCTTTGGAATTGAACCCATGTAAAGCTGATTGCCTATCTTTGGAGGTTTTGCTTCTTGCCTTTTGACCTAGCCACAGGTCGAATTATTGAGGTGAGAGGCCACCCTTTACTCTTGGTGGAGGATAACCCTTTCCTGTGGGTCACGGATCTGTTGAAGATTATTGCACTTTTTATCACCATTGATTTTTTGGAGCACCTTATCACTTTGCACTTTATGGACTTTACCAAAATTGATCTATTGATGTATTATTTCATTTAATGTGTTATTTGCGCTGCACTAATTTTCTATTTATTCACTTTGAGATATTTTTTGAGTTATATCTGCAGTGCTGGCTTGCAATTTAGTTTAATTTGTATTTATCTTCCAGCGCTGAATCACTTTTTATTTTATTTTTGCACCCAATACATATTCTTCTACCTATTTTTATAAAAAAATCGCAACTTTTTTTATCGTGACTGCGACATTATGGCGGACACATTGGACACATTTTGGACCATTGTCATTTTTACAGCGAACAGTGCTATAAAAATGCACTTTTTACTGTGAAAATGGCAGTGAAGTTGTTAACCTGTAGGGGGCGCTGCAGGGGTTAAGTGTTCCCTAGGAAGTGATTTTTACTGTGGGGGTGTGGCTTGGCACCTGACGTCACTGATCGTTGTTCCCTATGACAGGGAAGAGACGGTCAGTGACACTCTCACTAAGAATGGGGAAAGGTTTGTTTACACTTGAATGTGGAACTCCCTTCCCCAGTTGGTGGTATCAGTGGAAGAGTGTCAAATTTCAAAAAACATATCGTTTTGCATGTTGGCGAGCACAACATACTCGCTGACAGATTGGAAATGGTAGTGACATAAACACAGGGTGTGTGTATACTCTCTTTCTCTCTTTCTCTCTCTCTCTTTCAAAAAAATATGTGTAATAATATATTGCGCTAACAAAAAAAGAATGAATAGAAGTCAGGCTGCCAACACAACAAAATGGATATTTGTGAACAGAAATCTGAAAAAAAAGTGTAGCGCCAATAGGGAGAGCCTAGGGACTCTCCAGTGAAAGTCGGTGATAGGTGTCACAGACCCTGCTATGTGATCCCAACGAGGGATTTCGTGAATCGGTGATCAAATTATTCAAAAGCCGCGCCTCCTCAGGCTGTTCCGTGATTGGCAGAACACTCATTTTCCCAGCAGAGCCTCTGTTCAGTGTTCTGCCTATCATGGATGCCTTCTCATCTTTGGCCTCAGACGAGGACATCTGTGATAGGCGGAACACTGAACAGAGGTTCTGCTGGGAAAATTAGTTGTCCGCCTATCACGGAACAGCATGAGGCGCGGCTTTTGAATAATGGACGCCCACAGCCTGACAAACTCTGCAAACAAAATAAGGTAGGGAGATCGTCGAGGCCAGCAATGTAATGGCATAGTGAGATCTGAAAAAAGTGTGGTGTGTGTGTGTGTGTGTGTGTGTGTGTGTGTGTGTGTATATATATATATATATATATATATATATATATATATATATATATATATATATATATATATAACATTTTTTACTGTTACAAGCAACCGTACAGCTGTCATTATTGGCATTCATAAATGGCAGCTTGATTACTATTGCAACCTGTGATTGACTACCGCTCAAAATCAATAGGCCCGTGCGGCGTACTTTGCCGCAATGCACACTGGGAAATGTAGGCGCCCGGCGCATGCGCAGTAAAATAGAAACGTAAAAAACGTGAGGTCAAGTGCCATTTACATAAAACACGCCCCACTCAAACACATTTGAATTAGGTGCCCTTGCGCCTGCCGATTCAGGCTACGCCGACGTAACTTAGCAGGCAAGTACATTGTGAATCATGTACTTGCCTCGCTAACTTACGGCGGAGTAGCTTAAATTCCTTAAGCTGCGCCGCCGCAAAGTTACGCCAATGTACCTGAATCTACCTATATGAATTTTGCACAAACAAGTGCAAGTTTCACTTTTGGGTGTAACGCCTCCGTTTTAAGTTGTTGTGTTGTTTTTTTGGTTGCAGAACTGATCAAGAAGATCAAGTAAAGAAGAAAGCTCTAGAAAAATCACCAAAACAGCTACTTTCTAGAAAGGATGATGAAGCAACAAAGGAAAATGATGACAAACCGCAAAAAGAGACCAGCAAAAAAGAAGTTGAAACGAAAAAAAAGGTTACTGGAAAAGTTGATTCAGCTTCCCATTCAGAATCTGAAGATGAAGTGGAAGAGGGAAAGGTAAAAAAAAAAACTTTTTATAAGAAGAGTTATCCAGAGTCTCTTCTTTAGACCAGGCTACACTCAAGCAGTTTTTCTGCTACAGGGCGGGAGCTATATATTATACCTGCACTTGCGGGGAGTGTGTGTTCATCTCCGGCAGGCCGCTTCTGCTGTGATTATTCTTCCCTGCACCCGCTGATTGTCTGTAAACCACACACCTGTAAACAAGGCAGATGGGAGAAGGAATGGTTTCTGTGTTCCTGCAAAGCAGGGACTAGAATCCATCTCTTCCCCAAGTAAAAGCACCACCTTGTACACACAAAAACACTGGCTAGACACAGTTAAGGGACCGCCCTAAGTGTTTAACCTCTTCCCAGCCAGAGTCATTATTACAGTGCATATTTTTGGCACGGATCGCTGTATTAGGGTCATTGGTTCCTGCAAAGTGTCAATGTCCAATTGTCCACCACAATATTGCAGTCCAACTATGTCGCTGATCGCCACCATTACTAGTATACATAAAAATTCCATAAATATCCCATAGTTTGTAGATGCTATAATGTTTGCGTAAACTAATCAATATAAACTTACTGGGGTTTTTTTTTTTTTACAAAAAATCCTGTAGCAGAATGCATATTGGCTTAAATTATTAATTATTGGATATGTTTTATAGCAGAAAGAAACATTTGTTTTTCAAAATTGTTGAATGAAATTTTATTTGGGTACAGCGTTGCATGACCGCGCAATTGTTAAAGTAACGCAGTGCCATATCGCAAGAAAATGGCCTGGTCATAAAGGGGTGTAAATTTTCTGGAGGTCAAGTGGTTAACATTATGTGCATTCTAAGATTCTTTTATGCTCACCACAGTTGTGAGGATTGTTTGTCTGAGTTAGACCCCTTTCACACAGTTGTTCTGCAGGCGCACCTGAAACAGCCGCTGCTTTGTCTTCCGTGTAAAAGCCAGAGCGGCTAGCAGGACGGTAAAAAAAAAAAAGTCCTGCTAGCCGCATCTTTGGAGCGGTGAAGGAGCAGTGTGTATACCGCTCCTGCCTATTGAAATCAATGGGGCACTGTGGCTATACTGCCTCCTAAAAACCACCTGCTTTGGGTTAGCCGTGTGCTTGCAACTGCACTTAGAGGAGCCAGTGTGACCTTTTTTTTTTACTAGAATAGCTTTGAGGGGCTGCTTTTATGCATTAAAGTAAAAAATAAAAAAAATCTGTCATACAGGATCCCCGCTGCCCCCCTTATACTTGCCTGGGCCTGATTTTTGATCTAGTGCTGTTTACGAGCGATGTGGCTCCCACCGCTCTCTTCCCTTCTCATAGGGCAGATTGATAGCCGCAGGATCCATTGGCTCCCACTGTTAATAAGAACAGGATGAGCTTGAGCCACACTGTCTGCCTATAGACAGGGTGGCTTGGGATCAAGAACACATGCATGCCCCCAGTGGCTTTCTATGGGGGCACTCGCCCAGGTGGAGCCAGGAGCACCAGTGAGAGACCCCAGAAGAGAATTGTGGCTGCTTTTTGCAAAACCATTCCACGGAGCAGGTAAGTATGACTTGTTTATTGTTTTAATTAAAACAAATGAAAGCTTTACAATCACTTTAATGAACTGGAAAATCTGTACTTCTTGGCTGAGTAGAGAGTAAATAATTTAGGGCTGTGGCAGAGAACACCAGTGTGTTTAAGCTACTGGGGAAAAAACTGCGCTTGTTTTTTTTTTTTTTTTAAATCTACCAGCATCTGTTAATGGCAGAAAATCTTGCAAACGTGCAGAAAAACAGCAGGGCTGAAAGTAAGAATGTCCAACTCTCCTGAAGAAACTGAGCTGGTTGGAGGGGAATAACCTAAAAGGGGCAGGCTTCCTATGTGTCCAGTGTCGTTTCCTCCCATGCATATGTGTAAACAATGGTCTCTTTCATGTTTTAGCACATACAGTGGATATTAAAGGTCTACACACCCTATAAAAATGCTAGCTTTTACTTACTAATACTTTTTCTTTTGCACTTTTTATTTTATGATGACATTCAGTATTTTGGGGGTGGGAGTCGGCGTGGCACATCTTGCCTTGGGAATCTTTTGTCCACTTGTTGCAAAAGTGCTCCAAATCTTTCAGATGAGGACGTTCTTCAGGTCACCCCACAGATTTTCAATTGGGTTCAGGCTGGGACTTTCCAAAACTTTAATCTTTGGATGATTCCATTCTCTTGATTTGGAGTTCTTTTTTAGATTGTTGTGCTAAATTCCTTTTTCTTCATTTTAAGCAGAAGCTTGAAGGTTTTTTGTGCAAAATAGATTTTTGGAACTGTTCAGAAGTCCCTCCACCTTGACCAAAAAGACCAAAAGAATAATGCTGCCATCACTCTACCCGGAAGCATCTTCTCCGTTGATTCCGGGTATGGGTCTTCGGGAGCGGGTGTTCCTTCTTGATTGACAGTCTTCCGAGAGGCTTCCGACGGTCGCATCCATCGCGTCACTAGTAGCCGAAAGAAGCCGAACGTCGGTGCGGCTCTATACTGCGCCTGCGCACCGACGTTCGGCTTCTTTCGGAAAATCGTGACGCGATGGATGCGACCGTCGGAAGCCTCTCGGAAGACTGTCAATCAAAATAGGAACGCCCAGTCCCGCAGCCCATACCCGGAAGCGACGGAGAAGATGCATCTCGTAAACGGTAAGTACGGATCATATTTTAAAACAACTAGCCAATTCCCCTAGACAAAACGAGCATCCATCTAAGGGGGAAAAGGGTCATGTGCGGGTGAACCTCCGCTTTAATAAGAAAAGGTCTCTGTGTGCATCAGCCCCCCCCTAATACTTACCTGAGGTCTCTCTAGATCCAGTGATGTAGGAATAGCTCGGCTGCCTGGGACTCCCCCTTCATTGGCTGAGACAGCAGCGCCATTGGCTCCCGCTGCTGTCAGCCAATGAGAAGAGAAAGGGCACCGGGCTACATGCACACTAGCGTTTTTCAAAAACTCAAATAAAGTTGGCATCAAAATGCTGATGACATTTTTACGTCAGCTTGTAGTAGCTTTTAGGAGCATTTGCATTTCATTAGCCCTTTTGCAGTGCATAAAGAGGAACAAAAACAAGTGGTTAGTAGCATTTTAATAGCAGTTAGGAGCTTTCGGCATTTTTTATTTTTCTGCTGGAAAAACGCTCCAACTCTACCCTTTTTATTTTTTTTTATTTTTTATTTTTTTTGGTAAATGCCAATAGCCTAAAGTAGTATGTATGGACACATGGAAAAACACTATTTAGCTTCTAGGAGCAGAAAAAAACTTTTTTTTAAGCTCCTAGAGGCTGCTAATAGAAGCCAAATAGAAGCCAAATAGTGTCCATGCACACTGCTTTAGGCATTTGTTGAAAAAAATATGAATACGGCGATATCCGTGAGCATGAAACGGCCGCTAGCACAACCTATGACAAACAGCCTAGACAAAATAGTAATACAAAAAGCGCAGCGCTAAAAACGGGTCCTAAACAAGGACAATGAAGGAAAAAGTATAACATTTGTTTAGGGTCTTAAACACATACAATTTATAGCAGTAATGACATTCGCCCTATAAGTAAGTAAATATACATATAAATTGAATGCAAAAAATGTATAAAAATTATTACTTTTGCTCAAGTCCATTTGTGATGACTGTAATAGCATAAGTGAAGTGGTAATCCAAACAAGTGAAATTTTGATCTTCAGTTAACACAAACGTGATGATGGGAAAAAAAGCCACCACCACTGATAGGACTGAGGCTTACCGGATTGAATGGACTTTGCAAGGCATACGTTAAAAATTAGTCTAAAAGGGCTGTATGGTGACACTACACCAAAAACACGAAGACCTCAGCACTGGAACTGGTGAACATCGGAGTAAGAGTCACACTAATCTCGGCAATAAGTGGCATAACCACAATATTAACGATGGGTTCCGTGGCAGAGATATTCAGGTTCACCAAAATAAGGGAAAGGTGTGCACATAGTGTAAATCTGTTTAACAGGAAAAACATTTATTTGATAGCATTTAAAATTTACTCTCACATTTGAGAGGATAAAACAAGCGCTTGTATATGAGCAGATTCCATGCAGTAGTAGCTGTAGATATGACCCGACATGCGTTTCATCTAAGACATCGTCTGGGGTCATGTTTGGAGCGTTTTTCCCAGCAGAAAAATATGCGGAATGCTCCTAGAATGCTACTAGCTGCTTTTTTGAGCTTTCTTTTCTTTTCTTTTTTTTTTTCCCCTTCATATACTGCAAAAAAATGCAATAAAATGCTATTGCCCCTAAAAGCTGGAACAAAAATGCTATTGGCGTTTTTCTGGCTTTTCTTTCGCTTATAGTGTGCCTTAAGGTGGAAAAAATTCTAAGTGGTTTTTACATTTCAAAAATCTGGTATTTTTACAGGGGTATGTAAAACATTTTGTATGCACTGTATATAGCATTTTAGTTGTGATCGAGAAAGCATATTGTGCGCGGTAAGCCAGCAAGTACCATTATTGGAAACCTGTTATACAGCTTTCGGGATATCCTTTTTAGGCCTCATGCACACAGGATGTGCCTAAACACATTAGCAAAATGCAGCTTTATGCAAGTTTATCAGGCTGCTTTTCTGCTGTCGGAAAAGACATTCAAAAGGAGCTGGGCAGTGTGCAATGAGGCCTTAAGGGTAAGTTTGGATTTACTTTTGGCAGTCCTTAAGCTTGCCACACATTCTATGTTCTCAAAGTACAATTCCATTTAGGGCCCATCCACACCACTGCATTGCTGTAGTACGTTGGTGCCATTTGCAGGTCACCACAAGACCGTAATGCACTCCTACGATCAAATAAGTGTCTGCTTTATCTCAACATTAAATGCATCACAACAAACTGCCCCGGTGTGAATGGGTCTTTAGGTTTGCCAGTTACTGTGCAATGCTTGGGTTGACTAAAACAATCCATTCAATTTATGTCCTTTATTTTCTTCCTCCTATTTTGTTTTGAATTTTACTCAAGCAGAAAGGCAAGGTTGGCAGACCTCCCCAGGCTGCTCTAAAGCGTGCAGCAAAGCCTGTGCAAGAAAAGGAAGTTGCTGATAAGAAAAAGAAACTAGAAGATACTGTGGAGGCAGAAAGGTGAAACGATGATGACTGTGTTTTTAAAAAAATTTTTTTGCATGTTGCTGTTATTTAGTCAAGTCTTTGGGTTTTACTTTCTTGCCCAAGGTCATTTAGCTGAAGGCCTCACTCCATTATTTTTTTACGATGACAGGCAAATAATTGTCTTGTCTATACAAACATGCATCTGTTTCCCATGGGGGCACTCATGCGTGCTCGCTCCTGAGCCCCTCTGCTGCGTCCATTGACTCAAACGGCATGACTTGGCCCCGCTCCCTCGTTGCTGGCTTTGAACAGCACTGATGGGGCCAATGAGCACTGATGGGGCCAATGGCTCCTTGTGCCCCAGAAAAGCCAGCAAGACCTTGAAGTGAGGGAAGACAATAGCTCCAGGCGTGCACAGTGCTGGGTCGAATGAGGGCTCAGGTAAGGGGGGGGGGGGGGGGCTGCTGGTGCCTAAATATATAAAAATAAATAAAAATAGGCTTTTAGAACCACTTTAAATCCTCTTTTCTTTAGGCAATCCAATCCTCCTTTTGCCTAGTGGTCAGGCGTTGGGACCTATGGTTCCATAGCCCTTTTCCTTTTTTTTCCCCTGGGATTTTTTTCTGACCTCTCCCAAAAAATATTTTTTTTGTTGCAGGGATGCCCAAAATCTGAGTATCATAGTGCAGACTTCTTAGAACCCTTCTGGGTACCCTTTAGGAACTGCATCAGTATATAGATATCAGGTTTTGCATTAATCAAAAAGAACATTTCTAACCCATTGCTTGCATTTATTTTGCAGCCACTGTAAGGAGGAAACTAAAAAAGCAGACGTTAGGAAATTTGACAAGAAAAAAGGTTTGTTTTTAGTTTATAAACACATTTTATAACTGAATTTTGTGCTGTATCTTTGCTTTGAATTTTATTTGTATTAATTTACTTATTACATTTTTCAAAAAAAAAATTCTTTTGTTTTTCAATTTTATAGAAACCTCCATTGATGCTAGGCTTCAAAGGATACATGCAGAAATAAAGTCGTCTTTAAAGCTTGACCACCAGGTTTGTATTGGAAGGTTTTAAACATGTTATAGGTTATTTCTTTGTCCACAGTTAAAACCCTTGTGTTTTTTTTTTTTTTTTTTTAAATAACAAATATATCTTACTTGCCTCTACTGTGATGTTCGTTTTGCACGAAGTGCCCCCGAACGGATCCTCCCTGCATCGGTAAACCCCCTAGGAGAAGCTCTCTCCCTGGGGGTTATATATATAAATTTTTTATATTTATATACACTTCCCGATCTGGTTACTCCAAAACCTTTTTTCAACAAATTGACTTGGCAATTGCTTCTTTCCTTAAAAGAGGTAGCTCCACCCAGGTTCAACAGGGCTATTCTTCGGAGGGCCTGAACACAGGGAGAGTTGGCCTGCCCAGACCTCCAAAAATATTTTTAAGCAGCCTTACACTTGTGCTCATAACTGGGTGACAACTAATCGTTCAAACACCTTGGTGGTCCTCGAGGCAGCATATCTTGGCTCATATGAATTATTGAGTAATGTCTTGTTTAGAGAAGTCAAGGCTCCCTTTTCTCTTACGTCCTCTATGAAAGCTGTAATTGGAACTTGACAAACGCAAGTATGTAAACATCAAGAAGATACCCATACAGGGTCCCCGGATACCCCTCTGTGGCTTTATCCACTACTCTGAGCTCCAATCTATACCTAATCCTGTGATTTGGGCATCCTGTGGCATCAAAATATTGGACCAGATCTGTACAGATGGCTCCTTACTGTCTTGACATTCTCAAGCAGACGTTTGGGCTTGCCAACCGCCATCTCTTCAGATATCTTTAGCTTTGCCATGCATTTGCTACTTTGTAAGGTTCCCACCCTGTGCTTCTTTCAATCGAGTCTGGAATCCTTGTTGCGGGATGACCAGTTGGCCAAACCGACATCTAACTTATATGAAGCGCTCATGCCTTCAGTTCATTTTGGAATGGAGGGCCTGTATTCAAAGTGGCAAATTTAATATCTTGGAAATGGACGCGGAGGATATTTCCCCCTCCTGCAATTGGTCTCGGTCAGAGGCCATAAAATCACCAAAAAAAAAATGCGTTTCTAAGACTGCTGCGCAAATAGTGTGTGACATAAAGTATTGCAGCGACCGCCATTTTATTCCCTAAGGTGTCTAAATAAATATATATATTTCTCTTCCGTTCATAGACGGACACAGCCTTCATTGACATTAGTCTTTTTCTGCCTAACGACAGGAGAGGAGTCAGGCGCTTCTGGAGTCCCTGTACTCTGGAGTTTTTTTCTTGCGATTTTTCTCGTGTTTTATTATTTTTGTTCCTGCATTTTTGAATCCTGTGATTCTTCTATCAACAACCGACTGGGTGACAGGCTGGGTCTTGACTCTTGTAGTCCCCCCATGTTCGGCCATCGAGCGTGTGCCGGCCCTTAGCTCAGCTTTGGGTCGTCCACGACAGGCCCCGTTGCTCCAGGGGCGGCCCGGGAACTTCGGTTCTAGGGCACACATATGACCGGTCTCTATGGCTTTGTCACCGTGTGTCTGGCCGACAGCCATGCCGTTTACGGACATTGGTTCTGTCTGGGATACCTCCGGACGTGTAAGTAGTGGCCCCTTACTCAGGTAAGTGGTCTGGCTGGAATGTTTCCCTGGGGAGGTCGACTGATGGTCCGCCCTGCTTTCCTCTCTCCCTTATTTTCCTCTCCCTCCTTTCCCATTTGGGTAGCGACTGTGAGGGGGGGCTTTCTGGGGTCTCTTATACACCTAGGGCTTGTGTGCATAGTGGTGGCTGAGTGTGTTCACTGCAGGGGCCTTTTTGTGTGCTATGGTGACTTTGTGCTGTATTTTTTTTTTGCTGTGTCACTGTCTTTTTAAATGCGCAGCAGCCGCCATTTTGTCGGAGTCCCGTTTTACATAGCTCGGCGGCCATTTTCTTGTGGTCCAGGACTGTTTTTTACACATTCAGCGGCCATCTTAGAAATCGTTTGGCCTCGTGTGGCCGATTTTAGCACTGCAGAAATGCAACGAATCTGCCTAGAGGTAGACAGACGCAGCACAGCCGACTTCTCTGCACACTTAGGCTTCTCTCAGACCGCGCGGCACCTGGGTAAGGTGGTGAGTTTCCCTGGGGGCCCCCATACTCTGTAAGGCCGGGAGGTGACCGTGGGTGACTCTGCTTTGCTGTTAGGGGACACAGCGGGGGGGGGGGGGCATTGGGAGGCCTGGACAGGTACTTCTCCCCTGTATGCCTGTGTTAACCCTTGCTGCCCCTCCCCCTGCCACATCTGCTATGCAATGTCGTGGCATTTTTTCTGGCCAGTTTGAAGCGACTGGTGGCCGCCTGGGGGTGTATTAGGCCCCCCTCCCTGGCCTGCTTCTGGGGATATCTCTGACACTGTATTGTCCGATGATGCGGGCTTAACCCACGCACACAGTGAGAGCGACTCTGGTCAGGGTCGGTTACTGTTTGGGAAATGTTGGAGCTATTTTTTTCTGCAGGCGTGATACTCAGTACTTGAGGATGGGGCTGGGGCACCTGCTGTGCCGGTCCTTTTTGGGTCCCGCAAACCGCCATGCAGTGACAATTTTTTCCTTGTGTTCCTTTTTTGGGACAGTCTGTTTTACAAGGAATGGGATACGCCACAGACAGTTTTTGCTTGCGACCTGTTATCCTTTTGTGGAGGACCCTTTTAGTAAAGCGGGTCTCTCCTCTGTCCGTGGACCCTCCAGTGTCCGGGTTGAGTTCCACCATGTGGATGGGGCTCCTGCCTTTGAGGACCCCGCGGATGAGAGAATGGAGGCTGTGGCCCACTCCATCTTCGCGGTAGGGGGGTCGGCTGTGAGACCGGTTTTGGCCGGAGCTCTGGTGCCACGGACTCTGACTGTACGGGCAACGTTTTTTTGCTGCAGGAGCAGGATGCTTCCGAGACCTGCAAGGACCTGGCTGAACAATTTTTTCTGGGTCTTATATTTTTTCTGTGGGTCGGTCCTGGTTACGCTCTTGCTTCCAGGGCTTCGCCTATGTGGTGGTACTGCACCACCTTGTGTGGCTGAAGTGCTGGTCTGCGGACCAGTCCTCGAAGAATGCCTTGGTGGATTGCCTTTTAGGGGTGAACGGTCCTTTTGGGACTTCCCTGAATGGCATCATTATGGATGCCACGGGTGGTAAGAGCATGCTGTTCGCAAAGTCTGGGAAGGGCTAGGGACCTCATCATAAGCAAGGACCCTCCTTTACTACCCCCAAGCGGTTTTTTTTCGCCCACCCTGTGCGGTGGGGGGAAGGTTTGCAAGGTGCTGAGGGGCAGCAGCGCACCTGGTTCCGCAAGCCCAACAAGCCTGCGGACATACCTGCTTCTGCCTGAAGGTCTGCCCCCGCCCGTGTCTCAGGTGGGGGACCGGCTTTGCAAAATCACTTCCTCCGGTTCGCTCTGTCAGGGGCTGTCCAGGATCTTCTGGTCGGGGGAGTGATTGTGCCAGTTCCCTCGATGGAATGGTCTCGGGGGTATTACTCCAATCTGTTTGTAGTCCCCAAGGAGGACGGGGTCCGTCCAATCCTGGGGCTCAAGGCCCTCGTTTGTTTTTGTCAAAGTGCAAAATTTCAGGATGGGGATTTTCTGGCGTCCTGGGATGTCATGAACGCGTACCTGCATGTCCCCATATGCTCAAAGCACCAGAGATTCTTGGCTCTGTGGTCAGGGAGGACCATTTTCATTTTGTGGACCTCACGCTCGGCTTGGTGTCGACACCACAGGTTTTCACCGAGGTGCTCGTCCCGATACTGGCCCGGCTGTGACAGCGGGGGTTTGTTATCGTGGGATGTCTGGACGACATTCTCCTACGAGCTTCTTCGAGCTCTGAATTAGTGGAGCCGTGTCTATCACGTGTCAGACTCTCCAAGAGTTCGGCTGGCTTCTGTATTGTCCAGAAGTCGGTGTTGATTCCGTCTCAGGGACTGGAATTCCTGGGACTAGTCCTGGATTCCGCCGGGGCGGGAGTTTTTTTCTCCGAACGGAAAAAATTCAGACTCTGCAATCTTCTGGGCAGCAGTTGTCGACCTAGACGTGGTCATCTCTGCGTTTCTGCATGAGGGTTCTGGGTCTGACGGTGGCCTCTTTCGAGGCGGTTCCGTATGCCCAATTCCACACCAGGGTGCTACAGAGGGAACTGCTGTCAGGTTGGGACAAGCTTCCGTCATCTCTGGATTACCAGGTTCATTGAGTCAACTGGTCATGTTTCCCCTGGTGTGGTGGCTGGCGTCTCCGGTGCTTCGGGCCGGGAAGTTGTTTTCTACCGTGCCACTGGACAGTGGTCACGACAGATGCCAGCCTCTCCGGTTGGGGGGGGGGCGTTTGGGGCACCCAGTCAGCCCAGGGGCGCTGGACTCAATATTCTGGAGCTCCGAGCAATCAAGCTGTGCCTTGCTAGGTGGTCCCTGGATCTGCAGGGCCGACCGATTAGGATCCAGTCCGACAACGCCACGGCCGTGGCGTACGTCAATCATCGGGAAGACAGACGGAGTTTCTGCTGCGACGGAGGTCACGCACATCATTCGGTGGGCCGAAAGGTCCGTTCCGGCTCTATCGGCCTTGTACATTCCGGGAGTACGGAATTGGCAAGCCGACTTCCTAGATCGAACTGCACTAGACCAAGGAGAGTGGTCTCTCCACCCGCAGGGGTTTCAGGGTCTGTACCAAAAGTGGGGCACTCCAGACGTGGACCTTCTAGTGTCCCGCCTCAACCGGAAGGTGCCACGATCGTGGCCAGGTCAAGAGACCCGTGGGCGGACGCGTCAGGCTTGTTGGTGGCTCCTTGGGGTCACTATCGCCTATTCTACACCTTCCCTCCTCGGAAGCTTCTTCCTTGCCTGCTGCGCAGAGTGGAAGCCGAGGGAATTCTATCAATCCTGATTGCCCCAGATTGGCCGCGTCGCTCCTGGTACGCAGACCTGGTGCGTCTGGTGACAGACGCCCCCTAGCGTCTTCCCCTGGGAGATGATCTTCTGTTACAGGGTCCGATCTTCCACCCTGTTTTACAGCCACTGGCTTTAGCGGCGTGGCTGTTGAGAGCCAGGGGCTGAAGGACCGATTTCTGCTCTGGCTGTTTACTTTCAGCGCTTGGCGTCGCACTCCTTGGTGCGTACGTTTGGTCAGGGGGTCTGGCATGTGGCCCCTCTGGTGCGCCCTCCACTACCCCCAAGGGACTTGAATTTAGTCCTTTCGTGCTTCAGGATGCTCCCTTTGAGGACATTCGGGAGTTTTTTTATTGACTGTCACAAAAGGTGATTTTTTTTTTCTGCTAGCAATTACGTCGATCAGACAAGTGTCTGTCTGAACTGGCTCCCTACTTGGTCATCCATAAGGATGAGGTGGTGCTGCGGCCGCAGCCGTCTTTTCTCCCCAAGGTCGTTTCGGCTTTTCACATTGATGTTTTCTTCCATCCTTATGTCCTCGGCCGAAATGCCAGGAGGCCACTTTACATCCTCTGGATGTGGTTCGGGCCCTACGAGTGTACTTCTCTGCTACGATTCCGTTCCGGAAGTCGGACTCACGGTGGCTGGTTCTACCAGGGGGCCTGGTAGTCTCGTCGGCCACCTTTTTCCGGGGTGGATCCGATGGATTGTGCTTCAGGCCTATGCCCTGATGGGGCGGGCGCCTCCCTTTTGGGTTACGGCGCATTCGACCAGGGCGATCGGGGCCTCTTGGGCTTTCTGGCATCATGCCTCTGTGTTACAGGGGTGTATGGCAGCGACCTGGTCGTCGTTCCACACTTTTTCTAAGTCTAAGTCCCTGGGAGGAGCGGCATGAAGGAAAGTTTTTAACACCTTAAGTGCTGTAGAATTCTGCCTAAATCTCCTGGTAGGAAGAAGCATAACCCTGAGGTCAATGAAGGCTGTGTCCGTCTATGAACTCAGAGAAATGGATTTTACGGTGAGTACAAAAATCTTTTTTTTCCCTCCAACCTCCGGCTCGCCAGGAGGATCTGTCAGGGGCTGTCCAGGATCTGCTGGTCAGGGGAGTGATTGTGCCGGTTCCCTTAGCGGAACGGTTTCGGGGGTTTTACTCCAGTCTGTAGTTCCCAAGAAAGAAGGGGTTCGTCCAATTCTGGACCTCAAGGCCCTCAATTGCTTTGTCAAAGTGCAAAAATTCAGGATGGAGTCGATTCGCTCGGTAGTAGCAGCGCTCCATCAGGGCGATTTCCTAGCATCCTTGGATATCAAGGATGCGTACCTGCATATCCCCATATGCGCAAAACACCAGAGATTTCTGGCCCTCTCGTTCGGCCTGGCTTTCGCCACCACAGGTTTTCACCAAGGTGCTCGCTCCGATTCTGGCCCTGCTGAGGCAGGGCGGGATCGCTATTGTAGGATACCTGGGCGACCTTCTTCTGAGAGCTTCTTCAAGCTCAGAATTAGAAGAGGACGTGTCTATCACCTGTCAGACCCACCGAGAATTCGGTTGGCTATTGAATACCCAGAAGTCAGTACTGGTACCGTCTCAGCGGCTGGAATACCTGGGGTTAGTCCTGGACTCCTCAGAGGCAAGGGTTTTCCTCCCAATGGAAAAACTACAGACACTGCAGTCTGTGGGGCAGCGGTTGACGACCCAGAAATGGGCGTCGCTTCGCTTTTGCATGAGAGTGCTGGGTCTGATGGTGGCCTCTTTCGAGGCAGTGCCGTATGCCCAATTTCACACTCGAGTGTTGCAAAAACAGATTCTGTCCCGTTGGGACAAGCTTCCTTCGTCTCTGGATTACCAGATTCGGGTGAGTCAACTTGTCAAGTCCTCCCTAGTGTGGTGGCTGACATCTCCAGTACTTCGGGCCGGAAAATAATTTCTGCCGTGTCATTGGACAGTGGTCATGACTGATGCCAGCCTCTCCGGCTGGGGGGGGTGTCTGGTGTGTCCGGTCAGCCCAGGGGCGCTGGACTCAGGAGGAGTCCTGCCTACCAATCAATGGTACTGGAGGTCAGAGCGATCAAGTTGTGTCTCTCCAAGTGGTCTCTGGGTCTACAGGACCGACCGGTCAGGATCCAGTCCGACAACGCCACGGCCGTGCCGTACGTCAATCATCAGGGTGGACACACGGAGCTCGGCTGCATCGACGGAAGTCGTGCACATCCTCCGGTGGGCCGAAAGGTACGTTCCGGCTCTGTCGGCCGTGTACATTCCGGGGGTGCTGAACTGGCAAGTCGACTACCTAAGACGCTAGACCAAGGAGAATGGTCGCTACACCCGGAGGTGTTTCAGAGTCTGCCAAAGATGGGGCACTCCAGACGTGGACCTTCTGGCGTCCCGTCTCAATCGGAAGGTGCCACGGTTCGTGGCCAGGTCAAGGGATCCGTGGGCGGACGCGTCAGACGTGTTGGTAGCACCATGGGGTCACTATCGCCTAATTTACGCCTTCCCTCCTCTGAAGCTTATTCCTCGCCTGCTGCGCAGAATAGAAGCCGAGGGGATACCAACAATCCTGATCGCTCCGGATTGGCCGCGCCATTCCTGGTACGCGGACCTGGTGCGTTTGGTGGCAGACGTCCCTTGGCGTCTACCCCTGAGAGAAGATCTTCTGTCGCTGGGGTCCGATCGTTCACCCTGCTTTACAGTCGGTGGCTTTAACGGCGTGGCTGTTGAGAGCCATGTGCTGAAGGATCGAGGCCTGTCGGGCTCCGTGGTCTCTACCATGCTACGAGCGCGGAAGTCTACTTCACGTAAGATTTACCATCGTACGTGGAAGGCTTACATCTCTGTGTGAAGAGATGAAATGGCACCCCCGTACATACGTGATGTCCCGGATTCTGCTGTTCTTACAGCGTGGGGTGGATCAGGCTCTCGCATTAAGTACGGTTAAGAGTCAGATTTCGGCTCTAGCTGTCTACTTTCAGCGACCCACTACCTGGTGCGTACATTTGTGCAGGGGGTTCGGCATGTGGCCCCTCTTGTGCGCCCTCCACTGCCTCTATGGGACTTGAATTTAGTCCTTTCGGTGCTTCGAGAGGCTCCATTTGAGGACATTCGGAAGATTCCCTTGTTGACTTTGTCCCAGAAGGTGTTTTTTCTGGTGGCAATTACCTCGGTCAGACGGGTATCTGAACTGGCGGCCTCGTCTTGCAAGGCTCCTTACTTGGTCATCCATAAGGTAGTGCTGCGGCCGCAGCCGTCATTCCTTCCAAAGGTTGTTTCGGCCCTTCGCATTAATGACATTGTTTTGCCATCCTTCGGGAAAAACCCGAAGGAGGCCACTTTGCATTCCTTGGACGTGGTTCGGGCTTTACGGGTGTACTTGTCTGCTACGGCTCCGTTTCGGAAGTCGGACTCGCTGTTCGTGTCGGTAACTGGTCCTAAAAAATGTCTGGCGGTCTCGTCGGACACCATTTCTAGGTGGAGCAGACAGGTCGTGCTCCAGGCTTATGCCCTAAAGGGGCGGGTGCCTCCCTTTCAGGTTACGGCGCATTCGACCAGGGCGATTGGTTCCTCTTGGGCTTTCCGCCATCAAGCGTCTGTGTTACAGGTGTGTAAGGCAGCGACCTGGTCGTCAATCCACACCTTTTTAAAATTTTACAAGGTGGATGTGAGTGCATCTTCGGATGCCTCCATTGGCTGCAATGTTTTACAGGCGGCAGTTTAAGGTTGAAGTTCCTCCATTGAGGAACTCTGGTTTGTTTGGGGTGAAGCTTGGTTTGCTGTGTTTTTTTTTTTGTTTTTTTTTCCTCCCACTCCTCGAAAAAAAGATTGACACTGCTTGGGGACATCCCTAAGGTCAATGCTGCTGTGTCCATGAACGGAAGAGAAAATAGGATTTTTGTACTCACCGTAATATCTATTTCTGAGTTCATGGATTGACACAGCACCCACCCCTCCTTTGTTTGTACTTCTTGTTTACGAACTGGGGTTGCATGATGCAGAGAGTGGGTTGTACCTGGGGGACCGCCCCCTGGGAGGTGCTGTACTGAAAGTGTTTTAACACTTGAAGTGCTGTTTTTTCTGCCTAAGTCTCTCCTGAAAGGAAGGATATATAACCCTAAGGTCAATGCTGCTGTGTCCATCCATGAACTCAGAGAAATGGATTTCACGGTGAGTACAAAAATCCTATTTTTCCGGCACTTGGTGGGCAGAGTTGTGACGTCACAAGACTCCCCGCCCACCTCTACACTCCCCTTGGCTAGGCAGCGCCTCTAGGACAAACCTTGCATCTGGGGGAGTGAAAAGTGCACTCACAGGAGAAGCAGAGTGCGTTCCAGGCAGAAGCAGAGCACACTCACGGCATCCCTGTCAAAATGCCTCCAATCGGATAATGCATCCGACGAATTGCACATGCGCAGTACGTAACATCTCGAGCTGATATCGCGATCAGCTGGTGAGACGTTTACGCTGGGCATGTGCAGTTCATCTGATGCATTATCAGACGAAAGGCATATCGGGGAGAGTGCCAAGGTGTCGGAATCTTCTTCCTCGCTCTGTGCATGCAAATACCTGATGTAAGGGGACACTGTGATGGGCACATTTTGTGCCCCTTAACATAAAATATACCCATCAGTATGCCTCTTAATGTTATGTATAGCACAGTGTGTTATACATTGTACTATACATAACACAGTACACATTGAGGTCTGTATAACACACTGTGCATTTGCAGTGACCGCAACTACATAGCGAGGGGTTGGTGGAATGTAAAACTGTCACTGTGGTGGCGTGCCGGATGGCTCCAATTGTATAATTATTGAAGTAAAATGGTGTCCTGTCGAATAATGCATCCGACGAACCACACGTGCGCAGTGATGACGTCGCTCCAGCTCATCGGGAGACCAGCTGCAGTTACGTTGTATACTGCACAGATCCTCGGCTGCATTATTCGAATATCTAAAGTGTGGAGGCAGAATGTGACAGTCAGATTTTGCCTAGCTCTGTGCATACCCGTAATCCGCTGTGTGAAGTTGCCCTAAAGAGGAGAAGGAATGTGTTTGGGTCACATTATAGCCCAATAGTCCACATTTATCAGAAGTTAAGTCTCGGAGAACAATAAACTGCTGCAACAATCCACCTCGCACATAAAGAAACAAGTTTTGCAGGGGAGAGGGAATATACAATATTCCGTACAGAGCCATCACATGCCGTACAGGGGAGGGCACAATGTAGCACTAGGTTGAATTCTCTACATAACAGGAAGTTCCTTTTTTAGGAAAAATACATGCATGTATTTTTGAAGAAAAAATGTGCATTGATTTTTCCACAAGAAGCCTGAAAAGCATTGCAGTTTGTAAGCTGAAGGAAGGGGTGAATGGGTCAGCATTCTTAGCCATTTATTCACAAATGGCTAAGAATGAAGTGGCTGCTGCGCTGATTTTAAATGTTTCAGCAGCTGGGGAAGAGGAAGAGAGGGGGGCAAGGAGCTGGAACTTGTTGCACCTTAAATATGGTTGCAATGTGCAACATGTTCCTAAAGATCAGTCAGCTATAGACCAGAAATGTTCTTCCCATTTGTGGACTTTGCTATATCTATTGGACTCCTAAGGACAGTAAGCAAATGTGATTACCACTTTCTTTATCATATGTTGTCAGAATGTATTTGGAATGGCTAGTTAGAGAGTGAAATGTGTGATACACCAAATGGCCTGGTGTAGTTAAAGTGAATGTAAACCCCATTTTTTTATTTTTATGTCCCAATGTAGAGAATACGATTTCCGATCATCTGTGCCACACATAGTTAATCCAGCTCTGAGCAATCCTCTTTTATTGTTCACTGAAAATTAAGACTTCCAGATAAAAACCTGTCTGAATAAAAAGTCCTTTCTGTCCCCTTGCTTAGAGTGACAGGGTTTTTACATATCTCGTGCACTAGCTTGGACACATGCACATTCCTGGATGTTTATCATAATATGGGGGGTGATCCACAGTTCATTGTGAGAGGTAATGTATGTCACTCGAAGCAAGGGGACAGAAAGGACTTTTTATTTAGACAGGTTTTTATCTGGAAGTCTGTTAATTTTCACTGAACAATAAAATAGGATTGCTCAGAGCTGGTTTAACTCTGTGTGGCAAGACTGGGCACAGATGATAGGAAATCTTATTCTCTACATTGTGACATTAAAAAAAAAAATGTTGGGTTTACATCCACTTTAACTACAAAAGGCCATTTGGTGTATCGCACATTTCACTCTTTTGCCGCGTACACACCATCACTTTATGTGATGAAAAAAAATGACGTTTTTAAAAACGTCACTTTAATTGACCGTGTGTGGGGGAAAACGTCGTTTTATGTCTTGTAAAAAACTGACAGAAAAAAATTGAAGCATGCTTCAATTTTATGTGTCGTTTTTCAAAAGTGCACTTTTTACTTCACAGAAATTGACCGTGTGTAGCAAAAAACGTCGTTTTCTAAGACGTTTTTTCATCCACGCATGCCCAGAAGCAAGCTTCAATGGTAAAACGTGGTGGAACGTAACCTCACTTTGCAAGATCATTGTGAGAAAACGATGGTGTGTAGGCAACTTCGTCTTAGAAAATTGAAGTTTCAAAAACGTCATTTTTTACTTCACAGAAAGTGTCGTTTTTTTTCATCACATAAAGTGATGGTGTGTACGCGGCATTTGGGTTTACATCCACTTTAATGCCGGGAGCCCCAGTACAAAAAAATGTCTGTCCAGGGTTTTATCACTATTGCTACTGTTATTTGATTAAGCCATGTGTGTGTCTCATTTTGCTTGATTCTTTTTGGTCTTTTTCCAGGATGTAAACAGATGTATTATCGCTTTGGATGAGCTGGCTTCTCTCCAGATCACCATGCAACATGCTCAGAAACACACAGATATGATCACTACTCTAAAAAGGGTATGTGCCTTATTCATGTTTTCGGTTTGAAAAGTTTCCTTCATTAATGGTATTTAAATAATTATCTGGAGAGTAATCCGAATACATTGTTAGGCCAGGCTTGGTTTTAGACCTTGAACAGCATTTACACACTAAGGTGCAGCAAGAATGCATATACCCCACTCCATATTGACCTGTACACACGATCAGAAAATTGGACGGAAAATACCAATGTTGAAGTGATCGTACAGTAATCTGATCATTGGTACACCGCTTTCAAGAGCCGATCACAACCGTTCGTTCATCTAATGGTACAAGCATGAAAAATTTTCTATGATACCAGGTCATACGATTTTGGTCCGTAGTTTGTCCTAAAATACAATACATTACATCACTTCAGAATTTTTATTCTGTCGTACGAGAATTTTTTATTGTGTGTACCTGACCTAAGTCTCCAGTTTTTTTGCTAGTGTTCTGTAGATGGACCTCCTCTCCCAACTAGTACTTATTTACTTTGAATTGAACAATAGAAGCAGTGCATCTGAATCTGTACAACCTCTGTTAACTCTTTGCTGTGGGGATGGCCTATAAACATGGATCCTGTTTGCTCACCTTAATACTTGGTATAGCATGTGTAGTTAGCTGCTCGATTCTATATGGGTCTGTGACCAGTAAATCATTCCTGTGGTTCCTATACCCTGAAGTCACTCCAGGGCTATGCCCACCGCCCAGGCCCATACAGAGTCCAGCGGCATTGAAAGGCAACACAGGTTCCTTTGTTATCAGACTTTTACTATAGCCCTATTGTAAGTATGAGACTTAAAGGCTGAGTTGATCTTTAACCCTTTCGCTGCCAGAGTTTTTGCACGGGTTTTAATGATTTTAGACCTGAAGATTGCTTTTAGAAAATATATAACGTGTTTTTTAATCATTTATAATATTAAAAAAAAAAATAGTTTCAAATTTTAGACTGTTAGTTCAAAGGTAAATTTAGGGCACACAAATGCAAAACATTAGCATATTTTTTGATAAAATATGAGGTTGTGCCGAGTGACTAGACCCTTTAAAACTGCATGCGCCTGTGAAATGGCGACAAAACTTCAGTACCCTATTTATTCCATAGACAACACTTTAAAAGCCCCTACAAGTTATCAGTTTAGAGCTACCCAGGAGCTCTGGTGGTAGAATTATTGCTCTCGCTCCGGTGTGTAGAGCCACATGTAACGTGTATTGCGAAAAAATATTTTCTTGCATAGGTGCCCCCGACATGTGCCTTTTGGGGGGATTTTATGTGATTGAGTGTAACCAACTATAATTATTTTGTTACATAGACTTTTTGTTGACAGGTCCTCTTTAACCACTTCAATACTGGGCTTTTTCACACCCTTCCTGCCCAGGCCAATTTTCAGCTTTCAGCACTGTCATGCTTTGAATGACCATTGCGCAGTTGTGCGACGTGGCTCCCAAACAAAATTGGTGTCTTTTTTTCCCCCCCCACAAATAGAGCTTTCTTTTGGTGGTATTTGATCATCTCTATGGTTTTTATTTTTTGCGCTATAAACAAAGACTGATGATTTAGAAAAAAAATATACATATTTTTGGTTAAAAAAATGTGCAATAAGCGAATGGGCAATAGATTTATGACATTTTTTTATTTCATTTTTTACTAGTACTGGCGGTTATCTGCAATTTTTGTCAGGACCTGGCTCTGTAACTGCCGCCAGGCACGCGCATCGGCACCCGCGGGAAGCGGCGCGACCCCTAACGGCCGGGAGGCCCAAGGACGTCATATGACGTCCACCCAGGATGGAAGAGCCACCTTGTGGACGTCCTATTAAAATATGCTGGTATTAAAGTGGTTAACTACTTCAGCCCCGGACAATTTTGTTGGTCAATGACCGGGCCACTTTTTACGATTCAGCAGTGCGTCGCTTTAACTGACAATTTTGAAAAAAATGAATATTTTTTGCTGTAATGAATATCCCCTAAAAATATATTAAACTATTTTTTTCCTCAGTTAAGACCGATCCGTATTCTTCTACACATTTTTCGTAAAAAAAAATCCCAGTAAGCGTTTGGTTTGCGCAAAAATTATAGCGTCTACAAAATAGGGGATAGTTTTTGGCATTTTTATTAATATATATATTTTTTTTTACTAGTAATGGCGGCGATCAGCGATTTTTATCGGTACTGCGACCTTATGGCGGACACTTTTTGACACATTTTTTGGGACTATTGGCATTTTTAGAGCGATCAGTGCTATAAAAATGCATTGATTACTGTAAAAATGCCACTGGCAGGGAAGGGGTTAACACTAGGCTGCGAGGAAGAGGTTAATTATGTTTCCTAGGTGTGTTCCAACTGAAGTGACGGGTGACACCAACCCTAGTGATGCCACTGCAGTGGGGGGGAAGGGAGATGTGGATATTACAGTGGGGGAGGGAGATTGCTGATCCGAAAAATGATCAGATCACACTGCATTCGGTTCTTACCTAGCCATTATGGCATGGAATCCAGTAGTGATGTTTTACACATTTTGTCCGGGTCAGCAAGAAGGGGAGGAGAGCTGGAGTATTGCTTCCACCTGTCAGCCTTCTATCAGGTTCATGTGATTATTTCCCAGGAAAAAAAAGTGCATTTATTTTCCCTACAAGAGCCCGCACAGCATTTCACCCGCGATTGTAGGTGTAGTGTCTGGCTTCTGCATACACGTTCCCACCTGTCTTGCCTGTACCTCTCTCTATACAGGCTTTCAGTTAGAATGCTGGAGGCCTTGTGAATGGACGAACAGTGTGCTGATTAGCACACTAGTAGTCGTGAGTAGAGATGAGCTTCTATTCGAGTCAAACTCATGTTCAATCGTCGAATTACGAACGTTTTGGGCCATTCGCGGCAAATTCAAGTTGCGTTTCAAGGCCCATAATTCACTGCGGCATCGCAGTGCATTGCTGGCTGATGATTGGCCAAGCATGCACTATGACCCGCATGCTTGGCCAATCACAGCTTGCAAAAAACAGAGAGCCTTAATTGGCCAAAGCCAGGGTGGCTTTGGCCAATTATGGCTCAGGGGGTTTAGTACACGCCCCACACTGTAAAAAGCCGCCTGCAGGTCCACCTTGTGTAGTGTGTTGCAGTGGTTAAAAGAGAGAAGACAGAGAGAGTGTCATTTTTAGTAGATAGAGCAGGCAGGCAGGCTAGTCAAAGCTACAGTGTGTAGAGGATATATATGCATCCCAGGTGTTGTGTGTGTATATATATTTATAGACTGTATAGTTTAGCTAGATCTGCACTTCCTAATTTACTGGCAGGCAGGTGATTGTGCTAGCTGCAGTATTCTCACGTGGTGTACTGCCTGTGTCCTCTGCAGTTTGCACCTAAAGCTACGTGGTGTGTACTGCCTGTGTCCTCTGCAGTTTGCACCTAAAGCTACGTGGTGTGTGTACTGCCTGTGTCCTCTGCAGTGTGCACCTAAAGCTACGTGGTGTGTGTACTGTCTGTGTCTGTGCTATTTTTCTCAATGATTTTCATCCATATTGCAGAGACCAGACATTACATTAAAGCCGCAAGCAGTCTTGAATGACTTTTAATATGTGAATAAAGTTGAACTTTGCAGTAAAATTCCACCAATAAGAGCTTGGCGCAACCTGTGGTGTGACATAACTAGTCATCCACCTAAGAATTGCATCACCAATTTCCACCCAGAGCCCTAATAAGTTACTCTGGCAATTCCTACTGCTTTTTTTCACCACAGGGCAGTGAGCACCTTTTATGTATCCTTCTCTGAACACCAGACCAGGCACTGAAGAATTACAGGAAAAACTTGGGCAAACATTTAAATGTGTCAAATAAAATACTTGCGCTGTAAAATATGAGAGACAGATAATGAAATAGGGTGGTATACTACAAAGTAACTAGTGAAGATAATATTATCTAACATATAAAATAACAATAAATCACAAAACGACGGTCCTCAATAAAGTCCGGCACTCTGAAAAAAGTCCAGATCTGGCACAATTCTGCCGTGTATGGGTGTGTTTCATCAAAAATCAATCCAATCTCCAACAGTGCAAGTGTTGTATAAATAATAATACACAAAATACACACACTTTTAAGGAAAAACGCACGGAAGGTAGTTCTAGAGAAAGTACATATAAGACCCTTGAATCCGGAGTGTGAGTGGGATAGAGTAGTTGAGCCAACACCAAGATTACATGTATACACCTCTGGTGGACCCAGCTGCTCACCTCAAGTTGATCGCAATATGTCCAGATCAACCTGGTCTGGATGTTTATGGTCCACAAATAGAGAGATCTCCGTCCAATGTGTCATATGAGAAAACAAAGTAAAAAGACAACAAAAAGCTGATGGTGAAATAACGTCACAAAGGGGGCTGTTAATTGGGGTCTTGACGAGTGGGAGTGCACTCACATATAGGTGAGAGATCTCAGGCTCGTATCCACGAGCACCGAACTCGTAGGTCCCTCTATATTTCCTCTATTTTTTCCCCGCTAGGTCTTGGAAATCGTGGGCTAACTGTTTGGTCTCCCCGAGGGTTCAGCGTGTGTGGAGATGTCTCAGCTGGTATGGGCTAATGGTGACTCCTATTCCTCTTTCAGTGCCTTAGATGGAGCGCTCACATGGCATGATGGTGGGGAAGAGGTGAAAAGAAATATCCATAGTGTAACCCAGTCAGCGGTACAAACAGTTTTATTAAAAACAGATTAAAAACTCACATAAAAAGCTCAGGAACTCAGCAACAATCCTACGAGTGGCGAACTCGTATGCCTGTTCGTCGGATGCTGGGGTGTGTCCTGCCTGCCAATCCCGACGCGTATCGTCACGGTCACGTGACTTCATCAGGGGATGATGTAGGGGACACATAGACAGACATTTATAGTCTGTATTAATGAGCGCCCGGCGGCCATTTTGTTGAAGCTCATGAGTAATGACAACGCTGCTGGTAATCTACTTGCGCCGTGCTAGATATTGCAAGTGGCGCGTGTAAAATAAAACAAAGAACGGAGGTTCAGAGTATAAAACACATATGGATGGCGTCTTATCTGAGCAGACCAACCGTAAATATCAGGATGGGAGATCCAATTTGAGAGACCTAATGCCAAGAGGGGAGAAGCATATTGGAACGTGGAAAAGACAGAGGGAGGAGGGGAGAGGGGGGGGGCCATAAGACCATGTTTTAATGTAGGAATATGCGGTGTGGAACCATAGTGATAGATGTCCGATAGATACATATCTGGACAATAAAAGATCAGAGTATCAGAGTATCTATATATATATCTATATTAGGAGAGTGGTGAATTAACATATGGTGCGTGGTATCAATATGGGTGATTGGTACTCACAAAGGAGAGGGGCGTGATACCAGGGGGAGGGAAGTGGGAGGGGCAGGGATGAAGGGCATGTGAGGAAGAGGGCTTATGTGCCAGTGGGTAAGTTGCAAATTGCCATACATATCAGGAATGAGGCAACGCTCACTAATCTTGTAGTAATAGTGGCTAAGTTAAGACACTGTATATATAAAAAAGAGAAACTTTTAGAATAATTTAAAATGGAAACTATGGAGGGACGAAGTCGGGTAACAGACAAAACCTATATTCAAAAAGTGGGAGTAGGCTAGCCCGAACCACAGGAGGCATGATGTCCCACAGCATTCAACGTACAGCCAGATGCCATCTGGATTATAAATATGTACAGTAAGAGGGAGCATTTGCACAATAAAATCAAAAATCACTAATAAAACAATTGAGGTCAAAATCTATGTTTAAACCCTTAGGTGCAAAAGTGTCCATGGAGAATATGTACTTAGACTCAATTTGGCTCAGTGTTCTAACTTTGTGGCCGCCACGCCAAGGCCTAGAGTAAGGCACTATCCCCCAGAACCTTAAATGTGTGGGGTCGTTTTGATGTACTTCAGCAAAGTGGCGGGATACACTGTGTTTTGGGAACCCGCTTTCAATGTTTTTGACGTGCTCCTTAATGCGAATTCTCAAGAGCCTTTTGGTGCGCCCAATGTACTGGAGGCCGCAACTGCACTCCAGACAGTAGACTGCACCTTCAGTATTGCACCCAATAAATTCTTTGACCTCATATTGAGTCCCATTGCTATTGGACTGAAACTTGGTTACTTTCAGATTAGGTTTATGAGTGTGGGTGCATGAATAGCATCTCTTACAGGGGTAGAACCCTTTTCCCGTAAAGGAGAAAGCTTTTTTGGGGGGGTTAATCACATTCTTGACCAATTGGTCGCGCAAAGTAGGCGCTCGTGTGTACATAAACCTTGGTTTATCAGGTAGTATCTCCTTTAGACCTGGGTCTGACTTTAGAATGTGCCAGTGGCGTAGAATAATCTTCTCTATTTTTCTGTGTTGTACGTTGAATTCTAAAATGATAGGGACCTGATCTTTCTTGCTGACAGGTCTGCGGGTTTCAAGAAGTTGGCTTCTTTGTAGCTCAGATACTTCTCTTATTTTGTCTTGGATAAAGGTTCCTTCATATCCCTTCTCTATAAACCTATCGCCTATTTTGTTGGCTTGAATCTGAAATTCTTCAGTGATCGTGCAATTCCGCCGTAGCCGTACCAGCTGCCCTTTGGGTATGTTAAAGAGCCAGTTCTTGTGGTGGCAGCTGGTGATGGGGAGGTAGCTATTGCGGTCAACGTTTTTAAAAAACGTTTTCGTGCTGAACACATTGTTCGACCGGCTGATTTCCAAATCTAAGAATGGTATCATCTTTTCTTCAATTTGCCAAGTCAAAACAATATTGACATAGTTATCGTTTAGTTTCTCAAAAAACGATATGAGCGACTGACGGTCACCTTTCCATAAAACAAAAATATCGTCTATGTACCTCTTGTACAATAGAAGATCTGATGGAGAGTCGGAAAAGACGGCCTCTTCCTCCCATTTGGACATAAAGAGTCCTGCTACGCTGGGTGCAAACTTAGCCCCCATAGCAACCCCAGTTCGTTGTGAATAATATTGATTCCCGTACCAAAAGTGGCTGTGTTTCAGACAGAAGTCCAGACACTTAATCAAATATTTCCTTTGGAGGCATGGGAGCTTGGTGTATTTACGAAGACCCCACTTTGTAGCATCACAAGCCAGATGGTGGGGGATGATCGTGTATAAGGAGGATACGTCCGCCGTCGCCATCAGGAGTGATCCGTCGGCATCTATACCATCCAGGAGTCTCAGCATTTCTTTCGTATCTTTCAAGTACGCACAAGTTTTCTGCACGGCTGGTTGCAAATATCGATCAATGTATTGGCCAAGTCTGGCAGTAATAGATTCGATCCCGTTCACTATCGGACGAAAAGGTGGAGTTACTAGGTCCTTATGTATTTTGGGCAGTGCGTAAATAATAGGGGTCCTACAGGCTTCTGGGACAAGATATTTAGCCTCCCTTTTGTCTAGAATATTCTTCCTAGTGCCTAGTTGGACTACCTGTTCTAACTCCTTTTTCCATTTGAAAATGGGATTTTTGGATAGTACACTGTATGTATCGGAGTCTTCTAGTAGTTTCATCATCCCAGTGTGATATTGTTCAGTTGTTTGGATGACGATCCCTCCTCCCTTATCCGAAGGTCTTATTACGAGATCCTTTCTTTTCGTAAGTCTACTAATGCCAGTTTTTATGGAGATAGGTTCTTCCACTTTTTTAAAACTCAAATTCTTAATTTCTTCAGTTACCATTTGTTTGAAGACCTCAATATGTTTCCCATCTTTTAGTTTGGGGTTAAAGGTAGACCTATTCCTCAAATGACTATGCACCACCTGTTGGTTATCACACGTCTGGGTCACAAAGGGTTTCTCGAACATGTACTTCTTTATATTTAGTTTACGAGCATATTTTTGTATGCCGATGTAAGTTTGGAATTTATCCAAATTCCTCACTGGTGCATACTTCAAGCCTTTGTCCAGTACTGCTGTTTCTTCAGTTGTGAGTGGTGTGTCAGTGAGGTTGAAGATCCCTTCCCCTATTAATCTCTTCTTCTGTTTTCTCTTCCCTGCTCTACAGCCTCTCCCACTTCCCTCCCCCTGGTATCACGCCCCTCTCCTTTGTGAGTACCAATCACCCATATTGATACCACGCACCATATGTTAATTCACCACTCTCCTAATTTGAGGAAGAGAGGTGTAGTATACGCCTGACTGGGTCTTAGTATATGTGCATTACCCATTCTTGCGTATCAACCTATATGAATATCTGTGTTGCATGGTCAAACACCCATTATCATAAATGAGGCTAGGATCCTAGGGATCAGGCCGTCAGTCCCCACATGTGTGACACTTCCCTGCCCTGGTCTTTTATAGTCATTATTCCTATGGTCACTCCCTACCTTAGTTAGGCATCTGGCACCTATAGACTTTTATTAATTTAGTTCTTTTCTGGAGATATTTATATCTCCATGACAGCCCCTCCCCGCCCCTTCCCCTCCTCATCCTTCCCGTCCTACCCCATCATCTCCTTCCCGATCAGTTCTAACACCCTTTTATGCTACTAGGAGCTTTTTGGGTCATATAGATACTCTGATCTTTTATTGTCCAGATATGTATCTATCGGACATCTATCACTATGGTTCCACACCGCATATTCCTACATTAAAACATGGTCTTATGGCTCTCCCCTCTCCCCTCCTCCCTCTGTCTTTTCCACGTTCCAATATGCTTCTCCCCTCTTGGCATTAGGTCTCTCAAATTGGATCTCCCATCCTGATATTTACGGTTGGTCTGCTCAGATAAGACGCCATCCATATGTGTTTTATACTCTGAACCTCCGTTCTTTGTTTTATTTTACACGCGCCACTTGCAATATCTAGCACGGCGCAAGTAGATTACCAGCAGCGTTGTCATTACTCATGAGCTTCAACAAAATGGCCGCCGGGCGCTCATTAATACAGACTATAAATGTCTGTCTATGTGTCCCCTACATCATCCCCTGATGAAGTCACGTGACCGTGACGATACGCGTCGGGATTGGCAGGCAGGACACACCCCAGCATCCGACGAACAGGCATACGAGTTCGCCACTCGTAGGATTGTTGCTGAGTTCCTGAGCTTTTTATGTGAGTTTTTAATCTGTTTTTAATAAAACTGTTTGTACCGCTGACTGGGTTACACTATGGATATTTCTTTTCACCTCTTCCCCACCATCATGCCATGTGAGCGCTCCATCTAAGGCACTGAAAGAGGAATAGGAGTCACCATTAGCCCATACCAGCTGAGACATCTCCACACACGCTGAACCCTCGGGGAGACCAAACAGTTAGCCCACGATTTCCAAGACCTAGCGGGGAAAAAATAGAGGAAATATAGAGGGACCTACGAGTTCGGTGCTCGTGGATACGAGCCTGAGATCTCTCACCTATATGTGAGTGCACTCCCACTCGTCAAGACCCCAATTAACAGCCCCCTTTGTGACGTTATTTCACCATCAGCTTTTTGTTGTCTTTTTACTTTGTTTTCTCATATGACACATTGGACGGAGATCTCTCTATTTGTGGACCATAAACATCCAGACCAGGTTGATCTGGACATATTGCGATCAACTTGAGGTGAGCAGCTGGGTCCACCAGAGGTGTATACATGTAATCTTGGTGTTGGCTCAACTACTCTATCCCACTCACACTCCGGATTCAAGGGTCTTATATGTACTTTCTCTAGAACTACCTTCCGTGCGTTTTTCCTTAAAAGTGTGTGTATTTTGTGTATTATTATTTATACAACACTTGCACTGTTGGAGATTGGATTGATTTTTGATGAAACACACCCATACACGGCAGAATTGTGCCAGATCTGGACTTTTTTCAGAGTGCCGGACTTTATTGAGGACCGTCGTTTTGTGATTTATTGTTATTTTATATGTTAGATAATATTATCTTCACTAGTTACTTTGTAGTATAGCACCCTATTTCATTATCTGTCTCTCATATTTTACAGCGCAAGTATTTTATTTGACACATTTACTTCACTTTAGTCTATCGAGGTAGACCTTTATATTTGCAGCAGTATTTTTAGTTTTTAGTTCGTTTCTTCCCCTCCCCCACCCGCCCCCCTCCCTCACTTTTTAGACAGCGCAGGAGTTCACGCTTAACTATACTTGGGCAAACATTTGCTCTGCTGATGACCTGCAAAGCACTTTAACGCTGGTCTGATTCTATCGCTATTTCAGGCAAGTGACCTATCTGAGCAAGACCGATTTCTCTTGCTGGACACAGCTTTACTTTTCCTTGTTTCCCCCTGAGCATTTTGTTTTGAGTGGTTGGCATGTTTGCCTGGTGTTTTCTGTTTGCGTTCCATTTCATTGAGGATGTTTTGCCATCTTTGTACCCTGCTCCCAAGCATCCAAAGGAAGGCTCTACATGGCCTGGATGTAGTTGGAGCCATTAGAGTATACTTAGAAGCTACTGCTTCTGTTAAACAGATTCTCTGCTTCTTTCTGCGGCACCCTACCTCAAAATCCACCTGTGCACAGTGGATTAAAGAGGAAGTAAACCCAGGAAAAAAAAAACTCTGCAAGAAAAAGGCATATGGAGCTAGTATGCATAGCATACTAGCTCATTATGTTGCACTTATGTTGTCTCTTTGGAGCGTCTTCCTTGTATCGCCACTGACTGGCCAGAGCAGCGATGGCGACATGATCCCCGCGCATGCGCAAGTTTCTGGCATTATCATTGATGGCGGAACGCTCAGTGCGCCTGCGCCGTTGTCTACGGCGAGCATGTTTTCAGCAAATATCTCCTTAACCGTGTATGTTAAGGAGATATTTCTAGCACCTACAGATAAGCCTTAATCTAGTCTTACCTGTAGGTGCAAGTTGTGTGGTTGGGTTTACAACCACTTTAAAGTGATATTAAAACATTTCATACTTTCCTGCTCTGCTCTTGGGTACGTTTCATGGTGTGGATAGTTGGCTGTGTTCTGTGCTGTGCTGTACTATAAAAGTATGAAAGGCAAAACTTTTTTTTTTGCAGAGAGGGATTGGAACACGTATCAGGCTTTTATTGCTGTCTGTGTCCCTGTTATAAAGTTTAACCCTCTTTTTGTTTTATCTTCTATACCTTTTTATCAATAAATTCTAAAGTAAAAGATCATCCCAAATTTTGGGTTGTTCCCAGCACAGGAATAGAGGTGAAATATTTCAGTAGGGACAGATATTCCATGACTTTGGAGGGATTTTTTGCTTTACATAGTTGCATAGTTGGGTTAAAATAAGACCATCTAGTTCAACCATAAAAAAAAAAAATCGTACAATCCCATATACCCAATTCTATATCCACAGTTGATCCAGAGGAAGGCAACAAAAAACAAAACACAGCAGAGCATGCTCCAGTTTGCTACAGCAGGGGAAAAAAAATCCCCTTGGGACTGCAAGTGAAGGAAAATATCCACAATAGGACACGTGGAAAAAATGAGGGGGTTATGACCCTCCCTTGCCTTTTTTAGTTCTGTTTTAAGATCAGAGGAGTCTTAACTTTAAATTCTATATCTTGAAGTACAGGACACAAACCACCCTCCTTAATTTTTTCTTGTTACTCTGCATTGCTGGCTACAAAACTGAGGACTCGCAGGGTAGGATATGGTTAAAGGGAAGAGGTGTCCTTAAAAGCTTGCCAGTGTCCAATCGCCTGAAGGTACAAACCTATAGTGTGGGCATAAGTTGCCTGTGTCCAGTACTGTACATTAAGATATGTAATTTGCAGGTAATTCAAAACTCCTCTGTTCTGCTTCTTTTCACATTACAAGTCTAGGAGATGAATATTGAGAACTATGCGGGAGGTTGATATTTTGTTTTATGTTAAACAGAGAGATGGTGGTTACTAATCTGTTCAGTGCTAATCTAATTTTTTTTATAAATATATATTTAACATAAGAATATGAAGGTGGAAGCATGTAAAAATGTAAGAAGCCTTATTTAATCACATTACATTGGAATTGTACCCATAACTTGATGAAAATGAAGGTTCTTTACCAAGGAACGTACTTTCCACTGCAATGAGGGAGGGGAGACACTATTGGGGACCCCCATCTCCCCTAGGGGCGGGGGCCCCCATCTCAAGACCACGCTGGCTCTGGCATCCGCCACCCTTGGGTGCCAGGATGGGGGAGAGGGCAATAAAATCTGAATCCCCAACCACATGCTCCTTCAGGGTGAACTGGCTTTGTATCAGTAAAGCACTTTAAAGTGAGGTAAAACTGTAGTGTTATTACTGAATGGAGGAATGAATGCGATCATTATTATCTTCATTTATTGGTAGGTGAAATGTGGCCTTCCATGCATTCACATACATTGAATCCGCCCTTAAGTGGAATAAGGTTCCCGACCCCTGCTCTAATGGCTCGGGTTTTTGGAGTATGTGCAGAGTATTACTGGATTTTAAACCATATAGGCAGTTATTTTTATTGTTTTACATGGCTATATCTGCAAAATGGGCCAGCCTGAAGTGATCCAGTGGGACTTAATTTTTGACTAAAGTTCTACCTTACTACACTGCAGTAATTTGGTATAAGGGGACGTTATCAAAACTGGGATAGCCCATAATCTGGAGCAGCTGTGCATGACAACCAATTGACTTCTAGCTTATTTTTCACAAACTGAAAATAGAAGCTGATTGCCATGTGCTCCAGATTCTGTTCCAGTTTTGATAAATGCCCCTCATACATTTTTCTTTTAGAAGTGGTTGAGTAAGGAAATAATCCAGAACATATTAAATTTATTATTTTTACATTTCTTATTTCTTGATAGATTCGTCGGTTCAAAGCCAGTCAAGTTGTAATGGAGAAGGCCTCTATGCTTTACAACAAGTTCAAGAACATGTTCCTTGTTGGAGAAGGAGACTCTGTAATAACTCAGGTTCTTAATAAGTCTTTAGCAGAACAGAGACAGCAGGAGGAAGCCAATAAATCAAAGGATGTAGGAAAGAGAGCGCCTCACAAGAAGCCAGAGAAAGAACCAAGCTCAGGTGAGTTTGGCAATAATGGTTTCCATATGCAGCAGTCTGAAGCAGGCAATATATTTAAATTGTCAAACCCAGGCTCTGCAGTGTGTAGATTAGTGTTTTAACAGCCATGTATTTAACAAAATCATATACAACCATTTTTATTAATGTACAGTGGGTACGGAAAGTTTTCAGACCCCTTAAATTTTTCACTTTGTTATATTGCAGCCATTTGCTAAAATCATTTTTTTTCTCAATGTACACACAGCACCCTATATTGACAGAAAAAAACAGAATTGTTGAAATTTTGGCAGATTTATTGAAAAAGAAAAACTGAAATATCACATGGTCCTAAGTATTCAGACCCTTTTCTGTGACACTCATATATTTATCTCAGGTGCTGTCCATTTCTTCTGATCATCCTTGAGATGGTTCTACGCCTTCATTTGAGTCCAGCTGTGTTTGTTATACTGATTGGACTTGATTAGGAAAGCCACACACCTGTCCATATAAGACCTTACAGCTCACAGTGCATGTCAGAGCAAATGACAATCATGAGGTCAAAGGAACTGCCTGAAGAGCTCAGAGACAGAATTGTGGCACAGATCTGGCCAAGGTTACAGAAAAAATTATGCTGCACTTAAGGTTCCTAAGAGCACAGTGGCCTCCATAATCCTTAAATGGAAGACGTTTGGGACGACCAGAACCCTTCTTAGAGCTGGCTGTCCGGCCAAACTGAGCTATCAGGGGAGAAGAGCCTTGGTGAAAGAGATAGGAATAACCCAAAGATCACTGTGGCTGAGCTCCAGAGATGCAGTCGGGAGATGGGAGAAAGTTGTAGAAAAGTCAACCATCACTGCAGCCCTCCACCAGTCGGGGCTTCATGGCAGAGTGGCCCGACAGAAGCCTCTCCTCAGTGGAAGACACATGAAAGCCCGCATGAAGGACTCCAAGATGGTGATAAATAAGATTCTCTGGTCGGATGAGACCAAGGTAGAAATTGTTGGCATTAATTCTAAGCAGTATGTGTGGAGAAAAGAAGGCACTGCTCATCACCTGTCCAATACAGTCCCAACAGTGAAGCATGGTGGTGGCATTTTCAGCTGCAGGGACAGGACGACTGGTTGCAATCGAGGGAAAGATGAATGTGGCCAAGTACAGGGATATCCTGGATGAAAACCTCCAGAGTGCTCAAGACCTCAGACTGGGCCGACAAGACAATGACCCTAAGCACACAGCTAATATAACGAAGGAGTGGCTTCACGACAACTCTGTGACTGTTCTTGAATGGCCCAGCCAGAGCCCTGACTTAAACCCAATTGAGCATCTCTGGAGAGACCTAAAAATGTCTGTCCACCAATGTTTATCATCCAACCTGATAGAACTGGAGAGGATCTGCAAGGAGAAATTGCAGAGGATCGATCCCCAAATCCAGGTGTGAAAAACTTGCATCTTTCCCAAAAAGACTGATGGCTGTATTAGATCAAAAGGGTGCTTCTACTAAATACTGAGCAAAGGGTCTGAATACTTAGGACCATGTGATATTTCATTTTTTTTTCTTTTTTAATAAATTTGCAAAAATGTAAATTCTGTGTTTTTCTGTCAATATAGGGTGTAGGGGTGTCAAAATTAATCGCTGCATCGCGATTCGTGTGTCCCTGATGCGGCACCGATGCATGTGACCGTATCAATCGATGTCTGGCCCCGCGCCTCCCGGGAGAGCGCTCCGTTCAGACTTTACTTTGTGCCTTGTGTTTGCTGCGCTCATGTGACTGACTGTCCGGCCCGCCTCTCTCACGTCTCTCCTGGCGTCAGCCCCGCCCACTGACTGTAACGATCAGTAGAAAGGCGGGAGGGGCTGACGTCAGGAGAGACGTGAGAGCATGATGGAGAGAGGCGGGCCGGGCAGTCAGTCACATGAGCGCGGCTAATACAAACACCCGGCTGATGCTGACGAGCTGGAGTGGGGGATGGTGAGTAGGCAGATCGCCCATCTCCTTACCGCCTGCAATGACACAAGTAATGTGCACCACAGTCACCCTATTTCCTGGATTGTGTAGGATAGGCACTGAGTCACATCACTTCATCATCGTTTGTATGCAGATGTATCTGTGATTGCACCAGCAAACTTTTGACCACTTGTTTTACCCACCTGGTCTATACATCAGATCACTTTGGAGTTGTGGGACATATCAGCTTAATTGTCTCCAGATCTGCTATGTATTTTTCTTTCCCTATGGAATGAGGATTTTTTTTTTCACTCCTATTATTTTTTTCACTTGTTTGTATAAGCCTTATTGTTATATATCATTAGGTATCACTATACTTCACTCCATTTGCTGTTACCCTAGTGTACACCCACGGGGGGGGCATTACATCCAGCTTTTTTCTGGCCTGCACAGGATCCATTCACTGAGATCACCTATCACAATACTTTACACATTTATTCCTATTATATCACTATTATATGATAGCCCAGGCTCAGTAACTTCTTGTGGCACATTTATTATTAAAAGGGTGCACACTATAAGAAAATTGGGCAAATGTATTTTCCTCATTGTTCCCTCCAATCATCCTCTGTGCGCAGAACAGCATGTAAGTACAGAGGAGGAGGGGGTGCTGTGATCCGTGGACACAGGGGGGGTACGGGCATTTAGTGGAATCTGATGTGTCACCTGTGATAAGTCATTGTCACTGCAGGCAGGGACTGGGCTGGGACTGGAGGAGAAATATAGACCATCTCCTGTAGCATGTCCGCAGTCTCTGATCATCTCCTGTAGCATGTCCGCAGTCTCTGATCATCTCCTGTACTATGCCTGCAGTCTCTGATCATCTCCTTTAGTATTTTGGGGGGAGAGCCATGTGCACTTGCGCTGCAATCGTGATGCATCGTGGACTTGATAATCCTAATTAAATCGTGAGACCGGTGAAGATGTGCAGCCCTAATAGGGTGCTGTGTGTACATTAATGAGGAAAAAAAATGAACTTGAAAATTATTTTAGCAAATGGCTGCAATATAACGGAGTGAAAAATTTAAGGGGGTCTGAATACTTTACGTACCCACTGTATGTGAACACAGCTGCATTGTTTTCAATGGAGCCATTTATGCAGGTGCGTAAACTTGCTTGGCATTCAGATCTGTAACAAAATCTGCATCTGACATGCGTATAAATGTTTACCATGGAGAAAAAGAAAGTGACAATTTTTACACATTAAAAATGTATCTATTTATGCAGGATATGAATGTAGCCTAAAAATGGCTAAATGGTAAATAGTTTTCAAAATTTTTAACAATTTTGTGTTGATCTATCACCTAAAATCCCAATAAAATTTACGTTTTTGGTTGTAACATGACAAATGTGCAAAATTTCAAGGGGTATGAATACTTTTTCAAGGCATTGTATGCATTTTGGTGCAGAAACATGGTGATCATCCTATTTGTATTGTTTTCGATATGTTTGCAGATACTAAAGCGGTTAATGGTGGCCGGGAAGCACAGGACCAAGCACAACAGAATAGAGACAGTGGTGAGGAAAATGATGGCAAAGAAGACAAGACAACAAAACGGTATATACCAGCTAAATAGGTTTAGGCTGAATTCATACCTATACTTTTGTGTTGCTGTGCTATATATGTGCTAAGCACACTGCAACGCATGTATGTGAATGTATATGCATTGTAGTGTCTTGAGACTTTGACACATTCAAAGCATTAACACACAGCATGTTCTGTCAATATTAGATTAGTCACACATTTGTTCAAAGCGGAATAGGTTTTTAGTTGATGATTGTGATTGAGCTGTGATGTCAGAACTATTGCTTTTTTATTGGTCAGGCTTCAGTTACCCAAGAAACACAAAAAAATTGCAGCGTTTGTAGGATTGCACCTTTATTTACATGTAACCTGACCCTTTGGTCACTAACAAAATTGTGGGTAACTATTTATTTAAAAAGTGAATCCCCTGTAATACTTTCTTAGCTTGGCTTCACCCCAAGGACAGTACACCTATGATAGTCAAATTTCTCACCAACCACTTACATATTTTAGGGACTCCATTGGCAATAACTATAAATGTAGTTCCACTTCATCTCCTTAGTCTCGCTTCTTTTTTTTTTTTTTGCTTGAGAAGTATGACACCTTTTCCATTTAACCACTTAAGGACCCCTTCACACTGATTTACGTCGGCAGAATGGCACAGCTGGGCACATTAACGTATATGTACGTTGCCCTTTAAGCCGTGCGCGCGACCGGTTAGGAAGCTCCGTGACCGCAGGACTCGCGGACCCGATCGCCGCTGGAGTCCCGTGATCGGTCCCCGGAGCTGAAGAACGGGGAGAGCTGTGTGTAAACACAGCTTCCCCGTTCACTGTGGCGTCGTGATCGATCGTGTGTTCCCTTATATAGGGAATCGCAATCGATGACGTCACACCTACAGCCACATCCCCCTACAGTTAGAAACAGACATGAGGTCACACATAACCCCATCAGCGCCCCCTTGTGGTTAACTCCCAAACTGCAATTGTCATTTTCACAGTAAACAATGCATTTTAAATGCATTTTTTGCTGTGAAAATGACAATGGTCCCAAAAATTGTCCGAAGTGTCCACATAATGTCGCAGTCACGAAAAAAACGCTGATCGCCGCCATTAGTAGTAAAAAAAATAAAAATGCAAAAAAACTATCCCCTATTTTGTAAACGCTATAAATTTTGTGCAAACCAACCGATAAACGCTTATTGCGTTTTTTTTTTATACCAAAAACGGGTAGAAGAATACGTATCGGCCTAAACTGAGGAAAAAATACATTTTATATATATTTTTGGGGGATATTTATTATAGCAAAAAGTAAAAAATATTGTGTTTTTTTTCAAAATTGTCGCTCTATTTTTGTTTGTAACACAAATAATTAAAATGGCAGAGGTGATCAAATACCACCAAACGAAAGCTCTATTTGTGGGAAAAAATGACGCCAATTTTGTTTGGGAGCCACATCACACGACCGCGCAATAGTCAGTTAAAGCGACGCAGTGCCGAATCGCAAAAACTGGCCGGGTCCTTTAGCTGCCTAAAGGTCCGGGTCTTAAGTGGTTAGATTTTCATATTAACTTGGTAAATCCAGAATTAAACCTCCTGGCCACAGCAGAACTCTCATCCATCTCACCAAGTGAAAATTTTGGGTGCTTGGGATTCTATCCACAGCAGATATAGACGTTGTGAGATGACCAGTTGCCCCAAGTTAAACAGAGGGACTGGTCTTTTTCTGTGGTGTTGATGATCTGTGTGGAAAGGATGATCTAGAGCAGTGTTTCTCAACTCCAGCCCTCAAAGTGCCCCAACAGGTCGTTTTCAAGATTTCCCTCTAATGTAACGGCTGTGGTAATTGAAACTGATGAAATCACCTGTGCAATATAATGAAAAGCCTGAAAACATGGCCTGTTGGGGCACCTTGAGGGCTGGAGTTGAGAGAGGCTGATCTAGGGAGCCAATTTGGCTTAGCTACCCCTAATCCTATCCACCCCTAACATTACTTACATAAATGGCAATTGTACCAATTTACCATGCTTCTTAGTCTCTTAAAATTATACATTTTTAACTTTGAAACTTGTAGAAATTACAAAATTCTAGCAAATATGCACAAATTCATATTCAGCTTTTAACTTTTTTTTTTTTTTTACAGGTCGACGGTTGGATCGAAAGCGGCAGAGCCCAACAAGCAAATAAGTGACGATTCAGCCTCTGACAACTAATATGGGAAGAATACTTGGTTTTTTGAAGGAACAGTTTGCTAGTCTTGCAACAAACCCATTTGACTGCTGAGTTTTAAATACTTTTATATATTGGCATTTTGGAATGTGACAGTTGTGTTATGGAGGCAAGACATGTTATTTGGCGAGGAGTTATTCAGTGTTAGCTAGATTTCTGTCCTAGTTCCTCATCTGTTCAATTTAGTCCGTTAATATCCTCTGTGGTTAAACTTCCTTCCTGTAATTATGTGCAGACAGTTAAGGTGTATTTATATGGTTCAATACACTAACTCAGCGTTTTGCTTATGTGTCAATATATTTATGGCCTTTCATACCCCCATCTCAGAGCAGCTGATGTCAAACAATGTTTCCTAAATACAAGCAGTGCGTATCATTTTCAGTATTTACCTCTGGTGACAGTAGTCACTTTATGGGCCTGTTATCAGAGTCTGCAAGCGTGGGGAAATCTCCCCAATGGGGTCACAGAAAGCAATAAAACAAAAATACAGGTTCTAACCCTTAAGCAAAATGTGTACTGAAAACGTGAAAACAAACGGAAAAATTATCCTTTTTTGGGGGTACTTGCAAAGCAGAGTTAGGAAATGCTGAACCTCTCATCAGAGATGCTACTGAAAACTGGTAATAAAGTTCACATTTCTAAAAGTAAAAGGACGTGGCTTCTGGTAAGGTATGTTATGAGCAAAAGGTATACAAACAAATGACAGCAAAAATGTCAGTATTCTTTATGGGCAATATAACAGTCCAGGTAGTGTTAGACTTTAGCACTGTTGGTCTTCTTGATAGATGGAGATACTTGTGGCCGTTTTGCATCAACATTACCTGCTGGATTCTCAGAGTTAAATGATAGCACAGAAGCAGGAAACCATTACCCTATGCTGAAATCTAGATGATACGTTTATCATGTTGATTTGGGGGAAGGTGGCTTACACACAGGACTGGACAGGTTGAATCCTCATAAAAACCCACGATAAACAGTTTTCCCCTCCATTACTCAGATAAGAAAAGAAAGTGGAAGCATTTTGGGGCATAAACAAAGTAATGCTTTGTTTTATTCGGGTACAAGTGACCAAAAGGCGATGGGAAAAATGGCCAGTCTCGAATATAAGTTTTTACTTTGCAGTGCCACTTTGTGCATTCAGTTTTTCAATATAGCTCTGTTTAGTATATCATAAACCAGTTTTTCCATACTATTTATCGATGCAAAAAATAAGGCTGTACTCTAAAATCATTTCTAGCTTTTAAAGTAGCACACAGTGTCATTGTTAACCAATACAGCCAGTATTTCTTCATATGATTTTGCTATATATTTGTGGACCTGATAAAGTAAACTGCTTGTGAGGGGAAAAATGGGAGTCTGCCATTGATGACTTCTGAAAGTACAACTTTTTGTACGTTTTTAGTTGCTGACCGGGCACAAGTATGCAGTACCTAAGGAGTGATGCCCCTCTTAAAGAGAAAGTAAACCTTGACAGGTTTTACTTGCTCTTTATTCCCCTGCAAAGTAAAAGCATAATGGGCTAGCAGTATGCATCGCATACTAATATAGCCCATTATGTGGCACTAACCTGCAAAGGAAGCCTGTGGCGTCACTCCCGCACTTGCATGTCGGCGTCCCTAGTCACGGCACACGATGGGGAAGTAACATCAGAGGACCGTTTCTTCACTGCGCATGTGCAGATGACATCATTGGGGCAGTGTACATAAAATATCTCCTAAACGGCACATGTTTAGAAGATCTTTTCAGTACATATAGATGAGCCTTATTATAGGCTTACCTATATGTAAAAAAAGGTCGGGTGGATAACAACCACTTTAAAGCTGCTCATTCACAGATTGATCATCCACACAATTTTCATGTCAGACAGGGGAGCCCACACGCATCGAAATTCATCATGTACGTGGCCAGATTTACTTTCGTGATCCGAATACTTGTTCCAAGTCAGTGCCTAGAAAAGTATTGATTTCATTGAAAGGTGCACAATTTTAAAAAGTCAACTATGGCAGCCACCATATTTGTCACATTACAGGTTTTCTGTCGGGGTAAGGCAGTTTAATGCTTTGATATTCTAGTTTGAAGTACAGTACATACACTAGAAGAAATGGTGCTTTGCACTTGGCTTGCAGTGTTCTTAGAAGTGAGGCATCAATGTGCTCAGCCTTTCTGCCCATGAAACGCAGTTGGTATACGCTATAGTGTGTTCAGTAAGTGCTGCCTCCTAGAGGAGAATGTACAGCATATTACAGACTACCCCACTCTTCTTGTATTGCAGGTACATGCTAGGGGTGGGTGGGCTGAGGGGGACTGATGCAGCAGCCACATTTTCTCACAACATTTTAGTTTTGCTACGCTAGAACAATACGTTGGCCATTTAATTTTTAAACCTATGTTAAGAACGGCATGTCTTTTAAAGGGTAAGTTAACTCCAATGTCCTTACCAGCATCTCTGACAAGCTGAATTCTCTACCTGTCCCACTAAACTGAGATCTTGGTGTGCGACCTGCTCAGTACCACACAGCCTCCTGTACCTGCGTATCATAATAACCATTCATGTTATGGGACACATGGAGGTGCAGCCCACCATAGAAGATCATGGGAGCAGGGACAAAATGTGTCTAGGTTTAAATCGGTTTTCTAAATTCACTGTGGCTTTTTGCTGAAAATTTGCTTGAAAAGGACTACTCCCCCTTTAGAATGATCACAATTCACTCCTACATTGACTACCGTACATAACGGCAGATTTTGTTTACTTTGATGTAGATCAGGGGTCTTCAAACTACGGCCCTCCAGTTTTTCAGGAACTACAATTCCCATCATGCCTGGTCATGTCTGTGAATGTCAGTGTGTTACAATGCCTCATGGGATGTGTAGTTCTACAACAGCTGGAGGGCCATAGTTTGGGGATCCCTGATGTAGATCAACAAAGTTTACCATCTGTGTATAGTGTGTGTGTCTATGTACTTATTTGGATCTAATTTTAATAGATTGAGGTAGACTCCACACTACACAGTTGGTAAAGCGTTTGTTCTTATCCAAATCAAAATCTGTGTGACAAGCTTTGCCTAATGCTGTTCTTGTTCTCAATTCCATGTGTTTGTGCAAACAAGAATAGGTTATTTTTTTCAACCAATGTTAAAGGTGTTTTCTTCAGTTTGGTTTTTATTACATTTTTATGGTTATATACTGTGCAAAGTAAGTTTGCTCTGTAAATATAATGCCGTGCCAGACATTTGTTGTGCTTTTGTATCGAAGGCTCCAATAAAACTTGGGGAAAAATTACTTGTTTACTTTCTGTGTATTTTTTTTTTTTTTTTTTTTTTTAAAGATCGTGTGGAGTGTAGACTGAAGGTCTACACTGCCAGTCCTGCTTGCAGTGGCTTTTGAAGCCTTTCATTTTAATTTCACATAAAACTTGTCAATGCACAGCACAAAGTGCAGTAACAAAATAACGTAATCCTACAGGACACATATTCATATATTTATATGTTTTTTATGCAGGTTACCTTCAAGTGATTGAATACGGTGGTAGTTCACCCCTAATGCACACTCTTATAACCACTCGGCGAGTCTCCTGTTTAATAAAATCTTTTCCTCTGACACTTCTATCAAGATCTGACTGCTTTTTACCATGGGCTATCTAGCAGATTATGGATATGTACTCCTTGATGATCTACTGGGACAGTACCCCCCCAGACCCCACTGTGCGGCGCTGGCCTGGAATGTTTGCCTTTGGGCTTTAGATCCTGCATTAGATGCTCATCTTGATGTAGTTGGCTAAAGGATGCTGTCCAGGGCCATGGTCTACCTCTTGTTTACAGATCCTGAAAACTTTTGAGTATGTCCACTGTGACAAACAAATCGTGGACCCCTAATGGGCCAGCAACGTGGATAAAACAAGACTGTTTATATTTAAATGTGGACTTACATTTTATACATCTTAAAATATCTTTTATTCTCATGAGGCTTGGAGCATAAGTGTGGTGCCTAAGGATTATTACACACTGCTAGAACATTATTATGATGGAGACTTTGAGTTTCCTGTGTATGGAGATGCCACGTGGTGCCTTTTTTTTTTTTTTTTTTTTTTAGCCTAGATGCATTAGGGGCCCAAAAACCAAGGAGCACGTTTGGGCTTTCGAAGAGCATAAATTGACCATCTAATTTCCTGAATACATAACATTTTCTCTTTCAGACACAGCGCCTCTTTAATCTTGACCATTGGGTTATATCGCCTCTGCAAGAGTAGGACTATGTAGAACAAAACACCTGGCTATGCCCATGGGCTGTCCTCAGTCAGTATACAACATCCTCCCTGCTCTAGGTATTCAGTTTTGTTTGTCTAGTCAGGACTAAGGATGAGCTCCGGCGTGTTCGCATAGAACACGTGCAGAGCCCGCCAGGAAGTGTGCATGGAGCTGCGCTAATAACAGCCAGGGAGACATTTCACGATCCCTGCAGCCGAGCATCGGGACAATGTCTCCCTGGCTGTGATTAGCACAGCGGCGTGCACATTTCCTGGCGTGCTTTGCAGGTGTTCTATGCAAACACGCCAGAGCTCATCCTTAGTCAGGACCTAGCTCCTTGCTGGGATCTTTTGGTCCTAGCAAATTTGTACCTTTTTTGTTTCTTTCTTCCATGCATTTTCTCCTGGAAGATCTGCAATCGACTGCCGGGCTGAATATCTAGATCCAGTGGTCTCCCCAGTCCAGCCAGTGAGTGCAGACCGCAGCTACGTGCTGGGTCGGCCGCGACATAGCCTCAATGGACAGAGGCTGGCCCGTGAGATAAACGTCTCGCAGAGTCGCATACAAATGGGCTTTGGTCCAAGTCGCAGCGGTCCCTTGGCCAACAGCCCCCACTTTGGTGGCAAGGAGTTTTGTTTGGAGGGTCACCTGCACCATGGATCGGTAAGTACAGTCCCCACTTTCCGCGGTTTGGGATGGACGTGGGTACCCTCCAGGGATGATCGGACCTGCCTGGATACCACCTCCTCCTATCCTAAAGTCCCTTGGTTAACCACTTCATTACTGGGCACTTAAACCCCCTTCGTGTCCAGACCAGCTTTCAGCGCTGACTCATTTTGATTGACAATTGCGCAGTCATACAACACTGTACCCAAATTATATTTTTATAATTTTTTCCCTACAAATAGAGCTTTCTTTTGGTGGTATTTGATCATCTCTGCGATTTTTTTTATTTTATTTTTTTTTGCGCTATAAACAGAAAGACAAATTTTTGAAAAAAAACAATTTTTTACTTTTTGTTATAATATCCCATTTAAAAAAAATTGGTTTGCGCAAAAGTTATAGCGCCTACAAAATAGGGGATAGATTTATGATTTATTTTTAATTTTTTACTAGTAATGGCGGCAATCTGCGTTTTGTTTTTTCAGGCCTGCGATATTGCGGTGGACATATCGGACACTTTTGACACAATTTTGGGACCATTCACATTTATACAGCGATAAGTGCTATAAAAAAAAGTGATTTTTATTAACCGCTTGCCTGTAAAATCCTTTTCTTGTAGTACATCACGGGACACAGAGCAGCATAGCCATTACATATGGGTTATATAGTGTACCTTCAGGTGATGGACACTGGCACTCTCCGACAGGAAGTTCCCTCCCTATATAACCCCCACCCATAGTGGGAGTACCTCAGTTTTGTAGCAAGCAATATGCATCCCAAATTTCCCCATAAGAGGGGTGGGAGCTCTGTGTCCCGTGATGTACTACAAGAAAATGATTTTACAGGTAAGCTGTTAATAAAAATCCCTTTTTCTTTATCGTACATCACGGGACACAGAGCAGCATAGCCATTACATATGGGATGTCCTCAAGCAATGCTCCATGAGGGGAGGGAGACAACCAGAAAAAAACAAACAGGAGGTGCCACCAGACAAGAGGAGATTAAACTGCGGCCTGGAGTACCGCCTGCCCAAAAGCTGAATCAGCGTTCCTCCTAACGTCCATTTGATAAAATTTTGCAAATGTGTGGACAGATGACCAGGTCGCTGCCCTGCAGACCTGAGCCATAGAGACCTGGTGATACGCTGCCCAAGAGGCACTCATAGCTCTAGTGGAATGAGCCTTAACTGACAAGGGTGGAGTCTTCCCCTTCAGGCCATAGGCCTGTATAATTATTTGCCTGATCCACTTAGAAATAGTGGCTTTAGACGCTGCCTGGCCCCTCTTAGGCCCTTCTGGCAGAATGAATAAGACGTCAGTCTTACGAATCTGAGCTGTAGCTTTCAAGTAAATCTTTACAGCTCTAACCACATCCAAGGAATGTAGTAATCTCTCTTCCTTAGAGGAAGGTTTTGGAAAAAATGATGGAAGAATCAAATCTTGATTGAGGTGAAAATTAGACACCACCTTGGGCAGAAAGGACGGAAGCGGCCGTAAAACGACCCTGTCCTTATGCAGTAACAAATAAGGTGCCTTACATGACAAGGCTGCCAACTCCGACACTCTTCTGGCCGATGTCATGGCCACCAGAAACACTAGTTTCCTAGTCAATAGGACCAAAGGGATCTCAGACAAGGGCTCAAAGGGCTGCCTTTGCAAGGCAGACAGAACCAAATTTAAGTCCCAAGGATACAGGGGAGCTTTAATCGGGGGATTAACCCGAATAACCCCCTGTAAAAAAGACTTCATTAGAGAATGGGTAGCCAAAGGTCTCTGGAAAAAAACAGACAAGGCAGACACTTGCCCCTTGATTGTGCTAACTGCCAAACCTTTTTCCACGCCCAACTGTAAAAACTCCAGGATTCTACCAATGGCATATTTGCGGGGATGCCATTGGTCTCACACCAGGCAATATAGGCCTTCCACACCCTATAGTATATTAACCTGGAAACTGGCTTTCTTGCGTTTATAAGAGTGGAAATGACCTGACCCGAAAGGCCTCTGTTTCTGAGAATCGGATTCAGCCGCCAAGCCGTTAAATTTAAGGCCTGTAAGGCAGGATGGGAGAACGGTCCTTGTGAGAGGAGGTCCGGTTGTAGAGGAAGAACCCAGGGCTCCTCTACCGCCATCCTTTTTATCAAGGAGTACCAGGGCCACGCAGGGGCCACTAGAATTGTTGAATTCTGTGAAGAAGACGGGGTAGCATCCGTAGCGGAGGGAAGGCATAGATTAGCGCAAACTGATGCCAAGGGCATACCAAGGCATCCGTCCCGTAGGCCAATGGATCCCTCGTTCGAGAGAAACTTTGGTACCTTTGCATTGAACCTGGACGCCATCAAATCTACCTCCGGAGTTCCCCACCTCTGGCAGATGTCCTGGAACACTTTGGGATGGAGGGACCATTCCCCTGGGGACATCTGTTGGCGGCTGAGGAAATCCGCTTGCCAATTGTCCACCCCGGGGATAAAGATCGCTGAGATGCAGGGGACATGGGTCTCTGCCCAAGAAAAAAATCCGATCTACCTCCCTTTGGGCTGCCCGACTCCTGGTGCCGCTCTGATGGTTTATATAAGCCACGGCAGTGGCATTGTCGGATTGTACCCTTACTGGGGAGCCCTGCAAAATCTCCGTCCAGCCCAAAAGAGCCAACCGAGCCGCCCGGATCTCCAAGACATTTATGGATAGGGCTGATTCTGCCCTTGACCACTTCCCCTGTTGGGTTAACCCGTCTAGGACTGCACCCCAGCCCGATAGGCTGGCATCTGTGGTTACTACCCTCCATGAGGGGGGACAGAACGACCTTCCTTTCAGAAGATTTTTTGGGACCAACCACCAGCACAGACTCTGCCTTACCGCATAGGAAAGAGAAATGGGAAGATCCAAGGCCTGGAGCCTTTTGTCCCAGGCCGTGAGAATCGCTCTCTGTAACCCCCGAGAATGGATCTGGGCATAGGGCACTGCTTCGAAGGTGGCCACTAGTTTTCCCAATAGGCGCATGCAGAGGCGAATAGACGGCCTTGTGCTGCTTAGAATTATCTGGATCAACTCCCTTATCGAATCTACCCTGGACTGGGGCAGGAAGATCCTTTGTTGGCTCGTATCCAAAATTAAACCTAGATATTCCAACCTTCTTGTGGGCTGCAAGGCTGATTTGTCCCGGTTTAGGATCCAACCCAGGGACTCTAGGCAGTTTACTACTAGTAATACCGCCTGATTTAAGTCGGCCGCTGAGTGGTCGACTACCAAAAGGTCGTCTAAGTAAGCCATGACCAGAATGCCCTGTTCCCTTAGGAGGGCTAATACAGGAGCCAGGATCTTCGTAAAAACCCGAGGGGCCGTGGCTAGCCCGAACGGAAGGGCCACGAATTGATAATGCCGATGGTTTAGGGCAAACCGCAGGAACCTGTAATGGCCGGGGAAAATCAGAACGTGCAGGTATGCATCCTTGATATCGATGGAGGCCAAGAACTCCCTTCCTTGAAGGGTGGCCACCACCGAGCGAATGGACTCCATTTGAAAGGAACGGACTCTTTAAAAAGCGGTTTAATAACTTTAGGTCCAGTATAGGCCTGACGTCGCCGTTTGGCTTCGGGACAACGAAGAGGTTTGAGTAAAACCCTTGTCCCTGTTCCCCTGCTGGTACCTCCATAATCACTCCTTGAGATAGGAGACGATCTAGAGCGGACAGAAGCGATGCTTGCTTTTGAGGATCGCCTGGGAGTCTTGACGCCTGAAAGTGAGGAGGGGGGAACTCCCGAAACTCTAGTTTGTATCCCTGAGCCACTGAGGACAGAACCCACTGGTCGGAGATTCTGGCCCCCCACAACTCCGAGAAGTACCGGAGCCTTCCCCCCCCCACCCGAGAGAGTGGGGGCGCCCCTTCACAAGGCCGACTTAGGGGCAGCCTTAACCGGCTTGCGATTCCATGGTCTCTTGTTCCCTGCAGCTTGCCCCTGTGGCCTGTTTGCAGGTGCGCGTCCAGGGGGCCGTCGATACTGCCTAGAGGATGAAGGCCCTGGGACTGGAGAGGTTGGGCGCTTAAAAGAGGGACCCCGGAATCTTTTCTTAACCGGCAAGAGGGTGCTCTTACCACTAGAGATCTTTTGAATATATTTGTCAAGATCTTCTCCAAACAATCTCTCTCCCTGAAAGGAGAATCCTGTAAGGAGCTTCTTGCAGGGGGTTTCTGCAGACCAGTTTTTTAACCAAAGTAATCTTCTCATGTGAACCAGAAACAGGGATAGGTGGGACGCCTGTTGGATCGAATCCTTGATAGCGTCTACCGCGAAACATAAAGCTCTAGGTAGGTCGGCCAAGTCCTGAGCCTGTTGAGCCGGGAGGTCCTTTAGGGCCTGCTTTGCCTGGTCCTTTAAAGCCTGGCAGACGCCAATGGCGGCTACGGCTGGCTGGACCACTGCCCCCGCTGTGGCAAAGGATGCCTTCAGTAAGGTTTCAAGTCTTTTATCCACAGGATCTTTGAACATGTGAATATTGTCCACTGGACACGTTAAAGCTTTATTGACACATGATATGGCTGCGTCAACAGTGGGGACAGCCCATTTTTTTTCGAAAACGCCTCCTCTAAGGGGTACATAACTGCGAACCTTTTAGGAGGCAGAAAAATCCTGTCTGACAGCCCAGTCCTGAAATATCAGGTCCTTTAACAAAGGATGAACCGGGAACACCAAGTTGGCTTGGGGCGCCTTTAGGGAGCCCAATGAGGACACAGCGGAAGCTAGAGGCTGAGGCAAAGGCATCTTAAAAGCTGACCGCACCATATCCGTTAGGGACTGAACCCACAGTTTTTCTGCGTGAGAAGCTGAAAAAGGTTCTTCTATAGTAGAATCCTCAGAACCTAAATGGTCCAGGTGATCCTCGGTCTGGTCTCCTGGATCTTCCAATTCCTCAGGGGAAAGGACATCTTCCTCAGGAGTTTCAAACCTGGGAGACGGGGACCTAGCCCACTTCTTCCCTGATAAAGAGGCCGTAATAAAAGCGGCCATCCTCTTTTCAAATCCACCCAAGGTGGAGGCTAACATCTCTTCCGTGACATAGGAAGGAGTTGGTTGAATAGGGCCAGCCGTAGCACCTAGCAACCCTGATGGCTCACCCAGGGCAGTAACCTCCGGATAGGTAGGGGCAGCTGGATTTTGGGGAATATCCTCAGAGCCCGATGGGGAACCCTTTGGCTTTTTAACACCTTTAGCATTTTTAGCGTTCCCTGCACCCTTAGGAGCCATAATAAACAAATCTGAGATACTCCGCTAATATACAACAAACTGTAATAGCTGGAGAAAAACACACATTTAAATAAATGAGGAAACAATTAGGCTAGGGTAATGTTAGACAGAAATTAAACACTATTGTGCCCCAAGGGCTTAATCACAGCTTAATATTGCTTCCCTTAATGCTGGGCTAGGGGAGCACCAAATAATAAAAAGTACTCTGACTGCTACTTAGTACACCGGCTTTCTAGAGAAAATATGAGCTTAAACACCTCCTTAGTAAGGTGTGTACAAAAAACGGCCACTAGGTGTCACTGTGTCAGCATAACATAGGCAAACCTATCCTGCTCAGCATCGCTGCTCCGTGTCCCTTCACAGCCTACAGCAGACTGACAGGCTAAATAGAGTTTTCCCCCCTCTGATGTACAGAGGGGAGGGGACTCCCTGGGGCGTCCCCCCCCCCCCCCCCCCCCACGCAGCGTCGGCGCGCCCCGCAGTCTATTACAGTGCGCGCGCACCCGACGCCGCTCAGAGGAAGCAGGAAGCCATGTGGGGAGAGGAGCCCAGGAGCTGCTGGAAGACACACACAGGTAACCAGGAAGTACTACTTCCAATCATGGCATGACCCTTTACAATCTTATGGAGCAAACCCCCACCTTGTAGCAGCAGCAGCAGTCTACTAGCCCAGCCAGAGGAACACTATACCTGGGTGTCTGAGCCATCCAGTCATGCAGACTTTGTGGTTTCTCTTTTAGCCCATGCACAGAGGCATAAAAAGGCTTACCCCAGAGTCCCCTGTGGGGGGTCCACTGACAAACCAAGTTCCGTAGGCCCCCCGCTTACCTTTTCCACACCGCAGGGTATTGCTCATGCAAGAGGCCCAATCTTCCCCCTTCACCGTGGGTATGGTCATAGACCTTCAGGGACCGGGGTCCAAGTCAGGAACACCACACACCTGGACCTATACAGCACTACTGGCAGCAGGTATCCATAGGTTAAAAACCCAGTCCTGGAACCCAGAGTCCAGCCCTCCAGGGAGAGGCATTATAGGCAAAACCCCATCCATGAATTGGGGCCCGGGTACCGTCCACTTTGGCTATGAAGCACCTTGGACGGATCCGGTCGGCTGGCCCTGGTCCCAAGGACAAACTGCAGGCACAACCTTCAACGTGCACCAACACCTAAGACACTGGCGAAAAAACTGAGGTACTCCCACTATGGGTGGGGGTTATATAGGGAGGGAACTTCCTGTCGGAGAGTGCCAGTGTCCATCACCTAAAGGTACACTATATAACCCATATGTAATGGCTATGCTGCTCTGTGTCCCGTGATGTACGATAAAGAAAATGCACTAATTACTGTATAAATGTGACTGGCAGTGAAGGGGTTAACACTAGGGGGTGAGGAAGGGGTTAAATGTATTCCCTGGGTGTGTTCTAACTGTGTGGGGGGAGGGAGGTGACCGATGCTGTGTCCCTATGTACAAGGGACACAGATCGGTCTCCTCTCCTCTGACAGCACGTGAAGCTCTGTGTTTACACACAGAGCTCCACGTCTCTGCTGTGTTCCCGCCGATCGCGTGTACCCGGCGGACATCGCGGCCGCCAGGTACATGCATCGGCTTCCCAACGATGCGCCGGGACAGTGTTTACCCGCTGGGCTCCCCCCAGCGGCGCGCGCGGGTAATGTCAACAAGAGGACGTCTAAAGACGTTTACTCGGCACTTCAGGTCCGCGCTGCAGACGTCTTTTGTCTATAGCGCGGATCTGTAGTGGTTAAACTAGGCTTCCCTCTTTCACCATGGTTTGGTGGGAGTCCCAGGGCAGGTAGCAGAGACCCCTGGGTGTTTCCCCCACCATTCCCCTTCTGGATGGTGTGTGGCCTGCCCTGGCGGTATGGGGGGGTTCAAGTGCACATGCTATGCTGTGTGTGTGCAGTTTGAGGGTCCCAGTGCACAGTGGTGTCTCCATAAATGTTCATCCAGGAAAGTACAGTACCTTTATTGGAAGGGGGTCCCCTTGCAGAGGGTTCAGCGGTGTTGAAGGCACAGAGAGGATCCTGGCAGCATGTCAAACGACACGGCGGCCATGTTTGGGTGGTCTGATGACATCACAACGGCCATTTTCCCTGGGTCTGGCTGATGGCTATGTTTATGTAGCCGATAAGGTCATGGTGGCCATTTTTCATTAGTCTATGGAGATGCCAGAGCTCCTCTTCCTGTCCCAGGATATATAAAATGGATGCCGACATTGGTGTTGCTGGGTCATAATTGCGGCGCTCCTCTGTTTGGTAGGGTGAGTCTTTGGGGGTCCTTGTGGATCTCCCTCTCTGCTGACAGGTACCCTGACCATTGGGGTGTCCCTTAGTGGTGCCTTTAAACTACATGGTCATCTTTCTTATGGAGACTCGGGGTCACACCTCACCCCCCTGATCCACTCGAGGTGGCAGGTCCCTCCGAAACACCAGCTTACTATTGGTTGTGCTGACAGCGGTCCTTGAGTCATTTGTATCCGGGGTGGAAGTGGCGGGTGGGCAAAGACGCAAGAAAAATCACCCCCCCCGCCTTACCCTGCTCAGTCTGTCTTATCTGAGCCTGATGCCACCGGAGACATGGCCCGTCCAGGGGTGTTTAACCACTTGCTTACTGGGCACATAAACCCCCTTCGTTCCCAGGAGAAATTTCACTTACGGCACTGCGTCGCTTTAATTGACATTTGCGCAGTCGTGCGACGTGGCTTCCAAACAAAATTGACGTCCTTTTTTCCCCACAAATAGAGCTTTATTTTGGTGGTATTTGATCACCTCTGCGGTTTTTATTTTTTGCGCTCTATAAACGAAAAAAGAGCGACAATTTAAAAAATATATACTTTTTACTTGTTGCTATAATAAATATCATTTTTTTTTTAAAAAAAAATATTTTTTTTCTCAGTTAAGGCCGATACGTATTTTGACGTATTTTTGAAAAAAAAAAAAAAAAATCGCAATAAGCGACTGGTTTGCGCAAAAGTTATAGCGCCTACAAAATAGGGGACAGAATTATGATTTTTTTTTTTTTTTTTTTTTTTACTAGTAATGTCGGCGATCTGCGATTTTTATTGGGACTGCGACGTTACATCGGACACTTTTGACACAAATTTGGCGCCATTCACATTTATACAGCGATCAGTGCTATAAAAATGCACTAATTACTGTATAAATGTGACTGGCAGTGAAGGGGTTAACACTAGGGGGTGAGGAAGGGGTTAAATGTGTAGCCTGGGTGTGTTCTAACTGTGTGGGGGGAGGGGGGGTGACTGGGGGAGGTGACCGATGCTGTGTCCCTATGTACAAGAGACACAGATCGGTCTCCTCTCCTCTGACAGCACGTGGAGCTCTGTTTACACACAGAGCTCCACGTCCCTGCTGTCTTACCGACGATCGCGTGTACCCGGCGGACATCGCGGCCGCCAGGTACACGCATCGGCTCCCGAGCAATGCGCCGGCAGTGGGTAATGCTTTTAAATGACGTCCAAACACGTCCAGTTGGCACTTGAGAGCCGCACTGTTGACGTCTTTTGTCAATAGCGTGGGTCTCAAGTGGTTAATATCTCGCCCCCTGACCCATCTGATAGTGAGGACGAGTCTTCTGCGGTCTCGGCAGCGAGGGAAAAAGTGCTGGTGGATGCACTTGTTACTGTGGTGCGGGTAACTAAGATGGAGGATGCGGCTGACAGGGCCACAGATATCGTTGTGTCCCTTTGGTATGCATAAGTCACTTTGCACATCAAGGATGTTTCCTTATCTGCCTTATTTTGATAAGTTTGCCTATAAGGAATGGGAACAACCAAAGTCACCCTTTGTGGTCCCCAAATGTTTTTCAGTACGCTACCCCTTTGAAGAATCACTTTTAAAGTGGACTACCCCACCAGTGGTGGACCCTCCTGTTTCTAGGTTGAATAAGGCAACCATGATCCCAGTAGAGGAATCCCCGTCCTTTAAGGACCCGGCTGACAGGAAAGCGGATTTTTACTATGGCTGCGTCTGCATTGCGTCCAGTCTTGGCCTTGGACCTGGTGTCACAGATCCTAACTGAATGGGCCAAGCTTTTGTGCCAGGGTCTGGGGTAGTGAGCAGGTCCATGGGTTGCAGTTGCTTCTACAACCATGATGGCTGTATAAGAAATAGTTTCTGACAGTTCTCGGCTGCATTCAGAATTAATATGATTCTTCAGTGATCACATGGTACAGGGCCAAGCACCACCTCCTTATACCATGTGATTGCTGTAGCCAGAGTTCACAGTAGTTCTGAATGTCAGCCATCTTTACTACTGGACATGCAAACATATGGTACCAGGTTGGAGCACCACTGCTTGGTACTTGGATTTGTGAGCTGTTGTTTCAGGTGAATACACCCCCTGGGGGCAAAGACCTGGTAATATGTACAAGTACATCCTGCTCAGCCATTTATTCAGTGCCTCGGTGGAAAGCAGTTTAAAAAAAAAAAAAACACAACACCGTGATGGCCTAAAAGTGGCTGACCATTCTGTCTTGAGTAAATTGAAACACAATCTAAACATTCTCATCAAACTCACTGACAAGGAAGATTATTGTAGCTGTAGACCAGTGATGGGAAACCTTGGCAACCCAGATGTTTTGGAACTACATTTCCCATGATGCTCAACTACACTGCAGAGTACATGAGCATCATGGGAAATGTAGTTCCAAAAGATCTGGGGGTCCCAAGATTCGCCATCACTGCCCTAGACAAAGAGAATTATATGAGAATGTGTCAAAATATTTAACAATAAAGAGCAGTATACCAAGATACAGAACAAAGTTTTGTATCTTGGTATACAAAATGTATTTTTGTCATACATTCTAGGGGACCTTATCTTCAAATCCATTAGGGTTATTTATGCTGCCACATTCTGGTGACTGGTAAAGGAAAAAAAACACATATTAGCTAGATTGTTTTATTAAAAAAAAAAAAAAAATTGCTTGTATCGCAGGAGATGGGCCTTGTCTGTGCACAAAAATAATAGGATTTTTGTACTCACCGTAAAATCCTTTTCTCTGAGTTCATGGACTGACACAGCAGCAATCTTGACAAAGTGGGTATTAGCCTTCGATTAGGAGTGACTAGGCAGAAAACTTGTTAAAGTGTTAATCACATCATACACTGTACAGTACCGCCCAGGGGGGCAGTCTCTCTGGGTATAACCCCTCTCCCTGCATCTCACAGCCCAGTTAATCAAAAAGCAGTACAAACATAAAAAAGGTGAGGTGGGTGCTGCGTCAATCCATGAACACAGAGAAAATAATTTTACGGTAAGTACAAAAATCCTATTTTTTTTCCGTTCATGGATGGACACAGCAGCAATCTTGACAACGTAGGACGTCCCAAAGCAGTGTCAAAATGAGGGGTGGGAACAGCATTAAAACCCCAAAACAGAGCCCCTCGCCAGAGAAGTTGCAACCTTAAACAGCCAGTTGCAAAACCTTGTGGCCGAAGGACGCATCCGAAGATGCACTTACATCAACTTTGTGGACGACCAGGTCGCCACCTTACACACCTGGGGAAACAGACGCTTGATGGCAGAAAGCCCAAGAGGCACCTAATGCCCTGGTCAAATGCACCGTAACAGGAAAGGGAGGTGCCCGCCCCTTTATGGCATAAGCCTAAATCAATCTGTCGGATCCACCTAGAGATGGTGGCCGACGAGACCGCCAGGCCCTTCTTAGGACCAACCACCGAAACAAATGGTGAGTCTGACCTCCGGAACGGAGCAGTAGCAGACAAGTATACTCTTAGAGCTCGGACAACATCCGAGGAATGCAACGCCACCTCCTCGGGATGCGACGGACGAGGACACAAGGATGGAAGTACAATGTCCTCATTGAGATGAAAGCCGAAAACGACCTTACAAAGAAAAGAAGGTTGTGGGCTCAGCACCACCTTATCCTTGTGGAACACCAGATAGGGAGCTTTGCACCAGATAGGGAGCTTAGGCTGTCAGCTCAGAAACCTGTCTGACGTAACAGCCACCAAAAAGACCACTTTCGGAGAAAGTGTCAACAAGGGAATTAGCACAGAGGACCAGATTCAAGTCCCACAGAGGAAGTGGAGGATGGACCAGAGGGGCCACATGCCAGACCCCCCTGCACAAACATGCTCACTAGAGAGTGAGCCGCCAAGGGTCGTTGAAAGAAATCTGCCCCTTAATCATGCTTAAGGCAAGCTTTTGGTACACCCCACGCTGTAAGAACAGCAGTACTCTGGAGACCAAATAAGTACACGGATGCCACCCCATTTCCTCACGCATGGATATGTAAGCCTTCCAAGTGCAATGGTAAATCATCCTACAGAATAACTTCCGAGCTCTCCTCATGGTAGAAATCACTGAATCCGGCAAGCCTCGGTCTCTTAGCACCTGGCTTTCAATAGCCATGTCGTTAAAGCCAGCAACTAAAGCAGGATGAAGTATGGGACCTTTGACAGCAGGTCCTCTCGCAGCGGTAGACGCCAAGGCACATATACTAGACGCACTAGGTCGGCATACCAAGGACGCCATGACCATTCCAGATAAATTAGAATCATTGGAATCCCCTCTGCCTCTACTCTGCCAAGCAGATGAAGGAGCTTCAGGGGAGGGAAGGCATATATTAGCCGATATTGACTCCACAGTGCCACCAACGCGTCTGTTCTCGGACATATCAGGGCCATGGGCGGCAGCTGGGCTCAGCATCAGAGTCGTCCCCAGAGGAGGGGGGGCGCTTTTTACCCCCCGTGTTCCCATGTGCCGCTTCCACCTTGTCAACAAAGGCCTCCAGGATCGCAGACATAGCGTCCACTGATACAACGGGTGCATAGGCACAAGTTGCCAACTCAGGTGTAGCAGGGGAAGATGGGTCCACTTCTGACGCCATGCTGACACACAGGGACTCCAGGCAAGGTAACACCCCACCCTCCTAGGTGCCGCAGAGACGAGAGGCCCCCCCAGAGGACTCGCCACCCTAGAACGGTCACCACACAGCTGCCGTCAGCCTCCCATATGAGGTGCTTTCTCTACAGCCGCCTGTGTCAGTCTGAGCCTCTGCAGCGTGTGTTGTCAATTTGCACCAGTTAAACGAGCGCTAGAGTCCAAGGACCCTCGCAAAATGGCCACTGAACGACCGTACTATAAACTGCACAGACCACAAGAAAATGGCCGCCGAGCGGCAGATAGAGGCCAAACAGGCACTGCCAAAGTGGCCACGAGCAGCATATATAGAGGCCAAAACAGGTGCCGGGTGCAGCCAAACAGGCCGCCGGGGGGGGGGCGTTAGACGCCGGGCGCCGCCAAGATGGCCGCCTACCGCATGGAGGGAGAAACACACAGGTATGTAAAACACAACTCTGATATGGCAGCTCATCTAGCACCCCAGGAAGCAGACCCACAGTGCAGTTCCCCAGCCCCAGATGGAGCCCCCCGCAGCTAGCCTAGCTCTCAGAGCCCAGGAAGGATGGAACCCCCTACTCGACCTCCCCAGGAATGCCCAGCTATGTCCTCCTGTCGGAGCAGCGGACTGCTACTTACCCATCCTGCGTGGATTACGCTGGAAGCATCCTGGACAGACCATCATTCGTGTGGTGACTGTCGGCCCGGCCTGCTGTGACTCGGACATATAGACCGGTCATATGCGTGCCCCGGAGCGTGTAGCTCACCAGCCACCCGTAGGTTGACGGGCATGTCGTGGACTAAGGTAGGCACACGCTCGATGGCCAAAACTGGGGAGACTACAAGGATCTGGGATCCAGCCTGTCACCCATTTCGGCAGGTGATAGAAGATCACAGGAACAAGATAGAAAAAAAATCTCCAGGCCATGGGCCCAAAAGGGAGTTATGTCCTTCTCCTATGCTAGGTAGAAAAAAAACTGAGCTGTGAGATGCAAGAAGAGGGGTTATACCCAGAGGGACCACCCCCTGGGCGGTACAGTACAGTGTGTGATGTGATTAACACTTTCTAATAAGTTTTCTGCCTAGTCACTCCTAATCGAAGGCTAATACCCACTTTGTCAAGATTGCCGCTGTGTCCGTCCATGAACGAAAGAGAAAAAATAGTTTAGATAATTTTCTCAAGAATCTGTTAGAATTAGGCAGCTGGCTGTTGAGAGGATCAGTACCTAGGCCACATATTGTAAACACAGGGGACAACCTAAAACATTGTCGGTCAGCACTAGACTCTGTAATAGTCCACTGTTCATTAATATATTGCCTTACAAGCTAGCAGAGTGCTTATACAGGTCCAGGGCCAAGAATCGCAGCTAGGGGTGGGTCATGTCCTTGAATACTTTTGGGCACTGGCCCACTGAGATGGGTGAAAATTTAACCTGAAGGGTCCTGATGCTCCAGGGTCTTCAAAAGTGTGATAGGTAAGAATGAAACTAGATGTGTAATTATTGCTCCTAAAACACCTAATAGTGCTCCCTGCATGTTGGTCCTCTCTATGTGGCTAGGCTGTGAACTAGTCTCACACATGTGGTATCACCATATTCAGGAAGAGCAGCAGAATGTATTTTGGGGTGTAATTGGAAGTATGCATATGCTGTGTGTGACAAATAAATTAAAACAAAAATTCTTAATCATCCCAAGAATTGTGTGTGGGGGGGGGGGGGGGAGTACAACTTAAAAAAAACCTTGCCATGCCTCTTCCTAAATACATTGGACTGTCTACTTTCCAAAAAGGGGTAATTTGGGGAGTATTTGTACAGTCCTGACATTTCAGAGCCTCAAGCAATGCATCAGGTGTGATTAATTTTCCATGATTTGCACAATAGCTTGTATACAGACTTAGGCCCCTTACACACTATTAGATTTTCTGCAGATTTTGGTCTTCAGATTTTCTAAAACCATATAGGGCAAGGGCCTATCTGATTGCATACACATTGAAACTCTTAGGGTTTGACCTCGTATTATAAGGTTTTGTTAAATCTGAAGCCAAAAATCGGCAGAAAATCTAAAAGGGGGTCTTACTTTCACACAGACTAAATAATATCCAATTTGGGTTATTTTAACCAAAGATATGTAGCAGTATATACTGAAACAAAAAAAAAAATGTTCCACTATTATTTCATTTATATCACAAAAAAAATAACCCAGTGGTGGTGATTAAACCACCAAAATAAATTTGTGGGGGGGGGGGAATGATAAAAATGTTGTTTAGTAAAATGTCATACACTGTACCCAAACAGAAAGAAGAAATCACCGCTCAAGGATACTAATCAGGAAAATCTGATCCGAAGCCACGGGTGCTGGCAGTGCATGGGATAATGCAAAATGAAGGAAGGATTTCTGGACAGCTGCACTCCAAAACTTGTTGCTTTTATTGTAAAACAAAAAAACAAACAAAGGATACATGCCACAGCAAACGGGGTACAAGCTGGCGCATTTCACACCAAACCTTAGTGCTTAATCATAGCTTACAACTGCACTGTACCCAAACAACTGGGTACTATTTTTTGTGCATTAAGATTCACTAAAGTTTATTTCTTCCCAAAAAATGTATTTTTAAAATCCACTGAGCAAACACTGTGCAACATAAAAAAAAAAAAAATTAGAACACCCACCTCTGCTTAATATATGTTTGGGGGTTCCAAGTAATTTTCTAGCAAAAAAAAAAAAGTAGATTTTTACATATATGCGAGAAGTGTCAGAACTGGCCCGGTGGTTAAAACTACCACTTCCTCTGTAGCAAAGGTCATGCTGTGGCATCCCCAATCCTTCCATGTACATCCTCAGCTAAAGGATGTGCTATAAGCAGCCTGTTAATTGCAGCAGGCAAAGAGGAGTTGGATGTAATAAATGCAAATAAAAACTTTGTTGGTATTTAAAGTCGTATCTTTTTGGTTAAAAAATTCAAGTAGTTAATCATGACAGGCTGCAATTTATGCATGTCAACACACTCTCTTTACAGATGATTTTCATTGGCCAGTATTATTTTCCTTTGCTGGTCTAGAAAAAAACTTTTACTCAAGAGCTGCAAATGTTTATGTCCATGTTGTCTGATGGACTTGGATCACAATAGGGATTATTTACTAAAGGCAAATCCACTTTGCACTACAACTGCAGACTACAAGTGCACTTGGAAGTGCAGTCGCTGTAAATCTGAGGGGTAGATCTGAAATGAGGGGAAGCTCTGCTGATTTTATCATCCAATCATGTGCAAGCTAAAATGCTGTTTTCTATTTTCCTTGCATGTCCCCCTCGGATCTACAGCGACTGCACTTTGCACTTGTAGTGCAAAGTGGATTTGCCTTTAGTAAATAACCCCCAATATTTGCTGTCTTGAAGGGTTAATTTTACAACTCTCACACCATTTACTTAACATAGAAGTACAATTATATAATATGAAATTCCATTTAATCAGCAGTATTACATCAGAACTCCAATTCTGCCTAGTATTGTGTGCTACAGTAGAATGCGTATCTGTATGCTTTATACCTAGAAAAGAAAACCCACAGGAGATGTTCTGTATTCAAGCAAATCTCCACTTCTTTGATTACAGTCTGCAGACTTATAAAGTTCATTTCCTGTCCTTGGCCTTTATCTTTGTGACCTTTGGTGTGCCGTTTATTGCTGCAATGTTCTATTTTTAATTAAATGTTCCTGGGTCAACATATGCATATGCAAGAAAGTCTCCAAGTTTATTGCCCTCGCTGTCATAGTGAAGCATCTTAAAGCAAACATCACAGAAGAAACATGGGTCATCTGGCGCAAAGCTGTCACTTTTTGTCACCCACCTAAAAAAGAGGAAAAAATTAAACCTTAAACCACTTCATTACTACATAACTGGTTGCTGTAAATAAAATATTGCCAATGCCTTAGTTTCAACTCAAACAGTAAGGACAAGTTAAAAATATGTAGATAAAATCACAGGCACTATTTATGGGGTGCTGCCATTGATGGGAAAAAATAAATACTAACTGCTCGATTGTATATGACAAATACTTTCAATCACAGCCCTGAAATATGTACACTGTAAATTTAAAGTGTTACTAAACCCACAACAGTAAAAACCTGTACGTATATGCAGCATAGCATGCAGGTTATACTCACTGTGGAACTTAAATCCTCTGCATTATTTAAAAAGGCAGTTTTATCCTGTATGCACAGATCCTTCTCTCCTGCACTGACTATCTGGGGAAAGGTAGCCAACCTGCACATGCTCAGTTGTGTCTTTTGTGCTGAAGAGAACATTTACTTGTTCTCAGAGCTAGCCAGGTCACATGATATTGACATCACACATGTGGGTGTGTATACAGGCTGCAGTGGAAATCTCCTCCTACCTAAACTCTAAGCATTGGATAAACTGTGCAGTTTATCACTGACCGTGGTGGTATACAGGTCTGCCAAAAAGGTATATAGTGGCAATATTTTAATGTAAAAAGATTCATAAACTGTGCGGGGTGGGGGCAGATGAACTATTTTCATATTAATGGGTTTAGTCACACTTTAAGTGGAGCTATGACAGCCACCGTATGATTTTCCTCTGTTCCTGTCCTGGTGACAACCCAAAATTTGGAATTTTCTTTCACTTACAGCATTAAAGCGGGGGTTCACCCTATAAACATAAAATTAGGCATAGTAGCGTGAGCTACAGTATGCCTGTCTTGATTTTTTTCGCCCGGTACTCACAGTGAAATCCTCTATAGAAGATTCCGACTCCAAGCGGGGAATGGGCGTTCCTATCCAGACGGAGGATGATTGACGGCCGGCTCTGGCACGTCACGCTTCTCCGGAAATAGCCGAAATAGGCTTGGCTCTTCACGGCGCCTGCGCATAGTCTGTGCGCAGGCGCCGTGAAGAGCCGAGACCTACTCCGGCTGTCTTCGGGGAGCGTGACGTGCCAGAGCCGTCCGTCAATCATCCTCCGTCTGGATAGGAACGCCCATTCCCCGCGGGGAGTCGGAATCTTCTATAGAGGATTGCACTGTGAGTACTGGGCAAAAAAAATCAAGACAGGCATACTGTAGCTCGCGCTACTATGCCTAATTTTATGCTAAAATGTTGCTATGGAGGGTGAACCACCGCTTTAAGAGTAAACAGGACAATTAGATAGGGCCAAATTCCCTAATGGGGATACAGGCAGACATAAAAACCTGACATGATTTCTAATCCCTTATCACTATATCCAAAACGTAATAAAATACAGGTTTGGCCTTTAGTTATACATCAAGGCTTTTCCACAGAGGCACTGAATATGGAATTGTGGCATCTGGGCTAATGAAGAAGGTCGTGTGGGATCAGGACCAGATAATGTGACTATGCCTACAGAGTTTGGTAAGATGACATTTACTGGGCCCCTTGGATCAAAGTGTTTGGAAGAGCATTTAGCCAGCCACCTCCATGCACCATTATTTGTATCCACTGTAAGTAAATATCCTTTAGTAGAATGTATAACCACTTGCCATCCATGAAGAAATAACCGCTCACTAAGCCTCTGAACCTTTGCAATGCTCCCGCCCTACTTTAAACAAACAGGTGCTGGCTCTGCACAAGTCTATGAAGAAAGAAAACATCCTGGACTGCCGCACTCTTAAAAGATGTCTTTATTGTTGAAAAAAATCCAATCCAAAGCAATACAATCAAATGAAAATAGGGACAGAAGGCTAACGCGTTTCACATCATTAGATGCTTACGCATAACTTGCCATCCAGCGCACGCCGATTTACGTCGGCACAATGGCACAGCTGGGCAAGTGGGTGTACCTGTATGTCCCCTTTAAATTGCGGCTTATTGGGTGGGCGCGCTGCATACTCAGTGAGCATGCTCGCGGGTCCCACGGACTCCCTGCCAGTGTCATTTACACAGTAATCAGTGCATTTTTATACCACCGATTGCTGTATAAATGACAATGGTCCCAAAATAGTGTCAAAAGTGTACGACGTGTGCGCCGCAATGTCGCAGTCACGATGAAAAAAAAAAAATGGAGATCACCACCATTACTAATCAAAAAAAAATATTAATAAAAATGCCATAAATCTATCCCCTATTTTGTAGACGCTATACATTTTGCGCAAACCAATCAATATACGCTTATTGTGATCTTTTTTTAACAAAAATATGTAGAAGAATACATATCGGCCTAAACTGAGGAAATTATATATATATATATATATATATATATATATATATATATATATATATATATATATATATATATATATTTTTTTGGGGATATTTATTATGGGAAAAAATATTGCTTTTCTTTTTTTTTTTTTTAAATGTATGCTCTTTTTTGTTTATAGCACAAAAAATCAAAACTGCAGATGTGATCAAATGCCACCAAAAGAAAGCTCTATTTGTGGGGGGAAAAAAAGATTTTGTTTGGGTGCAACGTCACACATCTGCGCAACTGTCAGTTGCAGTACCGTATCGCAAAAAGTGCTCTAGTCAAGAAGGGGTAAATCCTTCCGGGGCTAAAGTGGTTAAAGAATGAGACCATCAATTACAATCTTTTGGATATATCCACAAAGGTCCCCCCGTCAACATCTGTTCTATTCAGATCAAGCATTCTGAATGCACTCCAACTTTCCTGATATTCAGTGCTGGGAAAAGCTTGCATAAGTACTGCAGCCAGAGACTGTCGGGTAACAAGCATTTTAGGAGTTTGATCATGGCAGCCTACATACAGTCATGCCCGAAATTGTTGGCACCCCAGAATTTTTCCAGAAAATCAAGTATTTCTCACAGAAAAGTATTGCAGTAACACATGTTTTGCTATACACGTTTATTCCCTTTGTGTGTATTGGAACAAAACAAAAAAAGCAAATTGGACATAATGTCACACAAAACTCCAAAAATGGGCTGGGCAAAATTCTTGGCACCCTTTTAAAATTGGATAAATAAGATTGTTGCAAGCATGTGATGCTCCTTTAAACCTTCCTGGGGCAAGTAACAGGTGTGGGCAATATAAAAATCACACCTGAAAGCAGATAAAAAGGAGAAAAGTTCACTTAGTCTTTGCATTGTGTGTCTGTGTGTGCCACACTAAGCATGGACAAGAGAAAGAGGAAAAGAGAACTGTCTGAGGACATGAGAACCAAAACTGTGGAAAAATATCAACAATCTCAAGGTTACAAGTCCATCTCCAGAGATCTAGATTTGCCTTTGTCCACAGTGCGCAACATTATAAAGAAGTTTGCAACCCATGACACTATAGCCAATCTCTCTGGGAATGGACAGAAGAGAAAAATTTATGGCTAGTTCGGATGGTGGATAAGCAGCCCCAAACAAGTTCCAAAGAAATTCAAGCTGTCCTGCAGGTTCAGGGAGCATCAGTGTCAGCGCAAACTATCCATCGACATTTAAATGAAATGAAACGCTATGGCAGGAGACCCAGGAGGACCTCACTGCTGACACAGCGACATAAAAAAGCAAGACTACAGTTTGCCAAATTGTACTCGAGTAATCTAAAATCCTTCTGGGAAAATGTCTTGTGGACAGATAAGATCAAGATAGAGCTTTTTGGTAAAGCACATCATTCCACTGTTCACCGAAAACGGAATGAGGCAAAGAAAAGAACACAATACCTACAGTGAAATATGGTGGAGGTTCAATGATGTTTTGGGGTTGTTTTGCTGCCTCTGGCACTGGGTGCCTTGAATATGTGCAAGGCATCATGAAATCTGAGGATTACCAAAGGATTTTGGGTCGCACTGTAGAGCCCAGTGTCAGAAAGCTGGGTTTGCGTCCGAGATCTAGGGTCTTCCAGCAGGACAATGACCCCAAACATACATCAAAAAGCACCCAGGAATGGATGGCAACAAAGCGCTGGAGAGTTTTAAAGTGGCCAGAAATGAGTCCAGATCTAAATCCCATTGAACACCTGTGGAGAGATCTTAAAATTACTGTTGGGAAAAGGTGCCCTTCCAATAAGAGAGACCTGGAGCAGTTTGCAAAGGAAGAGTGAGCCAAAATTCCGGGTGAGAGGTGTAAGAAGCTTATTGATGGTTATAGAAAGCGACTGATTTCAGTTATTTTTTCCAAAGGGTATGCAACCAAATATTAAGTTAAGGGTGCCAAGAATTTTGACCAGCCCATTTTTGGAGTTTTGTGTGACATTATGTCCAATTAGCTTTTTTTCCTCCTTTTTTTGTTTTGTTCCAATACACACAAAGGGAATACACATGTGTATAGCAAAACATGTGTTACTGCAATACTTTTCTGTGAGAAATACTTGATTTTCTGGAAGAATTTCTAGGGTGCCAACAATTTCGGCCATGACTGTATATTCTGTAGACCAAACAGGATTTAAAAAAAATATATAAAAACTATAAAGACTTACTTTGCAATATACAATTTACACACGCAACACTTTCTTGAAATAAACCAATGCCTTCTAATATGTAATGGGTATAGGTTCCTTTCTAAGCAGTCATCATGGTGTATTAACCTTTATAAGAAGGAAAAAAAAAAAGGTCATTTCATAAATCAAAGCTTAAACTGCATTATATATTACACACATCTATCCCAAAATATTCCTAGATTAGTTAGTGATCCGATTTTATTTCCTTTTTTTTACTGCACATTTCAAAGCTGGCATTATACCCAAACACCTTGCGCATTACCATGAGGTAGCAGCTCTGAGAAAGGGGTCTGTCCCCTGAAACACATCAGACATCCAATCGGGTGTGGTTCCATGGGTACATCACAGTCTGCTGACTTATTTGCAGATTGCTTTTATCCGCTTGTCTTGGTATTTGTAATAATTTTGTCAATGGTAATGCACAAGGTGTTTGCGCCCTCCTGTGTGTCTTTTACAGTGTATTGAAGATTTCCCACTGAGGCATTGCTTATTGAAGCACTGCGAAGGATAAAACCCCCTGGATTTAGCGCTAGAGTGTTTATGGAAAGTTTTGGCATAACACCCACACTAACAAAAATTTTGACTTGAAATTGTATGTATTGTAAAAAGGTCATAGCTTTTTTTCTTTTTTTACAGCTAAGGCTCCATTCACACTTGTACAACAAGTTGTGCGACTCTGAAGTGTAAATTTGAAGCAACTTAAAAACGCTGCGACTTGGAAGCAAATTGTTGTCCCTCTGCAAAGTTGGACCCACTGTTGCATGTAAAACATTCAGGTACAGTTAAAGCGGGGGTTCACCCCCAAAAAAATGTTTAACATTGTCATTCTGACAACTCGGCTGAATGTAATCGGCAGTTTTTAAAATTTTATTCCCGTACATACCGTATTTTCACCGCCGCTTCCGGGTATGTAATCTGCGGGACTGGGCGTTCCTAATTGATTGACATCCTTCCGACCGGCACATACAGCGCGTCACAAGTCGGCAACTCGTGACGCGCTGTATGCACCGGTCGGAAGCCTGTCAATCAATTAGGAACGCCCAGTGCCGCAGATTACATACCCGGAAGCGCCGGTGAAAATATGGTATGTATGCCAATAAAAAAAAAAAAAAAAACAACAGCAGATTGTCATTCTGACAACTCGGCTGAATGTAATGTTAAAAACATTTTTTTTGGGTGAACCCCTGCTTTAAAAAGTAAAGTCTATGGCCCACACGTTGCACGAGTCAGACCAAAGTAGTCGCACATATATGAATGGTTACAGTCGGAAAACATGGGGTAAGACATCATGCAACTGTGATGTCTAAAGTCGCATGACAAGTCACACAAGTGTGAATGGGGTCTAAAGCTGGTTCAGCAGGGACCGGCTGTATTTTGATCCACGTATGCTGGTTGTGCAGAAGTCAATCTATCCTGAATGATCCGCGCTGCTGAATGATCTGCACTCAGTGCAATTATCCCCACAAATAAGTACAAAATATCCCAAAAGTATTTGCACGCTAACCCTTTAAATTAATAAACATACTTCATACAAATTCCATGTTTGTACAATTACAGAATCACTGCAAAATCAATACATATTAAACAAATTTCTTTGATAAACAAAGTAAACTAATGAAGAAGCCACATTAAAAGGCTCTGCAGCAGAATAAGGGGATTGTGAAATGTTAAAGGGCGCTGTGGGGGCTCTCAAAGGTTGAGGGGCACTGCAGGCCCCTGTGGGAAATTAAGGGTTCTGCAGCTGGTTGCAGGAATTCAGTGGGCTGCAAGGGGCACAGTGGGGGCCTAATTCAGCAGATATTCCCCTTCTCATTCCTCTTACTTCAGGCCTGCTATCTGTGCAGATATCTGCCAGGAAGGAAGCACGAGATTTCACTCCCTGGTGGGTTGCCGTTACTGATGACCGGTCTGCTACTGCTGTACATCAAGAGGCACTGATCTACTATGCCTCCTTGTGATGCAAATTGGAGCAGCGCTCAGTTCTGGCAACCTGGTAACAGCAGCTGTCCCCTGAAAGTCCAGTCTGCGGTTGAGAACCACTGATATAGGCCACAAAGGTAGATGGCTGTGTGTTCCCCAATGAAAATTCAGTCAAATACTATGTGACTATACACCAACACATTACACCAACACCACACAGTACTACAACATACTCACAGACAACAACCTTCGACCCTCTACAGTCTGGCTTCCGACCCACAACATTCTACTGAAACTCACCAATGACCTACTAACTGCTAAAACCAATGGCCATTACTTGGCCTACACTCCCTTGGCCTTAGTGTCACTTACAAGGCCATCTCCTCCGCTCCTCTTCCTTTTTCTGTTGGGGTACCCCAAGGCTCCGTCCTTGGGCCTCTCTTATTCTCACTCTATACCTCTTCCCTGGGCCAGTTGATAACCTCCCATGGCTTCCAATACGACCTCTATGCTGACGACACCCAGATCTATCTCTCCCCTCCTCAACTCACCCCCTCGATCTCCTCACAGATCTCAAACTTACTGAATGACATATCGGTATGGATGTCACACCACTTCCTCAAAATCAATCTTTCTAAAACTGAGCTTGTTATATTCCCTCCTTCACGGTCCCTCCACCATGACTATCATGAATATCAACAACACAACCATTGGTCACTCCACACACATGCCGAGGTCCTGGGTATAATCCTTCACTCAGACCTATCCTTCAGTCCCCATATTCAATCACTGTCTAAATCCTGCCGCCTTAAAGCGGAGTTCCACCCAAAATTGGCATGTCATTTTTTTTGGGGGGGGGGGGGATTGGGGCCTTCAGTAGGAGTGGGACTTCCTGTCCCACTTCCTCCTTCCGCCCAGGGACGTCATATCGCCTACGGTGGCCCCTCCCTGTAGGCGATCGCCTGGTGAGTGCCCAGCCGTGAAGCCGAAAGCCGTCACGACCGGGTGCCCACAGTTAGAATGGAGGCGTCGGCGGAGGGGAGGAACGGAGCTACGGGAGGCGCAGCGCTGGACAGTGGAGCAGGAAAGTGGATGTTTATTAAAGCCAGCAGCTATGCTTTTTGTAGCTGCTGACTTTTAATAAACATAAAAAAAAGGCCGGAACTCCGCTTTAACCTCTGCAACATCTCCAGAATTCGACCCTTCCTGACTAATGACACCACAAAGCAACTTATTCACTTCTTGATTATTTCCCGCATTGACTACTGCAACTCTCTCCTTAATGGCCTACCCTTAAGCAGGCTATTCCTCCTTCAGTCTATTATGAATTCTGCTGCTAGATTAATACACCCCATTAACCAATCCGTGACTGCTGCTCCTCTCTGCCAATCCCTTCACTGGCTTCCCCTACCCCACCGTGTAAAATTCTAAATGCTAACCATAACATACAAGGCCATTAACAAAATCGTCCCAATCTACATCACCAACCTCATCTGCACATATCGCCCCCTGCGCTCCTCCCACCTCCTGCTCTCTAGCTCCCTTGTTACCTCCTCCCATGCTCGCCTTTAGGACTTCTCCAGAGCCTCTCCCATCCTCTGGAACTCCCTGCCCCAGCATGTCCGATAAGCCCCTATCCTGTCCAGCTTTAAGAGATCCCTGAAAACGTATTTATTCAGGGAAGCCTATCCCACACCCACCTAACAACTATCCCCGAGCCACCCCCATTAAATTCTCAGCAGCTATTACCTTTTGTACCACCACCCACTCCCTTTAGAATGTAAGCTCTACGAGCAGGGCCCTCCTGTACCTTTTGTATTGAACTGTACTGTAGTTGTGTTGTCCCCCCTATACATTGTAAAGCGCTGCGTAAACTGTTGGCGCTATATAAATCGTGTATAATAATAATAAACTTTCTAAAATTAAAATACAATAAAATACATTTTAAGCAGCTTTTTTTATGCAACAAGAAGATGCACAGCCTCAAACAATGCAAACTATTTTATTTTTATTCATACAAGAACATGTTTCTCTTATATATTTTACTTTAGATAACTGCAAAAATGAATGTCATATACTTACCTTATATCTGTAATTGTTACAACATGTTCGCAATCTCCTTGATGGCTGTACAGATAAGGAAAGCCAATTTTTATGTTGAGGTCATTAAACGTACAGTCTTCCATCTTAGCTACCTGAAATTTACCATAGCCTCTGTCACGAGATTCAGCCCATTCAACTATAGTTCTGAAAAACCAAAACAAGTTTTAGAGTGCAGAAAAACTGTTTGTAAACCCCCCCAAAAAAAATACAGATTCTGGTTACTTAAAGCAGATTACCGTGGTCAAAGTGCCTCCCTCCGTGATAGGCTGCCCTATAGCGTGGCCGAGCGTGCCGTGTTCGGTATATGTCGGTGGTGGCGTTCAGCGCGGGGATCGGCTCAAAAACAGCGCAAGAGAACACCACCAAGGCCGCAGACGGACGCCGGTCCGGACAAGGCTGCCGATGGACGCCGGGCAACTGTAAGTAACTGTATCTGTAAATTGTCAGTATTTTTTTTTTTTTCCCCTAGGATTCTCGATTGACGATAAATACGGTAACTGGCAAATCCAATGAAAATAGTTAACTTGGATGCCTCCTGACCATCCTGGGTTCTACCGGCAGCACAAACCAGGATTCCTGACCTGCACTGACAATTTAATTCTGACTGCCTGAAATACCTCCAGAGCATGCATCTGATCTTACTCCTGCCAACTGAGGATCAGAAAATAAGGCAAGGCGTTGTCTTGATTCAAGTGAAAACTAGACACCACTCTAGGCAAAAAATGGATGAGGACGCAACATCACCTTATATTGTGAGACCAAAAACGACTCCTTGCATGAAAGAGCCGCTAAATCTGACACTCCACCTAGTGAAGTGATAGCCACCAAAGAAGCCACCTTTCGAGATAAAGGACCAACAGAATCTCTGATTGGTTCAAAAAGTGGCCTCTGCAAGGACAGACAAGATCAAACTCAAGTCCCAGGGACACAAGACAGGCGGTACCTGTATACGTTACCCGCTGTATGAAGTATGAATCAAGGAGTGAGAAACAACAACCTCGGGAAAAAAAATGGAATGGGACGAACTCTGACCCTTAACAGTACTTAAGGCCAATCTCCTTTCCCCTACTGATTGGGGAAAGAAAAACAAATCTCCCACTCATATTTCTGTGGGTGCCACATCCTGGCTTCACCCCAGGCAAAAAAATATTTCCAAGTCCTGTAATTGAAGTTCCCCAAAGCTGTCATCCAGGACCAACAGTGCTGACATACAGGACTCAAGACCATTAGGTCCCGCTGGACAGGGAGTGCCCAGGGAGTAACCCGTCGCAAGACGCACTATGTCAGTGTACCAAGCCCTCCTGGTCTAATTCAGCTAACATTAATATCAGGGTTACCACCTTCCGGATTCTTTGCAAAAATGTGGCAGAAGTCAAAACAAAGGGAAAGTGTAAAATAACCCCTTTCTGCTGAGCGTACGCAGATATGCGTCCTCGGCTTTCAGGGGTTATACCGGGATTATGCCCGCAGCTGTAGGCATCATCCTGGTATAATTTTTAGAGCCGGCAATTGGCTTTCCAGGGATAACAACCGATGCGGCTAAAAGCCGGTCGGTTGGGTTCGTAGGACCCATTTACTCCGCAATAATGGCCCTATACTCAACGCCAACCGCCAGAGTGTTTACCTCGGGGACGCTTTCTAAACCCTTTGCCATTACTAATGGCACTCGCCAAGGGTGTCCATTATCCCCGTTAATTTTTAATTTGATTCTAGAACCCCTCGCCTCGTATATACGAACACACAAGGATATCAGTGGCTTTCCCTCCTCCAAAACAGTACATACTATTAGCCTTTTCGCTGACGATATTATCCTAATGCTTTCGAATCCTGTCACTTCCCTGGCTTCGGTACATGAAACACTTCAACTATTTGGGAAAATTTCATACTATAAAGTCAATGAGAGTAAATGTTTTATTTTGGGGATGGGGATTAGCGTTAATTTAAGACGTTCGCTCAGTTCACGATTTCCATACGCCTGGAGCACCGAAGGTATTAAATACCTGGGCATTACCTTATCTGCTACATCAAAAGAATTATTTGCATCTAACTATACCCCATTCTTGGCTTCTCTCCCGGTCAAATTGCAGGAGTTGGCTAAGTCTGAACTGCTGTGGTCGGGCCGCTTAGCGGCCTTCAAAATGATGGTTCTTCCGCAACTTATATACCTGTTTAGAACCCTCCCCATTCCGGCTCCCAACTCATTTTTTACTAAAATCCAGACCCTGATTAATAGATTTCTATGGAAAGGTAAAAAAGCAAGGTGGGCGTTTCGGAACTCTATAGCATCTAGAGAAGCGGGAGGGGTGGGGAATGTAGTGGTGAGAGATTACCACGTGGCTGCCGTCTTGGCACAACTGAGGACTTGGTTCCCTGACTCCAAGAGATGGCAGGAACTAGAGGAAACCCAATATACACACTGAAGCCTACATGACCTCCTAATGTCGTCTGCACTTCTAGTTAGACCCCCCCAGTGGAATGTCTCCTACGATGGTTTCCTCTTTGAAAGCTTGGGATGTACTTTTGAAGACATCCCAGATGCAACATCCCAGGACGTCCCTCCCAATACCGGTGTCATGTCTCACTGGTGTCATCCCAGACTTAAATATTACTCACTGGGCTAAAAGGGGAATAGTTAACATCTCTGATCTGATGATAGGTCCTAATGGGAAAACATTTAGATCACTCCAGGTGGAGTTTGGTTTGGGAGAGACCAACTATTTAACTTTTTTGCGAATCAACCACTTTCTTAGGACTAGTCGGACTCTCTCGATCCTGCTCCCTTGGAGGATAGCACTCTACCTCACCAAACAATTTACTAACATCAAAGGAATATCCCTTTTTTACAATGTTATGAATAATAAGTTGATATTTGCAAAATCCACCAATGTAGCAGCATGGGAGGGAGATTTGGGTGTTTCGTACTCCTCAGAACAGTGGCAGCAAGCTCTACGAACCACCTATACCTCCACCAAGAGCATTAATCTCTGGGAACTGTACCAGAAGATGCTCCTAAGGTGGTATTTAACTCCATTTAGAATCTCGAAATTCAGTTCCCAGGTTTCCCCAATGTGTTGGAGGGGCTGTGGTCTTGTGGGAACTCTGTTCCACATACTGTGGGATTGTCCTTCCATACTCCCGGTCTGGGGGGAGGTCTTTGCCCTGGCTGCTCGAGTGGTGAATATGGGGGTACCTATATCCCCGGGGTTGTCGGTCCTTTCATTGGGGATAGATTCTATCCCGAAAACCAGCAGAGCAGTTGTTTTCCATTTTCTACTGGGTACTAGATTAGCTATCACTCGTCACTGGAGAGACCAAAAAGTACCCACAGTACAAGAGATAATTGCAATAAATAATACACATATTAACTACGAACGGATGTTCGCGGCATCTCAGGGCAGATTTCTGTCGGCGTGCGAGCGGTGGAGGTCGTGGACTGAGTGGTACAATGGGGAGCACAGTTGATAATTTTATACTTCTAGATTCAAATGAATGCATGAGAGTTTAAATAGATATGGATCCAGAGTGCACTTATAGAAGCTTAAGGTCTGTTTTCGTCTTGTTTTCTTTTACCTTCATCCTTTTTTCTCTTTCTCTTCTCCCTCTTTTGTTTTTCCTTTTTTCCTAGCTAATACTCCTCTTCATTCACCTTTTGTGATGCCTTGACATCCTCGAAAGTGTCAAATGTGGGGAGCTCTGGGGCCTGCTGTTGCGGGATGGGCGGATCGGGTTGGGGGAGGGGCCCTCCTGGGAGTACACAGTCTGATCCCATTGGGGTGTCGGGGGGGGGGGTGCTTCCCCTTGTCCCTGTCTGTCCCTCCCGCGGCAGCATCGGCCTGGGGGTCGTTTGGACCCATTCAGGGCTTATACATAATGCTATGTCTTCTGGTTACTTGGTGAGACTATATGAATGTACTATTGACCATTTGCAACTACGATGTCAAGGTTTTGTTCTTTCTTTCTTTCATTTGATGTGGTTTACAACATACGATGTTCAATGTATTCATATATGTGAAAATGTAATAAAAACATATTGAATAAAAAAGCCGGTCGGTTGTTAACCCGGAGTAGCGGGAGGGGACATCACCCCCCCTTCCCGCCGCCTCCACCGCTCTTACCAGGCCTCCCATCCCACCGGGAAACCCAATCCACGATGCGCCACCTCTGGCGCCTAGAGAGAGACGGAATCCAATCAGCTATGGCTTTGATTCAGTCTCTTTAATGTAAACACAGAAGCGACGTCATGACGTCACTTCCGGGTTAGTCGGCTGCCAATGGCACCGGATTTAAAAATCAGTTTTCGGCGATCTGAATACTTTGAAGTGCAAAGGAGGGATCGGGGGTCTTTTAGACCCCCGATCCCTCCATAAAGAGTACCTGTCACTCTTATTACTGTCACAAGCAATGTTTACATTCTTTGTGACAGCAATGAAAGGGATCAATTTTTTTTTTTTTTTAACACAATTTTATACAGTCCTGATCAAAAGTTTAAGACCACTTGAAAAATGGCAAAATAGGATTTTTGTACTCACCGTAAAATCAATTTCTCTGAGTTCATGGACGGACACAGCAGCATTTGACCTTAGGGTAATATATCCTTCCTTCCAGGAGAGACTAGGCAGAAAACAGCACTTTAAGTGTTAAAACACTTTCCTCAGTACAGCTCCTCCCAGGGGGCGTGGTCCCTCGGGTATAACCCACTCTCTGACTCAGCAGCTCCAGTTCGTTACGGACACAGTTCATGGACGGACACAGCAGCATTTGACCTTAGGGACATCCCCAAGCAGTGTCAAAAAAATTAGAGGGGTGGGAAAACAACACAGCAAACCAAGCTACACCCCAAACAAAACCGGAGTTTCTCAACGGAGGAACTCCAACCTTACACTGCCGCCTGTAACACCTTGCGGCCGAAGGAGGCATCCGAAGATTCACTCACATCCACCTTGTAAAATTTTGAGAAGGTGTGAATTGACGACCAGGTCGCTGCCTTACACACCTGTAACACAGACGCTTGATGACAGAAAGCCCAAGAGGCACCAATCGCCCTGGTCGAATGCACCGTAACATGAAAGGGAGGCGCTCGCCCCTTCAGGGCATAGGCCTGAAGCACAACCTGTCTGATCCACCTAGAAATGGTGGCCGACGAGACCGCCAGACCTTTTTTAGGACCAGACACCGACACGAACAGTGAGTCCGACTTCCAGAACAGAGCCGTAGCAGATAAGTACACCCGTAGGGCCCGAACCACATCCAGGGAATGCAAAATGTCCTCCTTCGGGTTTTTCGGCCGAGGACATAAGGATGGTAACACAATGTCCTCAATAATGTGAAAAGCTGAAATTACCTTCGGGAGAAAAGACGGCTTCGGCCGCAGCACCACCTTATCCTTGTGGATGACCAAGTAGGGAGCCTTGCAGGACAAGGCCGCCAGTTCAGACACCCGTCTGACTGAGGTAATTGCTACCAGAAAAACCACCTTCTGTGATAGAGTGAACAAAGCGAATCTTTCGAATGTCCTCAAAGGGAGCGTCTTGAAGCACCGAGAGGACTAAATTCAGGTCCCATGGGGCAGTGGAGGATGCACAGGAGGGGCCACATGCCGGACCCTCTGCACAAACGTACGCACCAGGGAGTGCGCCGCCAAGGGTCGCTTAAAGTAAACAGCTAGAGCCGAAATCTGACTCTTAACCGCACTTAAGGCGAGAGCCTGATCCACTCTACGCTGTAAGAACAGCAGAATCCGGGACACCACGTATGTACAGGGGTGCCATTTCATCTCTTCACACGTACGATGGTAAATCTTTCGTGAAGTAGACTTCCTTGCACGCAGCACGGTAGAGATCACCGAGCCTGACAGGCCACGGTCCTTCAGCACCTGGCTCTCAACAGCCACGCCGTTAAAGCCAGTGACTGTAAAGCAGGGTGGAAGATCGTAACCTGCGACAGAAGATCTTCTCTCAGGGGTAGACGCCAAGGGACGTCTGCCACCAGACGCACCAGGTCCGCGTACCAGGAGCGGCGCGGCCAATCCGGGGCGATCAGGATTGTTGGAATCCCCTCGGCTTCCACTCTGCGTAGCAGGCGCGGAAGAAGCTTCAGAGGAGGGAAGGCGTAGATTAGGCGATAGTGACCCCAAGGTGCCACCAACGCGTCTGAGGCGTCCGCCCACGGGTCCTTTGACCTGGCCACGAACCGTGACACCTTCCGATTGAGACGGGACGCCAGGAGGTCCATGTCTGGAGTGCCCAACTTTCGGCACAGACTCTGAAACACCTCCGGGTGAAGTGACCACTCTCCTTGGTCTAGTGTTTGGCGACTTAGGTAGTCGGCTTGCCAATTCTGTACTCCCGGAATGTACATGGCCGACAGAGCCGGAACGGACCTTTCGGTAAGTATCTGCGACAGAACTACTAGTTCTCATTTAAGTTGAAAATAATAAAATAAAAAATGTATTATAGCATACTGTGTTATATTAGTACAGAAACTGTGAAACATAATAATGCCCTTCTGCCATTTGTATGTTATGGTTAGTGGAGAGAGTTGTTCTTTATACATAGTTTGTCATTGTTGGGCCAAACTGTCATTGTCTCTCCCTAAGCTGTCAGTATATGGAATGAAGCAGGGGTGCTCTGTTATATAATGTGGCATAGGGCGGATATTCAGGCCGCTGCAGCCCTTCAACAATGAGACAAGGGGATACTTCAGCTCTTAGTTGTCACATGTACAGTTCAACTTATGTCATGTACCTTTGTATTACACGTTCATAATTTTTAGGAGGCTGCGTCCACCTATTCTGTAAATACTGTTATATTATGTTTTATTATGTATTTTTTCCCCCTGAAAAAAAAATGTATAAACTTATATTTGCAAAAAAAAAGAGCAAACAAAAGTCCTGGATGGCCAAACTCCAATGTAAAAATGCATATAACAGCAAATGAGAAGGCCTTCAAAAAATACAAGGTTGAGGGTTCATCATCAGCATTCAGACTTTATAAAGAATGCAACAAGAAATGTAAGGGTGCAATTAGGGTGGCTAAGAACATGAAAGACACATAGCGGAGGAGAGCAAAAAAAATTCCAAGAAATTCTTTAAGTATGTAAACCGTAAAAAAGGAGGACAGGCCATATTGGCCCCATAAAGAATGAGGAAGGACATCTGGTTACAAAGGATGGGGAGATGGCAAAGGTTTAGAATGTATTCTTCTCTTCAGTCTTCACGAGGGAATCGAGAGGCTTCAGTAACCAAAACTGCAGTGTTTATCCTCATGACACATCACAGGAAGCACCATGGTCAACAGAGGACAGAATTAAAATTAGACTTCGGAAACTTAACATCAATAAATCACCGGGACCAGATGGCTTGCACCGGAGGGTACTTTGGGAACTCAGTCAAGTAATTGCCAGACCATTGTTCCTAATTTTTACTGACAGTCTGCTGACTGGAATGGTACCAGCTGATAGGAGAAAAGCCAATGTAGCGCCAATATTTGAAAATGGGCCCAAAATACATCCCTGGGAATTACAGACCAGCCTAACATCAATAGTATGTAAGCTTTTGAAGGGGATGATACAAGTAATTTTAGTAATGAGAACGGTATCATTAGCAGTAATCAGCATGGATTCATGAAGAATCGTTCTTGCCTAACCAATCAATTAACTTTCTATGAAGAGGTGAGTTGCCATCTAGATAAAGGAACGCCCGTAGATTTGGTGTATCTGGATTTTGCAAAAGCATTTGACACAGTACCCCATGAACATTTACTGTACAAAATAAGGTCCAATGGCATGGACCATAGGGCTAGTACATGAATTGAAAACTGGCTACAAGGGGGAGTTCAGAGGGTGGTGATAAATGGGGAGTACTCAGAATGGTCATGGGTGGGTAGTGGAGTCCCCAAGGGTTCTGAGCTGGGACCAATCCTGTTTAATTTGTTTATAAACGACCTGGAGGATGGGGTAAACAGTTCAATCTCTGTATTTGCGGAAAATACTAAGCTAAGCAGGGCAATAACTTCTCTGCAGGATGTGGAATTCTTGCAAAAAGATCTGAAGTTAAAGCGGGGGTTCACCCGTACATAACACTTTTTCCCCTTAGATGGATGCTCGTTTTGTCTAGGGGAATCGGCTAGTTGTTTTAAAATATGAGCCGTACTTACCGTTTACGAGATGCATCTTCTCCGTCGCTTCCGGGTATGGGCTGCGGGACTGGGCATTCCTATTTTGATTGACAGTCTTCCGAGAGGCTTCCGACGGTCGCATCCATCGCGTCACGATTTTCCGAAAGAAGCCGAACGTCGGTGCGCAGGCGCAGTATAGAGCCGCACCGACGTTCGGCTTCTAGTGACGCAATGGATGCGACCGTCGGAAGCCTCTCGGAAGACTGTCAATCAAGAAGGAACGCCCGCTCCCGAAGACCCATACCCGGAAGCGACGGAGAAAATGCATCTCGAAAACGGTAATTACGGCTCATATTTTAAAACAACTAGCCGATTACCCTAGACAAAACGAGCATCCATCTAAGGGGAAAAATTGTTTTATGGGTGAACTCCTGCTTTAATGGGGTGGGCAACTACATGGCAAATGAGGTTCAATGTAGAAAATAGGAGAATAGTGCATTTGGGTGGCAAAAATATGAATGCAATCTATACACTGGGGGGGGAGAACCCCTGGGGGAATCAAGGATGGAAAAAGAGGGGGTCCTAGTAGATGATAGGCTCAGTAATGGCATGCAATGTCAAGCTGCTGCTAACAAAGCAAACAGAAAATTGGCATGCATTAAAAAGGGGATAAACTCCAGAAATAAAACAATAATTCTCCTGCTCTACAAGACTCGGCCGCACCTAGAGCATGCTGTCCAGTTCTGGGCACCAGTCCTCAGGAAAGATGTACTGGAAATGGAGCGAGTACAAAGAAGGGCAACAAAGCTAATAAAGGGTCTGGAGGATATTGGTTATGAGGAAAGGTTGCGAGCAGTGAACTTATTCTCTCTGGAGAAGAGACGCTTGAGAGGGGATAGGATTTCAATTTACAAATGCCAAACTGGTGACCCCACAATAGAGATAAAACTTTTTTGCGGAAGGGAGTTTAACAAGACACGTGGCCACTCATTAAAATTATAAGAAAAGAGGTTTAACCTTAAACGATGTAGAGGGTTCTTTACTGCAAGAGCGGCAAGGATGTGGAATTCCCTTCCACAGGTGGTGGTATCAGCGGGGAGCATCAATATTTTCTAGAATCCATAAGATAAGCACCTGAACGACCACAACATACAGGGATATACAAGGCAATACTGACATATAATCACACACATAGGTTGGACTTGTGCCTTTTTTCAACCTCACCTACTATGTAAGGTAAACTCCCTCCCCACAGTATAGCCACCAGGGTGACTCCCATCAGAGATACTTGCTGTTCTCGCTACAGGAACCCCACCTGAGAATCCAAACCACTCACCTCAGTGGCCATGCTACTAGGGATTTAGGGGCCAGGGATACCCAGCTGGAGATCACTGCCCTGGATCTGTAAGGTACTCTGTGCAGTTCTGTATTGCCTGGCAGATCACAGAAATGGCCTGTAAGGTTGCATTCTGTCACTGCATAGCCATTTCAGTGTCTGGGTAATAATCATCTTGGCCTTAGGCCAGTGTCCAATCACCTATAGGTGACAAAATACCCCTATTGTAATGGCTATAAAAGGTGCCCCGTGTCCTAGAATGTATGATTTAGGCCTCATGCCCACAGACATTTTTACAGCCACTTTTATGAGCGTTTTTTGCAGCTTAAAAACGGCTCTCCATGTTAGCCTATGGCCTCATGCTCACCAGGACGTTTTTGAGCTGTAAATGGCTGAGCCGTTTTTAAGCTGCAAAAAAAAAAAAAAAAAAACAGGACCAGTGCATTCTGAAGCTTCAGCGTTAGAGCTGTAAAGACGTTGGCAAAGGGTGTTAAAAGCAATTTAACGAGGCTTAACGCTGTGTTGAGCCTCGTCCGGCATTTCTTTCTCTATTCAAAATCCCTATGGGAGCCCATTGATTTGAATAGGTCGCACCAGAAGTCGGATCAAGATGATCCGACTTGCAGGGCGACTCGTGTGAAGAATCTTGAAGGGGGAACCCCACAAAAATTAAAAAAATTTGCGTGAGGGTTCCCCCCAGGATGATACCAGACCCTTCGGTCTGGTATGGATCTTACGGGGAATACCCCACACCGAAAAAAAACGGCGATCCATACCAGACCCTTATCCAAGCACGCAGCCCAGCAGGTCAGGAAAGGGGATGAACGAGCGCTCCCCCTCCTAGACCATACCAGGCCACATGCCCTCAACATGGGGGGGGGGGGGGGTTGGGTGCGCCCCTTACCCCAAAGCACCTATTCCTGACAACCCTGGCCATTGGTTGTCAGGGGCTGGGGGCTTATCGGAATCTGGGAGCCCCTAGTACCCCTACCCATTCACCGCTTCTCCGCTCTCTCCGGGGTCTTCTCCCGCTCTCCGTTTTTTTTCTGCCTTCTGCCGGGCTCCGCTATCTTCTTTCAGCTCTTTTACTAGCGGCGGCCCGGTCTTCCCCGGCGTCTTCTTCCCTCTTCTCTTCTGATGTTGACTTGACAAGCTCTCCCACTGTAATGCCGGGTGCGCGGTCCGCAACAATTTATATAGGCATGGGGCATGGTCACCGGGTGATGTCACACGGTGACCCCGCCTCTTATGACGTCACTGCCTGGAACATGATGGGACTGTGATGTCATAAGAGGCGGGGTCACCATGTGACATCACCCAATGACCAAGTCCCATGCCTATATAAATCATTGTGGACCGCGCACCCGGCATTACAGTGGGAGAGCTCGTCAGAAGAGAAGAGGGAAGAAGACGCCGGGGAAGACCGGGCCGCCGCTAGTAAAAGAGCTGGAAGATAGCGGAGCCCGGCAGAATGCAGAAAGCACCGGAGAGCGAGAGAAGAACCGAAGAGCGCGGAGAAGGCACCGGAGATCAGGAGAAGACGCCGGAGAGACCCCCGAAGTCGGAAGAAGACCCCAGAGCTGCTTAATAATTTTAAAAACCTGTGTAGTGTGTTTTTTTATTGACACTTTTTCCCCCCAGATGAATGGGTAGGGGTATGATGTACCCCCATACTCATTCACATAGGGTGGGGGGCCGGGATCTAGGGGCCCCCCTTATTAAAGGGGACTCCCAGATTCCTATAAGCCCCCCGCCCGCAGACCCCAACAACCAACGGCCAGGGTTGTCGGGAAGACGCCTTGTCCTCATCAACATGGGGACAAGGTGCTTTAGGGTGGGGGGCGCAGTGCCCCCCCTGCTCCAAAGCACCAACCCCTCCCATGTTGAGGGCATGTGGCCTGGTATGGTCTAGGAGGAGAGCGCTCGCTCGCCCCCTTTCCTGACCTGCCGGGCTGTGTGCTTGAATAAGGGTCTGGTATGGATCCTGGGGGAACCCCCACGCCGTTTTTTTTCAGTGTGGGGGGATTCCCCTTAAGATCCCTACCAGAACGAAGGGTCTGATATCATCCTGGGGGGAGCCTCACGCAAAATGTGTATTTTTTTTGCAGGGTTCGCCTTCAAGATTCTCCGCACACGTGTCGTCCCTGCCAGTCGGATCGTCTTGATCCGAGTTCTGGTGCGACCTCTATTCAAATCAATGGGCTTCCATAGGGAACCATTGATTTTGAATAGAGAAAGAAAAACGCGGCTGAAAGCTAGCGCGGTGAAACGTGCATTGAATTCAAAGCACAACGCGGAAAAAATCTTGTTAAAAACGCCACTTTTTTTTCTGGCACCAGTACTAGCTTTACAGACCGTTTTTTAAAACGTCCGTGGGCATGAGGCCTAAGAAACAACTTCAAAAAATACTTTGGATTCCAAAACAGGTTATAAAGATTTACAACTCAATTCAAAATAAAAAATGTATATGCATTGTACCTGCTTAGATCTCTGCACTCTGGATACCTCATATCATTGTAAAATATACCTTCAAAATAAAAGAATGCCGATTTGAAAAGATCCTAAAAAAGAAATAATTGAGAAAATAAATATAAAATATTATTCAATTCAAACTCAAAACTTTTACTAGAAGAGGGAAGGGTTAGAACTTCTGTTATGTTTTATTGCTAGTCAAGGCCTCTGACTATGGAGATCTACCCTCTCTACTTACCTTGGTAATCATTACCACACAGACAGAAAGTGCTGGAAAATCCAAGATTTGGTAACGGTCACCAGAAGTGAGGGTAAATCTTCCATCAATGGACCTGTTCCAGGTAAACAAACTGTCCAAGGGAGGCTTTCCATGGATCAAAATTTGGCCTGTTCAGCATTCAATCCATGTATGCCAGGCTGGTTGTACAAAAATCGATCCACTGATCAACTTCAGAACACAATAGCACAGTGGAACGAATTCCCCCTATCCACATTGAACATGTGGATGGGGAAATCGGGTCATTTGTTTTTCGTTAAACCCGCAAGTTAAAATAGAATGATTAATGTATGGCCAGCTTAAGAGGGGAATTACCCTCACTTCAAAGACATTTCCTCTCATTTCCTGTCTACATATGGCCCTGATATTAAGAATAAATAGTTCAAAAGGTACATAACTTAGTATTTGTTGGACTAATAAATGACAAAATGGTGATGTTAACATGTGGTTCGATTTTAAATCCATGCCTTCAAATATAATTGGATAATGTCCACGTAAAAATAAAATACCCACAACTCACCAATACTAACTGAAAACTAATATATGTCAGGACAAAGTTTTCATGTACAAAACAAACAAACAAACAAACAAAAAAAGAACAAACACAAAAGCTCTTCAAGGTAGGATAGAGGTAGGGTAAAATTCTTATTTCCTCATTTCTTTGTAAAAAGAGATCCCAGTTCATTGTACCCCAACAATAATTTTACCTTGCAAATATTTTCAGGAGCCAAATCTGGATTGTCACTGAACTCCCCTCCAATTTGTAGGTCACTGACACATTTGATGGCATCTCTCAATTCTGAAAGCCTCTGGCTGCCAAGCACTAATATGGTCTCATAGGGTTTGTATTCTTTGTGCTGTAATAGAATAAAACATGCCATTAAAGTAGAGGTTCAGCCAAAAACTAACTCTAAAATCTACTGGCAACCACAATCTAAGATTAACCATCTAACCCTGTAAAGCAAAAATCGCTATACATACCTTTTCTGCAGTCACACCCTCCGGTCCAGTACCACGCTGAGATGTCAGCGGCAGCTTCTGTGTGTAGGTGTGTGCAGGAGAGGCAGCTGACAACAAAAGCCCCATAGTAACTATGGGTGAAGTCACTTCACAGCCGTTCAGTTTTCAGCTGTCTCTTCGACACAGCATCTGCCGCTGGAGACCAGGCCGGATAAGCTGTAGAAAAGGTATGTACTCATTTTTCTTCATAGGGTTAGATGTGGCTGCCAGTAGATTTAGAGTTAGTTTTAGGCTGAACTTCCACTTAAATTAAGACATCTAAATCAGATATACTTTTGAATAAAGCAAAATACTGTTTGGGTGTTTGCCTCCATTTTGGTAGCCACAGAACACTCAGAAAAGCATTGTAGTGAAAGTGGAGTACAGAATTTAAGACACAGTGGCATGTAAAGATATGTAGATCTTCCAGAAATTTAATTGTAGGCAATGGTGGTAAAGACTCCAGAGAAAGTAGTATGGACTAGAAGGGGACACAGCCAGTGAAGTGTGTGTGTACATTGGAAATTCCAGAGAAAGTAGTGCAAGCAGTGGAAGGAAAGCCAGAGAAGCCAATGTCCACAACACTGTCAGCTACTGCAGACAGTATGGGAAGAGCTAAGACAGAAAAGCCAATATACACACTGGAGAAAGAGCTACAACACAGATGTGTGCAGTTTTTAGTGCTTCGGACATTGCCAAAGAAAATGTGTCTGGGTTCTATTCTGTCTACTGGCAACTCATAAGAAACAGCTGCAAAAAAACTCTTGGGAGAAAAGTCTTCTCTTCCCATCATGGTGAACGCCAACTTAATATTTTAGAAAACATTTTCAAACATCTTATTCAGCTAAATTGTGCACTATAGTTACTATTACTATGTTTAAAGTAGATCTCAATAGGCCACATGCACATGGGTGCATTTCCCTAAACAATGTAAAGACACTGCATATTTCTGGTCTCTCAGATGTGCTGGAGCTGCATACAGCCACCCAAAGCCAAGAATGTGTATAGGCAGCTATACACAGCTATTTGCATAAAGTAGTGCACATGCAGACATAATGTACCTAGGGGATTTGGTGCATTACATCCATGTGCGTGTATTACTTTACAGAAAAAGGGACACCTTGCTGTGTACAGCCACCTTCACCAATTCATGTCAGTGTGTGGCAGTGTCTAGGTTACACGGGCAAATGCATCCATATGCATATAGCCTAAACATAAAAAAAAAAAAAAATGGCAATTAAAACTATTCCCATGTGTGCAAACAAATAGCAAAATTGTGCAAATTCTGTGCAAGTGCGTGTTTGTGTAAAAAACAGTTGCTTAGTGGAAAACACTGCAATGCAACAGCATTAAACTCAGCAAGTGTTCAGATCCAGTTCTTTAGGCCGGGTTCACACTATTGCGAATTGGATGCGGGATCTCCGATGTGAATTTGCACAGGAGCCCTGTGCGTCTTTTGGTCCATTTCAGGTCCAAATTCTGCCCCAAATTCGGTCTGAATTCAGACCTGAAACAGTGAACCAGAACGCTCAGGACCCCTGCTGGGAGCCGCATAAGGTGTGAACCGAGCTTAAAGGGGTTGTAAAGGTTCGTTGTTTTTATTTTTGTTAAAAAAAAAAAAAAAAGATCCTCCTCTTCTGGTCTCCCAGTGGTGCTCCTGGCTCCTCCTCGCATCGAGGGTCCCCTTGGAGACCCTCATTCCAAGGGGGCACCCTTGCGGGCACGCTCTCGAGTCCTGCTGCATCCATTGACACAGACAGACTTGGCTCCCATGTCCCTGGATTTGATTGACAGCAAGGGCTGCTGCTGCTATCAATCTATTCAATGAGGACCTGAGACAGCGGCTGGAGCTGCTGGGCTTGTTATCATTGGAAAGATCGGGTTCAAGTAAAAAGGGGGATCTAGGGGAGGGTGCTGCACTACAGAAGAATTTTCACCTTAATGCATAAAATGCCTACAGACACTTATTATTGTACCACTCTCAACAGACCTGTCACAGCCAAATATTTCAAATTCTGACTCATCAATCCAGGAGTACCTGCTGTCATTTTTCTACACCCCAGTTCCTATGGTTTTTGTACATAGCTAAAGTGATATTAACGCTAAACATTTTTTTTACCTTAATGTATGCTTTGCATTAAGGTAAAAATCGTTTTGATATTTCTCAGTCCTCCCCATTCCCAGTGTGAAAGGGAAGAGAGGTGAGAAGAGATCCAGCACTGTGCACAGCTGCATCTCTTCTCTCCTCCTCTTCTTCACCCAGGGACTCGAACAGCAGCAAAAGCCATTGGCACCTGGTGCTGTCAATCAAATGCAGTGAGAAGGAAGTGGGGGGTGGGGCTAAGCCCTGCTGCGTGAGTGTCTATGAAGAGCTTCTAGAGACTTGATTTTCGGCAAACCACTGCATGAACAACATTGACAATTTCTTCCTGTAGTGTGGTGAGGGTAGCTGTTTTTTTTTACAGTACAACACATCCTTTAGTGTTCCCCCACAGATAGAAATCGAGGGGTGTTAAGTCTAGGGAACGTGGAGGGAATTCCACAGCACCTCTATGTCCTATCCAACGTCCTGGTAGAAAGTCATTGAGATATGCTCTCGTCTCTGGAAGTAAAATTGCTCACCCGCATAAACTGCACAAAATGGCTGGTAAAATAGCTCCATTTATACACTCTTCTTTTGTATAAAATTCTAAGGTATGTGGCAATAGATCACTAGACTGAGTGATAAGATGTGATCTTGACTGAAGTGTATATTGTTCCTTCTAGTGTATGACTATGCTTTAAACTGCCTGAAGAAGAGGGCTATGCCCTGGGAAACGTAACCTGCGTTGGAGCAACAGCAAGTCTCCACACCCCCCTCCACTGATGTGGGGTTGGTGTTCATCAACACTAAGAACAACCAATCTATGTTCAATATTTGATGTCATGTCTGTGGTATATATGTATATTTCCATGTTTTTTCACAACTTTTAATATGTATAATATGAAGAATTTGACATTTTATTTTTTGGTACCGCTATAGTTCTTCTAGTTTAGTAGTAAGGGAATCTTTTGTGCATTTAACCACTTGCTTACTGGGCACATATACCCCCCTCCTGCCCAGGTGAAATTTCAGCTTCGGACACTGCGTCGCTTTAACTAACAATTGCGCGGTCGTGTGACGTGGCTCCCAAACAAAATTGACATCCTTTTTTCCCCACAAATAGAGCTTTCTTTTGGTGGTATTTGATCGCTTGTGCGGTTTTTATTTTTTGCGCTATAAACAAAAAAGAGCGACAACTTTGAAAAAAATACAATGTTTTTTACTTGTTGCTATAATAAATAGCTCAATTTAAAAAAAAAAAACACTTCTTTTTTCTCAGTTTAGGCCGATACGTATTCTTCTACATATTTTTGGTAAAAAAAAAAAAAAAAAAAAAAAAAAAAAGTTATAGCGCCTACAAAATAGGGGACAGAATTATTTTTTATTATTTTTATTTTTTTTTACTAGAAATGGCGGCGATCTGCGATTTTTATTGGGACTGCAACGTTATGGCGGACACATCGGACACTTGACACATTTCTGGTGCCATTCACATTTATACTGCGATCAGTGCTATAAATATGCACTAATTACAGTATAAATGTGACTGGCATTGAAGGGGTTAACACTAGGGGGTGAGGAAGGGGTTAAATGTATCCCTGCATTGTGTTCTAACTGTAGGTGGAGGGGGGGTGACTGGGGGGGTGACCGATCTATGTCCCTATGTACAAGGGACACAGATCTGTCTCCTCTCCAGAGACAGCACCGCTGTCTCTGTGTAAAACGGCAATGAGAGATGATCTCATATGTTTACATATGAGATCATCTCTCATTGGCCGCACAGATCGCATCGCAAATGGCCACTCTGATTGGCCGTTCGCGGCGATCTGTAATTGACGTCCTGTTGGATTTTGGGATCCGCACAGTAGCCGTCATTTGACTATAGCGCGGGTCCCAGGAGGTTAAATTCAGGATGAGGTACTGGACTATTTTTTGTCCAATACTGTGGAATCTCCCTGTGAGACCCCCCCCCCCCCCCCCTTCCCAATTTAAATTTTTTCAATAAAATGGGAATGCGATGCATGTCAAGGCACACTGGACCAGTGGCCGTGCCTTCAAAAAAGAATGGTCCAATTGAACCCCTGGATAACAGTCCACACCAGACATTGAGCCCTGGTAAATTAACTGCTTTGCCCACATTAATATGAAAATGTTCTGGGGCCCAATAAACACAAATTATGACAGTTTATAGTACCATTTCGTTTAACCACTTCATTACTGGGCACTTAAACCCCCTTCCTGCCCAGACCAATTTTCAGCTTTCAGCGCTGACGCATTTTGAATGACAATTGCGCGGTCACACAACACTGTACCCATATTATATTTTTATAATTTTTTCCCCACAAATAGAGATTTCTTTTGGTGGTATTTGATCACCTTTGCGGTTTTTATTTTTTGCGCTATAAACAAAAAAGACAGAACATTTTGAAAAAAAAAACACAATATTTTTACTTTGTTATAATATCTCAATTTTTTTTTAAAAACTATTTTTTTCCTCAGTTTAGGCAGATACGTATTCTACAAATTTTTGGTAAAAAAAAAAAAAAAAAAAAATCGCAATAAGCGTTTATTGATTGGTTGCGCTAAAGTTATAGTGCCTAAAAAATAGGGGATAGATTTAGGATTTATTTTTTACTAGTAATGGCGGCGATCTATGATTTTTGTCAGGCCTGCGATATTGCAGCAGACACATCGGACACTTTTGACACTATTTTGGAACCATTCATATTTATACAGCGAACAGTGCTATAGAAATGCACTGATTACTGTTAAAATGTGACTGGCATGGAAGGGGTTAAATGTATTCCCTGGGAGTGATTCTTACTGTAGGGGCAGGGGACTGACTGGGGGAGGTGACCGATCTGTTTCCCTATGTACAACGGACACAGCATCGGTCTCCTCTCTCCCTGACAGGACGTGGAGCTCTGTGTTTACACACAGAGCTCCACGTCCTTGCTCTGTCACTGCTGAGCGCGGGTACGTGGCGGACATCGTGGCCGCCAGGCACGCACATCGCAATCTCAGCGATGCGCTGGGCACAGTGTTTCCCCGCTGCGGGACTGCAGTGGCGCGCGCGGGGAATGCAAATAAAAGGACGTCCACCCGGCAGTTGAGAGCCGCGCTGTGGACGTCTTTCGTTTACAGCGCGGGTCTCAAGTTGTTAAACTGCACTTCATCAGACCACACCATTTTCTGCTCATCCTCATATACGAAACCAATCACAGTACTCCATTCTCCGATCAGGGTCATCTTCATTCATGCCATGCAACCATCTCCAGTGTGCCCTCTTCAGAATACATTGTATGCTTTCTTTCTTGTCTATATTCCCATCACACCCATTGCTGGATTACAGGCTCATCTGTAGCGGGTGCTGTAGCGGTTACCAGCTGGACACTGAATATATCACAGATCAATCCCTATACCTGATGAAGGGGTCCTGCGTGGCTCCAAAGCGTTGCACTAGTTCTTTTGTGATGTGATCTCTATGCAATAAAAGCTTTGGACTGCAATTCAAGATACATGGTGTGCTGGCAAATATGTGTATTAATTTACATTGTATGCTTGATCTGCCAATTCCTGTGCACATTGTTTGACAAACATTCATGCAAACTGGTTCAACATTATCTCCGAGGAAGCGCAACTTTTTGCTGTGAAATACTTCCCAGTACGTTGCTTGTGCACATCACACACAGTGCCATAAGTTTCGAACTCATCACAAATTAGGCAGTTGGTGGTTCTGTTACAAACTCACGTTGCCGCTGTCATTAAACTTCACACACATTTTCCGATTTACAATACCACTTCAAAATGGTTGTTTGAAAGTCAAGCATACTGCTGCCATTTTCTTTGACTCTATCCTGATGGTCACATGATGAGATCAACAATGATGTGACTACTGACATCTTTAGGGGAAACATCATACTACACATTGCTGCCATAATTCAATTCAGGTTTTAAAAAAGGGCATAGATAACAACTGTTGAAGTGTGTATACATTATTTGGGTGTTCTCAGTCTCTCTATTTCCCTATACACACACAGGACTTTGTATGATGGCACAATTTTGCTATTTTTTGCACTGATTTATGATTTGCGCAAAAGTTATAGCGTCTACAAAATAGGGGAAAGTTTTATAGCTTTTTTTGTTTTTACTAGTAATGGCGATCTGCGATTTTTAGCAGAATTACGGAGGGCAGATCGGACATTTTTTACACTTTTTTGGGACCATTGACATATATACAGCAATCGGTGCTATAAAAAATGCGCGGATTACTGTATAAATCTCACTGGTAGGGAAGGGTTTAACACTAGGGGACAATCAAGGGGGTTAAATGTGTTCCCTCATGTGTGTTTCTAACTGTGGGGGATGGGACTGACTAGAGGAGGTGACATATGCCTGTTCTTAATCGCTAGGAACAGCAGATCTGTCTCTCCTCCCCCGTCAGAATGGGGATTTGTGTGTTTACATGCACACATCCCTGTTCTGGCTCTCGTGCCCACCATCGGGCGTGGCCGGCAGACATTGCACACCGGGTCACCCACGCAGCGGACATCGCCCTTAAAGGTGCCAATGTACACCTATGGTGGGTTGCGGGATCGTGCCAATCTGACTTTGGTGTCCAGACTAGCTTGGCTCTGAGGAAGGGGTTGCGCCCCCGAAACGCATCTGCCTATATCCTTGCTGTGTCCATACCTTGTAACATTGTGTAGTTGTATGGCTCATTGTGGGTTGCCACTTTTGCGAGTATACACTTTTAATCTTTTAATACTTATTAAATGTGTTTGGTAATGCACTAGTTGTGCGCACCATCCTTTTGTTCTGTATTATAGTTTTTACCAGATTACCCTATCTGAGGAGGGCAGCATCCGCCTGGTTTTGGAACTCGGATGTCCCTGTTGCTGTTTAAATTATGAAAGACCCTTTTAGCACTGGAAGTGACTGTTTTTCTTGCATTTTCAAATCTTCATAAAAGTGAAGGCTTTCTTCCCTCTAATATAGGGGCATGTAGGATTATAAACTGCCCACTACTGTGACATGTAAAAAAAATGCGTAAAAATAAAGCTGCCAATATGGAGCTGAATAAACTTTAATGCATATAATAAATTATAACAAACCTTTTGGAAAATCATTGGATAAATCAAATTCAAAGTTAAAACCAGTTCTCCCTCATCAACCATGTCTGAAGGGTCTTCTGGCCTCCTTCCTAAACCACGGGATTGCTATAAAAAAATAAATACATAAAATAAAAAAAAAGACAGTTTGCAACATGCAAGTAATTTATTAAGTTAACTTTTTTTTATATAAATCAGGGGGTGTATTCCCAAAGTTTGATAAATCGTTGTTCAGAAAATCTATTTAAAAAAAAAACGAGTCTGGTCTTACAACCTAATGAGTATAGGCTGGCTGTAGTGATTTCATATTCTGGTCAACTACCTTTTCCTGACAAGGAGGTGCATTTTTAAAGAGAACTATTCTCGGTGTATAAACTGCCTGTAAATATAAAATAGGAGGCACGGACCGTATGGCATTTGTTTTAAGGGCGATAGTGTAGCAGTACTTGCATTTGAGGCTGGGTTCACACTGATACTACACGACAGTCAACCGACTTTCATCCTACTTTGCTCTGCGACATCAGTCCTACAATCTGTCCTACATCCATCCGACTTGAATGAACAGGATACTACTTTGATCCAACTTTGTGATCGTCTGACTTGTCCTTTGACCAATCAAAACAATCCCAGAGTGAGATAAAATTCCTTTTACTGCTGCTGTAATCACATGTCTGATGTCAAAAGTCGGATGGTAAGGACAAGGATCCTATTATGATCTGACTTCAATGATATTCAATGGGCTGATGTAGGATCAAAGTCGGACCAAAGTAGTACAGGGAGCATTTTCAAAGTCGGACTGACTTTAAGACGGCTCTCATAGGAAAACATTGATTTTCACACGTCATGTGAAATGAGCTCCCAATGTCAGAGCGTATGTCTACCAGTGTGAACCCAGCCTAACACCACTTTGTATAAATCATCAGAAATGTGACAGAAACGCCAGACAATTAGAAATATTACCCTCACCAAGAACAGAAAGAGAAAATTGTGAGACCACCAGCAGACTAACAGGAGATAAACATTCAATTTAATTTCCTCCTTAAGCAGCCGTGGCCGTCATTTCCGGTTTTGCATTGGTTCCTGGGAGATCTTGGTCAGCTTGGCATAGCACTGCTCGCGTAACATTTTACATTGGCGTCTATGGAAATTCTTGATCAGCTTGGCGTGGCTCCAATAACATTTAACGTTGGCGTCTATAGAAAATCTTGGTCAGCTTGGCATGGCAAGCTGACTTAGATTGCACTGCACTACTTTTGAGTGAGATTGGTAGGTGCATGCTGGGTAGCCAGGAAGGAGGACACTGGGTTCAGATGCCCACACTGGAGATTGCCGCGCTGTGCAGGAACTTCACAAAGTAAGAAAACAAACGCTGCACAAATAGAAAACTGGGCATAGTTGAAACTGGAGCGATTACTCCTTGTGATAGAAAGTGATCGAGCACTCGAAAAAGACAGCTTTTTTTTTGCAGATTCAAAGATACATAAAAAAAGCGCAGAAGGCCCTGAAATTCCAGCTTGTAACCTAAAGCCACTATACTGTGGACTAGTGGTGTGCCGCAACATATCGGCAGAAAATTGTGTTTTTGGCATTTTGCTGTAATAAAAAAAAAAAAAAAAAGTGCCGATAATTTCAGTGCAGTAGCCGCAACGCCAGGTTGTGCGGCGGCATCCCATTGTTGTGCGGCGGCATCCCATTGTTTTCCTTTTTCTTTTTTCAGTTACCAATCACCTGAAGGTGGCAGCATAACCCAATCATAATGGATTTTGTGTTCTGGGATGTATGATAAAGAAATTACTTTTACATTTATTCTTACAGAACGCCACAAATTACTTTACTTAAAACGTGCTGGTTTACAATGGGTTAACTCAATCAAGGTGCATGATGTCTTGTGGATTTCCCTCTTATTTACAACTGACAGTTTTACTAACAGCCGAAGTACTGCTATTTCTACACTCCTAGTGTTCTTACAGGAGAGATGCAGCTGCTGTGTGTCTGCCCACCCCTCTCCTGTCCATTGACAGAAGACTTTGTAATTTGTGAATGGGTTCACACAATACAAAGTGTTCTGTGACTGGGTGAGAGGTGAGGAGGGGCAGGCATTTCTGGATGCAAAAAAATGCATCCAAAGTCGGGGGTCGTCTTATACGCCGGGTACGGTCTCAGTACTCACTTTTTTTTCCCCAGCGGTGACAGTCTCCATACGGCAAGCGCGAGCGTGAATGATTTCAAAGACGCGCCTTCTCTTCAGAGTGTTCTGTGATAGGAGGAACAAAAATCTTCCCAGCAGCGCCTCTGTTCTGTGTTCCTCCTATCACAGATGCCTTCTCATCCTCGGACGAGATGAGAAAACGTCCGTGATAGGCGGAAACAGAACAGAGGCGCTGCTGGGAAGATTTGTGTGCCGCCTATCAGAGAACACTCTGAAGTGAAGGCGCGGCTTTGAAATCATTCATGCTCGCAGCATGGGGGACTGTCACCGCTGGAAAAAAAAAAAGTGAGTGTTATTGCACTGGGGGGGCAACAAGTTCAGGCATGTAATGGCACAGTGGCAATGTGGGGGCATGTAATGGCACAATGGCAATGTGGGGGCATGTAATGGCACAGTGGCAATGTGGGGGCATGTAATGGCACAGTGGCAATGTGGGGGCATGCAATGGCACAGTGGGGGCATGCAATGGCACAATGGCAATGTGGGGGCATGCAATGGCACAGTGGCAATGTGGGGGCATGTAATGGCACAGTGGCACAGTCTGGGCATGTAATGTAATGGCACAGTCTGGGCATGTAATGTAATGGCACAGTGAGGAATGTAATGGCACAGTGAGGAATGTAATGGCACAGTGAGATTTGAAAAAGCCTGTTTCTGTCAGCTGTTCTGGCTCCCCCTCAGCTTCCAGAAAGACTAGAAGGAAGGGGGTAGTCTTATACAGTGAGTATATCCCAAAATCAAAATTTTTCCTGGAAAATTAGGGGGTCGTCTTATACGCCGGGTCGTCTTATACGCCGGAAAATACGGTATTCAAAAGAATGAAGAGTACAGTTCTTAGACTCATCGTTATTCAATACAGATTAGGCAAAGATCTGGAGAAAGCATTGCATTTTTTGCACTGTGAAAACTATCCATATATGACTGTCAAGTTCAGTCCTTTACCCTGGTGCCCAGCAAACATGATGAAAAATAACGAGGACCCAGTACTGTGGACCGCCGGGCCCAAATATTGTGGCGGTCCACTACTTCGGCTTCCTAAATAAAAACACAAGGATGTAGCAGCTAAGTTGGTAAATATGTACGGTCTGATCCCCAGAAAAAAAACATCTCAGAGAAATCGCTGCAGCCACTAGAGGACACAGATTATCCAGCTGCAGTATGGCCTAACCTTTAGACCCCTTTCACACAGGCATTTTTCAGGTGCTTTTGGGCTAAAAAAGGCTCCCCTACAGTCTCAGTGTGAGAGCCTGAATGCTTTCACACTGAAGCGATGCGCTGGCAGGACGCTTTGAACACTTTTTCGGCCGCTAGCTTTACCATCGCCGACGCCCCAGTGTGAAAGCAGCCTAAGGGGGTACCCTCTTTCACTACTTCCCCTACATAAACAGTAAGCAACGCTGCCTTGCCACCATAAAGTGGTAAGGAGGCAGCAGATTAGCTTATGATTTAGGATGTCCATACACTTTACAATCTGACAGTACAATCTCTGAGAAATCTCCTTTAGATTTACCAAAACGATGTAATAGAAGGACACGCCTCAACAATCCATTCAATGTGCATCAAACCAGACAGGTCCTTTCACTACACAGTTGATGGTAGATCTTAGAGATTGTACAATTAGATTGTACAACATATGATAAATAGAAAATAAAAAAAATGTATACTCACCCGAAATACCTGTTGCTATGCGGAAGTCCGTAATCTGCCTCTTTCATAGCCACGGTCCTCCTTCTAGTGAATGGGGCGCGCTGCTTTCTGGGAACTGTGTGTGTTCCCAGAGAGCAGCCGCCCATTCACAAGTCGGCGCGGGACTCGTGCATGCGCAGTAGGAAACAGGCAGTGAAGCCGTAAGGCTTCACTGCCTGTTTCCCTAAGTGTGAATGGTGGCGCGGGACCTGCACCGATCGGCATCGGGGGGGCCATCAGCGTGGGCGAGGAGGACAGGTAAGTGTCCTTATTCAAAGTGAGCAGCTATAGTGTTAGTAGCTGCTGACTTTTAAAAAAAATAAAAATTGCGGGTGGAATCCCACTTTAAGGCAGACAGCAAAAAAAAAAAATTCATGGCCCAAAGATACAAGAATGTAGGAAACACAAGGCAAACATTGGCCTTAATGGCAAAAACATAAATACGATGAAACAAGAGGCAACATGAGGCAACTTACAATGCCTTGAAAAGGTATTCATACCTCTTGAATTTTCTACATTTTGTCATGTTACAACCAAAAACGTAAATGTATTTTATTTGGATTTTATGTGATAGACCAACACAAAGTGGCACATAATTGTAAAGTGGAAGGAAAATGATAAATAGTTTTCAAAATTGTTTACAAAAAAAAAAAAAATGAAAGGCCTGATGTGCATTTGTTTTCAGCCCCCTTTACTCTGAAACAACTAAAATCTAGTGGAACCAATTGCCTTCAGAAGTCACCTATAAAGCAAATAGAGTCCACCTGTGTGTAATTTTATCTCAGTAAAAATACAGCTGTTCTGCGAAGCCCTCGGAGGTTTGTTAGAGAACCTTAGTGAACAAACAGCACCACGAAGGCCAAGGAACACACCAGACAGGCCAGGGATAAAGTTGTGGAGAACTTTAAAGCAGGGTTAGGTTATGAAAAAATATCCTAAGCTTTGAACATCTCACGGTGCACTGTTTAATTATACGAAAATGGAAAGAATATGGCACAACTAAAAACCTACCAAGACATGGCCATCCACCTAAGCTGACAGTCTAAGCAAGGAGAGCATTAATCAGTGAAGCAGCCAAGGGGCCCATGGTAACTCTGGAGGAGCTGCAGAGATCCAGAGCTCAGGTTGGAGAATCTATTAGTCATACACTCCTCAAATCTGGCCTTTATGGAAGAGTGGTAAGAAGAAAGCCATTATTGAAAGAAAGACATAAGTCCAGACATAAATCAGTTGAGAATCTGTGGCAAGACTTGCCATTCACAGATGCTCTCCATCCAATGAGCTACAGTTACACAGATAGTCAGGCTGAAAAAACACAAGTCCATCCAGTTCAACCATAAAAATAAATATCAACCATTCCCATATACAGTTGTGCCCATAAGTTTACATACCCTGGCAGAATTTATGATTTCTTCGCCATTTTTCAGAGAATATGAATGAGAACAAAAAAATTTCTTTCACTCATGGTTAGCGTTTGGCTGAAGCCATTTATTATCAATGAACCATGTTTCTCTTTTTAACCACTTCCCGACCGCCTCATGTAGATATACGTCGGCAGAATGGCACAGACAGGCACATCAACGTACCTGTACGTGCCTGCCTAGACGTGGGTCGGGACCCCCCCCCCCCCCCCCCCCGCTACATGCGGCGGTCGGATCCCCTCGGGGAGCGATCCGGGACGACGGCGCGGCTATTCCTTTATAGCCGCTCCGTCGCGATCGCTCCCCGGAGCTAAAGAACGGGGAGAGCCGTATGTAAACACGGCTTCCCCGTTATTCACTGTGGCGGCGTATCGATCGAGTGATCCCTTATATAAGGGAGACTCGATCGATGATGTCAGTCCTACAGCCACACCCCCCTACAGTTGTAAACACACACAAAGTGAACACTAACTCCTACAGCGCCCCCTGTGGTTAACTCCCAAACTGCAACTGTCATTTTCACAATAAACAATGCAATTTAAATGCATTTTTTGCTGTGAAAATGACAATGGTCCCAAAAATGTGTCAAAATTGTCCGAAGTGTCCGCCATAATGTCGCAGTCATGAAAAAAAAAAATCGCTGATCGCCGCCATTAGTAGTAAAAAAAAATAATTAATAAAAATGCAATAAAACTATCCCCTATTTTGTAAACGCTATAAATTTTGCGCAAACCAATCGATAAACGCTTATTGCGATTTTTTTTACCAAAAATAGGTAAACGAATACGTATCGGCCTAAACTGAGGGAAAAAATTTTTTTAGATATGTTTTTGGGGGATATTTATTATAGCAAAAAGTAAAAAATATTGCATTTTTTTCAAAATTGTCGCTCTATTTTTGTTTATAGCGCAAAAAATAAAAACCGCAGAGGTGATCAAATACCACCAAAAGAAAGCTCTATTTGTGGGGAAAAAAGGACGCCAATTTTGTTTGGGAGCCACGTCGCATGATCGCGCAATTGTCTGTTAAAGCGACGCAGTGCCGAATTGTAAAAAAACCCCTTGGGTCAATTAGCTGCATATTGGTCCGGTCCTTAAGTGGTTAAATCATAATGGCGACAGAATTGCCCCCTTTAACATTAATGACAGCTTGAAGTCTTTTGTGGTATTTGTGGATGAGGCTCTATCTTCTCAGATAGTAAAGCTGCCAATTCCTCTTGGCAAAAGCCTTGAGTTCCTTTAAATTCTGTCTGTTTTGCATGAACTGCACGTTTGAGATCTCCCCAAAGTGACTCAGTGATATTAAGGTCAGGAGACTGAGATGGCCACTCCAGAACCTTTACTTTATTCAGCTGTAGCCAATGACAGGTCAACTTAGCCTTGTGTTTTGGATCATTGTCATGTTGGAATGTCCAAATACGTCCCATGCGCAGCTTCCTGGCTGATGAATGCAAATGTTCCTCCAGTATATTTTGATAACATACTGCATTCATCTTGCCATTGATTCTGACCAAATTCACACACCATCCAAAACCTCAGCAATCCACCTCTGTGTTTCACAGTAGGGATGGTGTACCTTTCATCGTAGGCCTCGTTGACTCCTCTCCAAATTTAATGTTTATGGTTGTTGCCAAAAAGCTCAATTCTAGTCTCATTACTCCAAATGATTTTGTGGCAGAAGGTTTGAGGCTCGTCTCTGTGCTGTTTAGCGTATTGTAAGCGGGATACTTTGTGGCATTTGCGTAATAAAAGACTTTCTTCTGGCGACTCGACCATTATGCAGCCATCTTTCTTCAAGTGTCTCCTTATTGTGCATCTTGAAACAGCCAAACCACATGTTTTCAGAGAGTCCTGTATTTCACCTGAAGTTTTTTGTGGGTTTTTCTTTGCATCCCAAACCCTTTTCCTGGCAGTGGCTGAAATTTTAGTTGATCTACCTGACCGCGGTTTGGTTTCAACAGAACCCCTCATTTTTCACTTCTTGATTAGTTTGAACACTGCTGATTGGCATTCTCAATTCCTTGGATATCTTTTTAGATCCCTTTCCTGTTTTTTTATACAGTCCAACTACCTTTTCCCGCAGATCCTTTGCCAATTCTCAGAATCCAGAAACGTCAGTGCAGCACTGGATGAAAGATGCAAGGGTCTGTCAGGAGTCCAGAAACACATTGACCTTTTATACACGCACTAATTACAAGCAAACAGATCACAGGTGAGGATGGTTACCTTTAACCACTTAAAGACCTCAGGTGTTTTTCAGATTTGGTGTTTGCAAGACTAAAACAGTTTTTTCTGCTAGAAAATTACTTAAAACCCCCAAACATTATATATATTTTTTTTCTAACACCCTAGAGAATAAAATGGCGGTCATCGCAATACTTTTTGTCACACCGTATTTGCGCAGCAGTCTTACAAGCGCACTTTTTTTGGAAAAATTTCACTTTTTTGAATAAAAAAATAAGACAACAATAAATTTGGCCCAATTTTTTTATATATTGTGAAAGATAATGTTACGCCGAGTAAAATGATACCCAACATGTCACGCTTTAAAATTGCGCCCGCTCGTGGCATGGCGTCAAACTTTTACCCTTAAAAATCTAGATAGGCGACGTTTAAAAAATTCTATAAGTTGCATTTTTTGAGCTACAGAGTAGCTCTAGGGCTATAATTATTGCTCTCGCTCTAACGATCGCGGCGATACCTCACTTGTGTGATTTGAACACAGTTTTCATATGCGGGCGCTACTCGCGTATGCGTTCGCTTCTGCGCGCGAGCTCGTCAAGACGGGGCGCTTTAAAAAAAATTTTTTTTTGTTTTCTTATTTAATTTTATTGATTTTATTATTTTTTACACTAAAATATTAAAAAAAAAAAAATGATCACTTTTATTCCTATTACAAGGAATGTAAACATCCCTTGTAATAGAAAAAAGCATGACAGGTCCTCTTAAATATGAGATCTGGGGTCAAAAAGACCTCAGATCTCATATTTATGCTTAAATGCAAAAAAAAAAAAAAAAAAAAAGGAAAATTTGTCATTTAAAAAAATGACAGAAAAAAAATTGTCTCTTTAAGAGGCTGGGCGGGACTGACGTTTTGACGTCACTTCCGCCCAGCAGAGCTATGAGGACGGGTGGGGGTCATCTTCCCCTCACTACAGTCCTCACTCTCCAGGCGGCAGCATCGGATCTCCTCCGCCGCTACCGACGGCTCCGGTAAGCGGCGGAGGGCGCGGAAAAGCGGCGGGAGGGGGGGGGCCCTCTCCCGCCACCGATAACGGCGATCTCGTGGCGAATCCGCCGCGGAGACCGCCGTTATCGTTTACACGGCCGCCCGCTGAAAACATGGATATCTCAGTTGTGGCAGCAGCTGCTGCCGTTACTGAGATATCCATGTTTAAAAAGAGGACGTATATATACAGTGGGGGGTCCTTAAGTAGTTAATAGCCATTCCAACCACTTTGTGTCAACTTGTGTGCATGTTATCAGGCCAAATTCACTGGGGTATGTAAACTTTTGATCAGGGTCATTTGGATAGTTTCTGTTGTCATTATGATTTAAAGAAAAAAAGAGTGAACACCGTTGATTGATAATTAATGGCTTCAGCCAGACACTAATCATGAGTGAAAGAAATGTTTTTGTGTTATTCATATTCTCTGAAAAATGGCCAAATAAATCATAAATTCTGCCAGGGTATGTAAACTTATGAGCACAGCTGTATTTTACAAAGAAGAATGGACAAAAATTTCACTCTATAGATGTGCAAAGCTGGTAGAGACATACCTAAAAGACTTGAAGCTCTAATTGCAGAGAAAGGTGGTTCTACAAAGTATTGACGAGGGGATGGAACACAAATGCACGCTACACTTTTCACATATTTATTTGTAAAAAACAAATTGAAAATCATTTATCATTTTCCTTCCACTTTGTGTTGATCTATCACTAAAAATCCATTTACGTTATTGGTTGTAACATGACAAAATGTGAAAAATCTTAAGGGGTAAGGATACTTTTTTAAAGCACTGTAGTTTTAAAAGAGCCTTCCTCTTAGCCAGAAATCAAGTGCTACATAACAATATTTTGTTCCTCTTATCTAGCCAGCAGGTGACATTCAGGCTACTTTTCAATTTTTTTTTACGGTTTCTCCTTACCTCTTGTTAAAAAAAAAAAAAAAATATTTAACCACTTAAGCCCCGGACCAATATGCTGCCTAAAGACCCAAGGGGTTTTTACAGTTCGGGACTGCGTCGCTTTAACAGACAATAGCGCGCTCGTGCGACGTGGCTCCCAAACAAAATTGGCGTCCTTTTTTAGGCCAATACATATTCTTCTACCTATTTTTGGTAAAAAAAAAAAAAAAAAACGCAATAATCGTTTATCGGTTGGTTTGCGCAAAATTTATAGCGTTTACATAGCGTTTACAAAATAGGGGATAGTTTTATTGCATTTTTATTTTTTTTATTTTTTTTTACTACTAATGGCGGCGATCAGCGATTTTTTTCGTGACTGCGACATTATGCGGACACTTCGGACAATTTTGACACATTTTTGGGACCATTGTCATTTTCACAGCAAAAAATGCATTTAAATAGCATTCTTTATTGTGAAGATGACAGTTGCAGTTTGGGAGTTAACCACAGGGGGCGCTGTAACATTTAGGGTTCACTTTGTGTGTGTTTACAACTGTAGGGGGTGTGGCTGTAGGACTGACATCATCGATCTTATATAAGAGATCACTCGATCGATACGCCGCCATAGTGAAGCACGGGGAAGCCGTGTTTACACACGGCTCTCCCCGTTCTTCAGCTCCGGGGCGGCTATAAACGTATAGCCGCGCCGTCATCCCGGATCGCTTCCCGAGGCTTACCGACCGCCGCATGTACGGGGGGGTCCCGATCGGACCCCTGACCCACGTCAAGCAGAGGACGTATAGGTACGTGCATGTGCCTGTCCGTGCCATTCTGCCGACGTATATTTACATGAGGAGGTCGGCAAGTGGTTAAAGCAGAGTTCCACCCAAAAATGGAACTTCTGCTTTTTCGGATTCCTCCCCTCTGGTGTCACATTTGGCACCTTTCAGGGGGGTGTAGATACTGGTGTAATCCAGGTATTTGCTCCCACTTCCGGGCATAGATCGCCGTAGTATCCGCGGCAATCTACGCCATGTTCGGCCCCTCCTCCCACGCGGTCTTTTGGGAGACAAACAGATCCCAGAAGACAGAAGGGACCTGTGAGATCACGTAGCGCGACTCACACATGTGCAGTGGAGAACCAGGAAGTGAAGCTGCAAGGCTTCACTTCCTGATTCCCTTACCGAAGATGTGGCGCCTTCACCCGAGAGCCGAGGGACAGATTGGCTTCGGGTGCCGACATTGCGGGCGCCCTGGACAGGTAAGTGTTCATATATTAAAAGTCAGCAGCTGCAGTATTTGTAGCTGCAGTATTTTTTTTTTAAGGGGAACTCCGCTTTAAAAGGACTTAATTCAAGCTGTAAACCGTCATAGAAATTATTAATCCCACCTTTCTCTGAGGTTTCTATCAAAGACAGTCTGTCTCAATAGAGACAGCTACTAATGTGCCATCTCTTCAGATAATGCATAATAGTCTAGGAATCAAGCGTCGTGTATTTGTAAAACAGATAAAAAACGAGTTTAAAGACCAAAGAAAAAATAAATCTTTACCCCAAACCATTTGGATAAGCTTACTTAATATGCCTTGGTTACGCTTAAAAGTGAATAAAAGAATAAAAATAAACCACTATATCCAAATATCTTACCATTTCATACATAAAAGTCTCATTCCTACATGCTCGGTCAATTATTAATTCTTTGCGTCGTTCCACTGCCTTCTTCCGAACTCTGAATTAAAAAAAAAAAAGCACACAATAAAAAGTTAATAGTAACATTATCCATACCTTGTGCATCTTGCATTATTAATCCCCTTTATATATACTCACTATCGAACCAATTCTATGAAAACACTAATCAACACAGAATACTGACTGTATTAATGACAATCTGCATCTCCCTAAACATGCATGTTAAAAGTAAGAAAAATTGGTGGGACTTTAAACAGTTCCCTACCGGGCCATAGTAAGACGACATTGGCAGGAACTGTCTCTCCCTCCGGGTGGACATCATATGACGTCCTTTGCATCGCGGCTGATAGGGGGCACGCGCATCGCTCTCGACCCGGTGCGTGTGCCCAGCGGCCGCGATGTCCGCCGGGCACCCGCGATTGCCGGCAATCACGGCAGGAGTGTGGATCAGTGTGTGTAAACACACAGATCCACCTCCTGTCAGAGGTGAGGAGACCGATGTGTGTTCCCAGTACAGAGGAACACACATCGGTATCCTCCCCTTGCGAGCCCCCCTGCCCCTACAGTTAGAATCACTCCCAGGGAACATATTAACCCCTTCAGCGCCCCCTAGTGTTAACCCCTGACAGTCACATTTACACAGTAATCAGTGCAGTTTTATAGCACTAACCGCTGAATAAATGTGAATGGTCCCAAAGACGTGTCAAAAGTGTCCGATATGTCCGCCGCAATGTCACAGTCACAATTAAAAAAAAAAAATAAAAATCGCAGATCGCCGCCATTACTAGTAAATAAAAAAAAAAAAAAAAAGGCATAAATCTATCCCCTATTTTGTGGACGCCATTAAACTTTTGTGCAAACCAATCAATATACGCTTATTGCCATCTGTTTTACCAAAAATATGTAGAAGAATACGTATGGGTCTAAACTGAGAAAAAAAAATTAAAAAAATAAAAAAGCATTTATTCAATCAAAAAGTAAAAAATTATGGTGTTTTTTCAAAATTGTTGCTCTTTTGTTTATAGCGCAAAAAAAAAAAAAAACGCAGAGATAATCAAATAGCACCAAATGAAAGCTCTATTTGTGGGGGGGAAAACAAAGATTTAATTTGGGTACAGTGTTGCATGACCGCGCAATTGTCATTCAAAGTGCAACAGCGCTGAAAACCAAAAATTGGTCTGGGCAGGAAGGGGGTGAAAATGCCCTGTATGGAAGTGGTTAAATGAGGCGCGTCTGTGCATTTAATAATTAGGATAAATAATATATTATATATTTTTTTCTGTAATAAAGTTTAATGTCGGCATGATGTGATGCGTTGGTTCCGCATGTTTGTGCAAAGCCAAACGCACACATCTGACCAATAATGTAAATAATATGATTAAATAAATTAGAGATTAATGGTAGTGGTAACAATAATGCATCACCACTAATAATGTTAATACTCATGATACTTGTAATAACAACAACATTAACTCTAATATCGATATGCTTTTAATCAAAAAACATGTCAATTCATAGTCAAACAATTTATTCAGCTGCACTTTCCATGTGCACACAGTATTTATGCAATAAAAAAAGAAGAATGCATTTGTGCCAATAAAACCCATTTCAGTTTTGCAAATTTTTACCTGCATGACCATTACCAAAAGTCCATTCATATTAAAGATAAGAGGTGAAATCAGCTTAAAACAGACATATTCTGAAGCAAAAGCCTAGTTTGACAATTTCCCCCAACCACTTCACTATCCTACCCAGCCTTGGATCAAACCCCCACACTCAGAGGTATCAAGCAAACAATCTTATTTTTCAAAGGGGAAAGAATATGCTTCAGTATACACAAAATAAATGATCAGAGGTAGGAAGACAAAACTTATCAATAGCACATAATATCTCCAATGAAGCTTTGAAATTATTTTCTGACTTCTGGGAACTGTGTCTCCCAGAAGTCAGCCGCCCATTAACAAAATGCTGTGCGACTTGCGCATGCGCAGTAGGAAACGGATAGTGAAGCCGCAAGGCTCCACTGCCTGTTTCAATTAGTGAGGATGGTGGCGCCGGGACCTGCCACGATCGACAGATCGGCCTCAGGCGGTCGACATCGCAGGCAACCTGGACAGGTAAGTGTGCTTATTAAAAGTCAGCAGCTACAGTGTTTTTTTAAAGCTGGACCTCCACTTTAAGTCACGCATTTTTGTCGCATTTTGAGAAAGTACACCAAGGATGCAGCATGCAAGACTTTTGGTGCGCTTTCATGAAATGCACCAAAAATGCGCGACCTAATACAAAGTCTATAGGAAACTGCAGGTTAATCCCACAGCGTAGCAGTGTTAAAAAACAGCATTAATATGTGTATGAAAAATAAAACATTTTTGAAAAAAAATATTTATTTAAATTACTTAATTTTCCCAACAATTGTGCCCAAAAAAAAATAAACAAAAAAAAAAAAGCTATATCACCTGCAAGAATTCAGGGCCTCATAGACCATTACTACAAAAGACTGCACACTGACATTGATGCTAAAACGGGCAATACAGTCATAAGAACTAAGGATAAGCAGGATTTTGAACAGGGGTCATTTGATTTACTTGTTGCCACATTTTTTTTTTATGATTGTGTCATTCTGTTATGACCTACAGTTGAATATGAATCCAATGAGAAACGCGTTTTGCCTGCTCACTCATGTTTTCTTGATGCGCTGTATATTTTCTTGACGCGCTGTATATTTTCTCCAAGGAAGGGCTCGACAAATCCCAGGCGCCAGGTTGTCATGGCGACCAGAAACCACGGCCCCCGCCAGCCCACACTGTTTTGCACTCTCCCATTCCCCACCCAGTGTCCTCGGACGGAGCATTTCTCCTGCCCCATAGAGCGGAGCTCAGTCCTGTATCCTGGGACTCCCGGAGTCTCCTCCATCCCTCCCTGTGTACGGAGGCCAAAAGCTATGGTGCACACTTCTCCAATGTAAAGAAATTCCCCGAACAGCCCTTTGAGAGCCATCTCCCCAGATGACACCGCAGGCTTATCAGATATTCCCTCTGGAGAGCCCATGGAGTGTACGATGCTGCCTCCTGCACTGATCACTGTGTCCATACTACTCCTTCTGGAGGGTGACCAGGAGGCAATGGACAAGTGTTAAGCGCTGCAGCCAGCCACCCTCTGAACATGAGGGCCGTAGCCACCAATATATATGTGGCTCCCCCCTGGAGGAGTACTGTATGCAGACCAGAGTCACCAAATCCTGACACCCGTATGAAAGCAGACAGCCCTACCCCCAGCACGGGACCGACTTAATCACTGACTATAACAACCAGGCAGACACGACGTGGTGGGAGAGCCACACCATGCTGGCCAGTTGATATAAGGAAAGACGGGATGGAAAGCCGCACTCCAAAAAAAAACATAAGGTTTGTCTTTATTGTAAAAAAATAGATAAAAATGCACTACAAAACAAGCAGAACACAGGGAAAACAGCCTACGCGTTTCACACTCCGATTAGTGCTTAGTCATGACTAAGCACTAATTGGAGTGTGAAACGCGTAGGCCGTTTTGCCTGTGTTCTGCTTGTTTTGTAGTGCATTTTTATCAATTTTTTACAATAAAGACAAACCTTATGTTTTTTTTGGAGTGCGGCTGTCCATCCCGTCTTTCCTTATATCAATTCCTTTGTGCATTGCCAGCACCTTTGATTTCCTGAACCGTTGCCAATTTCCCAACACACCCACCTGGAGCGGTTACTTCCTTCCCTTACCATGCTGGCCAGGATCCAGTACCCGCACTCCATTAACCTCAACCAGCACCTCAGTGACATCATCATACAGCCACCTAGGGATAGGGTTCCCCCCCACATTACCAGACCATGCCAGGCTGGGATCCAGTACCAGCACTCCATCAACCTCACCCTGCACCTCAGTGAGTGACAACACCCCCCTATATGTACACAGTGGCCCCCATAATCTCCACCTACCTGTACACAGAGGCTCCTATCTGTACCATACCCCCTGTACAACATCACATCACACTCCTTTTATGCATATTGGATGCACTAAAAGACCTTAATTCATCCATATCATGCAAGATTAATGGTTATAATCATACCCTAAAGTCACCAGACTGGTATCTTCAGGGATTTCTTCAGGATCTGATTCCCCTTCTTCCTCATTACTCTTTAGTCCATTAATGCTAAAAGAAAAAATATAAAACATCAGGGTGTTAAAATTAATCTCAAAGCGATAAAGGAAAATATTAAAAACCAAAACACATGTAGGCTTATTCATGAAAAACTTACACAAACTTGTAGCAGCTGAACATACAGTTGCAATACATACAAGTGAAGTGTTTTAACTTGGAAGTTTGTGCTTTACTGTGCCTTCTCACAATGCAATTCTAGAAGATGGATTACTAATTTAAAGGATAGGTTCAAAAAATAAAAAAGGACTTTTTTTGCAAATTACATTTTTTTATATATTTTTTAAGAAGCCTGCAGAGCATTGCATCAGTGGCCAGCAGATTGCAGGTGCAATGCCCAGCTCCGGCAGACTCTCAGCATAGCTGTCTGCTCGTACCTCATATGTGCAGAAAGTAACTTGAGAGCAGGAAGATCAACAGACTATGAGGATGCTCGCCAGTGCCCTCACAGCTCACCGAAATCTACAAGCCATCAGCTGACGGTACTTGTAGGCATTCATTCACAGGAAACGCAATGAATGACGCGCCCGTGTGGGCAGAGTCCCGAATGAAAGCGTTGTTTTAAAAAACTGACAGTGGTGGTGGGGAGAAGATCCCTGGCTTGCTGTCACAGGGGGGAGGGGAGAGAGCTGCAGCTAGAACATGTTACACGTTCTCCCTTAAAAACAGGCGAAACATGTAACTTGTTTCAAAAGTAAACGTATCCTTTAAAACAGCACACTCCCAATGTAACCAATATCTTATTTCAATAGGGGTTTCCCTTTCTGCAATATAGTCTGTTCCAAGACCCAACCTAGCTTGTGACTTGACAATGAAAGAGCAGCAGCAAACTTATGAAGTAATCCTTGTGTAACCCCTCCTGTAGGAATCATTAAAATGAGGCATCTTAACACTAAAGTCCCTTCTACACATTGGAGTTCTCCAGCTGAGGCTGGAGAAAAAGGGACTGGAGAAGCTCTGCCTTCAGTCCCTTTCTCTCCGTTTAGAACCTTGATATTTCACCAAAGCACCCCAACTGGGCTCCTAAAAAAAAAAAATAAGAAAAATAAGAACTGACACCATCCACCTCTCTGCTGATATAAACACATTTGTGTTTGTGCTCTGGGGTGCATACCCTAATGCAATAGGCTGCCCACCAATGCATACATGTCAGCAAGTGCCTGAACTTGTAAATGCAAATGTGCAGAAGGAAGGATTTTAAAGTGATTCTAAAAAGGCAAGTTTTTTTTTTTTTTTTTTACCTTAATGCATCTTATGCTTCTAATTAACTTCTGTGACCAGCCCCCCGACCCTATACTTACTGGATTTCAATCTCAATCTAGTGCTGTGCTGAAGAGCAGCAGCACTGCTCGCTCCCTCCATTGACTCCTCCTGTTGTCAATCACAGCCTGTGAAAAGGGAGCAGAGCCGAGTAGGACTGTGCGTCAATAGCGAGGCTATGGATTGTGCCCCCATAGCAAGCGACTTGCTATAGAGGAAAATAAAAAATATTCCTTGCCTTTTTTGTATTACATTTTTGGACGTTATTTACGATCCATGGTGTGCTGGCGAATATTTTTTATTTGGTTGATGGTTCCAGTGCTTAGCTGGTGATCGTTTCAGCACCCACCTTCTTTCTACGAGCCATTAGAACAGGAACGCGTGCGATTGGAATATTGACTAGATTGCAATAGAGGCACTCTGAAGGGAGGAGCCAGGAGTGCCAGGGGTTACCCCAGAAGAGGGTGATCGGGGTTGCTCTGTGCAAAACCATTACGAAGAGCAGGCAAGTACAACAGGTTTGTTCTTATATAAAAATATATATATATATATATATATATATGATATACAATAACTTTAGATTAAAAATTATTAACCAGGGGGCGTGGCTTGGACATGACTGAGTAGGAGACACGTTGCATTAGAGCTCCAGGGACCTCCGTGATAACCCTGACGAGTAGTGGTGGAGAGAAGGCTGATATTGCGACATGAACAGTGGCCGCAAATATAGGACTAGAGCCGCCATAAAGAAAGCACCGGTAATCACCTCGCAGGGAGATATTCAGCGGTATGTCACACTACCTTCACCCTTACCCTCCCGGGTGACGTAGCTCGCCTTGCAGGAGGGAGGGAGGTCAGGCTCCCCTCAGATGTCTACCGGGTCAGGCAGCGGGCGGAAGATGGAGGTGTCCCTGCAGACTGAAGGACAAACGCACACAGACTCTGAAAGTGGACGGCACGATAGACATGGAGGCAGCAGACATTAAAGCCATGCTGGCGGTGCTCCCCACACGTCAGGATCTGGCAGCGTTACCTACCCGCCTGGACATTGAGACACTAATCTTTCGGGGGGGGGGGGGGGAGGCGCACAGCCAGGATTTTCAAGCGGTAAGGTCTGATGCAAGTGCCTTAACAGAGAGGGTGACTGTTGGAGAGGGTTCTATATCATCCCTAGAACAGCATGTGGGAGCTCTTGAAAAAACGCAGACTAAGCAAGCGGATACCGTAATAGACTTGCAACTACAAATAGAAGTCCGAGGACAGAAGTCGCAGGAATAACTTGCGACTCCGGGGACTCCCAGAAGCGACAGATATAGAGGACCTGGATATTAAAGTGAGAGCGGTGTTTCAGTCTATTCTAAAGCTACCTGATATTGTGTTTGAAATAGATAGGGTGCACAGAGCCCTAGGTCCTAAATCTCAAAATCTTGAGACCTAGGGATGTAATCTGTCGTTTACATCGATATAAACAAAAAGAACAGATTCTTAAAGCTGCTTGGGACATGAGGGATATTCTTTATGAAGAGGCGCACATAAAAGTCCTATCCGATCCATCACACTTCAACGTAGGGCCTGCCTGCGACCTGTCCTAGATCTTGCTAGAGAGCAGGGGTGTACATATAGGTGGGGATACCCACTAGCAGTTACGTTCCGCAGGGCATGAACTACGTTTATTCTCTGTACACCAGCAGAATTACCAGAGCTTTTTTTGTATTTAGAAGCGACACCTATTTAGATTCCAAATTGGTTATCAGGTTTACCTACACAGGGAATAGCTGGGGGATTTTAACTACTCAAGGCCAATGGAGGAACCCCCAAATAGTCCGACAGCAGCAACTTAGACGGACTTCCCAGGGACAAGCTGAGGACTTAAGACAGGAACCAGGGCCCCCACCTGTAAAAATTAGTTAGTGCTGGAGACAACGGACGCTCTTTGGAACTTGAAGAGACTATGCTCATGCTCCTGCCCCCCTTATATTTTTTTTTCTTGGATATACTATTGGGGTTCCTGGATTTCATTTTGATAAATACGATTAAGCTGACAGAAGAGCTATGACCCCAATAACTGGAAAGGATGATATTGATATTAAGTTTCATAGGTGTTATGGGGCTTCGGGTTTTTTTTTCTTCCCCAGCATGAAGCTTGGAAATTGGGAGTCAGAATGATGAAGTGATTTTTATAGTTGCTCTTGTATCCACAGGTCCTCTTCGAATAGGAGGGATTTTTTCTTTTGTAGCGTTTTCTACTTTTGTTCCCGTACTATATGTCTGTAGAGAAGTATAATATAGGTAGGGCACACACACACACATTTAAATGTTTGTTGGGGTTTCTTTTTTTTTGAGAGCCGTTTTTTTTTTTCATTCCCCTTTCAATATAGCCGAATGGATTGTAATCCTTGGCTTCATAGTACCCAAAAGAGTTTTTTTTTGTTTTGTTTCTTTCCCTTTTTCGGGAGTTTTTGATATAACAGCACGAGACACACAAGTCATTATTAGAGTTTTTTCTTTTTAGTCTGAACCGTTGGCTCTCCTCTTTTTTCAATATATTATGAGAAAAATTTGCTCCAGAAGATTGTGCCACAAGTTCACTGTTGTACACTATATTGAGTTCACCATACTTACACATGTTGGTCATTTTTTTTTTTTTTTTTTGCAACTTTACCCACTTAAGACCCGGACCAAAATGCAGCTAAAAAGGACCTTGCCCCTTTTTGCGATTCGGCACTGCGTTGCTTTAACTGACAATTGCGCGGTCGTGCGACGTGGCTCCCAAACAAAATTGGCTTCCTTTTTTTCCCACAAATAGAGCTTTATTTTGGTGGTATTTGATCACCTCTGCGGTTTTTATTTTTTGCGCTATAAACAAAAATAGAGCGACAATTTTGAAAAAAATTCAATATTTTTCACTTTTTGCTATAATAAATATCCCCCAAAAATATATAAAAAATATTTTTTCCTCAGTTTAGGCCGATACGTATTCTTCTACCTATTTTTGGTAAAAAAAATCGCAATAAGCGTTTATCGGTTGGTTTGCGCAAAATTTATAGCGTCTAATGGCGGCGATCATCGATTTTTTTCGTGACTGCGACATTATGGCGGACACTTTGGACACATTTTTGGGACCATTGTCATTTTCACAGCAAAAAATGCATTTAAAATGCATTGTTTATTGTGAAAATGACAATTGCAGTTTGGGAGTTAACCACAGGGGGCGCTGATGGGGTTATGTGTGACCTCAAGTGTGTTTACAACTGTAGGGGGGTGTGGCTGTAGGTGTGACGTCATCAATTGTGTCCCCCTATAAAAGGGATCACACGATCGATAACGCCGCCACAGTGAAGAACGGGGAAGCCGTGTTTACACACGGCTCTCCCTGTTCTTCAGCTCCGGGGACCGATCACGGGACTCCAGCGGCGATCAGGTTCGCGACTTCCGCGGTCACGGAGCTTCGGACTGGGTCGCGGGAGTGTGCCGCGGGCCTGCGACCCCACGGCTTAAAGGACAACGTACATATACGTTGATGTGCCCAGCCGTGCCATTCTGCCGACGTATATCGGCGTGAAGGGGTCCTTAAAAGAAAGGCCTGACCCCAGTTTATCTCAGAGGGTTTCCGCCAACTTTATTGTTGATCTATTGCTGATTTATTGATTAAACTATTGCTGATTCTGTGGACGCTGTAACCGGGTACATCTGTATTTGTATGTCTTCCCCCTCCCCTATGAGGAGGGATATGGGGATCTTAACATAGGCCCATCTGTTCTATTGTCCTAACAGAGGCGGCTGGAAATAGGGTATACATACGGCAGAGGAATGTGTAGTCTGGGAGGGGACCCATTCTAGGACTAGGAGGGAGGAGGAGAAGATAATAGACATGCCATATGGACATATGAACAGAATGGGTGGCTCATAGTGCATGCAATGTATCTAAGTTGATGAAGAAAAAGTTATATCCTCTTTCTTTTTTGATAATGGAAATATTGAGGGATGGAATATAGTAGGGCTGCAACTAACGATTATTTTCATAATCGATTAGTTGGCCGATTATTGTTTTGATTAATCGACTAATCGGATAATAGCCTAAAAAAAGAAAAAAAAAAATTGCATTTTTAAATTTTTTTTGGGCCAATTTGTTGTTGGGCAGATTACAAAACACAAATTGCCACAAAGACACATTACATGCTTTTCTGCGGCTTCTCCATTGAAGTATATTGAACCAAAAAAAAAAATAGCACCGTTTTGCGTTAAAAAGTCCTCGCCCTTTCCAAATACGCAGCAGCTGAAAAAAAAATCATGGATGTGAACGTGTCCCATAGGAAAACATGTAAATGGACTGTAGTTTGTTTCTGCAAAAAGCACCAAAAAATAGAGGTGTGACCCCAGGCCTGAGATGTTTAGTAACATAAGGGGGTTAAAAAAAACAAAAATAAGTACAAAAAGAGCAAATAATTGCTACTGTAAGGGGTTAATTTTTTTTACTGTGGGACAGTGAAAGTGATATTTACAGTAGCAATTTGCTTTTTTGTACTATAAAGGGCCAATTCTAGTTTTTTTTAACCCCATTATGTTACTGGCCGATTAATCGATTAATTTCATAATCGATTAGTTGTCGATTAATCGATTAGTTGTTTCGGCCCTAGAATATAGTAGTTAATATATGCAATATTAGCGCAATTGATATTGCTATCCCTTCCCTGCCAACCCCTTCATGGTCTTTGGAAAATAAAAAGCCGCGCCAAAGAGAAAAAAAAAAAAAACACTCTAAACCAATGTTGAAACCAATAAAGGAAAAATGTTTTTAGGATTGAGCCCAAAAAAGTCTATGACAGCCAACGGATGTACTGAGTGTTGGTAAGGCTGAATATACACTGTTCATTGAGCTGCAGATGGAGACTCCATAAAGGCTAGCATATTAAGATTATACTTCTGAAACTCCGGACCACCAGGTGACATGCATACAATCAGTGCCAGCCCTCCACCGCAATATTAAGCCGCTTACCAGATGGCAAGCTTTTCCCAACGTTTGGCTATAGCCCAGCCACGGCCTTTAATACCTCAGGGACATTAGATGAAACGATTCGTCTCGAATCACCGGTAAGATCTCTCCAGAACTTGAAGCATAAACACTCCCAGCAAAGGACTGCAATCCAGCCAGGGATTATGGCTCCCCAAGGGTGACGAATGGACCAGTAGCCTCCCCAATTAGTGGATCATATGGGTACAAGAGAAGGACGCAATAGCGTGATATCGCAATGTGACAGTTTAATAAAATAAAGTAATGTACTTAAAAAATCGTAGAATAAAAACAGCATGTAAAACAGATATTTTCAAAAGCCGGCCAGCTTGAAGGAGCCCTCCTCCTTAGCGTGGTGACGTCACTGACGTAGCCTCCCAGACGCGTTTCGTCACTAGTCGGACGTTCTCAATGGGGGTAGGGCTTGCGGCAGTGAGACACCAATAAATAGCAACCACTCAATGTGAAGGGCGATCCCATGGAACCAAAACCGCCATCTTTATTGAGGTAAACATGCCCGTTCTAGCAGCGCGGTGTAACGCCGCCAGGGCTTTGTATCAACTCTTAAAAAATTCTGTATAAATTTAGATATAGAAACCTGGCAAATTAATTCCCCAGGTTGTCACAAATAAAATACGTCTCAATGCGTGTCTGTAATTAAAAAAGGAAGAATATGTTGACAGGGAGGGGAAGGAAAATGCATCCGGCAACAGGATGCCTCCCTCTACACAACCATCGCCATCTTGTGGATATATTGAAAAGGATAATAAGAATCCTAATCATGTGTATAAATTAGATCCCCTGTCACTGGGAAAATGTGAAAGAATGTGAAAAATCGACTCTAAATACAAATTGCTAAAGGCAAAATTAAATCATTATATAAAGTGATAAATAACAACTAGGATGCCCTTCATGTTAAAAAACGTTAACCTAGATAGCACTAGGAACCTGCCAATTTAGGAAAAAGAGCCCCATAGAGGGCATAGAGTGCCTTAATAGGCATCTGTGGGTGAAGAAAAATATTAATGTCCACAAAATGTATCCGTGAAAACTAGTGAAAAATATATTAAATAATACAAGTGAAATACCTAATTGGTAAATATATTACATAAAAAATATATATTATATATATTATATGAAATTTTTTTTTTTTTTTCTTTCATGAACCTTCATGGTCTTAGTCTTTTCAGTCGTTCTCTTCTTTTTGTTTTATGTAAGAGATGGGGCGCGGAGGAGCCTAATCCTCTGACCATTCCAGGCACACACACCCTAATAGGTAGACGCTCAAATACCGTTGAAACGGTGAGCGTTTCTTTTTAGCAATATAGCTAATTGTATTAGGTAAGGGGGGGGGTTCTCCCTTTTTTTTTTTTTTTTTTTTACTTTTTATACCTTGATTATATCTTGGTTGTGAGATGGGATGGAGACCCTGAATGTGTTATAATTGAACGCTAAGAGACTAAATACACCGGAGAAAAGGGGGATTATCCTGCGTGATCTGCAGCGCCTTGGAACAGACGTTGCTTTTATACAGGAGACGCATTTTAGAGATGATAAAATACCGATCTTAAAGAGCCGGTTATATCCAACAGTGTATCACTCTACTAACCAAATAGCCAAGTCAAGGGGAGTTGATATCCTTCTAGCAGGGAGAGTACTAATGGAAGTACTCAGAGATAAAGCAGGGCGTTTTATTTTTGTAAAAGGTAAAGTAGGAGATATAGGGGTTACACTAGCTACCCTATATGCCCCCAATGACCACCAAGAGTTTTTTTTGAGCAAGATTTTAGGGGGAGACTTGAACATTCTATTAGTCTTAGAAGATACATCCTCTGGAATGCCATCTATCTCCTTCAGTTCACAAAATCGTATTGCCCAAATCTTGAATAATCAACTAATTGATATATGGCGGCTTTTGCGCCCTAAAAAAAAAAAAAAAAAAAAAAAAAAAAAAAGGATTTTACGTTATTTTCCACCGATCATGAATCGTATTCTCGGATAGATGTCTTTTTGGTCCCACATTCTCAACTTCACTCAGTAAAAGCAGCCAAAATAGGATCCATTACTTGGTCAGATCATGCACCCATTTTCCTGACATGTGTTACAAGACTCCTCCTCGACCAGATCAAATCAGTGGAGATTAAATGAAAGTCTTCTACAGGACAAAGAGGTCCTGGAAGATGTGATTAAGGAGTTAAACTTTTACTTCAATATTAATGTTACCCCAGACAGTGACCCCGGAACTATCTGAGAAGCACACAAGGCGGTTATTCGGGGGGGGGGGGTGTTGATCAAACATGGAGCAAGGTTAAGAGGAAACGTTCAGAACAGCTAAACGCTTACTGGAGCGGAGACAAACAGACACGTTCAACATCATTAGAGAAAGATCTTATCAGAAAACAAACACAAATTACAGATCTCCTCTATATCAAAGCTAAGGCGGCACTACAGATATGTAGAAAATTCTAATATGAATCAGGGGATAAACGTGGGAAACTATTGGCCAGAACTTTACGAGAGCAGAAGTAAATATATCCACCATATCATTTCATCTAATAAATCAAAGGTTACGAAACCACAGGATATAGTGCGAGAATTTCCAAACTTTTATCAGTCCCTTTATAACATGCAGAGTAAACCCCCCTATTCAAAAACAGATAGATTAGTATCTCTCTGCGTCATTAATACCTAGACTTTCGGAGGGAGATATGGAGAAACTCGAGGATCCCATTACCAGTGAAGAACTTAAGGAAGCTGTTGATTCCATGAAATTGGGGAAAGCGCCGGGGCCTGATGGCCTTATGACTCAATATTATAAAATACTACTCCCTTCGTTATCTGAGTATATGATCAAACTATTTAACGCACTGGGGTCCTCGGCATCTTTAACAAAAGATACTCTGTTAGCATATAATCACAGTGATACCGAAAGAGGGGAAAGATCCTGCCTCTTGCGGATGTTATCCAATCTCCCTGCTAAACTAGACCTTAAGCTGTTCACTAAAATTCTGGCGAATAGGATCCAACAGTATATCCCCAATCTGATACATCTAGATCAGGTTGGATTTGTCCCTACACGAGAAGCTCGAGACAACACCACGAAAGCCATTAATTTATTACAGATAGTGAACACAACAAAGACGCAGTGTGAATTTTTTAATACGAACGCAGAGAAGGCCTTTGACAGGGTGAACTAGATTTATATGCAGGCAGTTCTACAGCACGTAGGTTTTGGTAGTAAAATACTACAGTGGATTTCTTCTATCTATTCCTGCCCGACGGCTCAGGAAAGGGCTAATGGAATACTATCAGAGACCTTCAAGATCTCAAATGGTACACGACAGGGGTGTCCTCTGTCTCCACTCCTCTTCGCCCTGTCACTGGAACCGTTACTTTATACACTGCATCTGAATCAGGATATCTCAGGAATACAAATAGGGAATATCCAATGTAAAATATCGGCCTATGCGGATGATATGCTATTTACTCTTACCAATCCATTGATCACGATCCCGAACTTGATGAGAGTTTAAGAAGTATGACTCAATCTCGAACCTGCATATTACTTTCACTAAATCCGAAGCAATGGGTGTCAGTCTGCCACAAACAGCGATATCAGATTCAAGACAAAATTTTACTCCCAATAAAACTAAAATTTTCCACCTTTATTGCAAAAGGTCAAGATGCTATTAGATAAATGGAATTTGGGTTTCCACACCTGGCTAGGACGTTGTATTATCATCATACTTCCCAAATTCCTGCATTTATTACAGGCATTACCAGTACACATCCCTTTAAGCTACTTCAGAGTCAGAGGCTAATATTTGGGCACATAAACATCCCCGGATACAACGGAAGCAATCAATTCTTACTAAGGGACAAGGAGGATTGGCAGTACCAGACATTCAGAAGTATCACCAAGCAGTACATTTGAGAACAGAGTTATTACCTGGAATAGACACAGACACTAAACTATGGGTACAAATTGAACAAGCCCAATCACTGGTCCCCTTGAGTGGAGCACCGTGGTGCTGTGCCTCACTGCCTAGGGAGGTGAGGGGGCACCCTGTGGTGGGCAACACGGTAGAGCTTTGCTTGGCCTTGTTTCCCACTATAGGTATAGTGTCCACGACCTCCCCTTTATATGCGATACTAGGGAATCCCCTTTTCATACCAGGATGTGAAGATAATGCTTTTCGGCACTTGGTGAACATGGGATGCACCCAAGCATCCAGCTATATCCACACAGGGGCATGGTTGACAATAATGAAGCCGATTGGGAATTTAGATTAAAATTCTGGAATGCATTACAGATTACCCACTTCTTTAGGACCCTCCCGAACCCGGGACGGTTTACTAGACCCCTCACTACATTTGAGAAACTTTGTAGTGGCAAGGGAGCATTATCCCATACACTTTCGGTAAGCTATGGGTTATTAATCACACAGCCGGAAACGCATTCCTTGAAGTGTGTCCGGGAATGGGAACAGGAGTTGGGGAGGACTTTTAGCCTGGAACAGCGACAAAGGATGCTAAAGTTTACACACGAAACATCAATACAGGGAGTGCAGAATTATTAGGCAAATGAGTATTTTGACCACATCATCCTCTTTATGCATGTTGTCAGACTCCAAGCTGTATAGGCTCGAAAGCCTACTACCAATTAAGCATATTAGGTGATGTGCATCTCTGCAATGAGAAGGGGTGTGGTCTAATGACATCAACACCCTATATCAGGTGTGCATAATTATTAGGCAACTTCCTTTCCTTTGGCAAAATGGGTCAAAAGAAGGACTTGACAGGCTCAGAAAAGTCAAAAATAGTGAGATATCTTGCAGAGGGATGCAGCACTCTTAAAATTGCAAAGCTTCTGAAGCGTGATCATCGAACAATCAAGCGTTTCATTCAAAATAGTCAACAGGGTCGCAAGAAGCGTGTGGAAAAACCAAGGCGCAAAATAACTGCCCATGAACTGAGAAAAGTCAAGCGTGCAGCTGCCAAGATGCCACTTGCCACCAGTTTGGCCATATTTCAGAGCTGCAACATCACTGGAGTGCCCAAAAGCACAAGGTGTGCAATACTCAGAGACATGGCCAAGGTAAGAAAGGCTGAAAGACGACCACCACTGAACAAGACACACAAGCTGAAACGTCAAGACTGGGCCAAGAAATATCTCAAGACTGATTTTTCTAAGGTTTTATGGACTGATGAAATGAGAGTGAGTCTTGATGGGCCAGATGGATGGGCCCGTGGCTGGATTGGTAAAGGGCAGAGAGCTCCAGTCCGACTCAGACGCCAGCAAGGTGGAGTACTAGTTTGGGCTGGTATCATCAAAGATGAGCTTGTGGGGCCTTTTCGGGTTGAGGATGGAATCAAGCTCAACTCCCAGTCCTACTGCCAGTTTCTGGAAGACACCTTCTTCAAGCAGTAGTACAGGAAGAAGTCTGCATCCTTCAAGAAAAACATGATTTTCATGCAGGACAATGCTCCATCACACGCGTCCAAGTACTCCACAGCGTGGCTGGCAAGAAAGGGTATAAAAGAAGAAAAACTAATGACATGGCCTCCTTGTTCACCTGATCTGAACCCCATTGAGAACCTGTGGTCCATCATCAAATGCGAGATTTACAAGGAGGGAAAACAGTACACCTCTCTGAACAGTGTCTGGGAGGCTGTGGTTGCTGCTGCATGCAATGTTGATGGTGAACAGATCAAAACACTGACAGAATCCATGGATGTCAGGCTTTTGAGTGTCCTTGCAAAGAAAGGTGGCTATATTGGTCACTGATTTGTTTTTGTTTTGTTTTTGAATGTCAGAAATGTATATTTGTGAATGTTGAGATGTTACATTGGTTTCACTGGTAAAAATAAATAATTGAAATGGGTATATATATATATTTTTTGTTAAGTTGCCTAATAATTATGCACAGTAATAGTCACCTGCACACACAGATATCCCCCTAAAATAGCTAAAAATAAAAACAAACTAAAAACTACTTCCAAAAATATTCAGCTTTGATATTAATGAATTTTTTGGGTTCATTGAGAACATGTTTGTTGTTCAATAATAAAATGAATCCTCAAAAATACAACTTGCCTAATAATTCTGCACTCCCTGTATGTGCTAAAACTAGGTCTGCAACTAACGATTATTTTCATAATCGATTAGTTGGCCGATTATTGTTTAGATTATTCGGATAATAGCCTTAAAAAAAATTGCATTTTTAAAAAAAAATTGGGACAATTTGTTGTTGGGCAGATTACAAAACACAAATTGCCGCAAAAAAAAACATTACATGCTTTTCTGCAGCTTCTCCATTGAAGTTAATTGAACCAAAAAAAAAACAAAATAGCATAGTTTTGCGTTAAAAAGTCCTTGCCCTTTCCAAGTACGCAGCAGCTGAAAAAAAATCATGGATGTGAATGTGTCCCATAGGAAAACATGTAAATGAACTGTAGTGTGTTTCTGCAAAAAGCACCAAAAAACAGAGGTGTGAACCCAGGCCTGAGATGTTAAGTAACATAATGGGTTTAAGAAAACAAAATTAAGTACAAAAAGAGCAAATAATCGCTACTGTAAGGGGTTCATTTTTTTACTGTGGGACAGTGAAAGTAATATTTACAGTAGCGATTTGCTTTTTTGTACTATAAAGGGCCAATTTAATTTTTTTTAACCCCATTATGTTACTGGCCGATTAATCGATTATGAAAATTGTAATTTCATAATCGATTAGTTGTGGATTAATCAATTAGTTGTTTCGGCCCTAGCTAAAACACAAGAAACCAACTTCAAGATCTTTGCTAGGTGGCACAAAACACCAGAGAAAGTAAAAAAAAAACATTTTCCTGACATCTCCGACCAGTTTTGGAGATGTCAGAGAGAGAAAGGTACCATGTTACACATTTTTTGGGACTGTTCCAAGCAGCATTTTTTCTATTGCATGTAAACCATATATCTGAGAAGGTATATAAAATAATCTATTATTTGTAGGGCCAAAACAACTAATCGATTAATCGACAACTAATCAATTTTGAAATTAATCGGCTACAATTTTCATAATTGATTTATCGGCCAGTAACATAATGGGGTTAAAAAAACTAAAATTAGCCCTTTATAGTACAAAAAAGCAAAATCGCTACTGTAAATATCACTTTCACTGTCCCACAGTAAAAAAATGAACCCCTTACAGTAGCCATTATTTTCTCTTTTTGTACTTATTTGTTTTATTAACCCCATTATGTTACTAAACATCTCAGGCCTGGGTCACACCTCTGTTTTTAGCAGAAACACACTACAGTCCATTTACATGTTTTCCTATGGGACACGTTCACATCCATGATTTTTTCAGCTGCTGCGTATTTGGAAAGGGCAAGGACTTTTTAAAGCAAAACGGTGCTATTTTTATTTTTTTTGGTTCAATATACTTCAATGGAGAAGCTGCAGAAAAGCATGTAGTTTGTTTTTGCGGCAATTTGTGTTTTGTAATCTGCCCAACAACAAATTGGCCCAAATTTTTTTTTATAATGTTATTTTTTTTAAGGCTATTATCCGATTATTCGAAACAATAATCGGCAATGAAAATAATCGTTAGTTGCAGCCCCAATTATTTGTCATCTCCTAGACGCCGCAAAGGCATGTATTCCCTTGAAGTGGAAATCAACATCACCACCAACAATACAGATGTGGGTTTGTAAGGTAAAGGAGATAAGCAAACTAGAAGACTTGGTCCTCTCCTCACGTCATCAGCAGGAGAGTTATTCCAGGACCTTGTCTTCCTGGAGTCTCCTTGACAATGAAATGAATGAGTAAGAGATTTAGAGGAATGAGCTTAACTCAGGGATGGACTGGCCATCGGGAGGACCGGGAGATTCCCGGTGGGCCGATCCCTCTGTGGGCCAAATTTCAGTGACAGCTCCGAGTCTCTGCACTCTGCTGACCGCTGCTTATCAGAGTACTGTATAAGCGAGGGCTTGCTGAGCAGCAGCTTGTGCGGGCTATTTTCGTTCCTGCACGCTGCTACGAGCTACACTTTTTACTGCAGAGAGTGCCGATTCAGCTGACATCTCTCCCCGCAGTCCCCGGCTGCCTGGCCCTGATACACACACATTGCAGAGTGCAGTGAAGAGAACTGAGCCCGCCCCCTCCTTCTCCTGCTGTGTGATATTTCCTGTGTGCACAGAGGAGGAGGAGGCTCACCATGCTGCCGAGTCAAAGCTGCTCGTCTGAGACTGCCTGAACAACTGCAAAGTAAGTTTTCCAGGAGGTGGGGAGAACAAGCCTACAGTTCACTTTGAGTGATTTGGGGGGAGAGGATATGTTTTAGGGGCACTTTAGGACTTGTGCTAAAAGGGGGCTTGTATATGAAATCCACCCCCCTTAGAACATATCCTCTCCTTCCCCCCTCAAATCAAAGAGATACTGTCTGCCACAGAGGGGGGTGGCCCTTGGCACCCCACAAGTGATGTGCCCAAACTAATGCCCCCCTTCCAGGCAAGTTAGTGCAGCAAAGTGAAAAACACAGGAACACGCTGTGCGATCTGTGCAATGCACATGTCACCCGGGTGCAATTTCAGCCCAATTATGTCTGCACACTCTCTGACCCTCTCCTGTAGTATGTTTGCAGTCTCTGTTTCCTCTCCTGTAGTATGTTTGCAGTCTCTGACCCTCTCCTGTAGTATGTTTGCAGTCTCTGACCCTCTCCTGTAGTATATTTGCAGTCTCTGACCCTCTCCTGTAGTATGTTTGCAGTCTCTGACCATCTCCTGTTGCATGTCTGCAGTCTCTGACCATCTCCTGTACTATGTCTGCAGTCTCTGACCCTTGCCTGTAGTACGTTTTGCAGTCTCTGACCCTTGCCTGTAGTACGTTTTGCAGTCTCTGACCCTTGCCTGTAGTACGTTTTGCAGTCTCTGACCCTCTCCTATACTATGTCTGCAGTCTCTGACCCTTGCCTGTAGTACGTTTTGCAGTCTCTGACCCTCTCCTGTAGTACGTTTTGCAGTCTCTGACCCTCTCCTGTAGTACGTTTTGCAGTCTCTGACCCTCTCCTGTACTATGTCTGCAGTCTCTGACCCTCTCCTGTACTATGTCTGCAGTCTCTGACCCTCTCCTGTACTATGTCTGCAGTCTCTGACCCTCTCCTGTACTATGTCTGCAGTCTCTGACCCTCTCCTGTACTATGTCTGCAGTCTCTGACCCTCTCCTGTACTATGTCTGCAGTCTCTGACCCTCTCCTGTACTATGTCTGCAGTCTCTGACCCTCTCCTGTACTATGTCTGCAGTCTCTGACCCTTGCCTGTAGTACGTTTTGCAGTCTCTGACCCTTGCCTGTAATACGTTTTACAGTCTCTGACCCTTGCCTGTAGTACGTTTTGCAGTCTCTGACCCTCTCCTGTACTATGTCTGCAGTCTCTAACCCTTGCCTGTAGTACGTTTTGCAGTCTCTGACCCTCTCCTGTACTATGTCTGCAGTCTCTGACCCTCTCCTGTACTATGTCTGCAGTCTCTGACCCTCTCCTGTACTATGTCTGCAGTCTCTGACCCTTGCCTGTAGTACGTTTTGCAGTCTCTGACCCTTGCCTGTAATACGTTTTACAGTCTCTGACCCTTGCCTGTAGTACGTTTTGCAGTCTCTGACCCTCTCCTGTACTATGTCTGCAGTCTCTGACCCTCTCCTGTACTATGTCTGCAGTCTCTAACCCTTGCCTTTAGTACGTTTTGCAGTCTCTAACCCTTGCCTGTAGTACGTTTTGCAGTCTCTGACCCTCTCCTGTACTATGTCTGCAGTCTCTGACCCTTGCCTTTAGTACATTTTGCAGTCTCTGACCCTTGCCTGTAGTACGTTTTGCAGTCTCTGACCCTTGCCTGTAGTACGTTTTGCAGTCTCTGACCCTCTCCTATACTATGTCTGCAGTCTCTGACCCTTGCCTGTAGTACGTTTTGCAGTCTCTGACCCTCTCCTGTAGTACGTTTTGCAGTCTCTGACCCTCTCCTGTAGTACGTTTTGCAGTCTCTGACCCTCTCCTGTAGTTTTTCTGCAATAAAGGAGGGCATGAATGAAGTTATGTACTGCCACTGCTGTTCATGGTCACTGATGAAATAATGTTTTTGTGCGTGTTTGCAAAATTAAAGTGGGCCGGTCTGGATGAAGTCCAGGGCCAAATTTTTTTCCCAGTCCAACCCTGGCTTAACTACACCCATGGGTATAAACTAGGAGCTCAAGAAGGGTCTGCTTTCCATCTGACGGTCATATATTTTTTATTTCTTTTTTGTACACTTCCCCTTTTGGCCTTTTTTTTTTTTATTATATATATATATATATATATATATATATATATATATATATATATATATATATATATATACACACACACACACACACACACACACACACACACACACATACATACATACACACATACATACATACACACATACATACACACACACTGCATAGGAATGGTAGTAGGGAATGAGCAGGATAAGTTTGAGATCACAGAGGGAAAAGATATGGGAATGTGGATGTTGACATGGGAAATAAATTATTAAGATGCACAAATAAGTTAGCAGTAATTAGAAGGAAGTGGGATACTAATAACCTGTCTGAACTTTTGGACAGATAGACAAGATGTGGTCTAATTTAAACTGTCTAAGGTACCGGGGGGGGGGGGGGGGGGGAATACTTCTTCCCTTAGCTTTAGTTTGTTTCTTAGTTCTTTATGAGGTTTTTTTTCCCTTTTCTTTTCGCCTGCTTTTATTTTTATTTGAATTAATAATTTTTTTTTCCCCTTCTCTTTTTCCTTTTGTAGCAATCTGTCATCTCCTCCAGACAGTCAAATCCCCCTACAGTTACAACACACATGAGGGAACCCCTTGAACGCCCACTAGTGTTTACCCCCTTCCTTGCCAGTGACATTTACACAGTAATCAGTTCATGTTTATAGCACTGATCGCTGTATAATTGTCAATGGTCCCAAAAATGTGTCAAAAGTGTCCAAGCTGTCCGCCATAATGTTGCAGTTCTGATAAAAAAAAAAAAGCTGATCACCTCCATTACTAGTAAAAAAATTAAACAAAAATGCCATAAATCTTTCCCCTAGCTTTTTGCGATTTTTATTACTAAAAATACGCATGCATGCATGCGCACACACACACACACACACACACACACACACACACACACACACACACATACATACACACACACACACAGTACAGACCAAAAGTTTGGACACACCTTCCCAATCAAAGAGTTTTCTTTATTTTCATGACTATGAAAATTTTAGATTCACACTGAAGGCTTCAAAACTATGAATTAACACATGTGGAATTATACATAACAAAAAAGTGTGAAACAACTGAAAATATATTTCATATTCTAGGTCAGGGCTCGACAATGGCGACTAGAAATGGTGTCCTGAAGACTTGGCTTGGAAGGTGGGCTGGTGCCATCTGGTGGTGAACCGTTATTACCACCAGATGTGTGAGCTGGCGCCATCTGGTGGTGGCCATTGGTATTACAAGTTAAACAGCAATTCTAATGAAATTTTTCACTGCCATCTTCTTCCCTCTAATTAGAACCCCCAAACATTATATATATTTTTATCCTAACACCCTAGAGAATAAAATGGCGATCGTTGCAATACTTTGTCACGCCGTATTTGCGCAGCGGTCTTGCAAGCGCACTTTTTTGGGAAAAAATTACACTTTTTTTAATTAAAAAAAATAAGACAACCGTAAAGTTAGCCCCATTTTTTTTAATATTATGAAAGATAATGTTACGCTGAGTAAATTCATACCCAACATGTCACGCTTCAAAATTGCGTCCGCTCGTGGAATGTCGACAAACTTTTACCCTTTAAAAATCTTCATAGGCGACATTTAAAAAAATCTACAGGTTGCATGTTTTGAGTTACAGAGGAGGTCTAGGGCTAGAATTATTGCTCTCGCTCTACCAATCGCGGCGATACCTCACGTGTGGTTTGAACACCGTTTACATATGCGGGCGCTGCTCACGTATGTGTTCGCTTCTGCGCTCAAGCTCGTCGCGACGGGGTGCGTTTTCTGGCTCCTAACTTTTTTAGCTGGCTCCTAGATTCTAAGCAAATTTGTCAAACCCTGTTCTAGGTTCTTCAAAGTAGCCACCTTTTGCAGCAGACACATCTCTAGAACTGTTCAGAGCAGACTGTGAATCAGGCCTTCATGGTAGAATATCTGCTAGGAAACCATTGCTAAAGAAAGGCAACAAGCAGAAGAGACTTGTTTGGGCTAAAGAACACAAGGAATGAACACTAGACCAGTGGAAATCTGTGCTTTGGTCTGATGAGTCCAAACTTGAGATCTTTGGTTCCAACCCCCGTGTCTTTGTGCGACGCAGAAAAGGTGAACAGATGGACTAAAATTCATTTTTATCGGCCTAAACTGAGAAAAAAAAAATGGAGGATATTTAATATAGCAAAAAGTACAAAAAATATTGTGTCATTTTCTTTTCAAAAGCTCTTTTAGTTTATAGCACAAAAAAATAAAAATAAAAAATACCACCAAAAGAAAGCTCTATTTGTGGGGGAAAAGAAAAGGACATAGATTTTGTTTGGGTACAGCTTCGCACGACCGCGCAATTGTCAGTTAAAGCGACACAGTGCCGTATCGCAAAAAATGGCCTGATCATTCGGGGCTGAAGTGGTTAAATCCATGCAAAAAAATCCCAGCCTTTAGTACTATTTTAACATTAAAGATTTATATTCCCCATCCTCCACCATTCATGCAGCTTCATGTCTGGCTCCAAGTTAAAATACCCTGTATACCCTACTTCTGTATTTCTATCAATATACTTTCACTGTTTCACAGTATAAAATAACCCCTTAAAGTGGTGATGATCTGCTGTTTTAATACTATAAAAAGGGCCAATTTTTGTTTAACCCATTCAGGACCAGGGATACAAAAAGCATTCTGCTGCTACTAAATATTTTAGTGACCGCACACACAGGTAGTGTGTATCAAGCCACCTGCCTCTGACAAGGGGAGTCTGTCAAGCAAAATATTATATTACAATCCTGCTTGAAAATCTGCAAAACAGTGCTTTAGGTCTTTAATTTTTTTTTTTTCCTTTAAATTACAAATTTTGATCTCAGAGTCTAATGATGTGTACCAGATCCAACCTCTAATAGAGTGTGTGTGTGTGTGTGTGTGTGTGTGTGTGTGTGTGTGTGTGTGTGATTAATATTTACCACCGCACAGAGAAATTCAAGATTAAAATGTTACTAAACCCAGGACCATGCAGTCACTATATCTCTTCTCCCACAGTACACAGAACATGGAAATGCAATTATTTTAGTAAATATAAACTGCTAAATACCCTTTCTCATCAGCAGTAAGAAGTCTTGTGACTTGATTACAAGTCAGTGCCTGGTTAAAGCTTTTTAGAGGAGGAGTTTCCATACTGCACTGGCTGCCCTATCAGGATGCAGGACCCTTGATTCTCTGGACAGTGCCGATTGGCTCAAGAAAAAAATAGAATTTTTGTACTCACCGTAAAATCCTTTTCTCTGAAGTCCATGGACGGACACAGCTCCTATTCTTGACAGTAGGGTTATATGCCCGTCTATTAGGAGAGGACTAGGCAGACATGTTAACAGTTAAACATGTAACTTATAAACAAAGCTGAACAGTACCGCCCAGGGGGTAGTCCCTCTAGGTATAACCCGCCACACTGCAGTATGCAGCCTCAGTTTGTCAAAAAGCAGTATAAACATAAAAAGGAAGGGTGGGTGCCGTGTCCGTCCATGGACTTCAGAGAAAAGGATTTTACAGTGAGTACAACAATCCTATTTTCTCCTTTTATTCTTGACATTTGGGATGTCCCCAAGCAGTGTCAAAAAACGAGGAGTGGGAACAGCAATCAAACCAAACTTCACCCCAAAACAACCAGAGCTCCTTAACCACTTAAGACCCGGACCAAAATGCAGCTAAAGGACCCGGCCAGGTTTTGCAATTCGGCACTGCGTCGCTTTAACTGACAATTGCGCGGTCGTGCTACGTGGCTCCCAAACAAAATTGGCGTCCTTTTTTTTCCACAAATAGAGCTTTCTTTTGGTGGTATTTGATCACGTCTGCGGTTTTTATTTTTTGCGCTATAAACAAAAATAGAGTGACAATTTTGAAAAAAAAAAGAGATTTTTAATACAGCTTACCTGTAAAATCTTTTTCTTGGAGTACATCACGGGACACAGAGCGGCATTCATTACTATATGGGTTATATGGAGTACCTTCAGGTGTAGACACTGGCAATCTCAAACAGGAAATGCCCCTCCCTATATAACCCCCTCCCATAGGAGGAGTACCTCAGTTTTGTAGCAAGCAGTATGCCTCCCAAAATGGTCCTCAAAAAAGAGGGGTGGGAGCTCTGTGTCCCGTGATGTACTCCAAGAAAAAGATTTTACAGGTAAGCTGTATTAAAAATCTCTTTTTCTTTATCGTACATCACGGGACACAGAGCGGCATTCATTACTATATGGGATGTCCCAAAGCAATGCTTACAATGAGGGGAGGGAGAACATCTCCAAGACAAAAGGATTTAATTTAGAGATATACTCAAATCATAATAAATCCAACTTAGTTGAGAAAAATAATTTTAAATTTTAAATTTAACTCAAAAAAGAGGAGCCCCCGGAATCCGAGGGTCTCAAACTGCAGCCTGCAGCACTGCCTGCCCGAAGGCAGTATCAGTATTCCTTCTTACGTCCAACTTGTAGAATTTTGTAAACGTGTGGACAGAAGACCAGGTTGCCGCCTTGCAAACTTGAGCCATAGAGATCTGGTGGTGTGCTGCCCAGGAGGCGCCCATGGCTCTAGTAGAATGAGCCTTTAATGATACTGGAGGAGGCAACCCTTTCAAGCCGTAGGCCTGAGTGATTAATTGCTTAATCCACCTAGAAATGGTGGACTTTGCAGCTGCCTGCCCCTTCTTGGGCCCATCCGGTAGAATGAACAGCACATCTGTTTTCCGGATCTTCTTTGTAGCTTTAAGATAGGCCTTCATGGCCCTGACAATATCCAAGGTATGCAGCAACCCTTCCTTTCTGGAAGTAGGTTTAGGGAAGAAGGATGGTAATACCAAATCCTGGTTCAAATGAAAACTGGATATGACCTTCGGTAGGAAGGATGAGGGCGGAGAACGACCCTGTCCTTATGAAAAACAAGATATGGTTCCTTACAGGATAAGGCCGCTAGCTCCGAAACTCTTCTTGCGGAAACTATGGCAACCAAAAATACTAACTTCCTTGTCAGTAGAACCAAAGGAATTTCAGCCAACGGCTCAAACGGTTGTTTCTGTAAACTTGACAGAACAAGATTTAAATCCCACGGACAAAGCGGGGATTTAACTGGAGGTCTAATACGTAAGACCCCTTGAAGGAAGGTCTTAACCAGCGAGTGGGTGGCCAGCGGCCGCTGAAACCACACTGACAGAGCAGAAATCTGTCCTTTGATTGTGCTTAATGCCAATCCTTTATCCACTCCTAGCTGGAGAAAACTTAATACTCTATCGATGGTAAATTTGCGAGAAAGCCATCGCTTGGACTCACACCAGCCTACATAGGCCTTCCAGACCCTGTAATAAATCACCCTAGAGACCGGTTTCCTGGCTCTGATTAGGGTAGAGACTACTTTCTGAGACAGACCTCTACCCCTGAGAATCAGGGATTCAGCTTCCAGGCCGTCAAATTTAGATGCCGTAAGGCAGGGTGGAGGATCGGACCTTGCGATAGCAGGTCTGGCCGTAGAGGAAGAGTCCAAGGGTCTCCCACTACCATCTTTAGGATGAGTGAGTACCATGCCCTTCTGGGCCATGCTGGAGCTACCAGGATGACTGGTATGTGTTCCACCCGGATCCTGCGCAGCAGGCGGGGTAGTAACTGGAGCGGGGGAAACGCATAAAGAAGTTTGAACTGATGCCAAGGGCAAACCAACGCATCGGTTCCGCAGGCCATCGGATCCCTTGAGCGGGATATGAACCTGTCTAGTTTCTTGTTGAGTCTCGATGCCATGATATCCACGTCCGGCACTCCCCATCTTTGGCAGAGTGCTTGAAAGACTTGTGGATGCAGAGACCATTCCCCCGGCCATAGAGTCTGGCGGCTTAAGAAGTCCGCCTGAAAGTTGTCCACTCCTGGAATGAATATTGCCGATATGCAGGGCACATGCGCCTCTGCCCATAGGAGAATCAAGCTCACCTCTCTCTGAGCGGCTTGACTCCTGGTTCCCCCTTGGTGATTTATGTATGCCACGGCCGTGGCATTGTCTGATTGAATTCTCACCGGGAACCCTTGCAATTTTGACGTCCAAGCCCTGAGGGCTAGTCGAGCAGCTCTGAGCTCCAAGATGTTGATGGGCAACTGCTTCTCTGGCTTTGCCCAAGTACCTTGGCGAGTGCAACCATCCAAAATTGCTCCCCAGCCCGTCAGGCTGGCATCTGTGGTCACTATCTTCCAAGCCACTGGGCTGAAAGACTTCCCCTTCAGTAGATTCTGAGGGTCTAACCACCAACACAGACTTTGTCGGACTCTTGATAAGAGCGGCAACGGGATATCCAAGGCCTGTGGCCTTCTGCTCCATGCTGACAGGATGGCTGCCTGTAGGATGCGAGTGCTTAGAACCAGTAGGATTAATTCCTTGATGGCTTTTACCTTCCTCAGAGGTAGGAACACTCCTTGTTGTTCTGTGTCTAATCTCATGCCGAGATATTCCAACTGCCTTGTGGGCTGGAAAGCTGACTTTTCTCGATTTAGGACCCAGCCGAACCTCTCGAGGTATTGGACCGTGAGGGCCACTGCTCGCTCCAAGCCGGGAGACGAGTGGTCTATGACTAGGAGGTCGTCCAGGTATGCTAGGATCGTGACCCCTTGGATCCTTAGCTTGGCTAGGATCGGAGCTAGGACCTTCGTGAACACCCGGGGGGCCGTAGCCAACCCGAAGGGAAGCGCCACGAATTGGAAGTGACGCGAAGCCACCATGAAGCGTAGATATCTTTGATGTGGCTGATAAATTGGAACATGAAGGTAGGCATCCTTTATGTCTATGGACGCCATGAAGTCGTCCTTCTGGAGTGTGGCAGCTGCTGACCGCACGGATTCCATCCGAAATGAGCGGATCTTTAGATATGCATTTACCATCTTTAGGTCCAAAATTGGCCTGACATCTCCATTGGATTTTGGATGATGAATAGGTTGGAGTAGAAACCCAGCCCCTGTTCCAGGACTGGTACCTCTACTATTACTTCCTGGGAAAGTAGATGATCTAATGCCGATCTTAATGCGGCTCCCTTTTCCGGATCGTTTGGAATCCTCGACTTCTGGAAATGAGGAGGAGGAAACCTTAGGAAATCTAATTTGTAGCCTGTGGCCACGGAAGACCGTACCCACTCGTCGGGAATGCTGGCTTCCCAAATCTCTGAAAAGAGTCGCAGCCTTCCCCCCACCTTCGTGGGTGGGGGCGCCCCTTCATAAGGTTGGCTTGGGGGCTGGTTTTGCTGGTTTGCGAAACCACTGCCTTTTGCCTCTAACAGCCTGTCCTTGTGATTTGCTGTTGAAGCCGAAGTTTGCTTTTGCAGGAGGCCGTCGATACTGCTTGGCATTAGAGGGCCCCTGCCCAGGGGAATACTGTCGTTTAAACGCAGGCCCCTGAACCTTCTTCTTAGTTGGCAAGAGAGTACTCTTGCCGTTTGAAATGGTCTGAATGTATTTATCTAGGTCTTCTCCGAAGAGTCGTCCTCCATGGAAGGGGAACCCTACCAGGAGCTTCTTGCATGGGGGCTCAGCCTCCCAGCTTTTTAACCATAAGAGTCTTCTCATATGGATAAGGGATAACGATAAACGTGACGCTTGCTGGATAGAATCCTTGATTGCGTCTACCGTAAAACATATGGCCTTAGGGACATCCGAAAATTCTTCTGCCTGCTGGGCAGGAATAAGTTTAAGCATCTGCTTAAATTGATCCGATAATGCTTGAGCGACCCCAATCGCAGCCACAGCTGGCTGTACTACTGCCCCTGCAGTAGTGAAGGAGTTCTTAAGTAGTGCTTCCAAGCGCTTATCAACTGGATCCTTGAACACCTGTATGTTTTCTACAGGGCATGTTAACGATTTGTTAACACATGAGATGGCTGCGTCCACTGCAGGAGTAGCCCATCTTTTGGAAAATTTTTCTTCCATAGGATATAGGACAGAGAACTTCTTAGGTGGTAAGAAGATCTTATCTGGCTTGTTCCAATCTTGGAACAAAACTCCCTCTAATAGAGGATGGATCGGAAACACAGCATTGCTTTGAGGCGCCCTCAGTGAGCCCAAAGCTGAAACCGTCGATACCTGGAGATCTGGTACTGGCAAGTTGAATGCCCTATGGACCAAGTCCGACAATCCTTGAATCCACCAGCTCTCCCTCAGGGAGACTGCCCCAGACTCCTCTGTATCCGGATCCTCGATCCCTGAACCTACTTGGTCCTTGTCCAAGAGGTCGTCCAATTCCCCTGAGGAAAGGACCTCCTCTTCTGAGGGTCCGCGCTCGGGCGACGGAGATCTATTCCGCTTACTGCCCCGCATAGCTGCGGCTATCATTTTACCCATGCTTTTCTGCATCTCTTTTAAAGAGGTGAGTAATACCTCCTCCGTGACCATCTTAGGGTTGGACTGACCCGCGTCAGCTCCAGCCCCAGATCCCGATGGCCCCAAGGCTCCCTGTGGGGAAAGCAGCGGCATAGCTTTGTCCGAGACCTCAGACTCTCTGGGGGAATCCCCACCTCTTGTACCCTTGTTTTTTGATGCCATGGTACAATACCGAGGTACACCTGCTACTTATTGGTACCTGGGACTTATAAATAGTTAAATGCCCAAACACCTGTTTGGGGGATAAAAAAAATGCTTCCTCTCCCCTAGATGACACTTTTTTTTTTTTTTTTTTTTTTTTTCAAAAAAAAATCTTTTTTTTTTTTTTTTTTCAAATCTAGGAAAGAAAAAACATTCTGTCCCCCTGAGTAGTATTGCAAGAAAAACTATGAGATGGAAAAGAAACAGCCTATTCCTAGGCTTGAAAACAGTCTTTCTGAAGACTGCAATATTCTTTCTGGCCACTGTGTGTCCTCGGCGCCCCGTGCTTGCCGTTCTGGTCTTTCCTCCTCAGTTCCAAAGTATTGAATGAGCTATATGGAACAAACAAGGAAGGGCCGCCCCTTCCTTAAGCCACTGACCCGCCCTTCCCCCCCAGCAATCTCAAACAGGAAATGCCCCTCCCGACAGGGGGGGGGTGGGGTTGGGAGGAAGGGACCTCTCTGCTCCAGCAAACTGCAGCCTGCAGCCTGGAACCATGAGGAGGTCAGCGTTTTGCCTGCTTTGCAGGCCGTGAGGAGGAAGACTGAATGGAGCATCGCCTGGAGGCTTGCAGGTAAGCACAGCTCTCTGACACACACATATACTTTTATATCACACAGGCCCCACTCAATGCTTTTCCAACACTACAAGGGAGGTCACATCTTATGGGGAATAATACATATAGAGCCATCCTATCTTTATGATATGTGACTAGTTTGCCAGATGCAGTGCATAACTTTAGGCATGTCCCCTGTGACCCCCCAGAAAAAACCTGCTAAGAACCAAGTTCCGCAAGTTTTCCCCTCACTTACCTGCTCCATGCCGCAGGACTTTGCCAAGCAAGAGGCCCAATCTTCCCCCATCTCGGTGGGGATGTCTAGACCTTCAGGCCCTGGGTTCCTATGAAGGATCCACTGTCCTGGGCCCATATAGCACTCTGGCAACAGAAACATTAGGCACCCAAAGGTTTCTAAGTTCTGGGCCCAGGGTCCAGCTCTCTAAAAAGAAAAGCATTATGGGCTATACCCCAAGGGTTTGGGGTCCGGTTACTGACCACTTTAGCGCTGAGGCTTTTTTGGACAGAACCGGTTAGCTCACCTAATCCCAAGGATGTGGAGGCAAGCTAAACCATGACTAACACCTAAGACACTGGCGGAAAAACTGAGGTACTCCTCCTATGGGAGGGGGTTATATAGGGAGGGGCATTTCCTGTTTGAGATTGCCAGTGTCTACACCTGAAGGTACTCCATATAACCCATATAGTAATGAATGCCGCTCTGTGTCCCGTGATGTACGATAAAGAAACAATATTTTTTACTTTTTGCTATAATAAATATCCCCCAAAAATTTATAAAAAAACATTTTTTTTCTCAGTTTAGGCCGATACGTATTATTCTACCTATTTTTGGTAAAAAAAAAAAAAAAAAAAAAAATCGCAATAAGCGTTTATCGGTTGGTTTGCGCAAAATGTATAGCGTTTACAAAATAGGGGATAGTTTTATTGCATTTTTATGAAAAAACATTTTTTACTACTTATGGCGGCGATAAGCGATATTTTTTGTGACTGCGACATTATGGCGGACACTTTGGACAATTTTGACACATTTTTGGAACCATTGTCATTTTCACTGCAAAAAATGCATTTAAAATGCATGGTTTATTGTGAAAATGACAGTTGCCGTTTGGGAGTTAACCACAGGGGGCGCTGATGGGGTTATGTGTGACCTCATGTGTGTTTACAACTCTAGGGGGGTGTGGCTGTAGGTGTGACGTTATCGATTATGTATCCCTATAAAAGGGATCACACCATCGATGACGCCGCCACAGTGAAGAACGGGGAAGCCATGTTTACACACGGCTCTCCCCGTTCTTCAGCTCCGGGGACTGATCGCGGGACTCCAGCGGCGATCGGGTCCGCGGGTCCCGGAGCTTCGGACCGGGCTGGACAATAGCACAGCACGTATCTGTACGTGCATGTGCCCAGCCGTGCCATTCTGCCAACGTATATGCGCAGGAGGCGGTCCTTAAGTGGTTAAACAGCCGCCTGCAAAACCTTGCGGCCGAAGCAAGCATCCGCAGATGCATGCACGTCAACCTTGTAAAACTTAGTGAAAGTGTGAACGGACGACCAGGTCGCCGCCTTACACACTTGTGAGACAGATGCTTGATGACGGAAAGACCAGGAGACACCAATTGCCCTGGTTGAATGCGCTGTGATAGGAAAGGGAGGCGTCCGCCCTTTTAAAACATAAGCCTGAATCACGATCTGTCAGATCCACTGAGAAATGGTGGCTGACGAGACTGCCAGGCCTTTCTTTGGACCAGTCACTGACACAAACAGTGAGTCTGACCTCCGAAACTGAGCCGTAGCAGACAGATACACTCGTAGAGCACGTACCACGTCCAAGGAATGAAAAGCAACCTCTTTGGGATACGACGGCCGAGGACACAAGGATGAAAGCACAATGACCTAATTTAGATAAAAGATTGAAACCACCTTCGTAAGAAACAAAGGCTGCGGGCGTAGCACCGATTTATCCTTGTGGAGGATCAAGTAGGAGGACTTGCAAGACAAGGCCGCCAATTCAGAAACCCTCCTGACTGATGTAAAAGCGACCAGAAAGGCAACTTTCTGAGAGAGTGTCAAAAGTGGAATCTCTCCGATGTTGGCAAACAGAGGTTTCTGAAGTAAGGTAAGCTTTCCGAGGCCGACAAGGGGCCAGCTGAGGGACAAAAGCGTCCCTGGTTTCGCAAGCCAAACAAGCCTGCGAACAAATCTGTGACAGCATGAAGGTTTGCCCCCGCCCGACTCTCGGGTGGGGGGTTGCCTTCGACCAGTGTAGAGACATACCCAAAAAGACTTGCAGGTATAATTGCATCGAAAGGTGATTCTACAAAGGGGGACTGAATATAAATGCACGTCACACTTTTCAGATATTTATTTTGTAAAAAAAATTGAAAACCATTTATCATTTTCCTTCCACATCACAATTATGTGCCACTTTGTGTTGGTCTATCACATAAAATCCCAATAAAATACATTTACGTTTTTGGTTGTAACATGACAAAATGTGGAAAATTTCAAGGGGGTACGAATACTTTTTCAAGGCACTGTAATAGATGAGTAAGAGAATCCCCCAAAAAATTTAAAATAAATATCATACTCGCTGGTTGGCTTCAGCACTGATCCCAGCTGTAAACTGCCTCCCGCCAGCTCTACCCCAAGAACTGAGTGATCAAAAACCGCTGATTGCTTAGTTCTCTCCACTCTGAGCAGAGAGCCGGGACTGTCAGTCAGCATCTCTCTGCTCTGCCCCTCCAGTGCACACTGGAGCGCTGGGCTGTGGAGGGGGCAGGATAGGGTGGTTCAGGCTCTTGGTGGCATGCTGACAGGCTGAGCCAGCTGCTGGTCTAGGAATGTGGGTAGATCCCAACCATATGGTTGGGATCTTTCCCTTGCCTGGACCGGATGAGTGATGTCAGCAGACAGCGGGCTTTAGCCCACTGTTAGATAAACACAAGTCACAGGAGTGCAGAATGAACTGCACTTCTGTGATCCATAAGAGTAAAGCCAAAATAGCTTTGGCTATACTGCTCCTTTAAACCCAAAAGCAAACATTATTTATATTGTATCTTACCAATTCTTAGATGTAATGGTTAGATTACTTTTTTAGGCTTTCTTTCCTTTATTTTCTTTTGGTGATCCAGCAAGTCTGTTATTTTTCAAAACAACATTTCTTGCAGAGGTATATTACAGGGATGATTTTGTGTAAAACCTTTATTCCAAAAGGAATGAAAAACTGTTTGCTGTAACTGTTTATAAAATATTAGCTGAAGTCTGCCTTCAATGTGTTTGTGTATCTAAATCTGCTAATATATCCAACATCCCCCTCCCCGAGGCTGACAATGCTGCTGTCCAAATATGCCCCTGTGCTCATTCATCCAGAGTTTAGGCACCCTAATACAGGAAGCGTGATACCGGTCAGATCACCAGGTTACAAGAGAAGGAAAAAAATAAAATAATAATTGGTAAGCTGAAATATATTACATTTTTGTTTTGGGGTTTAAATAATAGTTTGGTTAATACTGTAAAAATCTGCATTTATCTGCATTGCCATGCATCATGTGCTGTCATAAAAAGTTGATGGATTAAAAATGTGACTTAACCAATGCATTGCACACATGTAAAATGGCACCATATGAATCAATGGCAAACCTTTACACATGCAAATGTTTGATCGGACCCTTAATAGCAGATCGCAGCACATTTAATTAACATTTGATATGGTGGGAACCTGGGCATAGATAAAATTATTTAAACATCTAAAGAAACTCATCATAAGACTAAACACATGGATTTTCTTTTTTTTTTGCAAAAAGCACATAATGAATGCACTGTCTGGTTACACACAACCAAAGCAATACGCTTCAAGTTTGACCCACTGTGTAAAATAAATGCACACAGTTATCTCTGTCATCAAATTGATTAACTGCCATGGACCAAATGCCATAACAGGCATTGAAGTGCAGCTACACCCTTTAATATCTTATGTAGGTCAACATTTGTAAGTCTGAATGTGTAAGCTTCGCTCTGCAGCACTGGGAATGCTAAAAGCTAAATATTTTACAAGGCAGAAGCATACACAAGATGATAATTTATTATGAATGTGCAGCATGCTGTTATGTTGCACTTTGAAAATCATTTTTATACAAATTGTCTCTCATATCAAAAAGTTCGCCAAGGGAGTTACAGCCTCAGTGCCAATAGCAACAAGTTTCCTCCAGGTGAATAGATAGGGGTACGATGTACCCCATACTCATTCACATAGGGTGGGCGGGCCGGAATCTGTGGGCCCTCTTATGTAAGGGGGCTCCCAGATTCTGATAAGCCCCCTGCTCGCAGACCCTGACAACCAACGGCCAGGGTTGTCGGGAAGAGGCCCTTGTCCTCATCAACATGGAGACAGGGTTCTTTGGGGTGGAAGGGCCGCAGGGTGCCTCCCTGCCCCAAAGCACCCACCCCCCCCCATATTGAGGGCATGCAGCCTGGTATGGTTCAGGAGGGGGGTGGGGGCGCTCGCTCGTCCCCACCCCCTTTCCTGACCAGCCGGGCTGCATGCTCAGATAAGGGTCTGGTATGGATTTTGGGGGGACCCCCATGCCGTTTTTTCGGCGTAGGGGTTCCCCTTTAAATCCATACCAGACCCAAGAGCCTGGTATGCTCTTGGAGGCGGAACCCATGCCGTTTTTTATTTAAAATTTGGCATGGAGTTCCCCCTCAAGATACATACCAAACAGTGCCACAGTTTCTAGGCATTTCCTTGAACAGGGACACAAGGATTCAGATTTGAGATTTATGGTTTTGGAGGAAGTACTTAGAGCAGAGGTGTCAAACTCCATTTCATTGCGGGCCACATCAGCATTATGGTTGTATATGCAAGACTAGAGAAAGCCGCTCCGACATTGGGAGCTCATGTTGTGAAAATCAATGTTTCCCTATGAGAGCCGTCTTAACTGGTCCGACACAAGTCGTATGACTGTTGTGTAGTATCAGTGTGAACCCAGCCTAATGCCACGTACATACGATCTGAAAATCAGACGACAGACCGTCCAACTTTTTTCATTTACTAGTCCCAAGTAGAAATTAAATAGGTTACTAAAATAACGAAAATTCTCATACGACAGAAAAAAAATAAAAAAAAATCGTAAGTGATGTCATGTGTCGTACGAGGAAAATTTTCGTGCATGTCCGATAAAATAATAATCGGATGAACTGTCATGATCGGCTCACGGAAGCCCTGTACTAACGATCCGAATATCGTACGATTCTTCCTCGGACGACATTTTTCGTACAATATTTAGATCGTGTGTACGGCCATAAAGCACTCTTATACCAACACTACAGGGTGTAACCTCACAGGTGTATCCCATTACCACTCTAAATTAATCCCCCACAGGCTAAATCTACTACAATCTGTATAAAACGAATAAAAACATTTAGACCCCTTTCAAATGGGGCGGTTTGCAGGCGATATTGCGCAAAAAAATAGCACCTGCAAACCGACCCTAAACAGCGGCTGCTGTTTCTCCAGTGTGAAAGCCAGAGGGCTTTCATACTGGAGCGGTGAGCTAGCAGGACCACTCAAAAAGTCCTGTTAGCCACATTTTTGGAGCGATGAGAGGAGCGGTGCGTTTACCGCTCCTTCCCATTGAAAGCAATGGGAAACTGCGGCTATACCCCCGGCAATGCACCTCTTTTTCGGCCCGCTAGCGGCCGAATACAGCTGCAAAATTAGCGGTAAAACACTGCTAAAAATAGCAGTGCTTTACCGCCACCACCGCCCCAGTGTTCACACCATAGAAACGCAATCCGGATGCATTCCAGGTGCTTTTCGGTTTTTGACGCGTTTTTAGTGCATTTTTTGTACGTTTTTAATGCAGTACAGTCCTTTTTTTCACCCCTCTTTTTAATTAACCTTAGATAAGGACAAGTGTGTCCCAGTGCATTTTTAGAGCGTTCCGGTGGGTTCCAGTGCATTTTCAAAGCATTTTACAGCGTTCCAGTACAGTCCAGTGCAGGTAAAATGCAGCATGTTCTACTTTTTTTTCTGGAACTGCAAGCACTGGTGTGAAATATGCCATTGAAAACCATATAACTTACTTTCCAATGCGTTTTTGATGGAAAAAAAAAAAAGGATCTGTAGGAGTAGTGCTGTCATCCACTCTACTGCCAACTGCAAAGACAGGGGGGAAGAAATGAGTCGCCCTGTGGCTGCAAAGAGAAGTGCAGGATCTGGCTGGGGAGTTCTATTCTGTCCTCTCTATTCTATTCTGCACCCTGCTTTGTGGAGACAAAGGAGGGTGCAACTGCAGAAGAGGTGCAAGGGCCACATGAAATGGCCTGGGGGGCTGGATTTGGGTCTTGTGTTTGACACATGTGACTTAGAGATAAGAGAGAGGGGGCGACAGGATTTTAAAACTGAAACAGAGAGACGTTTGGTAGATAAATTGATTACGGTCCCTACATCCTGAGGGTATGAACAGGGATTATGATCTATATTTATTCCAATAAATTCAGATTGAATTGAATAACACAGGATAGGAGACATGATATACATTTTGGAGTGAGCCATGGAAATATACAGTCCATTGAGGAACTGAGATCGGTTTTGTTTTGCCCTGTTATAGGATTACATTTTTCTATAGTATGAATATTCCAAAGAATTTATGCTAGATGGTGAAGGATTAGAAAATTAGATGATTAGTGAAGCAATTTAGATCTAAATGTTTGTATTAGTTGTATATAGATTGTAGTAGATTTAGCCTGTGGGGGGTTAATTTAGAGTGGTTATGGGATACACGGTGAGGTTACACCCTGTGGTGTGGTATAAAGGTATGTCGCTAGTAGATTGTTGCACAAAGCCTGATGAAGAGCATGGTATGCTTGTAACTGTACAGTAGCATTGCTGAAAAAATGATTTGTCTTTTAAGAAGCAACCAGTATCACGGCTGCAGGTCCCTTCTTTCTCCAAAGGAGAAGGACCTGGGGGATTAGGGATTACCAGGGACCATCTAATCTGGTGTCAAAAACCCCCAAGTAGGTAAGAAAGCGGCACTTTCCCGGTTTGCTTTTGCCTGCAGCCACCTGTGCGGTCTTTCCATCCTCCTTGTCCATGAGGTGGGCTCAGACAGACTGTTAGCTCTTTACAGCTCACCAAGTTTTGGGGTTGCTCCACCTCTTCCTGCTGCGACAGGAAGTTTCAGCCTGAGAGTAAGGCTTGGAGAGCGCCGAGTTCTCCCCTTGGTGTTCGATCGTTTGGCCTCTGGCAAAATGGCGCCCGCTGCACCAGGGGAAGAGACCCGAGCTGCTGAGCGGCGTGCAACGCCAGGGGATTGAAATGCCCAAACCGCCTGCATGAATGCAGTTTTTAGGGGCGTCTTGTGAGAAGCTCTGAGGCGGCAGGTAAGTGCAGCCCTCACCGGCATTCCTAAACCTGGCTCATAGGGGTATCATCCGACTCTTTTTAGTCTTCTGGTAAGAGAAAACAACAAACGTTTCACTGTGGGAGAAACAATCAATACTGAGGGACACGGGGTATGGTGGGGCCTTATAAACAGCTGTGATTAGATTATTATTTCCTTTAGGGTGGAGCCTATCGTCTCATGTCTTGCCGTCCTGGAAGGTGAGGCGAGAAAACTTCAAATAAAATAGATCATATATGATCTTTTTATCATTACCCGAGTAAGGAATGACCTCAGTGTCTCTTGCCCAATTGAGCGATTTTTAGAGCTGAACACTGGGGACATTACCAAACTACCCTGGCAGTGGGACTTTCCCTACGCTGCAAAAGGTTAAATGCTCCGTTTTATTTAGGGTACCTTTAAAAAATACTTTTATTTACCTTTACCTAGCACACCGACACCTGGCATTTTCTGCTTCTCTCTGATGTTCCAGGTTGTGGGCAGGCCCTAGGTGTCCTCAATGTTCAATGCAGGAATGTTGGACCTGCAATGTACATGACAATGTCAAAAAGTGTAGTTGACTGCACCAAAAAGCAGCAGTTTAAGGTACCCTAGATAAAAAAAAAAAGAGCATTTAAAAAGTCTCATTCACACTGGCACTGTCAAACTGACAAATAATAAAACCCTCTTTGTGCTATAGTGCTACATTTAAATTCAAACAAATACAGGTGTCTATATATCTGCTATAAAATGTCACTAATGAAAACTATTAAGGTACCGTATATATGAAGATTGACCAATATCCCCAAACATAAGCCGCCCAGCACCCAATATTAACCACTTGCTTACTGGGCACATATACCCCCCTCCTGCCCAGGTGAAATTTCAGCTTCCGGCACTGCGTCGCTTTAACTGACAATTGCGCGGTTGTGCGACGTGGCTCCCAAACAAAATTGACGTCCTTTTTTTCCCACAAATAGAGCTTTCTTTTGGTGGTATTTGATCACCTCTGCGTTTTTTTTTTTTTTGCGCTATAAACAAAAACAGAGCAACAATTTTGAAAAAAAAAATATATAATTTTTTTACTTGTTGCTATAATAAATAGCCCAATTTAAAAAAAAAAAAAAAAATTCTCAGTCTAGGCCGATACGTATTCTACATATTTTTATAAAAAAAAAAAAAAAAACGCAATAAGCGACTGGGTTGCGCAAAATAGGGACAGAATTAATATTTTTTATTATTTATTTTTTTTACTAGTAATGGCGGCGATCTGCGATTTTTATTGGGACTGCAACATTATGGCGGACACATCGGACACATTTTTGGCACCATTCACATTTATACTGCAATCAGTGCTATAAATATGCACGAATTACTGTATAAATGTGACTGGCATTGAAGGGGTTAACACTAGGGGGTGAGGGAGGGGTTAAATGTGTACCCTGCATAGTGTTTCTAACTGTGGGGGAAGGGGACTGACTGGGGGAGGTGACCGATCTGTCTCCCTATGTACAAGGGACACAGATCGGTGTCCTCTCTCCATGACAGGACATGGATCTGTGTGTTTACACACACAGATCCACGTCCTTGTCTCTGTAACCGCCGATCGCGGGTGCCTGGCTGACATCGCGGCCGCCAGGCACGCGCATCGGCATCTCAGTGATGCGGCGGGCGCGCGCACCCCCAGTGGCCCGGAGAAGCGGAGGCCGTAAAAAGACGGCGACCCAGAGATTTAGAACCACACTGCGGCCGTATATAGTCGTACGGCCGTCAGGAAGTGGTTAAAAAGGTATCTATTTATAATCAGTGTTCAAATCAGATTCATAAAAATTAAACCTGTGGAGGATGAATCAGTTCCACCACATCCTAGTGTAAAGCAGAGGGTCCTCATGAGTGTACCTAAATATAGCTTCACCATGTGTCAATCCGTAAAAAACATCCTCAAAAAAATCCACTCCGCCCTCACTGGATTTCAGAGCCTTTTTGTTTCAAAAGAAAGGCAAAGAAGCTTAAAATATCTACTTCACCCGGCTCAGAGCTCTGCGATCTCAGCGTCTTTTCCTCAGAGTCCGCAAAATGAAAAAGGCTCATATAGTATAAAATCATCCAACAAGGTTTTTTTTTTTTAAATATCGATTCTACTCACATAAATAGGAGGTAACATGGCTAAACAAACAAAGGCTTATAGCAGGGGTTCCCAACCAGTGGCCTGCGGAACCCTCCGATGTGGCCCGCGGCCTCCTGCTCTGGGATGGCAGATCCCAGGCCAGATTGCTGGTCGCCTACCCCCCATCCCAGAGCATTTGTTTTGTGAATGAAGCCAGTGGTAGAGGAAGCAAGCGGCTGCAGAAGTCGATGCTTCCTGTATAGCGCTGGCTCCTGTCATACCAAATGCACTCTGCCTGGGACAGCAACCGCCGGCGATACCTGAATGGAAGACTTATGAAAGGTAAGCTTATTACTAAAATCGCAGTGTATATATGGGCATATCTGTTCTGCAGTGATTACTGGGCTGCTTTCAAACTGATACACAGGTGCAGAGCATTGCACCTGCGGATTACCTTCATTGAATCATAGACTTCTGTTATTACCTGCGGATTTGGTGCACTTTCAGAAAGTGCACCACACTTGCAGGATATAATATATGTCTATGGCAAAGTGCAGCTAACCCGTAGGAAAGCCACAGGTGCACTGTGCTGCATCCAGGGTGTGGGTAAACCAAAGCACATCAGTGTGAAAGCAGCCTTAGGCCCCTTTCACGCGATCAGTCTGACCCATTCGGACCCTCCATTCTTTTTTTTGGAGCTGCAGATGTAAACGGACTTGTGTGATTACACCTATCTACCTCCAATCTGATCTGCTAAAAAAAAAACAGAAGGGGATCAGTCCCCTTTCATCTGGGAGGATCAGTGGCCCCATAGAGTAGAGTGGACACGGACCTGTCATCCGCCTGCTCCACTCATTGTGGCCCGCGACCGGTTACCAAGTCGCTTAGGTGGCCCTCACTCTTCAAAAGTACCCCTGGCTTATATGGAAACCCATGTACAGCGTCACCACAGCATCAACACACACTCCCAGCACCGCCGGCCAGCCACTTACCACTGCTCTGTTCGTCTCACTATGCCTTGATCTCCCTCTTCTGCCCTAGAGTATCGCTGTGCCTCTGATGCGTTTTGTTGCCTTAGCAACTTTATCAAGAGGTAAATTCCTTCTTTCTTTGGGCTTTTATGTAAACTGCTATGTGCTTGCATGTGTTGGTGTACATTTATGGTGCAGCAAAAAGGCAGCATGCTGTAATTCTTTTGCACTGCAATGATGTGAACTATGCCCGCAGGTTTTGGACTGTCTATTCAACTGGAATGTATTAAAAAATGCATCCAACTGTATCTGGAATAAAGTTTTAATATTTTATATATTTTCTAGGATGCAAATGAGATGGCATTTTTTTTTTTTTTTCCTCTCTGCATCAGCTCTATGTCACAGTCAGAAGACCAGTAGCAGTAGAGAGTTTCCCAACAACCAAGAAGGAAAAGTACACAAGTGGGCCATGACTAGGGATGAGCCGAACACCCCCCATTCGGTTCACAACCAGAACGTTCGAACGGACTGACCGTTCGCGCGAACATTTAGAACCCCATTGATGTCTATGGGACTCGAACGTTCGAATTCAAAAGTGCTCATTTTAAAGCCTAATATGCAAGTTATTGTCGAAAAATGTGTTTGAGAACCCGGGTCTTGCCCCAGGGAACATGTATCAATGGGAAAAAAAGTTTTAAAAACGGTTGTTTTTTCTGGAGCAGCGATTTTAATGATGCTTAAAGTGAAAATAAAAAAAATAAAAATTCCTTTAACCACTTAAGGACCGCCTCCTGCACATATACGTCGGCAGAATGGCACGGCTGGGCGCACGCCCGCGACCCGGTCCGAAGCTCCGTGACCGCGGGACCTGATCGCTGCTGGAGTCCCGCGATCGGTCCCCGGAGCTGAAGAACGGGGAGGGCTGTGTGTAAACACAGCTTCCCCGTTCTTCACTGTCGCGCTGTCATTGATGATGTGTTCCCTTTTACAGGGAAACACAATCAATGACGTCACACCTACAGCCACACCCCCCTACAGTTAGAAACACAAATGAGGTCACACTTAACCCCTTCAGCTCCCCCTTGTGGTTAACTCCAAAACTGCAATTGTCATTTTCACAGTAAACAATGCATTAAAAAATGCATTTTTTGCTGTGAAAATTACAATGGTCCCCAAAATGTGTCAAAATTGTCCGCCATAATGTCGCAGTCACGAAAAAAAAAAAAAATAATAAAGATCGCTGCCATTAGTAGTAAAAAAATAAAAAAATAAATAATAATAAAAATGCAATAAAACTATCCCCTATTTTGTAAACGCTATAAATTTTGCGCAAACCAATCGATAAACGCTTATTGCAATTTTTTTTACCAAAAATAGGTAGAATACGTATCGGCCTAAACTGAGGATTTTTTATTTTATTTTTTAATATATTTTTGGGGATATTTATTATAGCAAAAAATATTTATTTCTTTTTCAAAATTGTCGCCCTATTTTTGTTTATAGCGCAAAAAATAAGAAACGCAGAGGTGATCAAATACCACCAAAAGAAAGCTCTATTTGTGGGAAAAAAAGGACGCCAATTTTGTTTGGGAGCCACGTCGCACGACCGCGCAATTGTGAGTTAAAGCGACGCAGTGCCGAATCGCGAAATCTGGCCAGGTCCTTTAGCTGCCTAAATGTCCGAGTCTTAAGTGGTTAAATATTATACCTGCTGGGTGTCTATAGTATGCCTGTGAGGTGGCACGTGTTTAGAACTGTCCCTGCACAAAATGAGATTACTATAAGAAAAAAGTCATTTAAAACTGCTTGCGGGTTGAATGTAATGTCTGGTCCCTGCAATATGGATGAAAATCATTGAGAAAAATAGCATAGACAGTACACACACCACGTAGCTTTAGGTGCACACTGCAGAGGACACGGGCAGTACACACACCACATAGCTTTAGGTGCACACTGCAGAGGACACGGGCAGTACACACCACGTAGCTTTAGGTGCACAATGCAGAGGACAATGGCAGCATACACACCACGTAGCTTTAGGTGCACACTGCAGAGGACACAGGCAGTACACACACCACATAGCTTTAGGTCAGGGTTTGACAAATTTGCTTGGAATCTAGGAGCCAGCTAAAAAAATTAGGAGCCAAAAAACGCGGGTGTGTATTTTTTCCCCAAAAAAGTGCTCTTGTTAGACCGCTGCGCAAATACAGCGTGACAGAAAGTATTGCAACGATCGCCATTTTATTCTCTAGGGTGTTAGAATAAAAAATATATATGTTTGGGGGTTCTAATTTGAGGGAAGGAGATGACAGTGAAAACAGTGAAAAATTACACAACTGGATTTACTTGTAATGCCAACGGCCACCACCAGATGACACCAGGTCACAGAAGGAAGCTTGGGACTCCACAAGGCCTCGGCCTCAATTACCGGCGATCGCGCGGCGGGGGCGCACGGAGACACAGGATCCTGTGCCTCCGTGCACCCCCCGCCACGCGATCGCAACGGCCGGTAATTGAGGCTGTGGCTTTGCAGCCTTGTAGGCCGCAAAGCCACGGCCTCAATTACCGGCGGGCGCCAGGTCACAATTTCTTGTCGCAATTGCGACCTGGCGCCCGGTCTGGCATGGATTTTAAGGGGAACCCCCAACACTGAAAACAATGGTGTGGGGTCCCCCCAAAAATCTATACCACACCCTTATCCAAGCACACAGCCGGCAGGCCAGAAAAGGGGGTGGGGATGAGCGAGTGCCCCCCCCCGAACCATACCACGCTGCATGCCCTCAACATGGGGAGAATGGGTGCCTTGGGGCAGGGGGGGGGCTCTGCTCCCCCACCCCAAAGCACCTTTGGGGTGGGGGGTGCACAGGTTTTTAAAGTATTTTATTAAGGCAGCTCCAGCGTCTCTTCCGACTTCTCTCCCCTGGCGACGTCTCCTCCCTCTCTGGTTCTTCTCCCGGGTCTCCTCTCTCCGCTGTCTTCTCGCTCTTTTGCCGGGTCTCTCTCCCTCTGTTATTCTTCCGATGTTGATTTGACGCGATCTCCCAGTGTAATGCTGGGTTCCCGGCATGGGGCGGGGCCTCCAGCTGACTTCATTCTGAGACCCCGCCCCATGCTAATATAAGTCATTGAACTCGACAGACCCAGCATTACATCGGGAGATCGCATTGAATCAACATCGGAGGAAGAACAGAGGGAGAGAGACCCAGCAAAAGAGCGAGAAGACACCGGAGAGGGGAGAAGAAGTCGGAAGAGATGCCTTTGTAAAATACTTTAAAGACGGCGATCCGACATTAGTGATATGCAATGGGCTGAAGTAGGATCAAAGTCGGACCAAAGCAGTGCAGGGAGTATTTTCTAAGTCGGACTAATTTAAAAGGGCTCTCATAGGGAAACACTGATTTTAACACGTAATGCGACATGCGCTCCCAATGTCGGAGCATTGGTTGTACAAGTGTGAACCCAGTCATTTTTAAGAGGGGGTGATCTTTTTTCCAACTCAGTGGTTCTGTTTTTGAATTTTTTTCTGACATGTTGGTGTTATATCTTTCACTTGGATGTTATACGTTGTAAATAAAGTAGTAAATAAAGTAATAAAGCTGCAAAGCAACAAAATGTGATTATATTAAAGAGTGGGGTGATTCTTTTCCATACCCGCTGTAGCCATCAGAATAAAAAGGGAAAAATATTACCGACTGCTTACTTTTTATTTATGTTAGCAAATTTGCCCATGCAAATGTTTAAAAGCAAATTCCCAAAAAAACGGGTTCCCGGTGAAGCGCTTCTATGCTTTTTACGCATAAATGCATTCTAGCGGCTTGGATAAATGAATGTTCTAGCCAATAGAATACATTTACATGCAAACGCACATAATTACGTGCCAAAACCAGCATCGTATTTATGGTGGATCTTTTAACCAGCTCAAAGATCCAGCATACAATACAGTGTGCCATGTGCATGAGGCCAGCAAGCAGCAGTTGTGGTGTAACAGTGAGGGCAGCCAGTAAAGAAGAATGGATGGTAACCTGCACAGCAGTTTGAGCTCTGAAGCTGTATCCACAGGACAGCCCAGCTCCACAGCCAGCTCAGCATCTTCCAACTCCTGCGGGTTCTCCTCTGCCAAGCTCAGGTCACACTCAGTAAGGCTGCCCCTCCACAGCGCGCCCAACGAACCCACGTGAATCTTCTGTGTGGTCACATGTGTCACTTCAAACACCGGGACGTTCTCCACTACCGTCTCCGCCATACTGCACACACAGCCCGCCCCCGTTGCATACTGGGGATTGTAGTCACTAACGCCTCATTCCCCACAATCCACTTCACTGCCTACGTCTCATGCGCCTGTTCTGCGATCTGTAGACGAGTGCAGGGTGTAGCAAGATGGCGAGAACCTAATGTCACTTCCGTTACAAATCCTGACGGATCGCCTAATCTGACGCCTTGCCCATAATTCGTCACTTCCGGTGGAAAAATCCCCGACGAGTTGCAGCTAGTGCACATGAGCGAGCGCGATGGAGTTTTTGCCAGAACACCAGGATGTCCCCTTTTCATATAGTACAGCTATGGGCTGACCAATACTTCCGTTATTAGCGCCTTTGTTACTATTAATAGTGATAATGTTTGTATGGCATGCTGTTACTGAAAGAAAAAAGGCGATTCATAACTGCTAACTGTATGACATTGGCTAAGTTTAGCCCAAATGTTCCTCATGGGCCTGTGCATAGCTCACAACTGTCCCTGATCTTTCCCACTTCCCTTCTCATTAGTCCCTCATTTTGGTCTGATCTATATAGTTGTGTATAAGATGCACTATATATATATATATATATATATATATATATATATATATATATATATATATATATATATATATATATATATATATATATATATATATATATATATATATAAACCTTTCATCCAATTTCTGAATTTTTAAATTTCAAAATCCAGTTTAACCTATTGTCGACCACCCCACATACATTTACTGCGGGGTGGCACCTCCTGTGCGCAGAATCACGTACAGTTACGTGATTCTGCACTTCTGTGGCGACAGTGTGATTGGACACAACGGGAGGCAATCAGCGGGTCCGGTGCTGTCTGCCAGGACCCCGCCGATCGTTCGAGGCAGCACGGCGATCTGACGATGTAAGCAAGGCAGATCGCCATTCTGTGACAAGAGAAGGTAGTGATCTTGTGTTTCTGCTAAGCAGGAGCATGGATCTCTGCCTTCCCACAGTACAAGCACCTCCCACACAGTTAGCAAGCGCTCCCTAGGAACACTTTGATCGCCCCTGATGTTAACCCCTTTCCAGCCAGTGTCCTTAGTACAGTGACAGTGCTTTTTTTTTTAGCACTGATCCCTGTATTGCTGTCACTGGTTCAAAAAAAAATGTCACTTAGTGTCCAATTTACCTGTGGCAATATCACAGTTCCTCTATAAGCCACTGATCGCCGCCATTACTAGTAAAAAATAAATAAAAAAATCCATAAAATATATCCTATGGTTTGTATAACTTTTGTGCAAACCAATCAAAACCGCAGAGGTGATCAAATACCTCCAAAAGTAATACACTCAAAGCTTGAGAAAGAAGCACAGGCTAAGTGTATTCCCCTAGTACGGGGGTCGGCAACCCATCGATCGCGGACTACCTGTTGACCGCCGACAGGTAGACTGCAAAGACGTCCCACAGTTGCGACCTGTTTCTTGCTCTAGAGAGGCACATCCAGCACACAATCCAGCTGCGTGCGGCTGCAGGGTAGGGAAAGCCTCCATAATAGCTCAGGCAGGTCAATAAGCCCAAGCGCTTTGTAGTGCTATTGCACATTCCTTGTCACTGGCCCGATGCACGGATACCATGTGGGATGGTGAGAGAGGATTGCCAAGAGGAATCAGCACCATTGCACCTTCCCTGTGCCACTCTGCATTTGGTAAGAGAGGATTGCTAAAAGGAATCAGCACTGTTGCAGCTTCCCTGTGCCACTCTGCATTTGGTGAGAGAGGATTGCCGAGAGGAATCGACACCATTGCACCTTTCCTGTGCCACTCTGCATTAAGAACTTCTCTGCTCTCCTGATCCTCCCAATACCATACCCTCCTGACAACCCCAGCCCACCTGATCCCCCCCAATACCATACCCTCCTGTGTCAGGTATCTCCTGGGTATGGTATCAGCCCTCCTGATCCTCCCAATACCATACCCTCCTGAGACCCCAGCCCTCCTAATCCCCCCCAATACCATACCCTCCTGACACCCCAGTGCCATGCCCTCTTGAGACTTCAGCCCTCCTGATTCCCCTGTACTGGGCCCTCTATATCTCCCAGTACCATACTCTCCTTATCCCCCCAGTATCGTGCCCCCCTGAACCCCCTTTACCTTGCCCTCCCGACCCTAATATACATACTACTTACCTCTGTACCCCACCCTACATCCTACTGACCTGTGTACACCGCCTTACATCCTACCGACCTCTGTACGCCGCCCTACACCCTACCGACCTCTGTAAACCACCCTACATATTACTGACCTCTGTACACTGCCCTACATGTTACTGACCTCTGTACACTGCCCTACATGTTACTGACCTCTGTACACTGCCCTATACCCTACTGACCTCTGTACACTGCCCTACACCTTACTGACCTCTGTACACTGCCCTACCTACTACTGACCTCTGTACACTGCCCTACACTCTACTGACCTCTGTACACTGCCCTACATCCTACTGACCTTTGTACACTGCCCTACCTACCACTGACCTCTGTACACTGCCCTACATACTACTGACCTCTGTACACCGCCCTACAAACTACTGAACTCTGTACACCGCCCTACAAATTACTTGCACTGGACAAAAATCAGAGCAGATAGCCAGGCATGAAATTAGTCAAGAAAATCAGCCTGCAGTACCAGATGTTCTGCTTTCATGATGAACTCTGACATCAGACTTGTGGAGGGTGACCAATTACTCCCCAGGCATGAAAAAAAAAATGTGAATGAAATTAATTCCGAGTTGTTCACTGAAGCTAACTTTTAAGGTAGGCTAAGTTTATATTTTTATATTAGACATTAGTTTTCAGTATATTTTTCTAGGTTTTTATTGGGGGCTTGCTAGTTAATTTCTTTAAAAAAAGGGGGGGAACTGCACCCCGGTGATCTTTGATCCATTCAGTGTTGTCCAGTCAGATCTTCATCTCTCAAAGGTGGCCTTCCCCTGCCCTAGTGCGCATGCTCCAAAATGCATTGTGATCATGCCAGTGACACCATCATGGATGACGTTACATTCCTGCCTGTGTTCCAGCTTGTGTTCCAGCTCTCGTTCTCAACCATCCACCATCTTACCAGCATCCTGCTGGCCAGGACAGCTCCACGAGTGGCATGAAAAGGCTCTCAGTGCGGACCAGTGAAGCTCCCTTCCACATGATCATTATACATGCCTATAACTTATGTCCCCCATGTGAGTTTTTTTTTACTCTACTATTAAATACTTAACAGTCTACACTTAGAGGCGCCTGTATCTTTTTTCTTTTTTGTCCCACTGGGGAGCCCAGGACCAATGTAACCAGTCGCATCAGGTGCTCTGTGAAGAGTGGAAAGAACAAAGTTCCTCCCCCTCCTCTGTGACGTCAGAAACCGGAAGAAACAAGGATTTCCTTAATTTCCAACTTGTTTGTTTACAAGCTGTTACCAGCTTGTTAAGCAGCCGATCCGACTGATCTTGGTCTGATTGGCTGCTTTAGAGGGCAGAGTACAGATCTGGAGTCTTACAGACCCTAGATCTCTCCATAAAGAGGACCTTTCATGGCCCATGCTATCACAAGGGATGTTGTTCATCCCTTATGATAGCAATAAATTAGATTCAATTTTTTTTCTATTACCCTGAAAGAGATATGGGCTCCTTCTCCTTCATGTAGTGTGGTCTTGCCCGCAGCTGCAGGTCTTGTCTTCTGGAATGGCATCAATTCAATAGGTAAATTATGGGTCCCCTACGATCCGATACCCCTACTACTCGGTATTTGTTATACGTTGGAAGCCCCCAATCTAAAAAAATTATTTGTATTTTATGCAGATTTGTATTTTATGCTAGGAAAGCAATCCTTCTTCAATGGAATAAGCCTCTCCCCCTGATGGTCCATCAATGGAAAACCCTAGAGAACACATCCCTACCTCTATACAAGTTGACATACTGTATATGGGACCTAACTGTCCGAAAAAGTTTGAAAAGATATGGGCAGCATGTGTCCGTTAGAGACAGTGGGGCCAGATCCACGAAGCAGTTTTGCTGGCGTATCTATTGATACGCCGCGTAACTGCTAGTTTGCTCCGGCGTATCTTTGTTTTGTATCCACAAAACAAGATACGCCTGAAGCTGGGCTAGATCCGACTGGCGTACGTCTTAGTACGCCGTCGGATCTAAGGTGCATATTTACGCTGGCCGCTAGGTGGCGTTTCCGTCGATTTCCGCGTTGAGTATGCAAATTAGCTAGATACGGCGATCCATGAACGTAAGTCCGGCCGGCGCATTTTTTTACGTCGTTTACGTAAGGCTTTTTTCGGCGTATAGTTACCCCTGCTATATGAGGCGTACTCAATGTTAAGTATGGCGTCGAATTTTGAAAATGTTACGTTGTTTGCATAAGTCGTTCGCGAATAGGGCTTTGCGTAGAATGACGTTCACGTCGTAAGCATTGGCTTGTTGCGGGTTAATTTCAAGCATTGGGAACTGGGATACCCCCACGGACGGCGAATGCGCCGTTCAGAAAAAACGTCAATTACGGTTGGGTCAAGTAAAATTAACATAAAACACGCCCACATCTTTAACATTTGAATTCCGCGCCCTTACGCCGGCAGATTTACGATACGCTGCCGTAACTTTAGAGGCAAGTGCTTTGTGAATACAGCACTTGCCTCTCAAAGTTGCGGCGACATAGCGTTAATACGCTACGCCGGACTAAAATTACGATCCGCTACGTGGATCTGGCCCAGCTGACTCTAGAGTAGGGCCCAAAATAATTAAAATCTAAATAAAATAACTAAAAGATAGAAGTAGAAAAACCCAAAAACGGAAAAGGAGGGGGAATTGGGACTTTGCGATGACAAAAGGATAGAAACAATAAGTGTAAGCAAAATTAGGTTAAAATTACAATATTTTTATTCAGATCAAGGTTAAAAAAGCCTCTAAAAAGGCAGACAAAGGTGGAGAACAATTAATAAAAAAAACTGTACACAGTAATGCAGAAGATGACAAGGTACTAAACAGTACCAAATAGATTATACCATGAAAGCAAGAGAGACAGATGCATGAGACCCCAACGCATTTAAAAAAATTCTGTCTTTTTTAGTGGGTGAGCGTCAACTTAAAATGATCTCTGTAAAATATACAGGGACACGGCTCAACCCCAATCTTGACAAAGAGCCACAGCCATTTATCCATGTAATTGGCTGTGTCCAATCACAGCTTATCACATGTAAACAAGGAGATGCCGTTTATCAGCTCTTCTCACCTCACACTGACAGTCTGAGGCGAGGAGAGCCGATAAGCGGCATCTCCACACACAAAGGTAATCAGGGCACTGATCATCAGTGCCCATCAGTGATGCCACCATGTGCCCCAACAGTGCCCATCAGTGATGCCACCCTGTGCCCATCAGTGACACCAGTCTGTGCCCATCAGTGAGGCCAATCAGTGCTGTCTTTCAGTGCCACCTATCAGTGCCCATCAGTGCTGCATATTAGTTAATAGGTTAATACTTCTACAAGGTCAAACAAAAACATAGGTCCATTAAACAGAGGAGGAAAAGCAGAACACGCAGAGTAATATAGTCACCTTGTATGTAGCTGGAGTGCTGGAAGAACTCAGAACGTTTGTTAACAAATAATAAAGTGGTTCTAAAGCCTAAAGTTTTATTTTTTACCTTAATACATTCAGTGCATTAGGATAAAAAACTTTCTGTGTAACAGAATCACCCCCTGTCACCCTTTATAATTTCCTAAGCCCATTCCCAATCCAGCGATGTGCACGAGAGCCAAGGCTCTTCTGGCTTTGTCCCTCCTCTCTGGGCAGATTGATAGCAGTGGGAGCAATTGGCTCCTGCTGCTGTCAATTAAATGCTGTGATGAGGAATAGACATAGACTGGGCATCTCAAGAGTGAGCTCCCATAAGTGCCCACCCCCATTTGAAGCAGCTTCCTATGGGGGCACTTGCTGAAAAGGAGGAGCCAGGAGCGCTGACGGGGGACCCCAGAAGAAGATGATTGGGGCTGCTGTGTGCAAAACCATTGCACAGAGCAGGTAAGTATAACATTTTTATTATTTTTGTAGCGCCCTGCTCCCAATGATTGGGGTGCTAGTCTAAATTTAGAGGGCGTCTGAGCCAATAGTGGGCTCAGACTTTGTTGAATTTCAGTGAAATTAGCCTCTGTTCTGGCTATGGTTGTGCTTGATAGAGTTTTCCCCTGTTGCCTGTAGGTGGCGTTACCACCTCAGGCCCATGTTGGAACACAAGCGAACCATGGTGTGTTGAGTGACCCTTCTCGGCAGCAGCCCAGTGGGAGTGGTGCCCTGCTGTGCATGCTGGGAGGGGGTACTTAAGGGGCAGACACCATTTTTTGCCTCGTGGCCCTCCTGGCGCGAGGCATGTGTGTGTGATTCCAGCTCCCGGACCACGTTGGTCTGGGGCTGCATCTCTATTTAGTAGGCCCAGCTATTCTGGCTGGGGCCTATGATGCTAAAGGGGATCCCAAGCTGTCCATCCAAGTGGGGGAAGCTGCTTAACAAAGGAAACCGGGGGAGGGCCTGCCCTGGAGGAGACCAAGCATGGCAAGCTAATGTCTCGGGATAGGCCTGGTGACTTCGTTATAAAGGGATCCACTACTCAATTTGTCTTACAGTCCGCCGGATCGGCTTAAAGAGGAGTTCCACCTAAATTTGAACTTCTGCTTATCCCACTCCTCACCCCCTTACATGCCACATTTGGCATGTAATTTTTTTTGGGGGGGAGTGGGGGCTTCAGGAAGAGTGGGACTTCCTGTCCCACTTCCTCCTTCCTGTAGGCGACTAAGCTTAATCGCCTACAGGAAGGGGCTGCTGTAGGCAATCGCCTAGGACACGTCACAGGTCCTAGGCGATCTCCTGGCCAATTACACGGCGAAACGCCGGGCCGCGCCGTTCGCGCATGCGCAGTGCCGCTCGCGCATGCGCAGTATGTGCCCGGCCGTGAAGCCGAAAGCTGTCACGGCCGGGTGCCCACACTGAGAATGAAGACGCCGGCCGGGGAGGGGGGGAGAGGAGCGGAGCCCCGGCCGGCGCGTCGCTGGAGCAGGTAAGTGTCTGTTTATTAAAAGCCAGCAGCTACACTTTTTGTAGCTGCTGACTTTTAATAAACATACAAATTGGCTGGAACTCCCCTTTAAAGGCTCTTTTGCTGTAAGGCAGGAAGTTCGGGACTAAAATCCTGTGGCAAAGAATTCCTGGCTATCCATCTTTCGTTCTCAGACAATCTGTGGCAGAGACTGTTCTCATACTGTCCGTGCATCTTTCCGGCTGCTAGGACATGTGAGAGGGGTCTATCTGGGTGAGCAATACACACTCAGGAGAGAGTGGTGAATACTGGAACTTTAGATAATTTTTGTGCATTCTGTACCGCGTGCCTGAACCTTCCCTTTCTCTCCTTTTACCTTCCACTTTCTTCACAAGTTTTATGCAGCAAAAATAAAACCTAATGCCACGTACACATGACCGTTTCTCGGGATGTAAAAAATGTTTTTATTTTAATGTCCTTAAAAACGATCGTGTGTGGGCTCCAGAGCATTTTTAACGTCGTAAAAAATGGTCGTGTGTGGGCTTTAAAGCGGGAGTTCACCCGAAAAACAATTTTTAACATTAGATTGAGAACGCCCAGTCCCGCAGCCCATACCAGGAAGCGGCGGAGAAGATCTATCTCTAAAACGGTAAGTACTGCTTCGATTTTTAAAAAAAACACCCGATTCCCCTTGACAAAATGAGCCTCAATCTAATGTTAAAAATTAAGTTTTTGGGTGAACCTCCACTTTAACGACGTGAAAAAAACGTGCATGCTCAGAAGCAAGTTATGAGACGGGAGCGCTCATTCTGGTAAAACTAGCGTTCGTAATGGAGATAGCACATTCATCACGCTGTAACAGACTGAAAAGCGTCTCACCAAGTTTTACTAACACAAAATCAGCAAAAGCAGCCCCAAGGGTGGCGCCATCCGCATGGAACTTCCCCTTTATAGTGCCGTTGTATGTGTTGTACGTCACCGCGCTTTGCTAGAGTATTTTTTTTCACGATCGTGTGTAGACAAGGTCGGCTTAACAATAATCGGGTTGAAAAAAAACGTTGTTTTATCTAGACCATTAAAACCGGTCGTGTGTACTAGTGTTGCTCACGAATATTCGTATTGCGAATATTCGGCTCGAATATGGCATATTCAAGTATTGGCGAAATTATAGAATTTCGCGGCCAATATTCGCTATTCCGAATATTCACATTTTTTCAATTTTATTTTTAAAACAGATCACATCCTAGTGATCTCCATCGACGTCTAAAAGCATTGCTGGTATGATTAGAGACACTGGGCCGAGTAGCTGAAGCGATCATTTTATATTGCCGAATATTCGCAATGCGAATATTTGGCAATAGGAATATTGCGCGATTATTTTCTCCGCCCTTCTTTTGCATCAGAGCCAATCAGAGTTTTCCTACCACAGTTGTCGAAATTCTGCAATCAATTTCGCATTCGCATTTGCGTAATTTCGATAATATATCACGAATATTCGATTTCAGCATGAGCCAATCCTACCGCACTTGTCGAAATTTCGCAATTATTTTCGCATTCGCAATAGCGAAATTTCGCAACAATTTCATTTGGATAAAATATCACGAATATTCGATTTTAGCGAATATTTCTCGAATATTCGGCTATATATTCGTGATATATCGCGAAATCGAATATGACGTATTCCGCTCAACACTAGTGTGTACGCGGCATAACAGTTGAAGGTTTTATATCTTGTGTGGACATTGCAATTTCTACAGACTTTCTTCCCCTGACAACGAACTTAGAGGTAACGTGCAAAACCCAATCTATTCCAGCAGCTCCTACGGTAGTAGTGCTACATTTTATTTTATATTATTAAAATGAACCTTTAATATCACTTTAAGCCTAGCAATACATTGGGATAAAAACTTGCTTATTCAAAAGATCCAACACTTAAACACAAGGGAAGTCATTTAGTATATGCAGTGCATTAAAGTGAGAAATGCAAAAAATTATATTGGGGGGATGCCATGGATCAACTTCTCAACAAATGCATGGTCCAACATTGGGGGGCAAATTCTACAGGTCAAGACTTGGTGGTTTTCCCACGCCTTAACGAAAACTGATATTCTGACAGTGAGGTCACATTTTGTACAGAGAGGACAGCTGGTTCACAAGGGGCATGAAAGAGGCCATCTACGTCAAACTGGAACAACCATCACTGAACTGGGGTGGGAGGTTCCAACGCCATCTGCTTGCCACATATAATTCTGTTTTAATGGCAATTTGATAACTTAAACCATTAGTCATGTGAAATAAATGATTAACGTTTACAAAGCCTTTTTGACACCAAGCATGGGACTATGTAACTAGAACAGGATCCCCTGTCTTATGTCGTTTTTGCTTTACTTCTTCAAAGGCTTTTCAGGGTCAACAGAAGCACTGTCCATTGCAGAAGGGTGAAAATGCTGATTAACACAGATATTAATTGGTTTCAGATGCCCTTTCTTTCTGGTTGAACAAATTATGGGAAGTAGTCACATTTGATCTCCTGAGTCATTACATATTTTGAACATTATTTAACAGCCCTATAGCTGAACTCCAGGCAGATATATAAACACAGTGGCCTGGATTCAGGTAGCCTTGCGCTTTTTTTACGTAGGCGCAGGGCACCGTTTTTGCCCTGCGCCCCCGCAAATTTACTGCGCTACCCGCGATTCACGGAGCAGTAGTTCCGTAAATTGCGTGTGCGCTCCGGCAAAATGCCCGGCGTAAGCGCGCGCAATTTAAATGATCCCGTATGGGGGCGGGAATCATTTAAATTAGGCGCGTTCCCGCGCCGAGCGTAGGGCGCATGCTCCATCGGGAAACTTTCCCGACGTGCATTGCGGCAAATGACGTCGCAAGGACGTAATTTGCTTCAAAGTGAACATGAATGGCGTCCAGCGCCATTCATGATTCACTTACGCAAACTACGTAAAAGTTCAAATTTTGCGACGCGGGAACGACGGGTATACGTAACATTGGCTGCCCCTGCTAATAGCAGGGGCAGCCTTACGCGAAAACCGCCGTACGCAAACGACGTAAACTGCGTACGTAGGGCTCTAACGTTGTGAATTGGCGTTAGTATGCAATTTGCATACTATACGCTGAGCACAACGGGAACGCCACCTAGCGGCCATCGCAAGAATGCAGCCTAAGATATGCGGGCATAAGAGCCTTATGCCACGCATATCTTAGGCTGCAGTCGGCGTAACGAGGTTCCTGAATATGGTTACGCAGGCGCAATTGCTCTCTGAATCCGGGCCAGTGTTTCATGAACCTGTGTATGAATCAAATGTATTATATGATTTACAAAAATGTCTGATATAACTTCCAGTCATCCCTTGCACAGGGTAAAAGGCAAGCAAATTGGACAATTTAACAATATGTTTAGCAATGAGAAGCCTGTAGGCATGTAGGGAACTCTGTATTACTAAAAGGGTATGGTAGTATTAGTTGATGCTCCATTAGATATCCATTCTTCTATTCAGCCATTGGGTGAAGCTCTCATCTATTTTTAAAATGTATCTCTCTGTCACTTGCTATGAAAACCCTGTTATTTATAGGACATACTAGCTAAAAACAAAATTTACACACAGTTGACTGTGTCAGAAGAGTGATGAATTCATAATAAAATTACTCCATTCAAGGTTTCAAGCATAGCTGTGGCTCATCCTATCCCCTATGATTGCCAAGACTGTTTTTAAGGCAGGGTTAAAGGGGCAAATGCCCTTGTCCCCATCATTGTTGTGGGGCCCAAAGCAGCTGCCTCATACTTGCCAACTATCTCAGTTTAAATTCCCTTATCCCTTGAAGTTTTAGTCTCGTGCTGTGTCCCGATATCTCAGTGTAAAGTTCTGTTGCTGCTGCCCAGCTCTGCCCTTTTGCCATGTACAGCTGACTCATCTGCAGACCCTGTGTTTACATGTAAATAACCTGCATTTATATGTAAATAGAGGTGGCATTCATATGTATATCATGTCCACCTAAGGCAGTGGTTCTCAACCTTTTAGTGCCGTGACCCCTTGATAAAATTTCCCAAGTTGCGGGGACCCCTAACATTAAAATTATTTTCGTAGCGTGGGTTGTCAGCACCCAAGGCAAGACAAGTAATTTGCGCTCCTAACCCACGGAAATTTAGCACTCCTGAGTCCCCTCCACACGTACAGTATTAAAACCTCATATGGTACATTTTAGGATGTACCACTCTCTTTGTTCTCTTTTCCCCCTTTTATCTCTCGCTATCCTAATTTATTGTTTTTTCCCCCCCATCCCTCTCTCTAGCCGTCAGGTAGTGTTACCCACAGTGTCCCTCCGACTTGGTGGTGTCTTGTAGCAGTGACACCTATGCTGAAATCAGCCCCTCCCACCTCACAATCCTCACCAGTCAGCGGACCTCTAATCTCTGCCCCAACCCATGCCATGAACTGAATGGGCGGCTGAGAAGAGGCCAAGTGGGCAGCTGTGTGCTCCAGGAACAGCCCAGCTGGGTGGGCACCTGCTCCAGAGGCAGCCCTGCTGAGTAGCCACAAGAAGACTGGGAGAGTGGTGCGGGCTTCAGGAACAGCCCAGGATTTGGTGACCCCCCTGGAAAATCATCATTTGACCCCCGAGGGGGTCCCGACCCCCAGGTTGAGAACCACTGACCTAAGGTCTTATCTACCATCACTTCTGCTGGATGCTTCCCACTGTTGAGGTACAGGAGCATGCCTGAAAGTCCTCAGGAGGAAACACATACACAATATTGGTATAATGTTAAGCGCTAAACCATCTGATGAAAAAAATTAACATTTAAATGAAAAAGCATGCATCTGCATACATGAAGGTGCAACCATATGACTGGGGAGTAAATTGAAAGATCTGGGGGATGAACCCCTAAAAATTTGTTTCTAAAAAAGTCTCTAAATGGAGGCTGTAAAGGGTGTGGGCTGGGAAACCCAATCACTGTAAACAAAAGGAAAGCAAAAGGAGGAGAGAGAAGTGCCAAGCCAATCCTTTAAACAGCTTAGGAATTTCTTCAGTATATAAGTATAAAACAACACTAAAAACTTGCGTGTAAAAATGTTGGAGCACTTGCAGAGTGCTTGAGCAGGTGGGAGCTTCCATGTGTAGTGTCACAGGAGGACCGCCGGAAAATCTCTATTGAGGGATCCACGAGCACCGTGTGTTAGCCGCAGCTGGAGCCTCGGTAATCCTCATGGAGATGTCAGCTGTGTGTCTCTGGGTGAGATAGGTCCAGGTCTGTCAAACTGGGGAGCCACCCACACGATGTCTGGCCAATCAGAACGTGTTTCGAGGGCACAGTCTCGCCTTCTTCATCGTCCCTGATCAAGCTGATGAAGAAGGCAATTTTAACCCCTTTTCAGCCACTAGTGGGAGTTAAAAGCACCTGGGTAGTGGCCGAAAAGCAACACTAAAACGACAGTAAAGCGCCACTAAAAATAGCGCCTTACCGCCCCAGTGTGAAAGTGCCCTTAAAGTTTACAATTATATGTTATGCTCCCCTGCATTAAATTAAATTTCTACCAACATAGCCTCAAAGAAAAAAGCTCTGTGTGTAATAGATGTGCACCCAGCATCTATTTAGTATTATGAATGAATCAACAAGATTTTATTGACTTCTTGTGCAATTGGGAAAGGGTGGTTTTACAGTATATGTCTGTGAATATGTTTTTTATTTATTTTTATTTGGGGTTATAAGCTATATAAACATGTATTTTTTTTTTATTTTTTTTATTCTCTATTTTTGTATTTTTTTTTTTAAGAAAGAAGGACATAAACCAAAAGAAGAACAGACATATTCCAATAGCAATACAGACATCATATATGGATATTACATTACCTCTTCCTCTTCAACTATATTATATTACATATATTACGTCAAAGGAAAATAATAATATTTCCCCAAAACCTTGGGTTTCAATATAACGGAGGAAGAATGGCAAAGCAGAATACTATTCCTCCTTTAACTTAAATCCAATTTTCCCCAGTTACTTCATCACCCGCCCTACTTAATCCATATATTCTGTACTTTAAAATTTTTAAACTGGTTCTTTCTTTGACTCAATTTTTCTTCCTTCCCTATTTCTTTCCCCCATTCCCTCACCCCCTATCCCCTCCTCAAGGCCCCCATCTCCTCTACTTCCCGTCTCAGCACTCTGCGGAGCAACTGGTGGGAAAAAAAAGGGGGGGAACCTCCACCCCTCCGCTGTCTTCTCCGGTGCACAATGTCTAGACATCCTACTCTTTTTTCCTTTCTTCTTTCCTCTTTCTCCTGGTCAAAATAATTCTTATTCTTGCTCCCCTAATAGCGTTTTACCTTCCTCTGGTTGTACAAATAACTCCCAAGGTGCCCATATCATTTTAATTTGTTCTTTCTTATCTATCGTCATTGGCAAAAGTTTCTCCATTATTCCTATTTTCCTGACTTTATTACGCCACATTGAAATTGAGGGTGCTTTAGGATCTTTCCAATTTATTGCGATACAGCTTTTTGCCGCATTTATCATATGACACATCACCGACTTTATGTATCTTTTCGGTGGGATTTGTGTATGATGTAGCAGGAAAAAAGCAGGATCATCTGAAATCTGATATTCCGTAAGTAATTGAATAATTCTCTGCACTGTTTGCCAGAATTGTCTGATTATTGGACAACCCCAGAATATATGTATCATTGTCCCTTTCTCCCCACAACCTCTCCAACATCTATCTAAAACTTCTGAGAAAAATGTATTTAAAAGCGATGGCGTATAATACCAGCGTGTTAGTATTTTATAATTTAATTCTTGTATTTTCGTACACCTTGAAGATTTTAATGACAGGTCTATAATATTCTGGCATTGTACTGGGGAGAACGTTTGGCCTAAATCTCTCTCCCATTTGGCCAGGTATGACATTTTAAAGTCTTTCCGGGGGTGCAATCAAAAGTGTATACATTTTGGAAATCACATGGGGGAGGGGCTCCCCCCCCCCCACAGTATTCCTCAAACTTTGTTAGTGTCCGGGTATAGTTTTCTGCATTACCCAGAGTTTCCAGAAAATGTTGAACCTGCCGAGCTTGCCATACCGGGATTTCAAAACGCCCACCTCTTTGTGTTAATTCACCTATTGTTAGCCACCCCCTGTCTCCTAAAAAGTGTGAAGCTTGAAATCTGCCTTTTTCGCTTAATTTCTTAAATATTTGGGATTCCATGCCTGGCTGAAACTCTAGGTTTCCTACAATCGGATAGAGGGGGGGAATTTTTAGTAGAGAATTTCGGATTATGACATACTTTATTGCCAGTCCATAGTGTTGGGCCTATCGTAGGCTGCGTTTGAACGAAATGGGGTAGTGCCGTATAACACCATAGTGCCCTATTTAAAGGTACTGGGCACATTTGTTGCTTAATCGTAATCCACAATTTATGATCCCCATGTCTACTCCAGTCAACTATCCTTCCCAACTGGGTGGCCTGGTAATACTTCAACATATCAGGTGCTGATATTCCTCCAACCCCTTTGGGCAAGGTCAAATCCAATCCTTGGCCGTTTACTAGCCCAAACAAATTTCGTAAATATAGCCCGGACTTGAGTGAAATAAGACATGGGGATCTAAATTAATAGAGCTTGAAAAAGATAAAGACATTTTGGCACTACACTCATTTTTAAGATATTACATCTCCAAAACCATGAATGCATCCCTCAACTCCAGCCATCTAGCAATGTTTTAACTGTACCGAGTATTGGTTTGAAATTTAACTCAAAAGTATCCTTTAAATCTGGGGGCATTTGTGTTTCCAGATAATTCAGTGCCCTAGTCGTCCATTTAAACTTAAAACTATATTCCAGACCACGTTTAATAGACTCCGGGAGTGCCACCCCCATCGCCTCCGATTTGCTATAATTTATTTTTAGGTTCGACATCTTCCCATAGAGTTCTACTTCTTTCATTAAATTTGTGGTTTTGCTAAGGAGAAAAGCATATCATCTGCGTATGCCGACACTTTATATTCCCTTCCCCCCAGTTCAATGCCCACAATATCCTTATTCTGTCGAATCTTATTTAACAGTGGTTCTAATGTCAATGCAAATAACAGAGGCGACAAGGGGCAGCCCTGCCTAGTACCATTTGTAATCGCCAAAGGCCTAGAATACACCCCATTTACTTTTACTAGGGCCCTAGGCCCTGCATACACTCCTGCTATCCACTGTACCATCCGCTCTCCTAGACCCATTTGCTTTAGGGTCTCCCACATAAATTCCCACTTAACTCAATCGAATGCTTTCTCTGCGTCCGTATTCAGGAACACACTCAATATCTTTTTTTTTATTTGCTTGGTGTATCAAATTGAACAATTTAATAGTACTATCTCTCACTTCTCTAGTTGGTATAAACCCTACTTGATCTAGGTGGACAAGTCTTGATAGCTGGGGCTGTATGCGGGATGCCATGATCTTTGTCATTATTTTTAGGTCAAAATTCAGTAGAGAAATTGGTCTGTAACTACTACATATCCCTGGATCCTTCCCCTCTTTCGGGATGACCGTAATATGCACCATTACAGCCTCCGGTGGTAGCGACCCTGTTTGTCCAACTGCGTTAAATACCTTGGTCATATATGTCCCCAGTTGTGTACTGAAACTTTTATAGTATTGTATAGTGAACCCATCTGGGCCTGGCGCCTTACCATGTTTTATTGTTTTCATTATTGTTTGCACTTCTTCCAAAGTAATTGGTCTTTCCAGATTTCTTCGTTCCGGAGAATTTAGTCTAGTTAAGCATGAAGAAGATAAATATTTCTCCACAGAACCAGAGGGGTTCACTGTCCTTTGAAAATTATATAAAGAGGCATAGTATTCCCTAAATTCTTGCGCTATTTCTTTTGAAAGGTAGAGTTTTTGGTCTGCTTTTGTTTTAACAAATGGGACATACAAACGTGTCTGTAATTTTTTCAATTTTTTTGCTAATATCTTCCCACATTTATCTCCTGAGTTATACGTCGTCCTTTTCGCATATTATAAAACCGCTTCGGCCTTATATTGAAGGAGATCTGCTATTTGTCTTCTTAGATGTGTTAATTCAGTTCCTATACCTATTTCTGTCTTCTTTTTATGCTGTGTCTCTAATCTCTGTATCCTTTATAACAGTTCTTTTATTTGTTCTTCTCTTGCCTTTTTAACTCGGGAGCCGTGTTTAATTAGGACCCCTCGAATTACAGATTTATGTGCTTCCCATATTATTCCTGGGTCACATTCTTCATTATCATTTGTCTGGAAATACCACGTTATTTCTTTTTTTTACATCTTCCATTATTTGGGGAATCTGTAGTAAGCTCTCATTTAACCTCCATCTCCACAATGACGACTGAGTTCCCCCCCCCCCAAATTTTTTTTACCTGCATCGTAACTGGTGCATGGTCTGTCCATGTTATGTTCCCTATTGAAATTTCCTGTACTAAATGTAGCAACTGGTGAGGTATCAAAAAAAGGTCTATTCTTGAATACGTTTGGTGTGGATTCGAATAATATGTATAGTCCTTTTCTCTTGCATGTAAGATACGCCACCCATCTACCAGCTGTAATTCATGTAATTTCCGTATAATACGTTTTCTAATTCCACTGGGTACAGATGAAACCCCCCCGAGGTATCTGCTTTTGGATCTAAGGTGATATTTAAATCTCCATCACATATCAACTTTCCCTCTCTGAAGTTCATCAATTTGGAGAGCACCTTAACTAAAAAACTGTCTTGATGTACATTCGGTGCATATATAGTAGCTAATGTTACCTTCTCGCTACCTATTGCACCTTTAAGAAAAATAAATCTCCCTCCCGGATCCACATTTTAATCCGTAAGAGACCATGGTATTCTATTTGATATTAAAATAGCAACTCCTTTACTTTTAGCTTCCTGATTTGAGGCCTGATATACATTCGGGAAATTCCTATTTTGAAGATAGGGATATACCCCCTCCTTAAAATGTGTTTCCTGAATAAATCCTATGTCTGTGTTAAGGTATTTTAAATCATTCAATAATATCTTACGCTTTTCGGGGATATTAAGCCCTCTCACATTTAAGGAAGTAACCCGTATTTTGTCCATCTATCGCACTTCGGTATAACAACAGCGGTGAGAAAAAAACAAAAACCTCCTATATCAGGGTCTCAAGGGGTTATATATACCGGCCCCTACTTGGGAATTCTACTTTTCCATAGGTGCCGAAGTTGGGGTACTGGCCTCCAATAGCAAGAGTGGCTGAGCTCCCGCCTCCTCCCCTCCAATCATGTATTTCCCATTTTTAACCCTTTATATCTCATTTACCTTCCAGCTCCCTTTTTTTTCCCCTGTTCCACTCCCTTTTCTTCCCCCCTTCCCCTCCCCTTCCCTTCTAATCTCCATCCACATTTTTGACTAATCCTTAATCCAGTCTATCTTTTCCTTTCCTGCCATCCGCCCCCCTCTCCCCCAATCCCCTCTCAACCCCCTCCAAATCGCCACCTTATACTTATGAATATGACCAGTTCTACCCTCTTCGTATCTAAATTCTCTCCATATATATTGCGTACAAATCTCTCATTAATGGAAATTCATAATATTCATATATTACTGGATCATCTATTTCATATAACCCATTTACAATTTATTCCGGTTCATGTATTTTTTTCATATAGAAAATCACTGGTGCCAGAAAGGGTTTACAAACCAGCAAATAGCAAAGTATATAAAGATAACCCCCGCACACAGCCCAATGTTCCACAGATTATTAAGGCAAAGGCATACAGCTAAAATATACGTGCACCAATGCGTTTCAACCTTGCAAGGGTCTTAATCTTAGCTAATTTAGACAACATCACAATATTTTAATATACCATGCACCTCCCAATAGAGACAGCAGGAGGAGCCCCCAATTAACATTTATTCCATATGTTCAATCTACAGTTATATATATGACATATATAATATAAGAATATTACAAAACATTAAAAACTACATACATGGAGATCGCATCTCAAATCAGCGGCATTTGTCGGCAATGACACCGTCCTAATCGGTGCGACGCCGCATCTGCGGCGCTGCACCGATTTCAAAAAGTAGTTCCTGTACTACTTTTTGCGATTTCGGGCCACGATTTACATAGACATCTGTGCAGAAACCTGCACAGATGTCTCTTAAATCGCGGCCAAAATCGGGACTGCCGGCGGGAGTGAAATCGTGCGAGTTCAGCTGAACTCGCACGGCTTCACTCCCGCAGCCCAGTGTGAACCAGGGCTAAGGCTCATTTACACTCAGGCAAAGTAAACCACTGTGTTTAGATGTGCACTATAGTTATCAATCAGTTCATATATACAACTGCGTGTACATGTAAAATTGCGCACGAATAAAAAAAGTGTAGTGCCCTCCTCCCATTGAGTGGGCGCTATATGTAAAATTATAGTTGCCTGAGCAGTAGTTTTGGCTCAGGATGATTATTCTAAATTGTTGGTTCTGTTCAGTTCAGCTGGGTTGCACAAGTATTCCCCTGACGGTGGGTGTCGCTGTTACTGCAGGTCATGGTTTGAAAGGCAACAGGCTGGATGTATTGGGTATATCTCTCTCTCTCTCTCAGAAGAGGCTCAGGGGGCGTGGTTAACCCGCTGTGCATTCTGGGGAGGGGTACTTAATGGCCCTCCTGGCCTCAGGGATGTTAAACTGTTTCATAGCCTTGGGGTCGGCTGGCCTGAGGCCTAGCAACTGAGAGTAGGCCCAGGAGTTGCTGGGGCCTACTATACCAGGGATGGTCCTTCGCTACCTTATCTAAGGAAGGGAGCTGAACCAGTGGGATTCAATTGATGGACATACCCTGGCAGATATACCTCACTGTGCTGCCGATCCGGCTGAAAGATTCTTAGCACTGTGAGTTATGTAACTTTTGTTGGAACTATATTAAGTGTGCAGTCGGTTACATGATCTTGTGGCAGAAGATCGTGGGACGGCCTGACGACACTTATCAAGTCTGTGGCAGAGATTTTTTCGAGCTTTGCATCAGCTGCTAGGTCGGTGAGAGTAGGCCTATCTGGTGGTTGCTGAAATCCAGTGTGGAGCTGAGTTAATCCTCTGGATCTAATTGATACCTGTGATCCGCAAAGCAAAAGTGCCTGAGTCTTTTCCTATCCCTTTACCCCACTGTTGGAGAACTGTGTTAATAAAACCCTTAAAAGAGACTTCGTGTTGGTGCGTACATTCTTATGGATAACTCTTCAAGGACAACCCCTGAAACGAGCATATGGAACAGTAAGGTAACGGCAGGCCCAAATCTAAACCAGCAGCTCCTTCGGGGGTAGTGCTACAAAAGTAAAACACAGCTACATCCAGGGCTTCACAGATCTGCAGATAACTGCATGTCCGTATACATGCATAATCCATAAAAAATGTGTGGGTATCCAAACACTGTACACATCTAAAAACGTCTAAACACATCTAAAACGTGAGTTCTTCAGGTGTATATTTTATGCAGGATCTTCTGCTGGCTCTTAGAACTTGCGCCCTAAGTTACGTTGGCGTAACGTATGTGGTCAGGCCTAAGCCCGCCTAATTCAAATGTGGATGATGTGGGCGTGTTTTATCTAAATGAATTGTGACCCCACGTATTTGACATTTTTTACGAACGGCGCATGCGCCGTTCGTGAAAGAATCCCAGTGTGCATGCTCGAAATTACGCCGCAAATCGTCAATGCTTTAGACATGAACGTAACTTACGTAGAGCCCTATTCGCGAACGACTTACGCAAACGACGTAAAATTTTCAAAACGACGTCCATACTTAACATAGGATACGCCTCATATAGCAGGGGTAACTTTACGCCGGAAAAAGCCTAACGTAAACTACGTAAAAAAATGCACCGGGCGGACGTATGTTTCTGAATCGGCGTATCTACCTAATTTGCATATTCGACGCGGAAGTCTAGGGAAGCGCCCTTAGCGGTCAGCGTAAATATTGCAGCCTAAGATACGACGGCTAAGGAGACTTACGCCGCTCGTATCTAGGCAACATTGAGGCGTATCTGATTCTATGATTCAGACGTCGAGATGCGACGGCCCGCACTCAGAGTAACGACGGCGTATCTGGAGATACGCCGTCGTAACTGCTTTCTGAATCCAGGCCAGTGTCTGCAAACGCACAGAGTAATAATGACATCAATATAATTGACAAAATACACAGTTTGGGGCTCAATTTTCACCTGCAGACTTTGGCCCGGATTCAGAAAGGAGTTACGTCGTATCTTAGGGTGCAATATTTACGCTGACCGCTAGGGGCTCTTCCCAAGACTTCCCCGTTGAATATGCAAATTAGGTAGATACGCCGATTCAGAAACGTACGTCCGCCCGGCGCATTTTTTTACGTCGTTTACGTAAGGCTTTTTCCGGCGTAAAGTTACCCCTGTTCTATGAGGCGTAGCCAATGTTAAGTATGGACGTCGGGCCAGTGTCGAATTTTGCGTCGTTTGCGTAAGTCGTTCGCGAATAGGGCTGTACCTAAGTTACGTTCACGTCCAAAGCATTGACTATTTGCGGCGTAATTTGTAGCATGCGCACTGAGATACGTTCACGGACGGCGCATGCGCCGTAAGTCAAAAACGTCATTTACGTGGGGTCAGCCTTGATTAACATACAACACGCCCACTGCCTGGATAATTTGTATTACGCGGGCTTACGCCGGACCACATACGCTACGCCACCGTAACTTAGGGCGCAGGTTCTTTCTGAATACAGAACCTGCCTCACAAAGTAACGACGGGCTTTCTGAATCCGGCCCACTGTGTTTTTGAATCTGTGCACTCACTCCTGTACTCGTCAATTGTTTGCATGCTATTGTGTTACGGATGGTGGGAGAAAGTGGCAAAAATATCCAACTGAAAGAACAAGCATTTTCCCATAGGGGTTTTATTCATCAAAGATTTGAAGGGCTTTTCACCTGATATTAGTGGAAATGTACCCAGATTTGTCCAGCAAAAATTACATTTCCATGATATTTGGCAACATTTGTTGTTCACAAAGGTGTTTACTGTAACAATTACCCAATGTATCAAGGGTAAGCCCTGGTTCACACTGGGTACGATTTGGAACGATTTGAGATGCGATTTGACATGTCAAATCGCATCTCAAATCGGCGGCATTTGCCGGCAATTGTCGGCAATGGCACTGTCCTAATCAGTGCGACGCCGCATCTGCGATTTCGAAAAGTAGTTCCTGTACTACTTTTTGCGATTTCGGGCCGCGATTTACATTAAATTGCGGCCGAAATCGCGGCAAAATCGCGCATTTTACCGCGATTTTGAATTCGCAGCAGTGTGAACCTAGGCTAAACGTTACCTTCTTTGCACATTTATATGATATTTTGTCTAACTGTTTCAGACTGCCAAAACAGTCACATGGAGGTGCTAATCTGTCCCAAAGGCCCTACAGAAAGAAAGGGGAGAAAAGAGGGGATGAAAACTTATCATCCAGGGAGGTACTTTAAGTGCAGCAGGGGGTAGGGTATTAGTTCACCTTTCCATTTTTGTGAAAGAAGAACTTGCACTTTAGATTTATGTGTAGGGTGTGGGGTGGACGTGGAATAGCAAATACAGTTTAGGGGATGGTGCCTCTGTAGAAGTATTTGCTATTCCACGTCCACCCCACACATAAATCTAAAGTGCAAGTTCTCCTTTCTCAAAAATAGAAAGGTGAACTAATACCATACACCCAGCTGCACTTACAGTACCTCCCTGGATGATACGTTTTCATCCCCTCTTTTCTCCCCTTTCTCACCACCGTTCCTATATTTATTTTTTTGAAACACAGTTGCACTTTAGATATGTTTTACTTTAAACACATTTATAGCTACTGACAGCAGATTATCAGAGTAAAAACTATTAGGGCTCATTTACACTGGTGTCACCCTTGCCAAATAGCACCTCTTCGTCCTCTGTTGTAATACCTAAAAACTTGCACCACTGCATTGCACATGGTTGTGGCTCGACTCCATTCAGTTAATTGGGTAGCATTCGGCAGGCAGTACTCCCCCCCCCCACCCCCGAATCAGAGATACACTACGCCGCCGTACCTTACCTGGCGTATATTCGAATCCTCAGCGAGTTCGCGCCGTAAGTTACAGCGGCGTAGTGTATTTCTGGCGGCGCATTTCAAATTGGGCGGGTTGGGGGCGGGTTTCATTTAAATGAAGCGCGTCCCCGCGCCGAATGAATTGCGCATGTGTCGTCCAGAAATTTCCCGCTGTGCTTTGCGCGAAATGACGTCGCAACGACGTCATTTTTTGAACTTAGACATGAGTTACGTCCATCCCTATTCACGGACATCTTACGCAAAAAAAAAAAAATTCAAATTTCGACGCGGGAACGACGGCCATACTTAACATGGCAAGTCTATCTATACGCCGCAAAATACCAGCTTTAACTAAATGCCGGAAAAAGCAGACTACAGACGACGTTAGAAAATGCGATGGCCGCGCGTACGTTTGTGGATCGTTGTAAATCGCTAATTTGCATACCCGATGCGGGTATTGTACCTACGATCTGAAGGCGTACAAAGCCGTACGCCTGTCGGATCGAACCCAGAAGCCATCGTATCTTGGTTTGAGGATTCAAACTAAAGATACAACGCAGGAAATTTGAAAGTACACCGGCGTATCTTGCTCTGTGGATCTGGCCCCCTGTGTTTTTCGTTTATTCATTTTGTAACGAATTCCAAATTTTCAGAATGATTCAAATTCGAATCGGTCAAAAATGTATTGACCAATCTGAATTCTGTGGGAAGAATAGCTTGTTGTTAAGGAGTGGGTCAGGAAGCAGTCCGCCGCATCCTTAAAGGAGTTGTAAAGGCAGAAGGTTTTTTATCTTAATGCATTCTATGCATTAAGATAAAAAACCTGTGTGTAGCAGCCCCAGTACCCGCCTAATTACCTACTTGAGCCCCTTCTCTCTCCAGCTATGTCCACAATCCCCTCAGCCATTCAGGACACTCTTCCTGATTGGCTGAAACAGAGCAGCGGCGCCATCGGCTGTCAATCAAAGTCAGTCAGCCAATCAGGTGAGAGAGGGAGCGAGGCCAGGTCGGGGCTCTGTGTCTGAATAGATACACAGAGCTCTGACTCAGCTTGGGTGCCCCCTGTAGCAAGCTGCTGGCTGAGGGGCACTCAAAGGAGGAAGGGTCTAGGAGCAGCGACAAGGGATCTGAGAAAAGGTGCAAAACCAACTGCACAGAGGAGGTAAGTATAACATGTTTGTTATTTAAAAAAAAAAAAAAAAAACACGAGCCTTTACAGTCACTTTAACAACTGATGACTCATCAGCCGTCAGTGAGTTTGCCCACTGACAGCTGAATGTAAGCAAAAGAATGTTGGCAATAAAAATGAAAGAAAACGACAGCATGGGGTCACCCCTTCGGGTCTGGTATGAATTCTGAGGGGAACCCCATTCCAAAATTAAAAAAATAACAGTGTGGGGTCCCCCCAAAATTAATACTAGACCCTTGTCCAAGCATGCAGCCTGGCATGTCAGGAAAGGGGGAAACAAATGAGCGCCCCCCCCTGAACCATACCAGGCCACATGCCCTCAACATGGGGGAGGTGCTTTGGGGTAGGGGGGTCCCCCCACATAGCACCTTGTCCCCATATGGAGGAGGACAAGGGCCTTTTTCCCCCACAACCCTGTTCAGTGGTTGTAGGGGTCTGCAGGCAGGGAGCTTATCAGAATCTGGAAGCCCCCTTTAACAAGATGGACCCTAGATCCTGCCCCCCCCCCCCATGTAAATGAGTATAGGGTACATTGTACACCTACTCATTCACCAAAAAAAGTGTCAAAAATAAATAACAACACCCCCCGAAAAAAAAAAGGATGATCCGCACACGACAAACACTCCTGCCGTCTGACAGCGACACTGTCTGACAGTTGTTAAATAACCAAGGGGTGCAGAGTGGCCCCTCCCCTTGTGATGTAATCGTCCCATTATGCCCCGGTTAATGACATCACAAGGGGCGTGTTCACCCAGTGACCAATTTTGGGGGGACCCCATGTGTGTTTTTTTTTTTAAGATTCGGGTCTGGTATGGATTTTAAAGTAAACTCTGTACTACCACTTACCACCTACAGGTAAGCCTATAATAAGGCTTACCTGTAGGTAAAAAGAATATCTCCTAAACCTGTACGGTTTAGGAGATATTCCCCTCGCAATGAGCCGCTGACTGCAGTGGCGCATTCGCAGGGGTGTTCCTCGGCTAAAGGCCCGGCAGCCGCCGGACCTTGCCGGAAAGAAGTCTCCCGCATGCATGCGCGGGAGTGAGACGACATTGCGGCTCCAGCCACTCACAGCGCTGAACCGGCGATACCCGGAAGACACGCCTAGGCAAGATGACATCCCCCTCGGCATGGACCAGGTAAGTTCCCCATGTCTCGTTCTAAGGTATGTATTTCATAATGAGCTAGTATGCGGTGCATACTAGCTCATTATGCCTTTTGCCTTTCAGGTATGAAAAAAAAAAAAAAAAAAGCTGCTGCGGGTTAACTACCGCTTTAAGGGAAATCCTTATTTTCTTTTATTTTTCATTGCCAGCATTCTTTTGTTTATATTTAGCTGCCAGTCAGGAAACCCGCTGACGACCGATGAGTCAACGGTTGTTAAGGACGTGTCGGCTGGCTTCCCGACCCACTGCTTAACCACTTGCTGACAGTAGGACATCCATGAACAGTCCTCTGTTTGCAGTGGTTATAGGATGATGCCTGACTTTCCAGGGCTCTGCCGTCCAATCGCAGATGCCCAGGAGTGATGTGATTTTCTAGCAAAAAAAGTAGATTTGTACAAGTACTGTAGGAGAGAAGTGTCAGAATTGGCCATCAGAATTCGGATTGGTTGATACATTTTCGACCAATTCAAATTCAAATCGTTCTGAGAATTTGGAATTCATTTGAAAATCTATAAATGAAATTAAACTAAACGAATCCACAAAACAAAATTAGTCACATAGCGAATTTATTCGAAACTAAACAGATTTTTCCGTTCTGCACATGTCTAGCGGTCTGGAGTGAGTGGCAGCCCTATCTGGATCACAGTGGCCACTCAGCAGCCTGGGTGTCCTGTCTTGAATCTCCCCCCCCCCCCCCCCCCGCCGCTGTTGTCATCCCCATAGTAGGACAGAGGGAGGGAGGTTCAGCAGGTCTGGGTGGAGGTCGTGAGCTGCCCCCTCTCCAGATCTGCTGCACCTTCTGCCTCTACCCTGCTGTGTAAGGTAGTACTGTGAAGGGGAGGGGGGTGGAATCTGTGATGGGAAAGAAGAGTGTTATGTGCTTTAGTAATATACCTACAAGCCCATTGGATCTAGCATTGTCCTGTTCTTCCTCCATTAAATCTCTGGGCATGTGCAAGATGTGGCACCACCTCTGTGTACCTGTATTCGAATGGAGTGGAATTTCTCCTGTGATATGTGATGCTGATATCCCAGGAGGCAGCAGAAATAAAAAAAAAGTACCGGTACATTTAAAAAAATTAAACAAAAGTCAGCTTTTTAAAAAAACAAAGGGCACTTTAACTGATCTGTTTACTTAACTTTATAAAAGCAGATTGTCTACTATAAAAGCTTTGCTGGCAACTGACCAGAATAATAATGCGGCAATCAGGGTTTCTTGTTATGAATCAGCAAATGTCACTGCTGCAAGCAAATTAAAACAAATTGCAATGTATGTATTTATAGGCAACAGTAATCACCAAGACATTATTTTTCAAAACTGTATTCATATGTAAATAGCCTATCCCAATTTACTAAAAAGGCAAAAGCTTGGAGTAATTTACACTATTAGCCATAATTCAACTATTGATGCTAAATCTCTTCATCTTTAATTTTTTTTGTTCTATTTGTACAGTAAGGTATTTTAGACCATGTTCACACTGAATGCGGGTTTGAAATCTTGCGAGTTCAGCTGAACTTGCAGAAGTTCAAACCGGCATTTCAGTCTGACTTCGGGGGCGATTTGAGAGACATCTGTGCGGGGTAATGCACAGATGTCTATTGAAATTGCCCCTGAAGTTGCCAAAAGTAGCGCAGGAACTACTGTTGGGAATATAAAAGGAAGGGGGTGCCTGTCATAGGCCTCCCTTTCTAGATGGGATCACTGCGGCAGTATTGGTTATTAGGTAGTTTAATGGAGCTGCTGTATAGTGAGTTAAGCTGGCTGGGGTCAGGCAGCGGTCAGGGGGTTATACAAAGGACAGGGAATAGGACAGCAGTGGTAAATTAGTAGTTAACTGAGGCAGGTTTGATTTATTTCAGGTGTGTCAGGTAAGCTCAGGTGGGCTCAGGAGGTAGCCAGCTATTGGGTCAGAAGGGTCAGGTGATACTAGGAAGGTTCTGGAATCAGCCTGGAAGCGTATTTATTGGTCCAGTCTGGCCTGGGTCGGTGCCAGCCTGATTCCAGAACGACAGGAGAAGCTCCCCGTGGGTCCCGCAGCTATTTTTCCCTCAAGATGGATGCATTGCTGAGACAGCTATTGGACAAGGCCGAAGCAGATGGTGGCGAAGCATGGCTGCGACAGTGTCTCTCCCTACCTGGTCCTCGGTTGCTGGAGGATGGCGAAATAGACGATCCGGTCCCGGGTGCCAGCGGTGTATGCAGCCCACAGCGTCTTTCGGGTATGCTGTATTCGGAGGAGGAGTCCGCGGAGCCCTGGTCCACTGATGTCGCGAGAGCGGAAGAAATCTCGTCTGAAGTGACGGTGGGTCGGAGACAGAGCAAGAGGAAGCGCGGGCCGAAGTTGATGGACAGCCCCGCTCCGCCCATGTTGGGTGGCGTGGGGCACGGTGAGCCATTTTTCCCTTACAGGTCCCAGCGCGGTGTCGCTATGCCCGCAGTAGGTGGAAGAGGCCGGGCGGCGCGCGGAGCGGCAGCAGCAGGAGCGGGAGGAGGACCTTCTTCTTGTCAGCAGGGGAAGTCAAGCCAGAAGCACAGCGCGCCGAGGAGCAAGGGGAGAGGAAGAGGGGGAGCAGCAGCAGCCCCACAGCCAGCGTCTCAGCCAGCAGCCAGCCCTATCACTGTGATGTGTTCATCTCCTTCAGCAGCCCCTGGAGCAAACCGTGCTCAGGGGCTGGCAGGTGAGTCCATTACTGGAGCTCAGTTTACTAGCTTGTCTGCTTCATTAGAGCAGCTGATAGCATTGATTAGGGGGCACACAGATCCTCAGCAGGAGGGGTCGGGTGGCTATCCCCCCAACGCAGCAGGGGTCTGGGCAGCAGTTTCTGCAGACACCAAGGCTACACCCCTTTCTCCCCCTATTACTGTACAAATTGCTCCTGATAACATAAATGCTCCTGAAAAGTTGTCAAAAGAATGTATGCCCTGTCTGCTTTCTCCTCTGGGTTTTCACGTCACAAACACGCTGAGGGAAAAAATCTGGAGGGGGGAGTTTATGGATTTAAATCTGATCCTCCCTCCATCCAGGGATTTTTATAAGTATGAGAAGAAGGAGGAGAGAGCAGAAGAGGAGAGGCGCAAACCCATTATTAAGTCCTTTTACAGCTGGTTGCAAGCTTTTATGATTTATTCAAGTATTTTGTGTGAAAAATTCCCAGAGAAAAGTTGTTTGTTATTCCAACATGTTGATATAATATTGGAAGCTTATAGGAGTTTTTCTGGGTTTGCTTGGCTTACGTATGACGAGGCCTTTAGGCAGAAACTGGCGGTGCAACCATCCCTTAGCTGGGGTGCAAAGGATGTTGGTTTGTGGTTAAATTTATTTTTACCACAAAGGCAGCCAATTTCTCGCACTACAAATACAGTTTCTTCAGCAGTGGCACCCCCTTCAGGTTACAAAAAGGGGTTGTGCTTTGCATTTAATGACTCTCAATGCAAATGGTTGAACTCCTGCAAGTTCAAGCACGAGTGTGCTTTTTGCGCAGGGGCTCACCCAGTAGCCAAATGCTTTCGTAAATTGCAGTCTCACCCGAAGGAGGGCTTTTCAAAAAGCAACTTCTCCAGTGATACTGGAAAAAATGCTTCCATGGCTGCAGGCGTACCCAGACAAGCAGAAGGCTCGCTTGTTAACTGAGGGCTTTTCGGTAGGTTTTAGTTTACCAGCTTTTAACGGGTCAGGATGCTGCATAGTGGAGAATCTACAGTCGGTCAGAACCGCACCTCACCTGGTAAAAGCGAAATTGCTAAAAGAGGTAAAAGCTGGAAGGATGGAGGGTCCTTTTGAGCTACCCCCATTTAAAAATTTCAGGATTTCTCCTTTGGGCCTGGTTCCAAAGAAGGAGCCTATGGAGTATAGGTTAATACACCATCTGTCATTCCCGGTGGGTGCTTCCCTTAACGACCAGATTGATGCCACCTTGTCATCAGTATCCTATACCTCATTTGATGCTGCGGTGGATATGATTGGCCGTTTGGGTAAGCATGCGCTGCTAGCCAAGGCAGATATCAAATCTGCTTTTAGGCTTCTTCCTTTAAATCCAATTTGTTTCAATTCATTAGAAATTCATTTCGAGAACCAATTTTATTTTGACAAAAGCTTGCCAATGGGCTGTTCATTATCTTGTTTTTATTTTGAAACCTTTTCAACTTTTTTGGAGTGGGTGGTGAGGGAAGTGTCCGGATCGGCTTGTCTAATCCATTATTTGGATGACTTCTTGTTCTTAGGGCCAGCAGATTCGGACTCCTGTTTGAGGTTATTGGAAGCCTTTCAATTGGTCTGTAAATATTTTGGTATTCCCCTGGCGGAGGGCAAGACAATTCTTCCCACAACCTGTTTAGATTTTTTGGGTATTACACTGGATTCGGTTGCCATGGAGTTTAGACTCCCTGAGGATAAAATTTATGGCCTGTCTCAACTTCTTCAGATGTTTATGAGGAAGAGTAAGGTCACGCTACGAGAGATGCAGACATTGCTAGGTCAATTGGCATTTGCCACCCGGGTGTTACCCATGGGCAGAGTTTTCTCTAGGCGACTGTACTCAGCGATTTCGGGCCTGAAGAATCCGTCTGCGCATGTTAGGGTATCAGCAGAAATCAAGAAAGATTTGTTGGTATGGATAAAATTTTTAGAGCATTACAACGGGAAAACGATGTGGCAGCAAGAGTTTGTCCCGGATAGTGATTTCATGTTTCAGACGGACGCAGCCGGGTCGGTGGGCTTCGGGGCAGTATGGGGACCCCATTGGTGCGCAGAATGTTGGCCAGACAGGTGGGTGGTAAATGGTTTTTGTAAAAACATAGTTTTATTAGAACTGTTCCCTGTGGTAGTAGCTTTGGAAATTTGGGGCCCCTTGTTTGCTAACAAAAGGATATTAGTAAGCACAGACAACAAAGGGGTGGCGTTTGCAGTGAACAGCCTGTCATCCAAATCTCAGCTAGTAGTGGTCTTTTTAAGACATTTAGTGTTTCTTTGTTTAAGATGGAATGTATGGATAAAAGCGAGGTATGTTCCGGGAAAAAATAACGAGATCGCCGACTCTCTTTCTCGTCGACAGATGGATCGTTTTTTCAAACTTCTACCAGTGGCAGAGAAGGTTGGGGTGCCCCCCCCCTTTGCATTTATGGGACCTAATCTGATCTGTCAGAACATTAGGAGTTCGGTGGCCCCTTCGACGTGGAGGAATTATGTTTCTTCATGGTTATTATGGGTGTCGTTTCTAAATTCAATACAATTATCTGTGTCTGATCATTCAGAACAGGTAATTCTGTCTTTTTTACACTCATTGATTATGAAAAAATATTCTTGGTCCCACATTAATAAAACCCTATCGGGTATATCCTTTTTTCTTCGACTCTATAATTTACCGGCATGTCATGATTTTTTTTCTGTCAAACGTGTGCTTAAGGGTTACAGAAGAAGTGGGGCTACGCAGGATAATAGGTCACCCATCACTCCGGACATTCTGTCCCGGATTTGTGGGGCAACCTCGTCGATTTGTTTTTCGGGTTACGAATCTATTTTATTTTCTTCCATTTTTTCGTTAGCATTTTTTGGAGCATTCCGTCTATCAGAAATTCTCCCTTCTTCAGGAGCTAAGGGCGCGGGCATCTTAATGTCCGAGGTCATGGTTCTACAGAATGAGTTAAGGGTCTTTGTGAGATCTAGCAAAACCGACCCTTTGGGCATGGGAGCATGGGTCAAGTTAGGCAGATGTCGAGTCAGGAACATTTGCCCAGTATCAGCGCTACAAGCTTACTTAGAAATCCGCCCCCCATTGGCAAAACTTTTGTTCGTTCACGAAAATGGAGCTCCGGTGTCAATGTATCAATTTTCTGCCGTGTTAAGAAAAATCGTTGTGTTTCTTCAGTTGGAGCATTTGAGGATAACTACACACTCATTTAGAATCGGGGCTGCCACAGAAGCAGCAAGGTTGGGGTTGGAGGAAGGTACCATCAAGAAAATTGGGAGATGGAGGTCAAATGCGTACAAAAGTTATATACGCCCGTGTTAATCTGTTATTTTTATTACAGGATATCAGCGCTCTGTTTGGATAATAGGGCACTCTTTTATTTTTTGGGCTCAGAAGCGAGCAGCAGAAAGAGTTTATTTGGAGAATTTAGGTTTGGCTCCCTCAATCTTTCGTGTATTTTGGTATGGACGTAGGGGGATGTTATGGGGTGATTTGTTATTTGAGTTGAGTAGGTTATACTCTTTATATTCCGCCCCGGATATTTTAATTATTCACGTTGGAGGGAACGACATCGGGAAAACTAAGACTTTTGAGTTACTGTCAGAAATGAAGGAGACATTCAGGTTTCTGAGACGGTCTTCCCCAAATTCAGTCCTGATATTCTCAGAAATAATACCAAGATTACGTTGGTCAGAGTCAATGGTTTTTAAACCATTGGAAAAAGTACGGAAACGCATCAACAGAGCGATGGAAAAATTCCTCGCTCCAGAGCTGGGGTTTTCCTTTCGCCATTTGGAGTTAGAGGGAGGAGTGCAAGGTTTATATAGGAGTGATGGGGTTCACCTAGCAGAGATCGGTTTGGACATTTTTAACATGGGATTGCAAACATGCATAGAGACGGCCGCGGTCTGGGGGGGGTGGGGACAGAAGGGCGGCAAGTAGCGCCCTTCTGTCGGTTGGGAGATTTAAGTCATGTTGTATGGTTAATGATGGATCAGCCCGAGTCTCAAGTGGCTGGGCTGGGTAAGGTTGGTATTAAAGTGGTTTTCAAAAAATTAAAGTGTTAAACAAAGTTGAATCAACAGTTTTTATTAAACCAGTGGACAAGGCCGTGGCCAATATATTCCAAAAATGTTATTGTTCGTGCGTGTCAGAATGGTCATATATGTTGTGGAATATATGGACTAACATTTAATAAACAAATTATAGGATTTTTCCTGGGTCTTGTGGTCTTTATTTTCTCTATGCATGTTTGGGTGTTTTTTCTCTGGGTCAAAAATTGGTGCATGTGATCCCATATAAAAGGAAGGGGGTGCCTGTCATAGGCCTCCCTTTCTAGATGGGATCACTGCGGCAGTATTGGTTATTAGGTAGTTTAATGGAGCTGCTGTATAGTGAGTTAAGCTGGCTGGGGTCAGGCAGCGGTCAGGGGGTTATACAAAGGACAGGGAATAGGACAGCAGTGGTAAATTAGTAGTTAACTGAGGCAGGTTTGATTTATTTCAGGTGTGTCAGGTAAGCTCAGGTGGGCTCAGGAGGTAGCCAGCTATTGGGTCAGAAGGGTCAGGTGATACTAGGAAGGTTCTGGAATCAGCCTGGAAGCGTATTTATTGGTCCAGTCTGGCCTGGGTCGGTGCCAGCCTGATTCCAGAACGACAGGAGAAGCTCCCCGCCCTACCCCCCCTTTTTTCTTTTTCTTTCCCGTCGCGGCCGGTTCACGTGGTGGCTCACTCTGAGTGTAGTTCCTCGGAGGGGAGATTTAAGTCATGTTGTATGGTTAATGATGGATCAGCCCGAGTCTCAAGTGGCTGGGCTGGGTAAGGTTGGTATTAAAGTGGTTTTCAAAAAATTAAAGTGTTAAACAAAGTTGAATCAACAGTTTTTATTAAACCAGTGGACCAGGCCGTGGCCAATATATTCCAAAAATGTTATTGTTCGTGCGTGTCAGAATGGTCATATATGTTGTGGAATATATGGACTAACATTTAATAAACAAATTATAGGATTTTTCCTGGGTCTTGTGGTCTTTATTTTCTCTATGCATGTTTGGGTGTTTTTTCTCTGGGTCAAAAATTGGTGCATGTGATCCCATCAGTGTGGTGCCGTAAAGTCAGCGTCTCACTAAAACGGACACTGCCATTTGGCGGCAATAGGTTGATATTTCATGTCAAATTGCCCCGATGTGAACATGGGCTTAAGCAGTGTTATTATTTCCAGATTTGCTTTTTCCCTTCACGTTCTGACTTGTTACAGGACTGTGGAAGATGCTGGAGCTATATAAATCTATAATAATAATACTTAGGGTCAAAATTGAAAACTGCTAAGACCAGGTAGCATTGAAACATGTACAATTTTTGATAGACCTGCTTAAATAATACCAAGCTGACTGCAAACATACAAATGGCCCAAACTTGGGTTTCAGTATAGGAATCCTTAGGCAGTCCATATATGGTTCAAACCGTTTATGTGCAGGCTGAATGTACCAAGTTGATCAATCGATCAACTTTGGTACAACCAGCATGCTGGGTTTTACCTGCCTGAACATGCGAACAGGCAAAAAGTTTATGCGAACACGCGAACACCGTTAAAGTCTATGGGACACGAACGTGAAAAATCAAAAGTGCTAATTTTAAAGGCTAATATGCAAGTTATTGCCATAAAAAGTGTTTGGGGACCTGGGTCCTGCCCCAGGGGACATGTATCAATGCAAAAATACGTTTTAAAAACTGAAGTTTTTTCAGGAGCAGTGATTTTAATAATGCTTAAAGTGAAACAATAAGAATGAAATATTCCTTCAAATATAATGCCTGTGGGGTGACTATGGTATGCCTGTAAAGTAGCGCAGTTTTCCCGTGTGTAGTACAATCCCGCAGCAAAATTAAATTTCTAAAGGAAAAAAAGTCATTTAAAACTGCCAGTGGCTATAGTGTAATGTCGGGTAGATGAAAATCATTGAGAAAAACGGTTAACCCCACCCCCAGTCTATTACCAGGCCCTTTGGGTCTGGTATGGATATTGAGGGAACCCGCACCCAAATAAAAAAAAAGGCGTCGGCTCCGAGGCCCTATATACTCTGAACAGCAGTATACAGGTGGTCCCCGGGTTACAAAAATAGGCACTCTAGGCTTGTTCTTAAGTTGAATCTGTTTGTAAGTTGGAACAGGTAAATTTTTTAAGTGTAGCTCCAGCCAAAAAATATATTTTTAAGCTTTTTGGATAGCATAGGGAAGGTTTATCACCCCTGTAACATTTGTTGTGTTGTCTGTGCCCCTGTTCAGAAGATTTCACCTCACTTTCTGTCCCAATGGCAATTGGATTTTTAAAATTTGGGGTTATTAGGTAAACAAGGTTTGGTAATAAAGCATCAGTGGAGACACCTTTTTCCCATATTAACTCTTACAGGAGAGAATTTCCCTTCCTAGGGGTAGATTTCCTCTCACTTCCTGTTGTCTTCCTCCGTTTGTAAGTAGGAGTCGCTTGTAAGTCGGATGTTTGGAAGTAGGGGACCACCTGTATATACTATACGGCCTGCCCTATATACCCTACTCTGCATAAAATTGGGCCTTAGGTGTTAGTGGTACCAGAACACTGTAACCCCCTTACAGTTACTCTTGTTGAGCGCAGGAACGGGCCCTGCTGCAAACTATTATATCAAGAATTGTAATTACACGCCCCTGTTAAACAGGGGCAGAAAAATTGGGTCTTAAACAGGGTTGATGGTGCCACAACACTGTAACCCCCTCACAGTTACTCTTGTTGAGCGCAGGAATGGGTCCTGCTGTGAAATATTTGATCACAAACTGTAATTACATGCCCCTGTTAAACAAGGGAAGAAAAATTGGGCTTTTGGTGGTGCCACAACACTATAACCCCTCACAGATACTCTTGTTGAGCGCAGAAATGGGCCCTGCTGTGAAATATTAGATCAAAAATTGTAATTACATGCCCCTGTTAAACAGGGGCAGAGAAATTGGGCCTTTGGTGGTGGTGGTGGTGGCACAACACTGTAACCCCTCACAGATACTCTTGTTGAGCACAGGAACGGGCCCTGCTGTAAAATATTAGATCACAAATTGTAATTACATGCCCCTGTTAAACAGGGGCAGAAAAATCTGGCCTTAGGCGGTGGTGGTGGTGCCCTAAATCCAAAAATATTCTTAGATGCTAGCATCATCAAGATTGAGGAGGAATAGGATAGTCACTCAGCATAATAGGATAGTCACTCAGCATAGGCAGTATTCAAGGGATCTCACATCCATAGAAAAATCAATTTGTTACATCAGCATCAAGTGCTTGGTAGCTGGTGATCCAAGACTGATTCATTTTTATCAATGTAGGCCTCAACAGAGTCAGTGAACAGGCGCACTCTGTGATCGGTTACAAACCCTCCAGCAGCACTGAATGTGCGTTCAGAAAGAACACTGGATGCAGGACAGGCCAATAGCTCAATTGCATATTGAGACAGCTCTGGCCAGTGGTCCATCCTCAAGACCCAGTAACCTAGTGGATGCTCTGTTGGAAAGGTCTCCGAGTCTGATCTTGCCCCTAGATATTCCTGCACCATGTAATGCAGACGATGGCGATGGTTGCTTGAACTGATCAGACCTTGGCGCTGAGGACTAAGGAATTGTTTGAAGGCATCGGTCAGCCGGTCACCTTCTTCACCGCTCTTTCTGTGACTGAACGAAGCCTCAGCAACACGTTGTCCAGCACCAGGAAATTGTAACCTCACAGGGTCTGGAAACGCATTGTACAAACATTTCTTCAAGGCCTCCTGAAGATGTTTCATCCTCTGCTCCCTCTGCAAAGGCAGGAGGAGTTCTGCAACCTTACCCTTTTAACATGGATCAAGAAGGGTTGCCAGCCAGTAATGATCCCTGTCCTTGATACCATGAATCCTAGGGTCCTTTTGCAGGCTTTGCAGAATCAGGGAGGCCATGCAGCATAAGTGCTTACGTAGCCCCTACGGAGCACCGCTGGTTCAGAGGAAGAGGCCATAGAGGAAGAAGAAGTGGAGGGGGTGGAGGAGAGAGCTTTGGCAGAATCACCACTAGCATTTTGGAGGAGTGTTGACAGAACAAGCTCCAACAATACTGAACCCTGTCCTGCATCCTTCCCAGCTGCCAGCAGAGTTACCTAGTGCGCCGTGAAAGAAAGGTAACGTCCCTGTCCATGCCTGCTGGACCTTGAGTCAGTGGTAATATGCACCTTACTGCTGACTGCCCTGTCCAACGAGGCCAAGACTTTGCTTTCCACATACCTGTAGAGAGCCGGAATGGCCTTCCATGAAAATAAATGGCGTTTGGGAACCTGCCCCTGGGGTACCGCACATTCCACAAATTCACGAAAGGAGATAGAGTCTACCAGCTGAAAAGGCAGCCGTTGCAGTGCTAGCAATTTGGCCAAGCTAGCATTCAGATGCTGAGTATGTGGATTGCTGGGACAGAATTTCTTTCTACTGTTTAGCAAATGGGGTAGGGAAATTTGCCTGCTAAAATCGGATGGGGATGTACCGCTAGCAGATTGGCCGCAAGTACTTGGGACACCTATTGCCATACCTTCATTCCTCTCAGTGCAGGTTTCTGAGAGGACTGGAGGTATAGTGGGGTTGCAGATCCCAGATGAGGAGCAAGGAGAAGTCTGCCTTGTTATTTGATGTGGGTCTTTTAAGTACTGTTGCCAACGGACTGCATGGAAGGTCGTCATATGTCAGGTCAATTGAAGAAAGGGGAGAGTATAGCCTCTTTTTGAATAAAGATAGAAGAGGTAAAATGTGCCAACATCCCATTTGGTATAAAGAACAATAAGACCAAAGTAATTTCGATAACATCGGCTGCTTGAGACCAATGAGTATCAATTGTTAGGTCAAAAGGACAAGGGAAGGGGGATTTTGGTAGGGACTTTTCACGGCACTGATAGGAAACGGTATGATAAAAAATAACAATATTTATTCAACATAAAACAAATACAATAAAATGACATTTAGGGACAGGCCCCACATTGCACATCAGAGAGCAAAAAACCAACTGTGTCAAAATGCAGAGAGTCGGTGACCTCGACCGGTTTTGCGGTGTTTACCGCTTCTTCAGGAGGAAGTTTCTAGAGAATATGCATAAAACATATAAATAGGCAAGCATAGGATACAATAAATGTATACATTATGTAGAGATCATAACAGCACGCTATGTGATGGAGAAAAAACTCACCCGGATCGGTCATGTGATCAAGCGCAGAGCCTGGTTTAAGCCTTCTTTGGCGCATGGAGGGGGATTTTTTGTTAGGACGGGCTCTAATAAGGTGAAGGGTATGATCAATAAGGCATACTTAAAAAGGATATTAACTTTTATGAAGTGGGTCACCAGTGGGTGGATAGGGGAAAGTATGCATAAGTGACGGGAAGAGGGGGGGGGGAGAGAGAAAGGGGGAGGAGGGGGAAAAAGAAAGAGGGAGGCGGTGGGGAGAACCAGGGGAATGGAGGGCTATAGGGAGGTGATGTTGAACGGTGACAAAAAAGTGGGGGGGTTAGTTTGTTTATGGGGATGGGAGAAAAAACAGGTGAAGGAGAAGGGAGGGAGGGGGGGAGTTGGGTTTGGTATGGGGAGGGGGGGGGAAGCAAGGGGGGGGAAATGGGGGGGGGGCATGTGGTCAAGCATGTGGTGCTCAAGTGGCTGCTGTTTTGGCCATGTTGATTCGCTTCAGACATAGGTTGCAAACAGCAATGGTGCGATCTGCTGCACACGTGTCAAAAAAGGCCCACCCCAAAGAACTTCAAAATAAGCGGGAAGTCAGCAGCGCCCTGCACCAGCTTAGCTCTGTGTGATGCAATAGGGTGGCTGCCATTTAGCTGCCCCCTGGAGGGCATCCTGTCTCGTTGGAGATGTTCCTCCTCCTCTCTTCTATCAGGCACCCAAGTTGAGTCAGTGACCTCATCATCCGCTCTCTGCTTGTCACTGGAGCAAACTTGGCAGTATGCTGCCGCTGGAGGAACGTGACTTCCAGTTTCTTGTGCACCCTCTCTTTCTAGGCTCACGTTATTCCCTTCCTCAACCTGGGTACCATCATCGGAACCTTCAAATCGCTGCGCATCCTCCAGCAGCATGTACCCGACACTGTGTGGTTGAATAGTTCGGGGGACTCCTCCGTGCATGATGGTAATGCTAGGGAAGGAGTGACTGTTGACAAGGAGCCGATGTAAGAGGCCGCTTTGGCAGCTGCATTGGCAGGCAAACTACTCTGAGCCTGGGTGACAGAGGATGAGGAGGATGAGGACGGCTTTGTCATCCACTCCAATCAACTCTTCTGCATGTTGTGGCTCAATAACACGGCTAGCAGCAGAAAAATAGGACAAGCGCGACTTACTGTAATATATATATATATATATATATATATATATATATATATATATATATATATATATTAAATACACCGCCTGAAGTATATTAGAAAAAGTACACCAGGAATGGCCTGCAGTCATGTATAGGCTACACTGCATGCAGAGTATGTATATAATATTTATGGGGCAGACGCCATCTTCCTGGGCCTTCTCCTCGTGTGTCACCCACCTTTAGGGTAGCCACTCCACGGCGCCCCGGCAAATAGCCTTCCGGGCCGGGGTGCGCATGCAACGCAGAGATCCTGACTTCGGGACCACGTTGGCCCGGAGGAATTGATCTGCCGATTGGGGACTCAGTAATAAACTGGGTCCCACTTAAGAAGGTCCTGGGCTGTCTGTCCTGTTGGAGGAAGCTGTACGGTGGAGAGTCTGCCTGAGGAGTACCAAGAGAGGCTGGTGTTCCAATAGGGGCCTGACCATCCATCGGGGACCAGGGGAACCGGACACTGAGAGGCTGAATGTTGGCTGCCTATCAGTCGGTACCCAAAACCTAAACTACCTGAAGGAGATCCAGGTGCCAAGTCCAGTCAAGGGGACTTCAGACCACTATTTTCTGCAACCATTGGGAGGGTCTGTGGCAGAGACTTAACCCCAAGTCCGAGTGCCATTCTGGCTGCCAGGCTTGTGAGAGAGGCCTGTCCAGGTGCGCTATACCCATTCCAGCTGGAGTGGCGAAGTAAAGTTTGTCGTTGGAAGCAGGATTGTTTCCCTTAACCTACACCTGAATCTGTGTTCTTCAACTCTGCTAGTCCTCTATTCTTCACCAAGTTCAATTGTTTTACCTTGTTGGGTAAATAAAAGCACAAGGAAAAGACACCTGCTGTGTGGACATTCCATTACTACGGCTCTCATCAACTACCCTAGACGGCGGAGTCACAGAGGTAATATGCAACCCAAAACAAACCAGCAGCTCCTCCGGGGGTAGTGCTACATATATTTTTGGGGGTTATTTATTATAGCAAAAAGTAAAAAATATTGAACTTTTTTCAAAATTGATGCTCGATTTTTGTTTTATAGTGTAAAAAATAAAAACCGCAGAGGTGATCACATACCACCAAAAGAAATCTCTATTTGTGGGAAAAAAAGGACGTAAATTTTGTCTGGGAGCCACATCGTACGACTGCGCAATTGTCAGTTAACCACTTAACCACTTAAGCCCGGGCCAAAATGCAGCTAAAGGCCCAGGCCAGGTTTTACGATTCGGCACTGCGTCGCTTTAACAGACAATTGTGCGGTCGTGCGACGTGGCTCCCAAACAAAATTGACGTCCTTTTTTCCCCACAAATAGAGCTTTCTTTTGGTGGTATTTGATCACCTCTGCGGTTTTTATTTTTTGCGCTATAAACAAAAATAGAGTGACAATTTTGAAAAAAATGCAATATTTTTTACTTTTTGCTATAATAAATATCCCCCAAAAACATATATAACATTTTTTTTCCCTCAGTTTAGGCCGATAAGTATTCTTCTACCTATTTTTGGTAAAAAAAATCGCAATAAGCGTTTATCGATTGGTTTGCGCACAATTTATAGCGTTTACAAAATAGGGGATAGTTTTATTGCATTTTTATAAAAAAAAAAAAATTACTACTAATGGCGGCGATCAGCGATTTTTTTCATGACTGTGACATTATGGCGGACACTTCGGACAATTTTGACACATTTTTGGGACCATTGTCATTTTCACAGCAAACAATGCATTTAAATTGCATTGTTTATTGTGAAAATGACAGTTGCAGTTTGGGAGTTAACCACAGGGGGCGCTGAAGGAGTTATGTTTCACCTAGTGTGTGTTTACAACTGTAGGGGGTGTGGCTGTAGGTCTGACGTCATCGATCGTGTCTCCCGATAAAAGGGATCTCACGATCGATGCAGCCGCCACAGTGAAGCACGGGGAAGCTGTGTTTACATACGGCTCTCCCCGTTCTTCAGCTCGGTTGGAAACGAATAGCCGCGCCCTCATCCCGGATCGCTCCCACACGATGTCCGACCGCCGCATGTGCCGGGGGGGGGGGGTCCCGATCGGACCCCCGACCCGCGGAAAGGCAGGGACGTACATGTACGCCCATATGCCTGTACGTGCCATTCTGTGGACGTATATATACATGCGGCGGTCGTTAAGTGGTTAAGACCCGGACCTTTATGCAGGTAAAGGACCTGGCCAGTTTTTGCGATTCGGCAATTGCGATTCGGCAATTTTGCTATAATAAATATCACCCAAAAAGATATAAAAACAACTTTTTTTCCCCTCAGTTTAGGCCGATACGTATTCTAATACCTATTTAGATAGTTTTATTGCATTTTTATTAATTATTTTTTACTACTAATGGCGGCGATCAGCGTTTTTTTTCGTGACTGCGACATTATGGCAGACAGATCGGACAATTTTGACACATTTTTGGGACCATTGTCATTTTCACAGCAAAAAATGCTATACAAATGCATTGTTTACTCTGAAAATTACAGTGCAGTTTAGGAGTTAACCACTAGGGGGCGCTGTAGGGGTTATGTGTGACCTCATATGTTTTTCTAACTGTAGGGGGGCAGGGCTGGACATGTGTGACATCATTGATCGTGTTTCCCTATATTAGGGAACACACGATCAATGAAGCTGCCACTGTGAAGAATGGGGAAGCTGTGTTTACACACAGCTCTCCCCGTTCTTCAGCTCCGGGGACCAATCGCGGAACTCCGGCGGCGATCGGGTCCGCGGGTCCCGCGGTCACGGAGCTTCGGACCGGGTCGCGCCCGCGACCCACGGCTGGGCACTTAACCCCCTTGGCGGTAAACCCGAGTGTGACTCGGGGTTGGTTTTTCATGTTAGGATCGGTAAGCCCGAGTCACGCTCGGGCTGGACGTGCAGAGTGTGCAGCGGCGCGGCTTACCTTCTCGCTGGATCCACAGGCAAGTTACTTACCTTGTCCCTGGATCCAGCGATGCCACCCCGCTGTGTGAGCGAGCGGGACCTCCTCGCTCGATTCACAGTGTCCCCGTGTGCCGCCGATCTCCGTTCCCTGCGACGTTACGACGCACGGGAGCGGAGAACGGCGCCAAATTCAAAAACGTAAACAAACACTTTACATACAGTATACTGTAATCTTATAGATTACAGTACTGTATGTAAAAAATACACACCCCCCTTGTCCCTAGTGGTCTGCCCAGTGCCCTACATGTACTTTTATATAATAAAAAATGTTCTTTCTGCCTAAAAACTGTAGATTGTCCAAAAGTGTCCCTTTACGCCAAAAATGGTTTTAGATCAGCTAGAAAACAGCGATAATAAATTATAATCACTTGCAGAATTGTGCGATAGCGATTTGTGGGGAAATTCGTCATAAAAAAAAAAAAATAATGACAGCGACAATTCTGCAACTGAGCAAATTTCAGTGATTTTGCGTTGATTACATTATTGAATAATTTTTATTATAATTATATTATTATTTGTTATAATTAATTATAATTATTTATTATATTATAATTTATAATTTTGTTTTAAAAAAAAAAATCATACCCGGGATGCCTACAAGACTCTTGCTTGGTCAGATTTAAGTGAGTTATTTCTAAAAATTACAGGCCTACAGTATAAAACGCCAAATTTCCTTGCAAAATAATTGTACCGCTTTTGGTACGTAATTCCAGACAGAATCATACCGCCAGGGAGGTTAAAGAGGACGTACAGGTGCCCAGCCGTGTCATTCTGCCGACGTATATCTGCAGGAGGCGGTCCTTAAGTGGTTAAAGCGACACAGTGCCGAATCGCAAAAAGTGGCCTGGTCTTTGGCCAGTCAAATGGTCCGGGGCTTAAGTGGTTAAAGAAGCCCAATTTAAAAGTTCAATTGTTCTCCAATGGAAAGCCAGTTAGTGGTGGTTGAAATAGCAAGGAAAATGCCTTCAAGCCCAACTTTGGGCATTTTCTTTTTTGTATTAAAACGGGTCTTAAGGCAGGGTAAAATTAAAAAGATAAAAAAAAAGGCAACACTCTACTTTACTTTGGAGTCATCACCTGCAGTATGTCTATGGGACTGTAGGCCACACATATTCCCCATTAAACCTTACTCCAGGTATAATCAAAATAAATATACTGACCCAAGTTTGGCAAATAATGGCCGCAGCATTTTTTATTGGTTTTAACACAATAAATTAAATCAACCATATAAACTTTTATTATTCAACATCATACATCATACTTTAATGAAAACCAACCAACTGTGCAACTGCTTAGTTTTTGGAACTCAAGCAGCATTACCTCATTAGATCATGAAATAACACGCCCCACAAGCCGGGCCCCACCCCCACCCCAACACCGCGGCCTGCTCAATTTCATACTGCAATCCCAAGTTAAAAATATCGAGGCCCACATCTGAGAGGTGGACACCATCTTGCCTGTATAACCCAGGAAAACCACCTTCTAGATCCACATGTCTGTATGACAACCCGCTAAGTTGAGGCATGAACTTTTCCATGGCCCTATTTATGCGCTTCCTCATCTTCTCCATGGCCCTCCTCTGACAAGAGGAAAGCCAAGAGAGGCGAGGGATAATCTCAGAAAATACTAGGACTGTACCTGGATAGGCTAGAAAAAAACGCTGTAGATCTCTTTGTATTAGAAAAAGCAAATCCAAAGTCCTTACTCCTTACATTCCCCAAATCATTCCCCCCAACGTGCACTACTAACACATCCGGCCTAGGCCAACATTGACATAACCTACATAAATGGAAATAAAGTTGGTGCCACTGTAGGCCCCGCACACCTTTCCAATATACCTGAAAGGATTCCGGATGAAGAGACAAGTTGGTAGAATACCTACGCAGGGCCGCTCTTTTATGCGCCCAATAAATGAATGAGTGTCCCAGAATCCAAACCGTACTGGGCTGACCTGAAGGATTTAAATAAACAGGTTAGGATGAACATATATTTTAAAGCAATTTGATTTCCACCTCACCATGTTTTTAATAGCCGACTCACACACCCCCCTCCGGGCCGCCTCTGATGCTGCGTCTATTCTGAACGAGTGGGAGGATATTCTAAGGTTGTGCAAACCCAAACTCTGGAGGCACTTATGAAGTACAAAATCAAACTGATACTTGGTAAGGGGTCCCCCGTTTGGATGAACCAAGAATAGCCCTTGAACCGGGGGCCTGACCCCTAAAAAAATAGTCACTGCTTCCACAGGACAAACCGACTTGTCATCCTGAGCCGCTAACTGAATCCCAATGCCCTTCCGTAAGGCGTCGGTCTTAGAACGCCTTATCCACTAGTGTACTCCAGAACGACCTACTGTTACATGTTCAAAATGAATACCTGAACCACCCAATTTAGACCTGGGGAGCAGCTCCGAGATTCGCAATGCCCCACGAAAGTCGAGAACAAATGCCGTTCTAAACAGTAACGATTCGAACCCCGAATAACACACGGACGAAGCCACCCCACAAAGTCTACCCAAAAGATCGAGTGAAATCGGTCTCCTGTCATCTGGTACAAAATTAACCCTCCTATACCCCTTTAAGGCCTGTTTTACCGAGAAATAAGCCGTACATGGATACCCCTGTAGACGGCAGAAAAACGAAATTCCTGCCAAAGTTTTCGAAATATGGCAATAAGAGAAACGCTGCTGCATAAGGGATGCCACAAAAGCCAATAATGACCCCTCGGATTGGCGGCCATCACTAACTCCCAATGCCCCTGCAAAGGACAGCCAACTATTCCAGGAGGCTGCATAACACATCCATGTCTTGGGCGCAACCGAACCCTGTATAGATTAAAAGATAGATAAAGGATGGATGACTGCACTCCAAAAACCGTACAGGTTGTCTTTTATTAAATGAACAGCAGATACATCACCAGATCAAAACAACAGGAACAGGGGAACAGCCGACGTTTCGCACAAAATCAGTGCTTATTCATGTACGGTTTTTGGAGTGTGGCCATCCATCCTTCATCTATCTTTTATGCTTGCCTAGTGCACCGCCAGCACCCTTGGAATCCTGTAACAGTGTGTGACCGTATAGTAGACCCACCTGGAGCGGTGACTTTCTTTCTTCGAACCCTGTATAGCTCTTGACACTACGTCCAAATCACATCCCACAGAAACTCCGGGCAATGAATCCCTTCCACGTCTGCCTCCGGAGGCAGCTGGCGAAAACGGTTCCTCTGAAACCGAGATAACCCATTCGGCATGCTTATTCTGGACTCCTGGTGTATATTTGGCTTTCAACCAGACATTAAATTGTAAACACAGAAAAACAACCTGCCGAAGCACCTTAAAGTGGAGCTCCACCCTAAAGTGGAACTCCCGCTGATCGGAACCCTCCCCCCCTCCGGTGTCACATTTGACACCTTTCAGGGGGAGGGGGGTGCAGATACCTGTCTAAAGACAGGTATTTGCACCCACTTCCAGCCATAGTCTGCGGGAAGACTGCAGGCAGGACGTCACCTCCCCCCCCCCCCCCCCGTTGTGCTCTGGGAACACTCGGCTCCCAGAGCACAGCGGGAGCCAATCAGCAGGCACAGCGCAATTTGCGCATGCGCCGTAGGGAACCGGGCAGGTTCCCTCACCGAGGATGGCGGGGGGGGGCAGCAGAGTGACGAGCGATCGCTCGTCCTCTGCTGCGGACGGCGCTGGACTCCAGGACAGGTAAGTGTGCCGATATTAAAAGTCAGCAGCTGCAGTATTTGTAGCTGCTGACTTTTAATATTTTTTTTTTCAGCGGACATCCTCTTTAACTACCAACAGCGACTTGGACGACAGGCAATTGATTGCAAAGAGAACCCCTTTGTTATCCGTTTCAACCAGAATCCTCCTATTTGCAAACTGAGCACCCCACAATGTCATGGCCACCAAGATCGGAAACAGTTCCAGTAGAACTATGTTTTTAGTGACTTCCTGAGCCATCCATGATTCCGGCCAAGCTGCACAGCACCAGTGTGTTCCCCATCGCAGCAAAGCCTTTTGACCCCGCTGCATCCGTGAACAGTTTGAAGTCTGGAGCAAAAATGAACTCATTTTGAAAAAAGGACCTCCCATTGTATACATCCAGGAATCGTGCCCAGACCAACATATCCGCCTTAAGTGAACTGGTCAACCTGATGTGGGCAAACGGCGACTTCACGCCTGCTATTGCTAAATAAAGACGCCGTAAAAAACACGACCAACTGGCATGATCCTGCATGCGAACGCCAGCAAAACCTTTTTCTTTAACAGGAATGACCTCAATAAAGACTTCAACTTCACAAATTTTGCCTCGGGCAACCGAAATTCCATCCGACAGGTGTCAATGTGAATGCCTAAGAATTCCAAAGATGTCGCTGGGAGACACGTCTTTTCTTCCGCCAAGGGAACACCGAACTGATTAGCCATACTCTGAAAGGCCTGTAATAGCTCATTACAAAGCAAAGAACCCTGCGGTCCCATGAACAAAAAATCATCCAGGTAGTGGACTATCTTATCACAACCCGACTGAGAACCAATCACCCAATGCAAAAAGGAGGAAAAGGGTTTAAAATAGGAGCAGGACACGGAACACCCCATGGGTAGACACCTGTCAAAGAAATAGGCCTCATCAAAATAAAACCCTAACAAATTAAATGCCTCAGGAGCTATGGGCAACAGCCGAAAGGCCGATTTAATATCGGCCTTTGCCAGCAATGCACCAGGACCACACTGTCTAATCTTGACAATCGCCTCTTCAAATGTCACATACGAGACCGAGCAGCTCGCATCATCGATCTTGTCATTAAGAGAATCACCTTTAGGGAAAGACAAATGATGGATGATTCGATACGCATTCTGCTCCTTCTTGGGCACCACCCCCAAAATTAGCAAAAGGAGGGTGCTCAAAAGGACCAGAAATGCGACCCTCTGCGATTAAAAGCAAAACAGCTATCTCCTGTAAGCTGCGCCAGAAGTGGTAACCCAGCCGGCTTAGCAATGACTGACCTCTGCGTGGCGAGCAAATTTAGCCACAGCCCCACGTCCTTCATACCCCAGCGCAACGAGGGGTGGACCGACAATTTCTGCCAAAAGGACTCGTCATAGTAAAACCAGCCAAGCCCTCCAAAACTTTTGTATGCCTCCAAAATGTGGTCAACTTGCTGAAACAAACCTCCGCTGCGCTCCGGATACCTGTCTGACATGACGCCAGCAAAGATACAAAACGCTTGCAACCAATTATTGAATGACCTAGGTATAGGCCTACGCTTGTCATCATCCTGCTTGTCATTTTTATCCAATTTAACCATTGATGCAGGCTCCTGCCTGTTGTACAGCGTCTGTGGCTCCTCCATTCTGTGAATGTCCTGGCTCTCCTGGCTTTCTAGCCGTGGGGGGAGCGGGTGCCCCCTCCCCATGCTCGCTGCGGGCCGCACAGCCCTGCCCTGCCTGCCGCTTCCTGGAGACTGGGAACATGTCCTCCTCGCCGTGTTGTACGGCGAACGCTTGAGAGACCTCCCCTGACATCTTCGGCGGCCGCCTCCCTCCGCCCACGCTCCACCTCAGACACTGGCTCTGCTGCACGGCTTCGTTCCGGAGGCTGGCTCCTCTGCATTCTTACAGGCTGCGCTCTGCCCTCTGTCCCTCTCTCCTTGCTGCTCTGCTGTTCCACAGGAACGACCGCACTGGCGCCCAGAATGTCACGCTCCAGCTGTCCATCAGGCACCATGTCCCCTAGTGACAGGCAACGCCTCAGCCAATGCCATTCCTCACCCCCCTCAATGCCTGCCTTCTCCAATAATTTCTTAAAGAGAGACTCCATACCTGAGAGCATGGGCGACCGCTGACATTTTTTCAGGGGTGGGGGGTTGGCAGCGGCGATACACAGTCACATTTAACCCTTTCTTCGACCACTAGCGGGGGGTTTAAAGTGCCCCCCCATGTTAAAATACACCCCACTGTGCCCCTGCATCTTTCAATATCTCTTTGTCACTGTTGTGTACCCTCTCTCCACAACTGCACCTCTGGACCCCTTTACATTACACAGCACCCCACAGCTCTGGACCCCTTTACGTTACACAGCACCCCACAGCTCTGGACCCCTTTACATTACACAGCACCCCACAGCTCTGGACCCCTTTACATTACACAACAACCCTGCATCACTGGACCCCTTTACATTACAAACACCCTGCACCACTGGACCCCTTTACATTACACAGCACCCTGCACCACTGGACCCCTTTACATTACACAGCACCCTGCACCACTGGACCCCTTACATTACACAGCACCCTGCACTGTGCAGGACATTAATTCATGAGTTACTATGACCAGTGCAGGACATTTAGCAGGGGTTACAAGTGCCCCCCATGTTAAAATACACCCATGTGCCCCTGCATCTTTCAATATCTCTTTGTCACTACTGTGTACCCCCTCTCCACAACTACACCTCTGGAACCCTTTACATTACACAGCACCCCACAGCTCTGGACCCCTTTACATTACACAGCACCTTGCATCACCGTACCCCTTTACATTACACAGCACCCTGCACCTCTGGACCCCTTTACACAACACGCTGCATCACTGGACCCCTTTACATTACACAGCACCCTGCACCACTGGACCCCTTTACATTACACAGCACCCTGCATCACTGGAACCCTTTACATTACACAGCACCCTGCATCATTGGACCCCTTTACATTACACAGCACCCTGCACTGTGCAGGACACTAATTCATGAGTTACTATGACCAGTGCAGGACATTTAACCCCCCCCCCCCCTCCACCATGCTGCATATTAAAAAAATCACAGACATAACAGTTAGTAATCTTCAGACAGACTGCATCATTCTGTATGGCATGCCATCAGCTTAATTTTGTTAGTTTAGTGCTTACTTGCGATAGATAGTGTACACTACTGACTGTGATGCTGCTGTGCTGTGCTGTCTGAAATTGGAATGAAGATCAAGTTGTTCCTCCTCGGCAGCGCTGGCTCCTCTTGGTGCAGCAGGGCAGCTCTCTACGCTCCTCCCATCAGTACCATGATAATCCCCTCCCGGCGTGAGTGACGTCACACCGCCAGGACAGGCACCGGGCGGGGCTGTAAACTTAGGGGGAGCAAGCAGCGCGATGATCATCTATTGGCTGGCGGCAAACAGGGGCGGGAGCGGAGCGGAGCATGATAGTAAATGCAATGCAACACATGACACTGACAGACATGACAGTGACAATCGGCGGCGCCTGCGGCTGAATGTGGTGTCTTACTCTTGATTCCAGGGGGGGGGCAAACACCCTCCCTTGCCCTATGAAGCGGACGCCCATGCCTGAGAGAGAGAGAGGGGGGGGGTTCTTCCACCGGTGCTAGCTGACAGGAAAAGAGGGGGATTCCCAGCCCAGCCAATCCTTAAAAAGCCTTCCTGGCTACCAGTACCTTCCGCTGCATCCCATTGGCTGGCTGTTGATCCCAAAATTTAAAGCGACAGTACCAACATTTAAAACATCCTATACATTTACTGCATATCTACAAACATTATATTTTAACCCTTAAAACACCTTCACACAGGTGGTGGCCACAATCCCACTTAAGTGGGCTCCTATTGTGCCCCCTTTTTTATTCCAGCACAAGATAACATAATTTAACAGGTATAATTGAGGACACACTAAATAAATGTGTATCACTGCTTTTCTCCCTAAGTGTGTGTAACCATGGTACCCTCTATTCATAGTGTATTAATGCAGAAAGCAGTGCTGATATCATCATGGCAAAGCCACTCTCTGCATCAGCAGAGGACAACTTCAGGCTTGAGAAAAGTCAAAAAGAAAGAAGACCCAACATGTTATGTGACCAGCCCGAAGCCATATAGTCTACGTCTGAGGCTACTTTCACATTGAGGTGTTTCTCAGGCGTTTTAGCGATAGAAACAGCGCCGGTAAGGCGCCTGAAAAACGCCTCCCATGCCTCCCCAGTGTGAAACCTAACCTCAGTTAGTCAGTGATACCCAATCCACTATATTATACATCCTTATAGAGACGTCAGACTTAAAAATTATGAGTAAGCTGTTTATGGTGTCGTGTCTTTGGCTAGTTGCACAGATTGACATACAGTATATTACAGTGCAGTCAGTGTACAGTATATATTACAGTGCAGGCAGTGTACAGTATATAATACATTGCATTACAGTCAGTAGATAGATAGATTTTAAGGGGAACTCCATGCCAAAATGTAAAATAAAACAGCATGGGGTCCTCCCCCAAAATCCATACCAAAATAAAAAAAAAATTGGCAAAAAAAGTCTCTTTTTTTTTTAAATTGACAGGGGTCCCCCCAAAATCCATACCAGTTCCTTATCCGAGCAAGCAGCCTGGCAGGCTGGGAAAGGAGGGGGGGGCAAGGGGGCGAGCGAGACCCCCCTCCTGAACCATACCAGGCCGCTTGCCCTCAACATAGGGGAGGGTGCTTTGGGGTCAAAGCAAAGCACCTTGTCCCCATGTTGATGGGGACAAGAGCCTCAGCCCCACAATCCTTTAACAAGAGGGCCCCCAGATCCCACCCCCCTGTGAATAGGTATTAGGTACAGAGTACCCATTCACCAAAAAAGTGTCAAAAAGTAAAAACCACAACAGACAGTTTTTGACAATTCCTTTATTAAAAAATAAAAAAAAGTGTGTCGCGATGTGCATATATCGTCAATTACGCCACCCGACGGACCAGAGTGTTGGCTTTTTACATGAAATTATTGCCAGCTATAGCAACCACTAGCAATAATTGCAAGATAATCTGAAAGGCTGGTTGTAACCAAGTTAATCGTTCAATCAACTTGGTATATTCAGCCTGCTCATTAAAGGTTTGAATCTCGGCCAGTTTAAGCCGAGATTTGAACTGTGTATGGCCAGCCTAACTTGTTGGTCCCTGTCTCTGGGAAGGAAACACAAAAGCACAAATGCCTGTAAAAAAATGCTTCAGTGGCTAAACAGCTCTCCAGACAAACTGACTAGTGATTTGCACATTGATGATTTAGATATTGGTTTTTAACTTACCTCCTTATTTTTGTCCAGGTAGAATTTGAATTGAAAGCTGTCTGCAAATGAGTTGCCAGATTTTGTTAGAGGTAAACTTTGTAAGGAAATTGCTTTCACCGATTTTTGCCTGTCACCCTAAAAAAAAAAAATATAGGTGCATTCCTTCCCTCTCATTCCCTAAAGGCTTTTCTTTGAATGATCAGATTGATGATAGCATAACTTGAGTTTCTTATGTTACATATAAACAAACTTTAGAAGTTATTAGATCCTTCAGTCCTAAAGTCCTTTTGGCCAAATTAAATATAGCATCTGGCTTCATACTGTCTGCATACAATATATGGCTAGGACTTTGAATTCCCTGGGAATTCAAAGAAGCATTTTATTTTGACAAATACCTTACAATCAATCAGCTGTTATGTTTCTTGTCTGTTCTTTGAGTCATTCTCAACTTTTCTTGAATGTATGGTAAACAAGAAACAACCAGGAGTGGGGCATTGTGCATTGCTTGCATGATTTCTTATTTATTGGTCCTTCCCGTTTTTGTATCTGTCACAACTTGTTGCAGTTTTTTCCAATGACTGCTGGGACACATAGACATTACATTGTCCCCTTGCACATACTGGGCTAGATTTAGGTAGCCCTGCTTAATATTGTGCGGGTGTAACGTATCTCCGATACGTTACGCCGCAAATTAGTGCGCAAGTTCCGTATTCAGAAAGAACTTGCGCCCTAAGTTACGGTGGCGTAACGTATGTGCTCCGGCGTAAGCCCGCCTAATTCAAATTTGGATGATGTGGGCGTGTTTTATTCAAATTTAGTGTGACCCCACGTATTTGACGTTTTTTTACAAACGGCGCATGCGCTGTTCGTAAAAGAATCCCAGTGCGCATGCTCGAAATTCCGCCGCAAATCGTCAATGCTTTAGATGTGAACGTAACTTACGTTCAGCCCTATTCGCGAACGACTTACGCAAACGACGTAAAAATTTAAAAATTTCAAAAAACCCGAACGTCGGTGCGGCTCTATACGGCGCCTGTGCACCGACGTTCGGGTTCTGTCGGCAACCTGTGACGCGCAGTATGCGCCGTTCGGAAGCCTGTCAATCACAGGCAGTGCTTGGGAACGCCCACTTCCGCGGGATTGCCGTGAGGTGAAAATCGGGATTAAGAGGTATGTGCTGAGAAAAAAAAAAAAACACCGGCATTCTGTCGGTAGGATGGCGCAACTCCGTGTGATGTCAGAATTTTTTTTAAAGGGTGAACCTCCACTTTAACATTGCGTACGCCTCATAGGAGCAGGAGCAACCTTACGCCGAAAAAGCCTAACGTAAATGACGTAACAAAATAGCGCCGGGCGTACGTACGTTTGTGAATTCGGCATATCTACCTAATTAGCATATTCCTCGCGTAAATCGACGGAAGCGCCACCTAGCGGCCAGCGTAAATATGCAGCCTAAGATACGATATTTCCCTAAGACACTTACGCCAGTCGGATCTTAGGGAAATCTATGCGTAACTGATTCTATGAATCAGGCGCATAGATACGACGCCGCAACTCAGAGATACGACGGCGTATCTGGAGATACGCCGTCGTATCTCCTACCTGAATCCGGCCCACTGTATTTAGATTTTCTGGGGATTTCTATTGATTCTTTGAATATAGAATTTAGACTTCCTCCATTTGAAGAGCCTGCTTAAAGCGGAGGTTCACCCTAAAAAACATGTATATACCATTCCATCCAGCATACTACTGACATTTGGTGGTGGGTTATGGTAATGACAAGCAATATACAGATAAATTAAAAATATTATTTTTTTACTATTTGGGCCAGTTTTCTTTTAATAATAATAATGATAAGAAAAAAATGTAAAGGCCAGACGATATTTATTACCATCTACCACTTAAAAAAGACCCAATTTGTCTTGAAAAAAAAAAAAACCCATAAGGTATAATTTACTTGGATACAATTAGTAGTTTCAATATGTATAGTTTTACTAAACACATGCCAAAGTTGTAGAACTGGTTTCATGCTTTACAATCTGCTTTACCCTCCGTCATGAGGGAGTTATTTGCAAACTTACGTTGTTGCAACCTAAGAACAAAAGTGTCATGTATGCAATCCATTGCGTGCAAAATCTCCTAGGGAACTGCTCCCTGCAACGAAAGCTGATGGTTTGGTGTGTTTGGAACATTAGCTTCTACATAGCTATCCCTGCAAATGGGGCCAGTCTGAAGTTATTTAGCAGGACTTCATTTTCTTTAAAAGTAAACAATGTAATAGTATGAAAATGTTCTGCCCTAAAGGTCAGGAATTAAAGCGGAGTTCCACCTAAAAATGGAACTTCCTCTTAACCCACTCCTCGCCCCCTTACATGCCACATTTGGGGGGGGGGGGGAGTAGGGGCTTCAGGAGAAGGGGACTTCCTGTCCCACTTCCTCCTTCTGCCGAGGGGCTGGAAAGGCGATTAGCTTAATCGTCTTTTCACAGCCCCTCCCTGTAGGCGAGCGCCTGTCCAATCGGACGGCGCCGCTCGAGCATGCGCACTGCCGCTCGCGCATGCGCAGTGGGTGCCCGGCCGTGAAGCCGAAAGCTGTCACTGCCGGGTGCCCACACTAAGAATGAAGATGGCCGGAGGGGGGGCGAGGAGCGGAGCCCCGGCCGGCGCATCGCTGGAGCCGTGGAGCAGGTAAGTGTCTGTTTATTAAAAGCCAGCAGCTACACTTTTTAATAAACTTAGAAAAAGGTGGAAAACCCCTTTAAAAAAAATTGTAACATTTCACTAGAAGGAGATATTTCTGTGAATGAAAGCACACTGGAATGTATAATATTTCTCTGTGCACGTAAAAACACGCAAATTGCGAAAAAACAACACCAAAAATAATGCAAAATGTAAGTGATAAACATCACAAAGCATAAATATTTAATGCATTTGTTAAATAACTAATTTTTGTTAGTGAATTGACTACTTTTGAGATAAATACAGCATAAATTATTCTAACTCAAAAATGTATGCAGTATTTATCTCTAATGCCGCGTACACACGGCAAGTTTTTCATGTCATGGAAAAAAACATTTTTCTCGCCGTGATTCCTCTCAAGCCTGCCTTGCATACACACGATTGTGATAAAAAATGCTTGAGCAAAGAAAGGAGAAAAACGACGACATGAAAAACGATGAGAAAAAATAGAGCAGGTTCTAAATTTTAATGACCATTTTTTTCGTCGTTGAAATGCTCTGGAGCCTACACACGATCGTTTTTAACGACCAATTTAAAAAAATGTTCTCGTCATGAAAAACGGTCGCGTGTATGCGGCATAAGGGCTCATTTACACTTGCTTTGACACATTAAAGCGCCTACCACTTCAACATGCTTTTTTGATGTGTTTTAGATGCTTCTATGATTCTTTGTTGATTCTTCTGTGATGCTTCCATAATGTTAGAGGTGGGCTTCGATGATGCTTTTTTGAAGCTTTAACTAAACAGTCCTGTGTGTGTTGATTTTGATTTGTTTTAAAAGGGGCCCAGTAGAACCCCAGCTCATTAGTATCCCCATTCATTAGTACCCCTGTTCAGAACATCTCCAGCTCATTGATACCCTCATTCATCAGATCCCCAGCTTATTGGTATCCTCGTTCAGCAGATCCCCTAATCAGTAGACCCCCCAGCGCTGCTGATATCACCCTCATTAGTAACCCCCCAGCTCTGCTAATCCTCCACTCAGTAGTAACCCCCAGCTCAGCTTGTCCCATACTCAGTAGTTACCCCCAGCTCTGGTTTGCTGATCCTTCTCTCTCTGGTCCCTGTTTACTTTCCGCTATATTGCTCCCACACTGCATACCACGGGTGCCATTGCTAGTTTTTCCTGCTTTGGTCCCCAAGCTTTACTGATCCTCTGCCACTCAATCCTCTCTCTCTGTTCCCTGCTCACCTTCGGCTACAGCGTTTCTATGTTGCACACCACGTGCACCGTCTGTTTGTTGCTCTGCTCCAGCCCTAATCACCTTCCTGCTGCTCCACGCTGCACACCAGATGTGACGTATGCTTTCAAAAAATATACACATGAACTGGAGGTGACCGCTAATGATGTGTTTCTGGTTTGCTGGTTGGTTTACCAGTGCATCCTGGGATATCTTATTCCTGCAATACCTACAAAACAAAGCTAAAGCTAATTAAAAGCCTCTCAAAAGCTGCAGGTGCTGTAAACAAGCTTTGTCATAGACTTCTATGGAGGCTTTGATGATGCTTTGAAGCATCAAAAAAGTGACATGAGGCATAATTTTTGAAGCGAAGCAGAGCAAATCAAATGCAGTGTGTAAACAGGATGGTAAGCTATAATCCAGTTATTATGCCCCGTACACACCATCACTTTATGTGATGAAAAAAAACGACATTTTCTGTGAAGTAAAAAATGACGTTTTTGAAACTTCAATTTTCAAAGACGAAGTTGCCTACACACCATCGTTTTCTCACAATGTTCTAGCAAAGTGAGGTTACGTTCCACCACGTTTTACCATTGAAGCTTGCTTCATAAGTAGCTTCTGGGCATGCGCGGGTTTAAAAACGTCTTTTTAAACGACGTTTTTTGCTACACACGGTCAATTTCTGTGAAGTAAAAAACGACGTTTTGAAAAACAACACATAAAATTGAAGCATGCTTCAATTTTTTTTTTCCGAGGCACCTGAAAAGTACTTCGGAAGTGCCGCAACACTGATTGCTATTAACCCTTTCTTCAGCCCGCTAACTCAGTGGTAAAGTGCCGCTAAAACTAGCAGCGCTTTACCGCTAACGGACCTGTTGCCCCAATGTAAAAAAGCAGCTTTAGAGGTAAAAAAAAATTTAACCACTTCAATACTGGGCACTTTCGCCCCCTTCCTTCCCAAGCCAATTTTCAGCTTTCAGTGCTCTCGCACTTTCAATGACAATTGCGCTGTCATGCGGTACCCAAATACATTTTTTATTATTTTGTTCACACTAATAGAGCTTTCTTTTGGTGGTATTTATTCAGAACTTCGTTTTTTATATTTTTGCGATAAGCAAAATTTCGAATCGAATTTTGTCATAAATTTAAGCCAAAATTTATTTTGCTACATATCGTTTGTAAAAAAAAATCTGTTAAGTATATAATAATTGGTTTGTGTGATCACGGACAGATGTACGCAGATGATCACGGACATATGTGGGCAGATAATCATTGGGACATATGATTTTACTGGGACATATGTGGGGGACAGGTTTTTTTTTATTGTGTGGGGACATTATTGTGGTGACATGTTTGTGATTACACTATGTGGGGACACTGGGCCGGTGATCAGTGTGTAAAAAGCTGTAAAAAACAGCTCATACACACTGATCACCGGCCGGCTGCAGCGATCTACTCGCCTCCCCTCACTGACAACTTCCATGTGAGGAGAGGAGAGCCGATCGCCTAGCAACCAGCTCTCTATTTACATCACATGACGGCTGTGATTGGACACATTCATCATGTGATCAGGAGCCAATCACAGAGCCCTCCTGCCGATCAGAGATGCGCCGGGTGACACAAGCGCATCGGGATCGCGGTGCTGTGCAGGAACGCACGCGCGCTATCCAGGGGTCAAGTCCTAGGGGAAAAAGTGTGGGAACTCCCACCCAGGATCCACTCCCCCACCCAAAAAAAAAAAAGATGATACGCTCATATGCATAATTACTAAACCGCATGTTTTTTTTTTTTCCGATCCACTGTACTGTACATTAGTAATTCATTATGTTACTAGCCGCTTCCTGTATATGGATTCATCGGGTAGTGTGCGGGTATTCCGTCACTTCCTCGATGCCGCAATGTCTCCTGGGAGCTTTTGTCATGCTTCTTTCTAAATCCCACGATAACTCACGGCAGACCTCCGCAATGTCTCCTGAGAACAATGACAAAAGCTCCCAGGAGACATTGCGGCATCGAGGAAGTGACGGAATACCCGCACACTACCTGATGAATCCATATACAGGAAGCGGCCAGTATCATAAAGGATCACTAAGGTTCGCCTGCCCCTGACAGTGACTCGAGCTGGGCATCAACGCTTAGTGAAGGATTAGCTCGGGCAGCTCGGCTGCTCTCGGCTGCTCCAGTCCTGCAAAGGGAACTGCGTTCCTGCTGTGAGAAAAGTGCAGGAACTCCGTTCCCACGCGTTCCTGCGCGTTCCCGCAGGACTTGAGCCGTGGCACTATCCCCCTCCTTCTGAGGGACGTTCCTAAACGTCCACTCAGAAGGAGGAAGCTCCCACCCGGCAGTATAAGGCTGCATTCACACCTTTGCGTAGGCGATTTGCGGTGTTTTGTACCACGATTTGCCGCGACAAATTGCGGCGTTTTGTACCGCGATTTGCCGCGACAAAACGTGTCATTTTTAACCTTGGTTTTGTATAGGTCATTGTCGGCTATGGAAAACGCAGAAGCCGCCCGATACGCGCGACAAAAAAAGGTCCGGGACTTGTTTCAGCTTCAGGCGTTCGCCGTTTCGGCGTGGAGATGTGAACCATCTCCATAGACAATAATGTTATTTTTCCCCTCCAGCGTATTGTAGCGTTGCGCTTCAGGCGACAAAACGCCTAGGTGTGAATGCAGCCTAAGTATATGTGCAGTGGCCGGGTGGGAGGTGGTTAATAATGATCCTTTCTATTGAAGTTCAGGTGTGCTTGTGAGACTGTCACTTGTAAAAGAACAACTAGGCATTTTCTATGAATATAAGAATGATGGCATATATTTGCATTGTTTTTTGGCAATACTTACTTCTGATTTGAGCACTCTGTGCATTTCTTACTCCTGACACCTGTGTTCTGTTTGTTACTTACTCCTGACTCCAGCGCTCTGTGAGTCACATACGCCTGACCCCTGAACTCTGTGTATTACTTACTCCTGACTCCCTTCGTTCTGTGTGTTACTACTGCTGTGCGCTGCACTGTGTGTGTTACTGACTACTGCGTTCTGTGCATTACATACTCCTGACCCCTGAACTCTGTGTGTTACTCCTAACTCCCTTCGTTCTGTGTGTTACTACTGCTGTGCGCTGCACTGTGTGTGTTACTGACTACTGCGTTCTGTGCATTACATACTCCTGACCCCTGAACTCTGTGTGTTACTCCTAACTCCCTTCGTTCTGTGTGTTACTACTGCTGTGCGCTGCACTGTGTGTGTTACTGACCACTGCGCTTTGTGCATTACATACTCCTGACCCCTGAACTCTGTGTGTTACTCCTAACTCCTTTCGTTCTGTGTGTTACTACTGCTGTGCGCTGCACTGTGTGTGTTACTGACCACTGCGCTTTGTGCATTACATACTCCTGACCCCTGAACTCTGTGTGTTACTCCTAACTCCTTTCGTTCTGTGTGTTACTACTGCTGTGCGCTGCACTGTGTGTGTTACTGACCACTGCGCTTTGTGCATTACATACTCCTGACCCCTGAACTCTGTGTGTTACTCCTAACTCCTTTCGTTCTGTGTGTTACTACTGCTGTGCGCTGCACTGTGTGTGTTACTGACCACTGCGCTTTGTGCATTACATACTCCTGACCCCTGAACTCTGTGTGTTACTCCTAACTCCTTTCGTTCTGTGTGTTACTACTGCTGTGCGCTGCACTGTGTGTGTTACTGACCACTGCGCTTTGTGCATTACATACTCCTGACCCCTGAACTCTGTGTGTTACTCCTAACTCCTTTCGTTCTGTGTGTTACTACTGCTCTGCGCTGCACTGTGTGTGTTACTGACTACTGCGCTTTGTGCATTACATACTCCTGACCCCTGAACTCTGTGTTTTATGTACTCCTGACCCCTGCATTATGATTGTTATTACTGCTGAGCGCTGCACCCTGTGTGTTACTTACTCCTGAGCTCTGCTCTCTATGTTTCTTACTCTTGACTCCTGTGCTCTGTGCGTTACATTCTCCTGAGCCCTGAGCTCTGTGTATTACTTACTCCTGAGCCCTGTATTCTGTGTCTTACTACTGCTGAGCACTGCACTCTGTGCTTTACTTATTCCTGACCCCTGATTTTTACTTATTCCTGACCCCTTTGTGGGTTACATACTCCTGACCCCTGATTATTACTTACTCCTGACCTCTGCCTTTTGTTTGTTACTACTGCTGAGCACTGCACTCTGTGTGTTACTTACTCCTGAGTTCTGCTCTTTATGTGTTACTTACTCCTAAATCCTGTGCTTTGTATGTCACATGCTATCCAATTCACCTCATCCAATTGCATGATAAGTGAGTCTTCTGTCAAAATAGCCAACTTTTTTAAAATCTCCAATTATATCACTTCTGGTGACCCTCCAGCAGCAGCAATTGCAGATTTCGACAACTTGGCTGTTTTCACAGGTCACCGACACCATATACACTACGATACAGGATGAGTCGGCCGTTTTCACAGAACACTGGCATTATATACACTACGGTACACAATGAGTTGGCCGTTTTCACAGAACACCGGCAGGATGGCAGTTTTCACAGAACATCGGCAGCGTATACACTACGGTACATGACGACTTGGCTGTTTTCACAGAACCCCGGCATTGTATACACTACTGTATACAACGACTTAGCTGTTTTCACAGAACCCCAGCATTGTATATACTACGGTACATGACGAGTTGGCTGTTTTCGAAGAACACCGCCAGTGTATACACTACGGTACATGACGATTTAGCTGTTTTCGAAGAACACCGCCAGTGTATACACTACGGTACATGACGATTTAGCTGTTTTCGAAGAACACCGCCAGTGTATACACTACGGTACATGACGATTTAGCTGTTTTCGAAGAACACCGCCAGTGTATACACTACGGTACATGATGATTTAGCTGTTTTCACAGAACACCGGCAGTGTATACACTGCGGTACACAACGTCTTGGCTGTTTTCACAGAACACTGGTAGTGTATACACTATGATGCAGGACAACTTGGCTGTTTTCACAGAACACCTGCAACGTATACACTACGGTACATGACAAATTGTCTGTTTTCACAGAACACCGTAAGTGTATACACTTCGGTACACAACGAGTTGTCCGTTTTCACAGAACACCGGCAGCGTATACACTACGGTACAAAACGACTTGGCTTTTTCACAGAACACCGGCTGTGTGGTTTGTTTGCCGCCCCCCCCAAAAGAATGAAGCACCAGCTGCCACTGGCACTGCCAATGTTCTGTGAAAACAGCCAAGTCGCCTAAATCTGCCATTATTGCTGCTGGAGAGTCACTGCAACTAAGGTGGTTGGAGATTTTGACGAGTTGACTCTTTTGACAGAACAGCGGCTCACACAGTGGCGGCTGGTGCTCAAATTTTTTTTGGGGGGGGGGGGGGGGGGCGCAAACAAACAAACAAAAAAAAACAATTGCAGCCTCACTGTGCCCATCAAACGCAGCCACTGTGCCCATCAATTGCTGCCACTGTGTCCATCAATTGCCGCCACTGTGTCCATCAATTGCCGCCACTGTGCCCATAAAACGCAGCCACTGTGCCCATCAAATGCAGCCACTGTGCCCATCAAATGCAGCCACTGTGCCCATCAATTATCGCCACTGTGCCATCAAATGCAGCCACTGCGCCCATCAATTGTTGCCACTGTGCCATCAATTGTTGCCACTGTGTCATGCCATCAATTGTCGCCACTGTGCCATCAATTGTCGCCACTGTGCCATGCCATCAAATGCAATCACTGTGCCATGCCATCAAACGCAGCCACTCTGCCATCATTTATCGCCATTGTGCCCATCAATTGTCACCAATGTGCCATGTCATCAAATGCAGCCACTGTGCCATCAATTGTCGCCACTGTGCCCATCAATTGTCACCACTGTGCCATGCCATCAAACGCAGCCACTGTGCCATCAATTGTTGCCACTGTGCCATGCCATCAAACGCAGCCACTCTGCCATCAATTGTCGCCACTGTGCCATCAATTGTCGCCACTGTGCCATGCCATTAAACGCAGCCACTGTGCCATGCCATCAAACATAGCCACTGTGCCATGCCATCACACGCAGCCACTGTGCCCAGCAATTGTCACCACTGTGCCCAGCAATTGTCACCACTGTACCATGCCAAACGCAGCCACTGTGCCCATCAATTGTTGTCTCCGTGCCCATCAATTGTCGTTACCGTGCCCATCAATTGTCACCACTGTGCCCTGTAAAATGCTGCCAGATTTCCCCCCGCGCCCGGTACTTACCTTTCTGGGGTCAGCCATCCTCTTTCCACTGTCCCTCGATGTCTTCTCCCGCCCTCGATGACGCTTCAGCCAATCAGGTTATTGGTTGGCTGAGACGCCTGTCAGTGTTAACCAGGAAACGCACAACCCCTGCGTCCCCTGGTTAACTATTTGGAAGCCGATTACAGCCCACAGGCTGTAATCGGAAAGCCTATCAGAGCCGCTGGCTCTGATAGGCACTTCCTAAGCCAACCAGCTGCCATTATTCAGATGACCGGCGCTCCCCAGGGGGGCGGCCATCTGAATAGTGGGCGGCAGCGACAATACATGGATTCATGCAATGCATGAATCTATGTATTGTATTCAGTGGCGATGCAGGAGAGAGCGGGGCGGCGCTTCTGCACCCTATATGGACGCACCGCCACTGGTCCGGTTCAGGTGTAAATTTGGGCAAAAATTGGGACCTGAATCGCACCTGAACTAGTGAACAGGAATGCATCGGACACCATTCACATATGTGAATCCGGTCTTACCCTGTAAAAGGAAATAAATGGAAACCGACATGTTCCAAACACAGCACATTTTTTCCCAATAATATCCTCCCAAATATCCAGTGAGTGATGGTGTGAGACTGTGAGATTTCCTGTGAGGGGAAGTCTTACTATTGCTCCATAGAAGTATGAAGCACAGTTCTCCTCACAGAAGTAGAAGCAGCTTTATGTGGAGGACGGCTGCCTGGACTGGAAGGTGTGTCTAGAGGAGGTACATGCTGACATTGGGTCCACACAAGAAAGGAGGAGACTGAGGAAATAGGAGCCGGAGCGCTTTGACTGAACGCTCCAGGAGTGTACCGGGCTACGACGAGAGCGGACATAACGGGGAAGTGCTATTCTACACCCGGGGAACACAGGCGGAAACATGGCGCATGTCAGCAATGGCACGGAGAAGGACGAGGTATGAGGAGAGCTGGGGGGCAAACAATGTGGGGTAATGGGGGAGCCCGGCATAAATGAGTGGGCTGAAGGGGACAGCTTTAATGGCGTGAGGCACGGTATTGGGTTCCTAGTACTCGGCTAGTAATAATAAAACGCACACTTCCTCCCTCCCACACATAACTAAGTGCTGTCCTGTGAGTGAGGAGGGAGCTGATAACAGGTGGTTGGGGCAGCACTGTGTGACACAGGTAGGAGCGGATGACGTCACTGGCTAGTCTCCAGCATTCTGTCATTTAATGGAGAATGTAGTCAGGCAGGATCGGGTTACCGGATAGCTTTTATATCGGACGTGCAGGGTGTCCTATAGTGACTGTCACATCACACATGTCACCCAGCCTGACACTTCTAATGTGAGTGTGCTCATTCACAAAACACTGACCAATCTCTCCCAATAGCAATCATCAGCCTATACATGGGTCAATGACCAACACACAGGGAAGTACATTGCAATTTGCAATCAATGGTTGGGAGATACAATCCTAAAGCTGCTATTAAACCCCAAACCAACAATGTAATATATTGCAGTTTACAATCAATAGATGTGGTGGCTTCATCGGTGCCCCCCCCCATCTGGCCAGTATCATACTATACCTATGCATTTTTAGTGCATTCTGCAGATTTACACTACAGAACGTGTTCCATAGGAAACCATGGTAAATGGACTGTAATGCAAATAGCACTAAAACTGCCTAAGTGAGAGACAACTCTGGATAAATGAGCACAGGAGGCACAGCCGATGGCAGCATTGGCAGTCTGGTGGGTGGTTGTGTTTAAATGAATTCCTAAATTTGAATACATTAACAGATTGATTGCCAGTTAACGCCATAGATGCGCAGTCCGGGTGCTTTTCTGCATGCGTGTGTTTGACGCATTTTTGGTGCGTTCCAGTGCGCCCCCTTCTTTTTTTCTTTTCCCTTAAAGAGGAAATGCAGTCTGCTCACCTCATTTGTATAAGAAACATCTTTGGCATTCTGAAGCTTCCCTCCAACCACTTTGTATATTTTATATATACTGAGATTCTGTACTTGCCAAATATGCTGCAGAAATCTTCCTCCACTGAGTCTGGCTGCAGCCATTTTAACTGTGGGCAGCTGAAGCTGCTGTCTGTTCACTTCCTGGATTTACACAGAAGCACACCTGCAGCTCTTATTGGCCCTCTTATGACTCATCCCCCCCCTCCCTTCCTGGCAAACTCACACGAGAGTGAGTGAGCCGTGCATACGCCTAGGCTAATTTCCAGACAAGAAACAGCAAGTGAGCTGTATAAAGTGTTTACTGGCAGCATGTTTTTTTTTTTTTTTGCAGAGACACTGGAGAATAAAATGGCGATCATTGCAATATTTTATTACACTATTTGCACAATTTTTTTTTAAATATTTCTTTGGAAAAGATACACTACAATGAGAGAAAAAAAAAAGTAAAACATTTGGATTCTCATTTTATCCAGAATCATGCAGCTCTATAACCTAATAATATTGTTTTTATTAATCGTTTTTAACAAATTTTAATTAAAAAGTCAACTAGAAAGGAAAACAAAAAATATATTATATTTACATAATAAAATATTAATATAAAAAAAAGATAGAGATATATATATATATATATATATATATATATATATATATATATATATATATATATCTCTCCTGATCAAAAGTTTTAAGACCACTTGAAAAATGGCAAAAAATGATATTTTACCTTGTTGGATCTTAACAAGGTTCCAAGTAGAGCTTCAACATGCAACAAGAAGAAATGAGAGTGAGACCCCGTACACACAACCGAGTTTCTCGGCAGAATTCAGCCAGAAACTCGATGGGAGCCGTATTCTGCCGAGAAAACCGGTCGTGTGTACACTTTTCGCAGAGGAAACCGACGAGGATCTCGTCGGGCCAAAAAGAGAACAGGTTCTCTATTTCCTCGTTAGTCAATGGGAAAAGTTGGCTCGCCGAGATCCTCGGCGGCTTCACAAGGAACTCGACGAGCAAAACGATGTGTTTTGCCCGTCGAGTTTCTCGGACGTGTGTACGGGACCTGAGACAAAACATTTTTTGAGCATTCAAGTTAAGGAAAACAACGAATAAACTGAAACAGGCTGTTTTTCGGCTGATCAAAAGTTTAGGACCACATGCCTTTAAAAGGCCAAATCTGTGCAAAGATGTGGATTCATTGTCATTCTCTGTCAGGTAGTCACACGTTGTGATAGCAAAGGCAAAAAAACTCTCCCTTTTTGAACGTGGTCGGGTTGCTGAACTGCATAAGCAGGGTCTCTCATCAAGACACTGGACGATCCTCGACCCAAATTAAGGCCCTTAATGGTGCTGACTGCAGCCCCATAACCATCAGATGGCATCTGAGACTGAAGGGCTCCAAAAACAAAAAACTTCTGCAAAAACCTTGTCTCCTTGAACGCCACAGAACTGCTCGTTTGGACTTTGCAAGAGAGCACCAAACATGGGACATTCAAAGGTGGAAGAAAGTTTTATTCTCTGATGAGAAAAAATATAACCTTGATGGTTTCCAACACTACTGGCATGACAAGCAGATCCCACCTGAGATGTTTTCTACACGCCACAATGGAGGGGGCGCCATAATGGTCTGGGGTGCTTTTTCCTTCAGTAGAACTTCAGGAAGTGCAGGGGCGTTGAACGGCCACTGGCTATGTCCAGATGTTGCAGAGAGCATTCCTCATGACTGAGGGCCCTCGTCTGTGTGGTAACGACTGTGTTTTTCAACAGGACAACGCTACAGTACACAATGCCCGCAGGACAAGGGACTTCTTCCAGGAGAATAACATCACTCTTTTGACCCATCCTTCCTGTTCCCCTGATCTAAATCCAATTTAGAACCTTTGGGGATGGATGGCAAGGGAAGTTTACAAAAATGGACAACAGTTCCAGACAGTAGATGGCCTTCGTGCGGCTGTCTTCACCACTTGGAGAAATGTTCCCACTCACCTCATGGAAACGCTTGCATAAAGCATGCCGAAACAAATTTTTGAAGTGATCAACAATAACGTTGGAGCTACTCATTACTGAGTTCATGTTTGGAAGTTGGATTTCTGTTTTGGGGGGGGTCTAGTTTTTTTTTTTTGGAGGTGTGGTCCTAAACTTTTGATCAGCTGAAAAACAGCCTGTTTCAGTTTATTCGTTGTTTTCATTCAATTGAATGCTCAAAAAATGTTTTGTCTCACTCTCATTTCTTCTTGTTGCATGTTGAATCTCTACTTGGAACCTTGTTAAGATCCAACAATGTAAAATATGCTTTTATGCCATTTTTCAAGTGGTCTTAAACTTTTGATCAGGACTGTGTGTGTGTGTCTATATATGTGTGTGAATATGAATTTGTCGGCCATTATCAACACATTTAGCGCAGGAAAAGCTCAAGAAAAATGCATAGCTTTTAAATTCTATGCATGTCTTCACACTGGTCCGTTGTGCTTCAGTTATGGTGCTAAAAATGTAGCTTGCTGCATTTTTTGTTTTTTTTTCAGTAAAAAATAAACACAACAAAAATGCACCTCCCCGTTGAAATGCATTGAAAATGCAGCAAGAATGTGTCAATAATGCACGTGTTGTGTTGCATGGTTTATAAAAAAACACACCAAAAGTACAATAAAATTGATGTAAAACCACGTGCGTTTTCTGCACCAGTATCCACACTTTTTTTTTTTTCCTTTTGGCAAAATGGAGAAAGCACCATTTTCGGCCATTCTATGTTTTGCCCACTGAAATTTTGGTGCATCTCTAGTCAGTGGTAAATGGGTTGGCTCATCCACGTAAACGGATGCATTCTGCTGTTGAGGTTGAGATTTTGAAAAATAAAATAAAATGCTTGCTGGCTGGATCACCAGATGAAAATGGAAGGCAGAAAGAGTCTAAGAAAAGAAAACAAATGCAGTCATCGCATCCAAGAATTGTTAAGATGCAATATAATGTTTGCTTTTGGGTTTAATACTGCTTTAAAGTCAGCAATACCAACCTCTGGTTCAACCACTGCAAAGTTCCCAACCAGCGAAGGAATCTTCTACTTGGCTTCTTCTGGATGCCAGTATTCAGCCGTCTTGATTGGCCAGTGCAAGATGATGTCATAGCTGTACATGGGAGTCCTTTATCCCAGAAGATTGGCATTGTGCTGAAAATGTAAACCGAGCTGCACAAGCCAACATGGCTCTGTTTACATTCGTCAAGGAATGACGAATGTCAGGTACGTTTATTTTATTGCAGAGGAAACATCTTCTGCAATAAAAAAATAAAAATTGCACTTGGTTACACCCTATGTTATCGATCGCATCTATTTTTACACCACATAATCTCATAATCTGATCAGAAAAAAAAAAATCTGATCCAATTGCTGCTAATTGATACAAAATCATTAATGTTTTTTCACCCTGCCCAGTGGACTCATGGAGGGGAGAGTTGCTGGGGCAGCTGTGCATAGTAACCAATCGGCTTCCAGGTTTTAGCCACTTAAGGACTGAGCCTCTTGTTTACTGGGCACATATACCTCCTTCCTGCCCAGGCGAAATTTCAGCTTTCAGCACTGTCACGCTTTGAATGAATGTGACGTGGTTCCCAAACAAAAATTACATCCTTTTTTTCCCACAAACAGAGCTTTCTTTTGGTGATATTTTTGAAAAAAAAAAAACACAATATTTTTTACTTTTTGCTATGGTAAATATCCAATTTTTCTCAGTTTAGGCCGATATGTATTCTTCTACATATTTTTGTTTAAAAAAAAAAAAAAAAATCGCAATAAGCGTATAGTGATTGGTTTGCGCAAACGTTATAGCGCCTACAAAATAGGGCATAGAATTTTTTTTTCTATGGTAATGGCGGCAATTTGTGTTTTTTGTCAGGACTGCGAAATTACAGCGGACACTTTTGACACATTTTTGGGACCATTCACATTTATACAGCGAACGGTGCTATAAATATGCACTGATTACTGTATAAATGTGACTGGCAGGGAAGGGGTTAACAGGGGGCGATCAAGGGGTTAAATGTGTTCCCTGCTAGGTGATTCTTACTGTGGGAGGAGGGGACTGACTGGGGGAGGTGAACGATGGTTGTCCCTATGTACAAGGGACACAGCATCGGTCTCCTCTCCCTGACAGGACGTTTATCTCTGTTTACACACAGAGATCCACATCCCTGGCTCTATGACTGGTTAATGGTGTTTACAAGTTAAAATCATGCGTTTTTTTTTTTTTTTTTATAGAATTTTACTTAACACCTCCAAAATCTTATAATATTCATTTTGTTTTCTAACACCCTAGAGAATAAAATGGCGGTTGTTGCAATACTTTCTGTCACACCGTATTTGCACAGCGGTCTTACAAGCGCACTTTTTTGGGGGGAAAAATTCACTTTTTTGAATAAAAAAATAAATAAGACAAGCTAGACTTATTAATAATAATAATAATATATTTTTTATATATTGTGAAAAATTATGTTACGCAGAGTAAATTGATACCCAACATGTGTAAGGCTGCATTCACACCTGAGCGTAGCGTTTTGCAGCGTTTTTTACCGCAACAAAACACTGCGTTTTTTACCATGATTTTGTACAGGTCTAGGGTCACCAATGTAAAATGCCCAAATTCGAGCGACAAAAAAGGGTCCAGAACTTGTTTGGGCTTCAGGCGTTCGGCGTCAGGCGTTTTGTAGTGGAGATGTGAACCATCTCCATAGAGAATAATGTATTTCTTCCCCTCTAGCGTTTTGGGGCGTCGCACTTCAGGCGACAAAACGCTCAGGTGTGAATGCAGCCTAAAGAAGCAGTGAAAGGAGGATTGATGTACAGTAAAACGACAGACTCTGTATTAGCTTTTATCTTTCATTTTCAAAAATTAAAACCGTTGTTAAACATTTCTTAGAAAATCAATAATATAATTTACATGCATTTGCTGTTTAAAAAAAAAAAAAAATCATCCTCTGCACTTATAGAATGGCATACTTTCTGTATGTCCCCCCCCATGCCAACGGGACCTATGGATCCTCCTCTAAGCGTGCGCTTGTGCTCTGTACTACAACTGTACATTCAATGTTCTAATGTAGAAAATAACATAACATTTTACTATGGTTCCAAGCACTGTGAGTGGGGTACAGAACTCCCAACGCCGCATGTACAGCTGTAGCACAGAGCAGGGTGCCCACATAAAGGAGACACTTGCAGGACTCAATGGGGGAGATTAACTAAAGCTGGTGCACACAGAATCTGGTACAGCTGTGCATAGTAACCAATCGGCTTCCAGGTTTTATTGTCCAAGCTTAATTGGAACAAGCTGAAGTTAAAAGCTGATTGGTTACTATGCACAGCTAAACAAGATTCTTTTGTGCATCGGTTTTAGTAAATCTCCCCAATATAGAGTAGGGAGTATGTCTGTCAGTGCGGCCAAGGGACAATTTCAGAAGTAAACATAGAGGAGAAATGTATTTATTTTTTTTATAAAAAAAAAAAACTGTAAATGTAAGTTAAATTATCTGATTTCTGAAACAACACCAAAGATTTTAATGTCACTTTAACTGAACACGCTCATCTAAATGTTGTCTGCTCCAGTTTGAATACATACACCCCCCCCCATTTAGTTGTGCTAAGTACATGTGGGTGGGTTGTATTGCATGGCAACAAGGATCACGTGACCTGCCGTGTACATTTTGCGCATCATTGGCTCGTCGGGAGGCTGATAATGCGCTGCTTTGGTGTAGAGCAGCTGCTTCCCCCGACTTCTCTGCACAGGGGACTGTAGTGCCTCTCGGGATGATGGCAGTACTTGCATATGTTTGGAGATAAAAGGGATCTAATATTAGATGGTTGGGGAGCAGGCTGTCTTCTGCTCATGGTTGTCAGGGTGACGGGAGATGTGATCATCACATACAAATGTAGCTCTGCTTGTGTGCCATTTTCACCATGTGTGCTCTCTTGCTCCTTCTTCTTTTTTTTTCATTTATAAATTATGAGAATAGCTGCAGGATTCGAATACATTTCTTCATTTTATAAGAGCAGCTGACAATCCCTCTTTTTGGGGAAAAACAATTAAATCTTATTAAATATGAAGATTGTTTACTATTGACATGATTCAACCTGATGTTCCTCCTAGCGTTAAGCTGCCTGATGGTATACAGCTATGGCATTTTAGCTTTTCAAGCTCACATCATCAGCCCAAAGCCAAATGAAAACCACATTATTATGCTACAGGATTTATATAGCACCTACAGTTTGCACAGAGCTTTGCAATGTAAAGGAAGACATTACACTTACAATCCAAGACCAGAGGGTTAGGAGGGCTCTGCTTGTGAGAACCAACAATCTAACCACTTCTAAGAAATATAGCAAATAAACTGGTTCAACGTTGATGCGTTATATGACCTCATATTTGGGTTCATTTAAAATACTAAACACACACACTGCTTTATTACTCATTGTATGTGGATGATCGCACTGTAATTATTTTATATATATATATATATATATATATATACTGTAATTTCTGTACTTGCCAAATATGCTGCAAATATCTCCATTCACTAAGTCTGGCTTCAGCCATTTTAACTATGGGTAGCTAAAGATGCTGCCTGTTCACTTCCTGGATTTACACACACACACACACACACGCGCGCACCTCCAGCTCTGCAGCCCTGCAGCTTTTATTGGCCCTCTTATGACTCACCCCCATCCCCCCTCTCTTCCTGGCAAACTCACAAGAGAGAGAGCTGTGCATGATGTCATAAGCTAATGACCAGACAAGAAAAAGGAAGTGGGCTGTATAAGGTATTTACTGGCAGTTTTTTTTTTTTTTTTTTTTTTTACTATCCAAAGTTAAAACAACAAGGGCAGAAGATTTAATAGATTAAATGTAGAAAACATACTAAAGGTCTGCTTTAAAGCGGCGGTTCACCCCAAAAAAAAAAATGTTAACATTACATTCAGCCGAGTTGTCAGAATGACAATCGGCTTTTTTTTTTTTTTATTTCATTGCCGTACATACCGTATTTTCACCGCCGCTTCCGGGTATGTAATCTGCGGGACTGGGCGTTCCTAATTGATTGACATCCTTCCGACCGGCGCATACAGCACGTCACGAGTTGCCGAAAGAAGCCAAACGTCGGTGCGAAGGCGCCGTATAGAGCCGACTCGCAGTCCGGCTTCTTTCGGCAACTCGTGACGTGCTGTATGCGCCGGTCGGAAGGATGTCAATCAATTAGGAACGCCCAGTCCCACAGATTACATACCCGGAAGCGGCAGTGAAAATACAGTGAAAATACAGTATGTGCGGCAATGAAATAAAAAGAAAACGGCCAATTGTCATTCTGACAACTCGGCTGAATGTAATGTTAAAATTTTTTTTTTGGGGTGAACCCTCTTCTTTCTTTCTTTCTTTCTTTCTTTCTTTCTTTCTTTCTTTCTTTCTTTCTTTCTTTCTTTCTTTCTTTCTTTCTTTCTTTCTTTCTTTCTTTCTTTCTTTCTTTCTTTCTTTCTTTCTTTCTTTCTTTCTTTCTTTCTTTCGACCCAGTTCTTTCCCAGCCTGTCTGCAGGGGACCATAAGCAGGAGAAGCTTCTAGTCCTCTACTGCTGATCACATGTTCAAGAAAAAAAAACAGCATTTGGAATACAGTGTAAAAATATAAAATATCAATAAACAGTTTTAAAGTGTCATACAAATATATATTTGAAATTAAATCTTAATTAGTGGCAATCTGCGTCATGCCCCTCCAGCCTGTCTTAGAATAAAAGGGAGGTGAAGCCTCCATTAATCTACACTTAATATTCCATCCCCCATTGAATTTAGCTGGTTAGTGGGCATGGAGTAGGGGGAGGGAGGGAGTGGGCCGGCTGTCATTTACCACTGTATACACCCACATGTGTCTCTGTGGTCACATGGGCTGCTCAGATGTGATATGGAGGAAATTCTCAGGGCAGAAATACACTGAAAACTGAGCATGTGCTAGCTACCAACACTGCTCTGCAAAATCCCCAACTGCAGTGGGGGGACATGGGCAGGAGGGGGAGACAGAGAACAGGATCAACCAGGCTATTTGCAGAATATAGAAAACAAATGTCATAGTGACTGAGTGAGTATGAACATCATGTAATACACCATTTACTGGTATTTTTTTATGATGTGGGTTTACTGGCACTTTACCAGTATTGCCCAAGCATAAAAAAATTTAGTCATCTGCAGCCAGTCAATGGCCAGCTTTTAGTATCTTTGGTAACTTATTTATTTGCTATTTCCATGAAAACAGAAAGAACATGTTGTGATACAGGCTGAGCAAAAAGTGTACATTTTAAACTTATTTACTATTTTACTTGATGTGTTTGCAATCATATAATGTCAGGTTGTATCCTATTCTATATGGCAAGTAGTTGTATGCAGAGAGGAGTTGGCTAATAATAATAATAATAAAAAGCGAGCATGGGGATACAGTGTTTTCAGTATTTTTATTTTTTAATCTTTAACTTGTTGCTGTCTGTAACGCTAAAAAGAGGGAGAATCCAGAATTTCAAAGCTGACTTTTCCTCAAACATATCATTTTTAAACCTTACGATCAGCTTTAAGGCTTAATGTACACTTTACCTACTTTGCGCAATGATTTTGCTGCAATTTTGTGATCAAAATGTTTCTATCCCGAACGTTGTTCTTATTTTTTTCGTGTTCAGGAGAGGGAGGTTGAAGCTCCCCTTAACCTCAGCAGCTCCTAAATGATCCTAAAAGCCTATGGGCCAGATTCAGGTACATTTACGTTGCTCCCCCGCGGCGTAACGTATCTGATTTACGTTACACCGCCGCAGGTTTACAGCGTAAGTGCCTGATTCACAAAGCTCTTACCTGTAAACTTGCGGCGGTGTAACGTAAATCCGCTCGGCGCAAGCCCGCCTAATTCAAATGGGGCGGGCACCATTTAAATTAGGCGCGTTCCCGCGCCGAACGTTCTGCGCATGCTCCGTGTTAAAATTTCCCGACGTGCTTTGCGCGAAATTACGGTGCCCCGACGTTTTTTTTGAACTGCGACGTGCGTTACGGCGTTTTGTTTTCCCGGACGTCTTACGCAAAAAAAAATTGAAATTCGACGCGGGAACGACGGCCATACTTTAACATGGCTGTTCTAAAGATAAGCCATGTTAAAGCAGGTGTAACTTTGCGACGGGAAAAACCGACGACGTACGAGATTGCGACCAACGCGCGGATCTTCGTGGATCGCCGTAACTAGTCATTTGCATATTCTACGCCGACCGCAATGGAATCGCCACCTAGCGGCCGGCCTAGAATTGCATCCTGAGATCTTAGGGCTATCTATGCGTAACTGATTCTATGAATCAGCTGCGTAGTTAGGATGGGCAGATCACAGAGATACGACGGTGTTATCAGGACATACGCCGTCGTATCTCTTCTGTGAATCTGGCCCTATGTTTACATGGATACACAGGCTTTTATAGAACTGAGTTTAGGAGCGTTGGCAAAAAAATGCCAAAAGCATCTAAACTCAAGTTTAGGAGCTGCTAGTGTACATGGAGCCTAACACAGTGGCTCAGAGGAGGGAAGACCGGTGGTGCATCATCATGGCCTGAACTAGGAAGAAACAGGCAGTTCCCAATGATGTCAGAAAAGAAGATGGCAGCATGGGACCTGACATGCAGCAGCAGATGTATGTGGTTTACATTGGAACAACGCTGGATTCTCTGGGCTTGTGAGTATGTGTGGTGTGATTTATTTATTTTTATTTTATTTTTTCTCAGCAGGTAAGTGGGGAAATAATAAAAAAAAATAATGCAGAGGAGTTCCTCTTTCACCAGTGCTAGAACAGGAGGTCCTCTCCCTGAGGATTCCAGGGACCTTCACTATATGTTGCCACTGGCCAATTCACAGGGGACATTATTATGACCAGGGTGTTATACATCCATATACCAACTTCTATTGCAATATATTTAGCCATCTCTTAAAGTGGTATTAAACGTTTTGACTTCTTTATTTTTTTGGGAAAAAAAAATGTCATACTTGCCTGCTCTGTGCAATGGTTTTGCATAGAGCACCCCCAATCCACTTCTCGGGTCTCCTGCTGGTGCGCCTGGCTCTTGCCCTATGACCAGTGCCCTCCATAGCAAGCCCCTTGCTATGGGGGTCACTGGTGCGTACTTGCTCCTGATCCCTGCTCTATGCATCCATAAGACACACAGTCACGGATCGGCCCGCCCCCGCTCTCTTCTCATTTGCTCACTGGCTGTGATTAACAGCAATTGAAGCCAATGGCTCCCGCTGCTGTCTCAGCCAATGATGAGAGGGAGTTCCGGGAGAGTCAAGGCTCTTGTGCACCTCACTGGATCAAAAGGGGGCTCATGTGAGTATTAGCGTGGCTGTGAGGGGAGCAGCACAGAGAAGTTTTTAACCTAATGCACAGAACGCTTTAAGGTGAAAGAACTACAGAAGTGGGTAGATAATTTACCCTGAACATGGAGAACAGCAGTGGCTGTACTTTACTACAGGACATTCTTGTACAGTAGGTGTTTCATGCGAAATTGCTACATGTGTGGAGAAAATACATAAAGGATGCCAAGATTCAACTAATTTTATTTATATATATATATATATATATATATATATATATATATATATATATATATATATATATATATATATATATATATATATATATAATCATTTTTTTTTTTTTTCTGGAATTTGGCTTAAGGTACTACAAAGTACAGTGGCCATGTATTGATCACAATAACCAACATCCACCATTCAGCTTGCAATTAATAATAGTTGGGTCAAAAATGAGCTTTTATCAGGCATTGTGGGTTATTGTGCTTTCCACCGTGCCATTGCCCTTTTGTACTACTTTATTGAATATGTCTGCTATTGTTTGTCATCTTGTGTAATAAAAGGGTTTATTGGCTCTGAACATATCTACATTCGTTGGAAAATTTTCTATGTTAAGAGTGCCTCATTGATTAAACTTACCGGTATTATGTTTTTATACACAAGAAAAATGTATCGTAGTACAAAGTATGGTTCATAAATACCAGGGCATGTGGCTATAATTGTTATAGTGAATGTTCTACCACATACTCTGTTTTCTTCTGGTAACCATTTCTGCAATTGTTTTTCATGTTCTGTAATAAAGTGGTTGTAAACTCTTGTAAAATAAAAAAACAACCTGCAAGACAAAGGCATCACATACTAGCTCAATATGAATTACTTACCTTAGATCGAAGCTGTAGACCGTTGTGACCGGCAACATGTCTCCTGGAGTTATTTTTGGGTTCACAGGCTCTGGTGCTGTGATTAGCTGAAAACGCAATGACGTCACTCCCGCGTAGGTGCCGCCGGTCACGGTACTGCTACTGAAGAAACCGCACGAGCGAACAGTTTCTTCAGTGCACATGTGCCAATGATGACAGCACATGTGAATATCTCCTAAACCAGGGTTTGACAAATTTGCTTGGAATCTAGGAGCCAGCTAAAAAAGTTAGGAGCCAGAAAACTCACCCGTCCCGACGAGCTTGCGCGCAGAAGCGAACACATACGTGAGCAGCGCCCGCATATGTAAACGGTGTTTAAACCACACATGTGAGGTATCGCCGCGATTGGTAGAGCGAGAGCAATAATTCTAGACCTCCTCTGTAACTCAAAACATGCAACCTGTAGATTTTTTTTTTTTTTTTAACCGTCGCCTATGAAGATTTTAAAGGGTAAATGTTTGTCGGCATTCCACGAGCGGACGCAATTTTGAAGCATGACATGTTGGGTATGAATTTACTCGGCGTAACATTTATCCTTCATAATCTAATATCAAAAAAAATGGGGATAACTTTACTGTTTATTTTTTAATAAAAAAAAGTGTAATTTTTTTCCAAAAAAAGTGCGCTTGTAAGACCGCTGCGCAAATACGGCGTGACAGAAAGTATTGCACTGATCGCCATTTTATTTTCTAGGGTGTTAGGATAAAAAATATATATAATGTTTGGGGGTTCTAATTAGAGGGAATGAGATGGCAGTGAAAATTGTGAAAAATTATATTAGAATTGCTTGTTGTAATGCTTAACTTGTAATACCAACGGCCACCACCAGATGGTGCCAGCTCACACAAGGAAGAGCTGGGGACTTCACAAGGCCTCAATTACCGGACATCACGGGCCCCCCGGGATCGAGCGGCGGGGGAGGTAGGGGCCTAGTCCGCCGCGATCCAGGGGAAAAGGCGCTCCGCGGACTAGGCCTAAGCTGCGGCCTCACCTAAAACATCCTGCCCGCAGGATGTTTTAGGCGAGGCGGCGGCATCGGCCTAGTCCGCGGAGCGCCGGTCCTATGGAGTAACTTTTTTTTTTTGCCCACCTTCCAAGCCAAGTCGCCAGGACGCTATTTCTAGTCGTCCTGGCGACCGTGATTTGTCGAGCCCTGTCCTAAATGGTGCAAGTTTAGGAGATATTCACGGTACCTACATGTAAGCCTTATTATAGCTTACCTGTAGGTAAAAGTGGTAGTAAAGGGTTTACAACCACTTTAAAGCCCTGGTTCACACTGGGTACGATTTGGAACGATTTGAGATGCGATTTGACATGTCAAATCGCATCTCAAATCGGCGGCAATTGTCGGCAATGGCACTGTCCTAATCAGTGCGACGCCGCATCTGCGATTTCAAAAAGTAGTTCCTGTACTACTTTTTGCGATTTCGGGCCGCGATTTACATTAAATTGCGGCCGAAATCGTGGCAAAATCGCAGCCGCGAAATCGCGGTAAAATGCGATTTTTGAATTCGCAGCAGTGTGAACCTAGGCAAAGTGTTTTTAAACCCACAGTGCCCACAGCTTATAAATCTCCAGTGCTGAGAGTACAGGAAGGAGGAAATTTGCAGTCTGTATATATGCCCACATGTGTGATGTGTGAATGGAGGAATCTGTTAAAGTGATTGTAAAGTCTTGTTTCTTTTAGTTAAAAATAACAAACTTGTTCTACATCCCTACTCTGTGTAGTGGTTTTGCACAGAGCAACCCAGATCCTCTTCTTCTCGGGTCCCACTTCGGTGCTCCTCCCTTTTGTTGAGTACCCCCACAGCAAGCAGCTTGCTATGGGGGCACCCCCTTTTCTCTTCACATTAACTGACTGACTGACTTTGACAGCAGCGGGAGCCAATGGCGCTGTGCTGCTGTCACAGCCATTGAGGAGGGGAGTCCCAGGCAGCGGAGACACTGCTGCAACATTGTTGGATTAGATGGAGCTCAGTTAAGTAAATTGAGGGAGGGGCTGCTGCACAAAGGTTTTTTTTTTTATCCTAATACATAGCATACAATAAGATAAAAACAACCTTTACAATCGCTTTCATTTTCATTCATGTTATGAATGGAAAAAACCTGTCTGTTTATGACCAGCTTAAATAATGCCTGCTTCAAATTACTGTGTCCCACAATAAATGCTTAGTGGCCCTCTCTCAGGCTAACAAAGTCTGATGAATTGGAGGGTGCAGGCTGGGGAACGGTTTGTCCAGACCCAAAGCACACTGTAGAAATAGGAAGTAATAGCCCAGCCCCCGCACACATTGCCTGGCCCAAGTAGTTGGCAAGCACAAGAAGCCTCAGTTCGATAACATCCCAACCTTGCTCCCCATGCTTCAAATTTATTATTAACCACTTCCATACTGGGCACTTATACACCTTCCCGCCCAGACGAATTTTTAGCTTTCAGCGCTGTTGCACTTTGAATGACAATTGCGCGGTCATGCTACACTGTACCCAAACAATTTTTTTTACCATTTTGTACCTACAAATAGAGCTTTCTTTTGGTGGTATTTGATCACCTCTGGGATATTTATTTTCTGCAAAAAAAATAAAAAAAGACAAATTTTTTTTTTGTTTCTGTTATTAAAAATTGGAAATAAGTACGTTTTCTCCTTCACTGATGGTACTGCACTGACGGGCACTGAAAAGGTGGCACTGATGGGCACCGATGAGGTGGCACTGATGTGGTAGCATTGATGGGCACTATTATGCGGCACTGATGGGCGGCACAGATGGGCACTGATAGGCGGCTTGGATAGGTGGCATGGATGGGCACTGATAGGTGGCACGGATGGGCATAGATGGGCACTATCGTATGTGTTGTACTAATGGATGCCAATCAGTGCCAAACAATGCCTGCCAATCAGTGATTCCCATTGTGGGCACTGATTGGCATCCATTGCGGCACTGATTGGCATCCATTTTTTATGTCCTTCTCATCCCTGGTGGTCTAGTGGGCATCCCTGGGGGGGCTGTGCTGATAATCGATCAGCACAAACCCCCCCCCCCCCCCGTCACAGGATCAGCCGATCGGCTCTCCTCTACTCGCGTCTGACAGACGCGAGTGAGGAAAAGCCGATTACCAGCTTTTCCTGTTTACATCGTGATCAGCCGTGATTGGACACGGCTGATCACGTGGTGAAGAGTCTCAGTGAGAGACTCTTTACCTTGATCGGTGTTGCGGGGTGTCAGACTGACACCCCGCAACAACGATCGCCACGATGTGCGCCCCCGGGGGCGCGCAGAGGCTCAAAACCCTGAGGATGTCATATGACATCCAGTCAGGATTCTACAACCACTTTGCCGACGTCAATTTGTCATTGGCGGGCGGCAAGTGGTTAATGTGAGACCATATTTGCTCAAGGTTCTGTAGTTTAATGAAAATAAGTAGGCTTTAAAGTTCCTAATCATGTGAAAGTGTGAGTTATCTGCAAATTCTTCTGGGCTAAATAATCCATGAATGGTTTGTTTATTCTTGTACTTCAAACATGGGTTCTTACTCCTCCCGCATCCTTCACAGCATTTATTAAATGTTTGTTATCCCTATTGCCTTGGGATATTTATTACAGGTATTAATAAAGTGCCGTCAATTTTATGCAGCCGTTTACATACCCGTACATTGACATCAGTCCTTGCCCTCTAAGGTCCCTACCATGCATGCACTACTAGGGCCAGCTAACCTACCATCGTGTCTTTGGAGTGTGGGAAGAAACCAGAGCATCTGAGTAAGAAAACCCACACAGACACAAGAACAGGCAAACTCCATGCAGATAGTGATTCAAACCGCTGACCCAAATACTTCAAGGCAGAAATGCATATAAAATCATATCATCCATTATAAAAACTATTTCCCTGTACACTGTGTAGCAAAGCTAGTATAACTAAGGCCGGCCATACACGGAGTAAACTTCTTTACTGCAACCACAGCTTACAGGAAAGACATTTGCTCAAAATTGTTATATTTTTTATTTTACCCCCCCCCCCCCCTTAACACAGTGTTGATGCAGGAATTCCTCCTGCCGGACAATTGTCTTCTCTCCCGGCACATACACTTCACCTTTCCCAATCATGATTTGGAACACTCGCACTATGCAGAGGCGTAGCTTGAAGCTTGTGGGTCCCCAGTGCAAAAGTTGACCTGGCCCCTGGGCTGTTTTCATCCTGTGCACCTCTCCATTCAGGAAATGGCTTTACAGCTTGTCCCCAGCCAATGAGAACAGAGGGGTGTGGCCTGTGGAAGCCAAGTACTGGAGTGTGACTGTGGGGCCCTTGGGCAGATCAGAGCTGGACTTTGTGGAGGATATGATAATATGACAGGGAGGCTGCAGGGGGGGTGGGGTTGCCATTGAGACCCTGCAACCCCTTATGCTATGCCCATGGCACTATGGAAACAAAACAGGACCATGGGGGTGATTTGTGGCAGTGTGAGTGCACCCTAGTACTGGAAGGGGTAATATGTGTGTGTGTGTGTGTGTGTGTATATATATATATATATGTATATGTATATGTATATATATGTATATGTATATATATATATATATATATATATATATATATATATATATATATATATATATATATATATATATATATATATATATATATATATATATATATATATATATATATATATTTATATAATTTTTTTTTTTTTTTTTTTTTTTTTTTGTAAAATCTCTATACCTGTGTTTTGAAAGCCACACACACAGGCCACAGACTCCATCATGGGAGTGAACAGCATTACTTTTACTGTTTTACCTTGTAAAATCACCATGATGCCATCACACCAATTGAATATGCAGCAGAAGTAGTCGTTTATGCGAGAGAAAATGTTTGTATCATTCTAAATTAAACTGTATAAATAGGTTGGGTACTTCGGCAGTGTTGGAGACTACAGGCAAGATTTATGCCAACATTGTCTTCTCAAAGAGCACATTTGTATTAAATATTTGTATCTGACTCTGTAAACCATTTCAGACTTGACACTGGGCTTCAGCACTTATGTGCTGAGCAATTGAAGTGGAGACCTGTACTGAGAGAGAGATGGGCGCTGCTTTGCAGACCTTCTTTTCAGGATGTTGGTTGCCTGGCTTTCTCTGGTTTCAGTAGTTTCTTGTGTACCTGCAATAGGTGTGCACATTAAAGTCCTAACAAAGTTTGAGAACTGCGCCTTGCCTTTCTAGGGCAGAACGGCCTTCACAGCATCTATGCTCGTCTTTGCTGTCCAGCCACTCCATTCACTGTGGCGAGGAGTAGCAGCTTTGTGTACCAGGTCCATGCTGAACTTTTTCCAGGCACCAGAGCTGTTACTTGGGAGGAATAAATATAATATGCATTCATCATTCTGAATAAATGTTTATGTCTAAATAAGGATGCTTATGAATTTTTACCACAAATTCTAACACCTTACATAATGACAACAATATTGTCAAATTAACTTCTATTGTTTCAACTGAATTGGCAAAACAGCCGTTTAAAGTTCGGCTCCAGTCACACTTGTGCGACCTGTCTTGCAATGTTGGACATCAACGTCACATGACAAGTCGTTCCCCATGTTTTCCATTGATATACTGTCAAGTTGCTGCAACTTTAATTCACACATAAAGTAGTTCATGCACTAATAGAACAAAAAAAGCTGCGCCACAAAATTAAATCATTTAGGATAGCAAACTCTGAGAGTATGATATATAAAGAAGTCCATAAAAATTACATGAATCACTAAATATAAGTCCGTGAGGGAATGACCCTTAGATGGTAAACATATATACATGAAGGTTATTTCATTGCAGAAAATCTCCTACGGTCCACACCACCAAGTGACATGTAAACAATAGGTGCACCCTCCACCGGAATAATAAGCCGCTTACCAGACGGCAAGCAATTCAAACAATTGGCTATAGCCCAGCCACGGCCTTTTATCTCCTCAAGGATCCCAGATAGGACAGGTTACCTCTGGTGCATGATAATAGCCAACTCCAATTGATTCAGTTGAAATGAAAAAGAGAGGCGCACATAGCATGACTCCGTATAACAAGCACATTTATTTAAAAAATGAGAGATATACTCACAAGCGAACATTTAAAAACAGCATATAAAAGTACAAACAAATGCTGGCCGGCATGTAAGGAGCCCTCCTCCTTAGCGTGGGGACGTCACTGCGTAGTCTTCCAGGCGCGTTTCGTCATTCACAGGACGTTATAGTGAACGATAGTTCATGCACTACCTTTTGGTCCAACTTTCATACGACTCGATGGACTTCAAAGTTAACCCTTAAATAGGAGTTCTGACATTTTTTTTTTTGCTTTAAAGTCAGCAGCTACAAATACTGCAGCTGCTGACTTTTAATATTTGGGACACTTACCTGTGCAGGGCTCCTGCAATGTCAGCACCCTAAGCCGATCTGTCTCTCGGGTGTAGGCGGCACCATTTTCTGTAAGGGAATGGTCACACTGCGCGTCCTCACTGGTCCTTGCTGTCTTCTGGGACCTGTGCGTCTCCCAGAAGACAGCAGGGGGACTGAGGAGGGGCCAGACATGGCGTAGATATCCGTGGCTACTGCTGCTATCTATGCCCGGAAGTGGAAGCAACTGCCTGGCTTAGACAGGTATCTGCCCCCCCCCCCCCTGAAATGTGCCAAATATGACACCAGAGGGGGGGAGGATTCGGAAAGGGGAAGTTCAATTTTTGGGTGGAACTCCGCTTTTAAGAGTTGCATGAAAAGTCGTACCTGAATATATACTGTGGAGCAGTTGTGCAATATTTGTCCATTCTCACAGGTCAAAGACATAGTCGTAACCAAGTTGCACCCATCCTAAGTTGCACTCCAAAGTTAGAGCAACTTTGGGGTCATACAAGTGTGAATGGAGCCTTAATGTATAAAATGAAAAACTACATTGCATTACAGCAAAAAGTATTGCAAAATCTTTAGGAAAGCAATAGGACTAATTAAAGGACTACTAAAAAGAGTAGATCTGGTTTATAATCGGTGTTGGAAAAAAGAGTTCATTTTCACCGCTGCTCAACTGCCTATCATTGGCACTCAAAATTGTTAAAACATGGCAGCATTAGCCTTGCCTTGTGTTGAAGCAAAGCAAAAATAACGCTGCTTTTGCAGCTGCCTCCATTCACATCTGTTGAATCTTGTTTTAGTAGTTTTACAGTGTGATCAACAACATTGGGGAAAAAAATAACCTATAACAAATCTTGGCAAGGAGAATTGCTTGACGTGACTTGAACTCCCGTGCATCATGTTGAAAACGTGTGTAAATGCATGTTTAAGCCCTGGTTCACACTGGGTACGATTTGGAACGATTTGAGATGCGATTTGACATGTCAAATCGCATCTCAAATCGGCGGCAATTGTCGTCAATGGCACTGTCCTAATCAGTGCGACGCTGCATCTGCGATTTCAAAAAGTAGTTCCTGTACTACTTTTTGCGATTTCGGGCCGCGATTTACATTAAATTGCGGCCGAAATCACGGCAAAATCGCAGCCGGGAAATCGCGGTAAAATTGCGCATTTTACCGCGATTTTGAATTCGCAGCAGTGTGACCCTAGGCTAAAGGCTGTTTTACAATTCACTGCCTGTGTGAGCTTAGTCAAAGAGACCAAGTCTCTGAAATAATAATAATAATAATTGGATCCTAAAAAGAACAAAAAAAACATTAACGAATTAAAGTGGTTCCAAAGTTAAAATTATTTTTTACCTTTTTTTAAATTGATTGTAAAGGCTCTTTGTTGTTGTTGTTGTTGTTGTTGTTGTTGTTGTTGTTGTTGTTGTTGTTGTTGTGTTTGTGTGTGTGTGTGTTTTTTTTTTTTTTTTAAATAACAAACATCATGCTTACCTCCTCTGTGCAATTTGTTTTGCACAGAGCAGCCCAGATCCTCCTCTTCTCGGTCCCTCTTTGAATGCATTAAGATAAAAAACCTTCTGCCTTTACAACTCCTTTAATGCGTTCTCTGCACTTGTTGTGCCCCTCGCCCGAAACACTTACCTGAGTCGCCAGTGCTGCCTCTTCTGTTCTCGTAGGATATTCTGAGAGCAGTAGATGCCATGGTCTCCTGCTGCTATTGGTCAGATCCAGTGAGGGGCATGGCTGAGCCATCCTCTGTGTCCCTGTTCACCCACACTGGTGCCCCCTCAACCCACAGGAAAAAGGAAATGGCTTTGGTGGAGGACCAAAAAAGAGGAGGTAAGGGACTGCTCTGTGCCCTATCCTTGCACATAACCTCTTTTTATTTTAGTTTAAAAATAAGGGTTAGTAATACTTTAAATCTTTAAATAAGTCCTGTAAAAAGAGACCAAACTGCTGAAACATCCTGTGGCACATCGATCCCGTCGATCAACGTGAGCTAAAAAAAAGTTCACCTTCTCATAACATGTTACACCCATATTCAGGGTGCAACATGTTATGAATACACAGACCTCTGCACCCTCCGACTTGACCCTGCCTCCCTCAATTCCCCGCTGTGAAAGAAAACTGAGGATACTCTCCCAGTGTCTGATGCTAGAATAAAAATAAAAAAAATGCGGCCGTGCATAGTTGGAAAAAATACCAACAGCGCTGTGGTCGTTACATTGTGACAAGACTGGATGAGCTTTGTTGTACGAGGTGCAAGGAAGACTATCTGCTGGTGCAATGCTTCACATCCTCCTGCAACAAAAAATAATAAATGCACATCATTTTTTTTTTTTTCTTCAATATATACTTTTTTTTTTGGCATGCTAGTCTCATGTGAAAAACTAATAGGTTACTAGAGTTCCCAAAATTGTCGTACGTCAGACTGCAACTTCCTGCGATAATGTAATTTTATTCTTTTGTTTTTGAACATGTGCAGCATTGCTTGCTCTGATATTCAAATTGTACTTCTGTTACACTGTGTGTGCAAATACTACTTGATATAAAAAGCACGATCATTTGCTCATAGCCACCAAAGAGATTGCAAAACAAATAAAATCTAAAAGTTTCAATCTGATTGGTGGCTGTTTAATGAACGCTCTTGAAGCTATCCTGAGATGCACAGTGTAAGGCAAGTCTAATGTTACAAATTAATTTTGATACCTGCAGTTGATTTCTAAAAACCCAGTAAGTGGGAAAAAATGTATTTGCAGGAAGCATTTAAATTTAAGTTATGATTTTTTTTTTTTTCTCATGCTTAAATAGGAAATTGCTTCTTTAAGGAACTTTGAACGCTGCTCCTTAATCTGCAGGTACAACCTATTGTAGCTTGTTTGGTGGCCCCTTCTTAGTGCGGCTTAAAGTCCTAATATTAATCAGCAGCTTATAAAGCACATGACTATAATCATAGATAATGTGCGGCTAACCCTGGTACATATACGTGCATTTAGAAGGCAATAAACAGGCTTCGTTTTCTTCATCAGACTGATGCCTTGACTTTCTGAAACAATCCAATGTTGCCTATAATTGTAAGAACCAAAATTAAGTCTTTTGAAATTTGTGATGAATAAAGGAGAACATTGCAAGCTGATCCCCCCCCCCCCCCTTATATTTTTCTTAGCAGCAAGTTATTCTTTACATTGGTTGAAAAGGTGTGTCCCAGAGAATGTCGCAGGTGTGTATGTTATATATGTTTATTTAAATACACAAATGGCATATATATACACAAACCACAGTGGAGGATTAATAAACTTTTACATATTTGTATATACAGTTATATTCATCAGTATTTAAAAAAAAAATATTGCCATGCAGGCCTTATGAAAAGAACAAAAAATGAGTGGAAAGACTGTAATAAAGTCTCATATAATAATCACATGGGATCATTTCTAAAAAATGCGTTTAAATGTAAGAATGTGAAGTGTATGGCACAGGTTAGGGACACCATATGCTGCATTGCTCAGTTTCACCAGTGATTGGCAGTCTGTTCTCATCTGTCATCATCTGACAGTCATTTATAGCAAGTTTGTAGTGAGTAAGCAACTAATTCTAAATTTGGTGTGTGTGTGTGTGGTGACTTGTTTTTATTTAATTTTTGATATATTGTATTTGCATTATTATTTGTTCGTGCCTCTTTCTCCCCCCAAACTCCCTGAGGCCCTAATGACATTGATATTTTGGGATGATGTGTGATAAGGCTAGGTTCACTTCACACTCATGTGGCTTTGTGATCTTTTTTTGCGTGGGCACGGCAGCCCATTTATTTGAATGGGCTGCCATACCTCCTGGAATGCAGGGAAAAGGTCCCTGCAGCATTTTAGAAATTGCGGTGTGGGCGTAATTTTCAGTGCATGCAATGCGCAATTGGGATTAATGGTATCCAGGTGCACTAACACTATGTTTACATCTGTGTGGGTGGTTTCTGCTGCGAGTCTGCATCTGTTGCCACAACCACCCCCACTGTGGATCTGTGCCATTAATCCTAAATGCGCATCGCACACACTGGAAATCGCACCTGCACTGGGAACCGCACTGCATTTGTGGTTAACGTGCGGGCTCCGATTTCTAAAATGCTGCAGGGACCTTTTCCCTGCATTTCTGGAGGGTGCGCAAAACACGGCTCGCAGGGATACATATGTATGAACCTTGCTTTATACAGTATCAGGCAATGCTGGGGTATGCTGCCTTATGAAAAGGGTATTTGTCAGGTTTTTTATTTTTTTTTCTTGTTTGTGCAGTGCCAGCCTGCACAATAATGCATTGCATTACCATTTGTGAAACAGGCCTTGCGTAGGAATGTACCAAATAAAGATTATATTTAGATTGGGCTGGGGGAGGGACTAGCATCACTAAAACAAAAAAAAATGATTACAGTACAACCGTCCTTGGATGTGGTGACTGCATTTTTTTTTCCAAGTTTTTTTTTTTTTTTTTTTGCTTTAATTTCACATGGCAATCCCTTGGTGTTTACGCTCACTTTTCCACATATTTATGGAAGGAGCTATGCATGTTACATTGGTCTAAAGATATATCTATGTGACAAGTTGGGGAATTTGTAGCTCATTGGTAGTGCCAAACGGTGAGTTTACTTCATACTAGAAGTACGTTTTTCAGGGCTTTTTCTACCCACTTTTATTTAAAACAAAGCAAAAAAATACTGCATATCTTCCTATGCTGGGGGTGTCAATGCGATAAACCTAGAATTCAGCCTTGTGGCTATCTTTTTGCAGCTTCACTGCTCAGGCCTCATGCCTTGGTCCTCCCAGACCATCAAACACAGTCTCAGTGCTCGTGCACAAGACTCTGTACCTTGGTCAGTCTCTCCCAGCTGCTAAATCCTCACAGGCTTGCGCCTTTTTTCTGACTTGGATGCAATGTGCACCTCACACACTGAACCCCTCGGGAGACCTCTAACTCTGGCTCTAACATAAATGCAGCACACACCTGCAGTGTGCTTGCTTCCCGGAAAACCTGGCCCAGACTACCTTTTAACCAGTGGCATGGGCTTGACCTGCCACAGTCTGCCTTTGTTCATCTTCGATACATAGTACACTGATGGGACTAGTACAAAAAGGTAACCAGATTTTATTTTTTTTTTTTTTTAATTAAATCCGGGGACATTTATTTATTTTTTTAATGGCGGCAATTAGCGACTCTCTGCCCGTCGCCGCCCAGCCTGCCAAGTCTTGCTCTCCGTTCCCGGCTACTACTGGATGGGGAGTGGAGGAAGATCACTCTTCCAGGGAAGGCAAGGAGATAGGCAGGCTGCTGGCCAGATCTTGAGTCAAGGCAGAAAAACATGCGAGCCGAGCTGAATGCGCATGCACCCAAAACTGAAGAAATATTCCCTCTGCTCCGACCAGCACATGATCATCAGAAAGAGGCACAGATAATGAAAAAAATACACCCCTCCCCCCCCCCCCCCCTAAGCTAGTAGGAGCGGCAGAGATTGGGTGTGTAATTTTTTTCTTCTGCACTGACTTTGAAATTGCCCCAGCCCCTGTTCAAATCCAATACGGAGACAAAACTGGGGACAGATATGGTCTGGGGACAGTATCCTCAATCCAGGGACTGTCCCCGGAAACCAGGGATGTCTGGTCACCCTATAGTACAACATATTGTAGACTGGTATGGATTCACAGAGAACTCAAAGGTATTCTGGAAAAGCTTTGCAATTTAAACATTTCTACTGTTTATTTGGTTGCAATATGTAGGCTACTAATGCTTTAATTTTTTTTATATATTATAGTGCTTCCCATAAAGTAAATTTTGATGGGACTTTCACATTTTACAAGCTTGCCTTCAACATGTGTTACTGTAGTAAACCTTGCTTTTTGTAGATTGGCCAGTGGAAGGAGTGGTGCAATAAAGAAAGCAAGCTTGCCCCAAGAACATCTAGACAGGGCATCATTAGGGCCTGGCTTGGTGGGCTGGAGCCCCGAATGGGTCCCTGAAAAGCCCTGAGTCTATGCAGCATTCGATCACATTCATAGCCCCGAGCTTCTGGGAGTTGGGACCAATGTGATGCCGAAAGTGGGCGAGTGCGGTCGAGTGCCATAGATAGCAGGCCCTGCCTTTTGGAGCCTGCAGCGCCAATGGCGGGACATGTGACGTCCATCATAGGCGCTGCAGGCTCCACGGCGGGAATTACAATTCGGCCGCCGGACCACATCCCCGCACAGGCGTGTGGCCCTCCTCACCTCTCGTCGGCTCCTCTCTGACTGCCAGTGCCTGCTGTGACCGCACACTGAGGCTGAGCTAAGGTAGGTCAGTGCACTGTGTGGAGCTGTTGCTGATCTTTTTTTTAAATGCTAGCAGAGATATGGATCTGTGTGTGTTTCAGTTTCTAACAGCTTACAAGTACCTGGAGTTTATTAACATTAGAAGGCTGGCAAGACAAAGTCTCTGCTGCCATGGAAAATAAGGACCCCTGCAAAACTGAACATTTAACCACGCAACATGAGGCTCTGGCACTTTGGTGCGGGCGGAAATGACATGTGAACCATCCAGCCCCACTGCAGGCAGCCTGTTCAACTCTGAAAGGCTGAAGGCTGAAGGCTGCTGTGGGTGGATGGTGCATCGATTTTCTCGAAAGGTAGTTACCTGTTCTGTTCACCTATCATCTGTTCTTGGAAAATTCATATGTGGGTCAGGTCAGTGGGTCAGGTCAGTGTATACAGGACAGGTCAGTGGGTCAGGTCAGTGTATGTAGGACAGGTCAGTGTGTGTGTGTGTGTGTGTGTGTGTGTGTGTGTGCGCACACACACACACACACGTAGGTCAGGGTATGTGGGTCAGGTAGGTCACCCCGCGCCACTCCACCGACCGCGCCCCTGCATCTAGAGTTGCAAATTACACATGCAAACAAGTTATTAAAACACTGAAGCTGATCTTGACCTAAAAATAGATGGTATGCTTATGTGACTGACCCACCCTGCTGTTAAAAAATATGCATTACAGAAAAAAAAAACAATCCTAAAATGAACTGGCCTTCCCAGCTTCTGTCGGTCTCCCCTAGGTGATCTGACAGGATCCTGGAAAAGTTGAGGATCCCAAGCCTGTGAGAACACGCTTCTGTACAGTGGAGTAGTGTCCTCGCCCAAGAATCCCCTCTGTGAAGCCCATTGATGGAGGAATTAAATCTCCAGATCTTAAGTTTAAGGTGAGTGTTAGAAAAATAATGTGTGTGCTGTGATTGATTTTTTTTTTCCTTTTTCAAAGAGCTATTCCAACTCTCCAGAGGCCATTCATTTTCTTTCAGTCCTTAAATATCTTGTTTTGTTAATTACTACATTTGGCAGTGCAGTTCATTACTCAGAGGAAGATGGCTAATGGCCTTTATTTCCTAGACAGATGTTCTAATGCAAAATAGCACAAGTTTATATATGCAGCACATGGCTAGTCGAGTACAAATGAGCGAATAATGTATCTTTCGAGGTATACAGTCAGAGAAGTGATAGTTGGCTGTGCTGTATCCAGCATAATTTTTATGACCCATTTAGTTCTAGTTTTGCGCTAATGTTTCCCTTTAGACTTATTACATCTTCAAAAATGTATCATTGCCATGGCCATGTTTTTATCAATTACGGATGGTGATAATAGTGTTCTTGCCTGCTCAATTTTACTGATCCACTTTGCAATGATGTTTTGAAATTGTGTAGTAGCGATTAGTGAACTGGCCTGGGCTTAGTTTGTGGGATGTTTCCTTAAAGCCAACATGTGAACCTTGAACCCAATTAAATCTATGGGAACCAAACCTTTTTAATTTTTCCAGTGTATTTTCAGGGCTGATTTGCAAAAAAGACATGGGTAACTTAGCATTGCAATGGTGGACCAATAATAATAATAAAAAACTATATATATATATATATATATATATATATATATATATATATATATATATATATATATATATATATATATATATATATATTATATATATATATATATATATATATGTAAATTAAAAAAAAGGGAGGAAGTCCGTCCCCCCCTCAAATAATGCATTACAGCATCAGAGAGAAGCTGTATGCCAAAGGAGAATGGGGGGGGGGGGAGAAACATGTAATGACACAAACAAATATTACCCAACATCGAACTAATGTGTGAATGAAAACCCTCTACGTCAGTGGTTCTCAACCTGGGGGTCAAATGATAATTTGCCAGGGGTCACCGAATCCTGGGCTATTCCTGAAGCCCGCGCTGCTCTCCCAGCCTTTTTGCGGCCACCCAGCAGGGCTGTCCCTGGAGCCTGTGGCTGCCCAGATGGGCTGTTCCTGGAGCCCCGCGGCCGCCCACTCGGCCTCTTTGCAGCAGCCCATTCAGTTCACAGCATGGCTGGGGGCAGAGACTAGAGGTCAGCTGACTGGTGAGGAATGTGAAGTGGGAAGGACTAGGGGAGACCCCATCTCCTGATTTTGGCATATGTGTCACTGCTGCGAGACACCACAAAGTCGGAGACACAGTGAGTGTGATTATAGTTGCCATTAAAAGGACTCTGGGAGCGCTAAATGTCTGTGGTTTAGGCACAAATTACTTGTCTTGCCTTGGGTGCTGACAACCCATGCTACAAATTTTTTTTTACTGTTAGGGGTCCCACAACTTGGGAAATTTTATCAAGGGGTCACGGGACTAGAAAGTTGAGAACCACTGCTCTACGTCCTCAAACATTGTGGAGAAGTGACTGTGACCCAGAAGTAGGAGACATGCCCCTATAAATAATTCAAACTAAAACGACCAAGCATCCATATATCTAACTATAAACTTATGATAAAATGGAAAAGGGGATACCCACAATATAAAGCACACTTCTCATTACTTGAAAAAGACACTTGAAAAGGTATAATGGCTTGGGCCTTTTTCCAACCAGTGATGCCCATAATGGGCATCACTGACTGGCAACCAGTGATGCCCATAATGGGCATCACTGATTGGCATCCATTAGTACAACACATTAGTCTTATCAGTGCCCATCCGTGCCGCCTATCGGTGCCACCTATCAGTGCCGCATATTGGTGCTCATCAGTTTCACCTCATCGGTGCCCGTTGGTGCAGTACCATCAGTGCCCATCAGTGAAGTAGAAAACATACTTATTTACAATGTTTTGTAACTAAAACAAAGAAAAACATATTTGTTTTCTAAATTTTCGGTCATTTTTTTTTTTTTTTGCAGAAAATAAAAATCCCAGAGGTGATTAAATACCACCAAAAGAAAGCTCTATTTGTGGGAACAAAATGATACAAATTTAGTTTGGGTACATTGTAGCATGACCGTGCAATTGTCATTCAAAGTGCAACAGCACTGAAAGCTGAAAATTGGTCTGGGCAGGAGGGTGTATAAGTGCCCTGTATGGAAGTGGTTAAACCCAAAGTATATTTTGGCATTCTGTCATTTTTTTTTTTAATCTGTATTTACCTGAAGATCCTGCCAGTAACAGCAACTCTTTTGAGCTGACCACGCTTATCTGCTGCCTTGCATTGTTAGCCTGCCATTCACATTCCTTTTAATTGACTTCTTATCCCACAGTGTATACAATTCACACCACATTTTGGTTATACATGCTTTAGATAAGTAAATGTTAATATTCCATCAATTGTATAAATATGGACGAATTTTAGGAAGTGAGATATCCCCTGTATTGGCATGTGCCGATGTAATCGACACATGCGCACTGAAACAATGACACGTACATGCCATTGCTTTCAGTGACTGTGCCGTTACCGGCGGGTCCCTCATGTGTGGAAGTGACGTCATCACGGCTCTGGCCAATCACAGCGCCGGAGCCGTGATACCCGGAAGTAACATGTCGTCGACTGGTGCTGTGTCGGGCACCGCAGCGGGGGCTTCGATCCCAGGTGAGTATTGCATAATGAGCTAGTATGCTATGCATACTAGCTAATGATGCCTTTGTCTTGCAGGTGTTAAAATAAAAAAATCTATTTTTGAAAATTGGGTTTACAACCACTTTAAGCTGGCCATACATTATACAATTTTCTTGAATTTCCTTTTAGATTTGCCTTCAACTGTGCAGTGCAAGGGCCTGTCTGTTTACATACAAATTGAAAGCATTTAGATTTGACTTTGTATTATATGGTTTTGGTAAATCCTAAAGGAAAATTGTATAATGTAGGGTCAGCCTAACTCCAATGCTGGGCTTTTTGGGTTACATTGGAAACCTGGATGGTCCGGGACATTATTAAAAACCTAGAATACACATTCAACTGGCATTAACTAAGCCCCTAAGAATGAAATACCAGACCTTAATTAACCTGTTGCCAACAAGTTTGTTACTTATCCTTAAAGCTATGAGGTGAGGGGTATGATCAATGACCATATCAAAAAATGACAACAGGGACCTTGTCTCTGACAGCGGTGCAGACATTTCTCTATCCTGTCCAAAGCTAAACAAAAAAATATAATCTGCTTTTGCTGGCTTCAGCTTTGCCAGGAACATACTTTTACTCAAATCCGCACTTGTTCATGCCTTAGTAGGTTCCTGCTGTAGTAAATCTCAGGATATTGCTTAAATGAATGTACATCTGGCCATAAACACTACAGGACACGATCTATCTGCCCTCAAGCCTCTACATGCTAATGTTTACCAAAACCTAAAGTTGAACTCCCAATGTTCTTAGAAAAATACCCTTGGAATGGCCTCTGAGGGACCAGTCACTCAACAGGGTAAAGGCATGCTAGAGCAAGGAATAAGGGGGATACTACAACGTATTCCTCTACCTCTAGACTTAATGAGCATTTGATCCTTGCAGTGTGTAAAAAGGTATATTTAAAAAATAAAAAATACTGGCGTTCAACATTAAAGTGGTTGTAAACCTCAATCATGAAATCTGAACAAAGCACATATACAGTAACTGTAGTGTTTACTTCTTTCTCTCCAAAGCTTTAAGGGCGATTTCTCTCTAGTGCTTCAATTCTCTGTTCTCAGCATGACTTGCTTCTGAGAAGTTTTCACGACACATGAGATAAATTTATGATGGGGAGGAAGCTCCGTACACAGCTTGTCTATTCAGACTACAACTCTGTATCCTTCCTTCGCTTCTGTGTGCTGTGTGAAGGGGGGGGGGGGGTGTGTGCCTTTCCTCCAATCAGCCCCCTCCTCTCTGCTCCTCACAGATGAAGGATTTTAACACGATTCTCCCCTTTTTTGAAGGGGTGTAGGGAAGAGAAGACTGCAGATAAACAAGTAAAACTCATGTGGGAGCATTTTTTTAAAATATCTTTCTGTATCATCTTAGGCTGTTCACTTCACTCGGTATTTGATAGGGTGTTGAATATAATCACAGCATCGATGCATCGTGAATCAGATGTTATCAATGCTGCGAGTCAGCCGAAAAAATTAGGGAGAGCCTGAACAAAGGAAAAAGCCCCCTTCCCTTTTACTGAATCAAAAAGTCAGCTGATGAGCTGACAGCCAGTAGAGTGCAGGGGGAGGAGCTCAAGGAGACCCGAAATCAGGAGAGGCTTCACTGGAGGCACCGAAAGGGGGAAAATGCACTGGAGTTGATTTACAAAAGGCAAATCCACTTTGCACTGCAAGTATACTTGGAAGTGTAGTCACTGTAAATCTGAGGGGGACATGCAAGGAAAAAGAAAACAGCATTTTTGCTTGCACATGATTGGATGATAGATATCCCCCTCATTTTTGATCTTTCCCTCAGATCTGCAGCGACTGCACTTTCAAGTGCACTTGTAGTGCAAAGTGGATTTGCCTTTAGTAAATCAACCCCACTGAGCAGCATGGAGGAGGGGGAATTGACTGACACTGAGGACAGGGGAGTACCAGTGTTACTGATCGCCTTCCTCCACTACCATCACCTCTCTGCCTGATCCCATCAATCCTTTTGCCTCTGATCCCACCAGCCACCTGCCTGATTCCAGCCCTCGCTCTGGCCCCCAGATTCCAGCCCTCCCTCTTCCTCCCTCTGCCATTGGAGAAAAAATTTGTTTTTATGACTGACTGACTAAATTTTTGCATAAAGTTTTTAACCTTGCGCAGTAAATGCATTGCGGAATCGAATCGTAGACAGGATAATCGAATTGTGAGAACAGTGAAGATGTGCACCCCTAGTATATGAGAGGGTTTACAACTACTTTAACCAGGGGAAAAGGGAGTAGCCGCTCCAGGTGGGAATCCAGATGAATATCCTCTGTTGCAGACAACTCAGGTGCAGGCAATGCACTTAGCAAAGCAGGAACAAAGATTGTCTCTGGACAGCCGCACTCTGAACAAATTGTAGCCTTTTATTAAAAGGACAGCACAAGTCACAGCAGAATAAAACCTGACTGCTGACGCGTTTCACACTGAAACTAGTGCTTAGTCATAGCTAAAAGGTTTTAGCTATGACTAAGCACTAGTTTCAGTGCGAAACGCGTCAGTAGCCAGGTTTTAATTTATTTTGCTGTGACTTGTAGTGCTGTCCTTCTTTTAATAAAAGGCTACAATTTGTTCAGAGTGCGGCTGTCCAGAGACAATCTTTGTTCCTGCTTAACTACTTTAACCACTTCAATACCAGGCACTTACGCACCTTCCTGCCCAAGCCAATTTTCAGCTTTCAGCGCTGTTGCAATTTGAATGACAATTGCGCGGTCATGCTACACTGTACCCAAACAATTTTTTTATTTTTTTTTGTTTTGTGCAACAACTACAAAAAGGTTTTATTTTTATTCTGTTATTTTTTTTGTAAATAAGTACGTTTTCTTCTTCAATTACGGGCACTGATATGGCTGCACTGATGGGCACCGATGAGGCGGCACTAATGGGCACTCATGGATGGCACTGATGGGTACTTATGGTGGGCACTGGGCATGGATGGGCACCGAGGGGTGGTACTGATGGTGGCACTGCTGGGCATCACTTGTTTTATATTTTTGCCAGTCGGTGCCCATTTGTGGGCACTGATTGGCATCTATTGTGAATATTTTTTAACATGTGGATGGCATGGGGTACATACTTGGCCATCCACATGTCCCCTTCCCTTGTGGTCCTGGTGGCTTCCTTGGTGGGCATCCGCGGGGGGGCTACGCGCTGATAAACAATCAGCGTATACCCCCCTGGAGGGATGGAGGGATGAGCCGCTCTATCAGTAGTACTCGGCCAGCTCCGTGAACTGCACATACGCAGTTCTGAGCAGGCCGCAAAGCGACCCTTTTACAGAGAATTTATAGCGGTCTGTGGGGAAATTTCCACTCTACCCACCCCTGCCAATACTTATGGCAATATAGTTGTGTGTGTGTTTTTTTATATATATATATATATATATATATATATATATATATATATATATATATATATATATATATATATATAATTAGTAGTATGGTACCCCAGGGGTGTGGTGACCCAGGATTCTCAACCAGACAGGTTGAGGGGCTCCAGGGAGCTTACAGTTTACAGAGGAAATTGGCATTTCAGTTTCCTCAATTGTTAGGGCTCTTTCACACGTCCGTTCAGTTTTTACATTATTTTTTTTCCCCTTCAGTTGATCCGTTTTTTCATCAGTTTTTCGTCCGTTTTCCATCCGTTTACATCCGTTTCCGTTCCGTTTTCCGTCCGTTGACGTCCGTTTTTGGTCCGTTTTTCATCCGTTTTTTCGATCCGTTTTTTGATCCGTTTTTTTTATTTTTTTGGTTTTAGAACTTTATTAATCATCTTTTCAAGAATTTTCCCATGATTCTTTGTTTCCCCCAGTGTGCATTGTGCTTTCCTCTTCCTGTATGTTAACAGCCGGCTGTTTTGTTCCTGATCCATTGCTGTATTTCACTGTACTTTACTGCTGATTACGATGGATTTGGGGAATTATTATCAGAATGTGACATCATTTGTCATGCTGTACTATGTGTGGAGAAAAAAAAGCTTGACCAGGAAGATGTCTGCTAGGGGACGCAGGTACTGGGCACATCCCATGCTCCTCAAAAGGCCAAGTGAGGGTTTCTTTGCGCTGCAATATGCAGATTTGCGACGTTACCCTCCTAAATTTTTTAATTTCACTATAATGACGATCCCAACGTTTGATTATTTGCTTGAAAAGTTACATCCAAGACTATACCGGACAAACACAGACATGCGACTTGCTGTGCCTCCAGAGGAGCGACTTCTCATTACCCTCAGGTAAGCCAGCCAGCCAGCCATTTAGCTTGATTATGTCCAGTGTAATGTTGGATTCCTTTCGTAATTTCTTCTACTCTTCTACTCTTCCTAGGTTTCTTGCATCTGGAGTGTCTTATACGTCACTAAACCATTTTTTTTTATTGGGAATATCAACCATATCAGTGATAGTGCATGAGACCTGTGAAGCAATATGGGAGGAGCTTCGTTCTTCTGCAATGCCGGTTCCTGATGCTACCATGTGGCAGGAAATTGCGACTGGCTTTTGGAAAAAAACTCAATTCCCCAATTGTGTTGGAGCTCTGGATGGGAAACATGTCAGAATCCAGATGCCACCAGGATCTGGCTCGCAATTTTTCAATTATAAAAAATATTTTTCCCTAGTGCTAATGGCAATTTGCGACAGTAACTACAAATTTATAGCCGTTGATATAGGAGCCTATGGATCGAATGCCGACGCAAGAGTATTTTCATCATCAGTAATGGGGAGAAGAATACTGGAGGGACACTTTAATTTCCCAGCAGATCAACCACTACCATCAACTGTAGGACCAGATTTGCCACATGTTCTAGTTGCTGATGAGGCATTTGGACTTTCTCATCATCTTTTAAGGCCTTATGCCAGGCAGAATTTAACGACCCCAAAGAAAATTTTCAACTACCGCTTGAGTCGTGCAAGGCGCCTTATTGAATGCACCTTTGGCATTTTGAGCGGCAAATGGCGCATATTTCATAGCGCTATACAACTTAGCGTGGAGAATGCCCAACTGGCAATCCAAGCCTGCTGTGTCCTCCACAATGTCATCCGCGAGAAGGAAGGGATTTCTGTTGAGGAAGAGGACGAGGTAGACCTACCCTCTGTGCGCTTTTCCGGACTGCGACCCAACAATTCTGCCATTACCATGCGTGACAATTTTACTAATTTTTTTATGTCCCCAGAAGGAGAGGTTCCGTGGCAGTATCAGTATGTGTAAAAACAGTCACGAGGAACTTTATCATGTGCACCTTGCTAGTAACATGTTTCGCCCCTTTTAGTTAATTTGCATGGTCTTTCTTGTCATAGTGAAAACGCCAGTTAATTTCTACATTTAAGATTTCTACAAGTGTATGCTTTCATGCTTCAATTGTCATTATGTCCCTATGATATATCAGTTTGTTTCTTTTCACATAAAATACCAAAAAAAAATCATTTTCATGCAGTCTACTATTTTTCATTGAACTTTATGAACGCAACATGTAGATTGTAACTTATAGTAAAAGATAAAAAAAAATGAAATACACATCACAAAAAGGGGCAAAAATCAATTTATTAAAGTATCGTATCAAAAATTTCCCAAAAAAATAAAATTATAGATCTTGCCAATAAGGGGTGGGGAAAAGGGAGGAATCAGATCGTGAAGTCCCCTGGGAAGGAGAGGGATCATAGTTGGGTGCCTGGGGTGGGACTGGAAAATTTTGGGCAGTGGAGGCAGGGGCACGGTAATGATGGGGGATAGGGCTGGGTTGGAATCGGTGAGTGTAGGGAGCTGGTGGTGGGTGATCGGGGTAGAATTGGCGTTGGGGAGGGGAGATAACTTGGGGCACAGGGTCTCCTGACATAGAAGCCTTCAGACAAGTACCGATATACTGGCCAATTGCCAGGCGCATATCTAGTTTTCGATCCG